>NW_027362769.1:165003717-165603717 GCF_046119375.1 Phyllobates terribilis | reverse complement strand
TAATTTGGCAACCCGCCTGCCCTCGCAAGTTTTGGTCCTCAGGGTTGCGAAAGGAAATGCGAAAAAGTAGTAGTAAAAAAAAATAAAAAAAAAAATTATAGAAAAAAAACATGAAAAAAAAAATACAAAGTTTACATAATCTTTTTGCTGTGAAGTGCATTTAAGTGTTCATTGGCTTGATGCAGTAATATAGACAGAAAGTTGCTACTTAATAATGGTAAATGTAGATTCATGTAATTTAAAAAATAAAATAAATCAGATTTGTAAAAGGTAAAGTATGAAAAAAACATAAAAAAAAACAAAAAACCTTTTGAGTAGTGAACTTTTTAAGTTTAGTCTAATTTGTATTTTTTTTGTTTTGTTTGAGAACACCAGAAGTTATTTTACTATCTGACGGGGATCACTGTTTCTATTAGTGTCAGAATGTACATGTCTATATGCCAATTTTATTTTTTCCCTTTTTTGCAAATAAATGCAGTCTTCACACGAAGAGAATGAAATGGGCACCCTCTTTATTCCAACAGGGAAAATTAAAAAAATGTCGATATTTTACTAAATGGAGAAAGCGCCCTCCGCTCATGATGTCGCCTGTACCTTGTACGTCGCCTGACACGACTGTAGCATTTTATTTTTTTTGTTTTCTATGAAAATCCTATTGCATCCTGAGCGTTCTCTCATATTCACGGTAACCAGTCCTGTACCTGTACTCCAGAAAATAAAGGGTATATTTTTTATTCATGACTGTATACTGTATGCACTATTGTAAGTCACTTTTTACGGAGCGGGGGAGAAGCTGGAATATTTGGGCTCTGTTTTATGTCCTGGATATGGTCCTGGCCGCTGACCTAGAGTTGAGCAATATCAAAATATTGACTAAGTAAGGTTCTGTTCACATCACATTGATAGCCGGTAGCATCTCCTCCCCCCAATAAATCACTGTACGGTCCCATTCGAGAAGTGGCATACTTCTACTACTCTGCTTTCCTATAATTCTCAGGTTGGTCAAGTCCACAAAAATCTTTGCAGAGAAGGAAAAAAAAAAAATGGTAGTCAGCTCACCTTCCAGGTAGGATCCGTGGTAGACCTTGTTCGGTCAGGGTGTGGTGCAGGGAGTGTGGGATCACACCAGGCTGGTATCCAGGTCAGAAATGGAGGACGGGTCCATGAGGACTGGGCTCCAGCACATAACTTTTACTATACAATAGACTGTACAAGATAAAGATTAAGGATCCATAAACGTGAGCATTTTGGCTCACGGCTATGAATAAGGGTTGCTAACCCGAAACGCGTAAGCTCATGGATCCTTAATCTTTTTTTTTTTTTCTTACCATAATTTTAATTGTACAGTCGGTGATATTTTAACATTTTCTCATTGGTGCTGGAGTCCAGTCCCCATGGACCCTTCTTCTATCAGTAACTTTGCGCCATATGTGGGCTCCAAATGTGACGTGAACAGAGCTCTTCGCTTGGTTTTATACCGGGGGGCGTGGACCATGTGAGTGGCGGGTGACTCGCCCCAATCACAAAAATTTTAACTGCGACCGAATCCTTATGCTTAATGGGGGTTAATACTGCGACCGAGACTCGCAGTGACCTGATTATAGGGCTCAGTATGCTACACTGCCTAACCCTACACCTGCCCAAAATTGGGAATGCCACTTCATGCCAGTTCTCGAGGGCCTGTTTCCCGTGAAGGTATACCAGGCCGTGTCCCTTGTCACCATCTGCTCTGGGAGACTGGGCACGGCGGCCTCCATATTGCTTTCCTGAAAACGCTGCATATTTCAACGTTTTTATATTTAACAGGTTTAATGTTCTCAAAAAGTTCCTGGACTGTAAAAAAAAAATTTTTACTCGGACCTTCTCATGCTCCACTTTAATGCTGTATTCATGGACATTAAATTTTATTATTTGTGACTGTTGAAAAGTTGGAAAAATATATCTATACATAGAAAGGTTTGGCTGCGATTTTTGTTTTTCTATTTAATTCCTGACTTTTTTTTTAGCCGGTGTACAATCACTCTCATCATTTCCCTCTTTTTGGCATTGTAGCTATGAACCAATGACTACTCTCGCCTTACAGTGTATACGTATATTATTCCTATTGTAAGCCACATTGACAAATAAATGCAACATTGCGCGATAACCATGGACCTGCGTTGTGTATGTTGATGGATTAGATAGCGTGTATGAAAATTGTGTTAAAAAAAAAGGGTTGTAAAAAACAAAAAGCTGGGATTTCTGCTGACCTACATATCTTTAATTTTCTCCCTTTTTTTTCCCTTTTAAGCTAATGGAGCAACTTTGCAAGCTGATTAAAAATCTCCTAGCATTTTTTTGTTTGCAGCTCCTCGGCAGATCTGCGTACCTCAATAGTGCCAGCTCCTCTTGTAGTCTGATCCTGCCAGGGTCAGACTCTGTTTTGCATTGAATAGTTTAGAAAGGAAAAGCAGGATCAGACTACACCGGGCTTATTTGTAGTCTGTTACCTTGGAGACGCATAGAAACTGTAGAGACAATTTATATATATATTGTTTTTTTAACTATTTGTTAAGTTGTTACACTTTGTAGTCTGATCCTGCCAGGGTCATGCTCTTTTTTTTTTTTTTTTCTGCATTGAATAGTTTTTAGAAAGAAAAGTGTGCAAATGATAAAGGAAAAGGCGGATCAGACTACACCGGGCTTATTTGTAGTCTGTTACCTTGGAGACTCCTAGAGCTGCATAGAAGCTATAGAGACACTTTTGTATTTATTTATTTTTGTAACCATTTGCAAAGATGCTTAGCTCTTTATTTTCAGATTAATTTCCAGAGAGTCGCCATATTTAGGATACAGTGCCTACTATTAAATTTATACCCAAAAACTTCCATTTTGGCTGCATTTTCGGAGCCAAAAGTCACTTAACACCCCAAAACACCACCTGTAATACAGTTCCCATAGAATTCTATATAAATTAATAATAATAATACAGGACTTGGAGACACAGAGCCTCCTTTCCTATTAGATTCATTATGAATCTGAAAAAAAGTGGCATGTCTTTTATTATCTGCCGTCTTCAGAATAATTCTATATATGGCCTTATAGAGCCACCGAATGCCGCCACACTGATCGTGTACAGTGTGAATTAGGTCCAGATCTGTAAAGAGGTAAAAAAAAAAAAAAAAACATTCAAGTCCTAGAATTAAAAACAAAAATCATATCAAATTCTATGTATTTACTTATTGCTTTGCACTTTTTAGTTTAGTTTTTGCTTAACAGATCATGATGGATACTGGATGGCCGTATTATCTGTTTGAAATACTGTGTAATTATTTGCTCCGTGTAAGTAGGGGTTTTTTTGTGCTTTTCCTTATGTTCAGTCTATAGAAAGTGCTGGTTGTATGTGTGTGTATATGAAGCGACAAATGGTTAATGTGCTTCAGGAAAAAATTCATACAATGCAAAAAAGACCCCTACCCCATACCGGCCCCCTCTACATGCCGTAACCGCGGCCATTCTGGTGCCAAAGTTTGAGACTAGATTACCCCAGTGATGGGTATGGCTGACACAATGGCAGCGGCCCCGTGTAAGCATAGGATGTCAACGTATGTAATTTATTAATTGCAATTGATATATTCATGGCGCCATTGTGTCTTTGGAGTATATTATACCTTAATTTATATCTGATATATGATCCTGATTTTTCTACCCAGTAGTTCTAACAAAAAAAACTAAAGAGTTGTCCTCCTATGTGTTGATAATTGGGACCTCCACCCGTCACAAGAATTAGGGTCCCTAAATGAAGAGCGGGATGCTTTATTCACACTTGCACGCTTGTCCAGTTCAGCTTCATTCACACATGGGACTAGGACCTGATTCACTAGAAATTTGCCCTATGGGATAGGTGAAAAATGTTTATTTTGCAATCCATTTAAAGGGGTTTTCTGTGACTTTAATATTGATGTATTTTTAGATTGTGGGTGTCAAACTGGCAAAGATGCAGTACCCCTCAGTGCCACCATACGATGTATGGCGCTGTGCCATTGCTCCTTGCTACTACGATCAGCTAATCGGTGGAGGCGATGGGAGTTGGACCCCCACTGATCTGAAATTGATCATCGTCAGTTTTAAAGTCCTGGAATATCCCTTTTAGAGATCAGCTGCCTGAATTTAATTGGTAACTTTCACTGTGAAATTTAGCATAGATTCGGGGACTTTCTACCCTTTTGTCAGCAGAAAAAATTCTTGGTAGAATATGTGCAAAAAGATTTTGTTTGTCAAGAATTGGGCTACGTGCAGAAACCAAAAAAGAAAAGATTTAAAAAATAAAGTAAATTTTCCCTATTGATTTAAATTTTATTCTTTTTATTATTATGGTTTACATGTAAAAGAATTTTTTTTTTTTTTTTATTTATTTATTTTTTTTTTATAATAAAGCATTTGCTTATTTTTCCACTTCAGGTTTTGAAAACTCCTAAAAGATGAAGTAAAATTTCCTTATTAATTTCAATGTTCTTTTTTTCTATGTAAAAGGATTTTTTATTTTAATTTTTTTTTTTTAAGCGCTTTTTGCTTATTTTTCCACTTCAAGTTTTGAAAAATGCCTGGGGGGGGGAGATCTCGTCACATTTGTAAAACGGATCTTATCCAAACTAGGCACTGTCCAAGAAGAACTTCTAGAAAAAAAATCTTATAAAATTCTTCAAAACTGCTTCAAGAAAACAAAAACTCCCCCCAAAAAGTAGTTTCCTGAAGCGGTTCAAAGTCACAAAAAAAAGTCTGTCTGCTCAGAGCCATAAAATGTCGATACAAAGGGGGGTGAAATGAGGGACCTCCTTACATGCCATGTGTCTGATGGGTATTTGGGAGGTTGGTTTTGTTTAATACCACACCGTTGTCTGTTTGGGGATTTTTTATTTTGCAATTCAATTTTCAGCTGGTTTTTTTTTGTTTGTTTTTTTGTTTTTTGCAATAAAAAGTTCTATTTTTAAAAAATTACTTGTGAAATTACATTTTTTTTTTTTTTTTATTTACTCATTTTTAAAGTGGTTCTTCGTCTTAATAGATTTTTCTTTATTTTTTTTAAAAGGCACCGTTCTGAGAAATCAAATTCCCACATACATGACAGAGACAACACGCCCGTATAAATATTTAAAGTGAATGTCCACTTTTAAGCAACTTTTATCCAAATAAAGCTAAATTTTTGTTCTTATTTTGGGAATATATATTTATAGTAATTGACGCGTCTCTGCTTATTTTTAATAAAAAAAAGCCCTAAACAGAGATGAAGTTCTAATTACCAGCAATGTAGCCACTAGGGGGCGCTTACACATTGCTCCTTATACATTAAGCTCTATAGGTAAAGGGGTTTGCAACATCCTAATGTTTTTGGTGTATTAGAAATATAACGTAGCAATATGCTGTAGTCAGGCTTTGCCAGATATCGGCGCTGGTCATGACAGATCCACATTCGTCTTGTGTGTCAGGATGTCGTTAGTGCCGTGCGGGACGTGGGCTAGCTTACTGCTAATGCTACAGTCTGCCCTCTTCGCACACAACACGGATGAGGTATGAGAAATAACTACTTCTGGCCATTATGACTTGTAACTTCCAATTTCACCAGTTTTCCCCTGACTCCTCTACTTTTCAGTTGTCTCTGAGCTAGTGTGTGCATACCAGCTGCTATTTCCCATACACAGCCCACAGACATGAGGGATTCCTGCTCCCCTGTCTCTATGTAGCACATGTTCAGAAGCAGCAGCATGGAGGACATTACACAGCAGTACTGAGCAGTGTAGCTGTGAATCCAGCTCTACTGGGAGTTAGGCGATGTTTCAACATTGTTTTTTTTCTGCAGGCAAAACCTGCTCTCTTGGCAATAAAGTAGCTGCTTACAAAAAAGGTTTTGGTTTAGTTTTGCTACAGATTGTGTCATTTGTCTATAGTATATTTTTAATAAAGTTAGTTTTATTCACTAAAAAACGTAGGGTTGCTTTTATTCACCGTTTTTGCACACTCATTGCTTTCTATGGTGAAAAAAATGCTGAAAGAATTGATGTGCTGCAGATTTTAAAAAAGCCAATTTTTCCAATTCAGTCAGGCAAAAAATAAAAACAAGTGCGTGCCTGAGATTTCTGAAATCTCATAGCTTTTGCTAGTACTGTAAAAAGCCGCTTTCAATTTGCATTAAAAAAAAAGCAATGTGTGAACATACTACAAAGCAGCAGCATGGTGGACATTATAAAACAGCAGTGTAGCTGTGAATCCAGCTCAGGGATAAGATAAACCATAAAAGCTGCAGCAGATCTGCCTCGATCACTCCTCTCCGTAGGCCTGAATAGGCAGCTGTAATCTAATATTTTAGTTGTTTCACAGTGAATTGATTACTTCAGAGAGAAGTGACTCCTAAGTGGAGAAAGAAGCAAATTTCTCAGATAACATAGTACAAAATTTCTTATATTTGCTTCTACTACTGATTGATGCAGTTGGTTGAAACATCGCTGTTTAACTGCTTATATATGTTGAGGTGAGTGCACAGATAATGTTGGCTGCGTAACGCTTTTAGCAATTTTTAATAGTATTTTTAGAATTCACTCAAACTCATGGTGGATGATCTGTTACTTTGGGGGGCGTTTTTTCTTTCTTTTTTTAACTGTCCTCTTCAGACTAGTATCTGATGAAAAGCTCATGCAGGGCGCTGTAGCTTTGCTTGAAGGGGATGTTTGATTTTTCGGAGCTTCCTGCTTGCAGGGGGCCTGTGTGCTAATGAATGAGTGACCGTTCGGACCAGCAGCATTGGCTCACATTGGCCCGAACTGTGCACGCTCCGGGGCTACAAAGCACAAGGCAGCTTGGTCTCTTCAGCGATAGAGGAGCCACGGGACTAGATCCACGCTCCTTGCCTAGGAGACCGGCCACCGCTGACTGGCTGCAGCAGTGTCCGGAAAACCTAAGCAATGAGCAATAAACTAAAATGCAAAATTTCTCCATTCTGCAGTCCAGAGAGGATTTTTAATTAATTGCAAAGTTGCTTAATTTTTACAAGCACTTGTCAATTTTACCAATTAAAAAAAAAAAGCTTAAGCTCAAAGAACATAAGTGCATTTTTTTTTCCTTACAAAGTTGTATCAGGTTGTTTGTTCTAGACGGCTTCTTAAGGTGCTCTGCTACATAACGATTATAATGTTCTATGCAATATTCTTGGGCTCTAAGAAAATCACTTCGTTGTGGTTTTTATTGTTTTGTTGTTTTTTTTGTTACATTTGTGTCTCGCTTACAGAAGAGTCCGGCAGCAGCGGCTTCCTCCTCTCTCCATGTTGAAAGCACATGACCAATTGACCAAGCTAAGTGCTAATGTGTATGGCGGGGTCAGGGTAAATGGCCGTCTGCCGAATGAACTTTTGGCTGACTGCAATTTTGTGTAGGATCAGCTTTACTCGCCCTCAGACATGATGTTGAGCAATACCATGAGTAGAACTCTTCCCTGCAGCTTCATGCCCCCACCCTCCCAGCAATCTCCTCTTTCAATCTCCCTGCTTGAGTGGCGCATCTCCGACCCACAACCTGTGGAATAGTCTGTTAATCCAATATTTGATGGTCCGTTGTGCTAATTAGCTGATACTAATGAATGACTTGTGGTCGTCGTTTCCATCCCGTTGCGCTGTCCAAGTAACACTGGTGATAGTGGTTGTTTTAATCTGTGATTCGGGCATATAGGGACAAAGTACAAGCAGGAAACACATTTTGTCAATGTCAGTAAGAATTTTATTATTTTTAATTGAAGTTTTGGTTGTGTTGATTCTCATGGCACAAAAATTATGATGTCCAGCTAACAAACAAATGCTGAAGGAGCTGCTCCGCTGATGGTCGCTTCTCCTGATCCCTGCCAAAAACACAAAAAAACAAATCCTTAGCTTTGGTCTCATCAGAGTATAGTTCCAGTCTACAAGGCGATTTCCCAGGATGACTGCGATGGTCGTGGTCACATCGCTGCACTTCCCCCCACTTTTCATGTGACCCTAAGACCCCAAGTTGCTTTGTAAACTTATAATGAGCATTTACCATCTAGGAGTATGTGTGTGTGCATATATATATATATATATATATATATATATATATATATATATATATATATATATATATATATATATATATATCTCTATATCTCTATATCTATCTATCTATCTAGGAGTATGTGTGTGTGTGTGTGTGTGTGTGTATATATATAATATATTAGTTCATGTCACCTACACCTCAAAAACATCTCAAGAATCAGGACTTTTCTCACCTTTGACTCGGCAAAAACTCTTACTGTCACTCTTATTCATTCTCGTCTGGACTACTGCAACGCTCTACTAATCGGTCTCCCTCTTACTAAACTCTCCCCTCTCCAATCCGTCCTTAACGCAGCAAGCAGGATCATATTCCTCGCCAACCGCTACACCGATGCCTCTTCCCTGTGCCAGTCATTGCATTGGTTACCCATCCAATATAGAGTTCAATATAAACTTATCACGCTTACCCACAAAGCGCTCCATGCTTCAGTACCCCCCTACATCTCCTCCCTTGTCTCAGTCTACCACCCTACACGTGCCCTCCGTTCTGCAAATGACTTAAAACTAAAATCCTCCATAATCCAAACTTCCCTTCCCACTCCCTTCTCAAAAAGGAGTTCTCACGTGCTGCGCCAGTTCTTTGGAATGCACTACCCAGGACAGTTCGATTAATTCCCAATACCCACAGCGAACCCTAAAAACCCATTTCTTTAGACTGGCGTATCGCCTCAACACACTATCTGTCCCAGTTTTCCCCCATATTAAAATCTTCTTCAATTTCAGGTTCATACCAACCATGCACTTAATAGCCTCGGTCAGGACTGCACACATAATATATATACGCGCACACACATATATGTATATAATATATGTGTATATATATTATATACATACATATGTGTATGTATATATTATATATGTGTATAAATATATTTTATTTTTTTTTTAGCTCATACACCATGTAGCCTCATTGTACTATATATTGCACTGATATTGATCGGCGGAGCTGAATGCTTTTTGCCCAAAGCAGCCAAGATGGTCAGGTAAGTGGCTTCTACCAACAAATATAGACAGTGTATTTATTCTGCCAGCTCCTGTATTCATTCACAGGTTTTATTGTTTTAAAGGGAACATCCAGGACTTTTATACTAGCTGTCTATCCTTAGTATCTTACTATCATATCGGTAGGGGTGCGATACCCGGTGGCCCATCCTGAAGTGATGGATTGTGGAGCGGACCTGCAAAGCTCCGTCAACTGCATAGTGGCCGCAGCGAGGTACTGCAGACCCAACCATAGTCTTTCGAATAGAATAGAGCCAGATGTGCAGTACCTGGCTGTGGCCACTAAACAGTTGATGGAGCTTTGCAGTTCCGCTCTGAAACCTATCACTTCCGGATAGAACGAGAACAGCTGATCCGTGGGGATGTCCTGGGTGCTGCGCCCCACCGATCTGATATTGATGACCTATCTTAAGAGTAGACCATCAATACAAAGTCCCTTACGGTCTTGAGTATGCCATAACTTTGGTGGTAGTCCTACTGCCAGGACCTCCACCAATACGTGCTGATCTACCCTGCAGAGCATCGCGCCTGGCCGCCTAGCTGGAGGGTATCTAAGCTAAACCCACATCGGGAGCCCTACATGTTCAGGACCAGTTAAGCTCCTTGAGGGCGGACCCCCATCTATGTTAGGGCAAATCCTAGCGATTAATGATGCAACGACCGCTTAGATCTCTACAGTTTGGGGGGGATATTCGTGTGTCATGCTCCCTAACTTGGTGCATTCTCAGTAATGGCACAAATAAAATTTGCCTGTAGCAAATTTTTCACGTGGGTAATATTAGGTGCTAAAATGAATACGGACTGACCTGGGGCGCAGGCCACGGAAGAGCAAAAAGAACAAAATTACCTTTTTCATTTTCTTTCTAATTGGATATGTTCTGAGCGGCTCATAAATTTTGTAAAACACCAATACATTTTATACCCGTGCATAATGTTAGAAATTCATTAAATTAGCTCATTATTGCGTAAATCTGGCCTTAGATCTGTGGGCAGAACGGCCACCGCAAACGTGTCTGAGGGTGGAGGCGCGTTCTCAGCCTTGGACACAACTTATCCTTATTAAACCAGGACACAATGTAGATTAGAAAGTCACATCCCCCTCCACTTGCAGCGCAATCTATGGGATAGATTTATTGAGATATCTCTCAATAAAAAAAAATAGCAATCTTGCAATTCTCACATCGGCCACTGGGGATTTTTTGGACCTTAACTTCCTATTGTTTCAGGAAGTAGTACATGCACATTAGCCACAATGAACAGACTCTGACCCTAAACTGTGCCACCCATGTCCAAGGAGAGCCTATCCTTAATTATGTGAATGGGGCTAAGTGGCAATAACAGAAAAAGCCCATGGAAAAAAAACTGCTGATTATATGGACCTACATTTTCTGATTCGCCGTGTGTCTTATTGGTAATTACTTTTATCAGTGATTATTCCAAAATCTCAACATTTTTAATAATTTTTTTTAAATGGTGCCGATTTAATAATTGGAAAACAAATTGTAGTTTTCACAGGTATCATTTTTGGGTACATATAACTTCATACAATCTTTTTTTTACCAAGGATGTATTAAAAAAACATTAAATCTGGAATTGTTCTTTATATATTTTTAGTGTTGTCCCTGCAGCATAATGAACATCTTTAGCTTTATTCTGCAGTTCAATACAATTACAGTGATACCCAAATACATAATAAATAAATGAGTTTTAACTTTTTAATTTTTTTTTTTTTTTTTTTGCAGGTTTTGTGTAACGGGCCTTATTTCAATGTTTGATCACTTTTTTTTACTATTTTTTTTTTGTGCAGCAGGATAAACCTAAAAAGCAATTCTTCCATTGCTCTATTTATTCATTTTTGCAGCATTAATTGTCCTAGTAAAATTAGGAACCAGTTTTATAATATGAGTCGTTACGGATGAGGAATAACAATTTTTTTTTTTATTATTATTATTTGGGGCATTTGTTTTTGTTCTCCAAGGAAACAGTTTTCAATTGTTTTTTTAATTTTGATTTTATTTTTTTACTTTACGCTTGATATTTATTTATCTCTTTACCATACTCCGTGAACAAGTGACCCTTAATTTTTTATTGAACAACTTATGTTCAGTAAATTATCCAACCTGTCAGTGCTTCGACTGACCGCTGTCCTACCTGACCCCAGGTCTGATAGGCTGAAGAATACAAAGAGAGAGAGAGCGCAAAGACCAATAGAGTTTCACCTGTAGACATAGGAATGAATAATAAAAAGGTGGTGCTCACCTGGTTTGGTTGTGTAAGGACACAACCACCATAACGAATAAAAAGCAGCTGCAGCGGATCTCCAATGGGTGTCCCACAGGACCAGAATAAATCCAAAGGCGGTGAAAGTAGAGATATACGTCCGCGCCGCTGAAAGATCCTCAAGTCAGGAGCATGTAATAATATCCTTGTTTATTGGTAAATGCCTACACGTTTCTGGGTGTTCCACACCCCTTCATCAGGGCACCAACAGATATATCTGTTGGTGCCCTGATGAAGGGGTGTGGAACACCCAGAAACGTGTAGGCATTTACCAATAAACAAGGATATTATTACATGTTCCTGACTTGAGGATCTTTCAGCGGCGCGGACGTATATCTCTACTTTCACCGCCTTTGGATTTAGGCTGAAGAATACAGCAGACTCGGAGGCGACTGATGGGTCTCCGGCCTTCATGGCATCCAATGTTCTTACGGATGAAATGATCGGACGTGTGCATGGCCCCATAGACTAGCATTGGTCCGAGTGCGATCTGATGTGGATCGTATTTGGACAGATAATATGGTCGTCTGCACCTGCCCTTATCCTCTATTTTTCACTAGTTTTCCCCTCTGCGGGCACTGGTATCTATGATTTTCAGTTGTCTCTGAGCTAGTGGGATGAAACGAGCTGCTATGATTATGATGTCTCCCATACACAGCGCGCACAGACATGAGGGATCTTGCTCACCTGTCTCTCTAGCACATGTTTAGAATAAGTTATCCTGTGTGTATGAGGAATATCCCTATTTCTGGACATTATATGACTTGCATCCTGCATTTTTCACCAGTTTTTGGAGCACAAGTCACTAGAAGCTCCAGCAGCTCCTCCGTGTCTCTCTGCTTCTGTCTCCCTTCAGCTCCTCCCGTCTGTCCTTTGCATAGACCTTAATAGGCATCTACAGTAATCTAATCCCCCTCCCATAAAGGTTTATATGATGAGGTTTTGAGTGAAGGAAAGAAGTGACTGATGAGGGGACAGAAGCGGAGTTCTACTGTGATATTCCAAAGTTTCTGTTAATCACTCAAACTATTGATTTATGGAAAAAAAAAAAAGTTTTTCAAGTTTGTAGTGAATGTTAGTATGAAATACCCCCATCATTTTTGTTATTTTAAGCTCATAATGGTGTGCAGCTCACTCCCTTGCATAATGTGCACAGCCCCAACGCGTTTCCATCACTTTCTCTGGTGGCATAGGAATATGGAAGCTGCGACCTTACGTTGGTGTATACCCTGCCGAGCTAAAAAATAAATGATATATAAGAAGTGACTGTCTAATGCTGCACTTATGTAAGGATAATAACGTCTGGGCTGATTGTATATGTGCTGGCCGTCAAGTCGGCGTCTTGGTGTAAAGTCTCTGCTCTGATCTTTGCTGAAATCACTGTTGTAAACTCTTTGGGGAAGTCGTCCACTGATCGTCTGATCAGCTTTAATAATTCCTGCTCTTTTTTTTCCCCCTTAGATTATCTTGAAGTGTTTGATCCTCTGCCCTCCATGATGCTTCCTCCGCCATTACTCCCGGTAAGTTTGCCCCTCCTATAGGACAAGTAATCATTGCACAAAAGTCGAAGCTTAATGTGAACGCTCATTCTTTTTTTTTTTTTTTTTTTGCTTACATAAATAAATCCAAATCACCCTTACAGAAATCGTGAGACCAAATATAAATAAATTTAGATGTTTTATACTGAAATTAAATGAATTTACTAATATACTGCTGCTTTTGAAAGCCGCACTGATTTCCAGATTTAAATGCTGGTTTTGGTGCCAGTAAGCCTCACTTCTCCTGCTATGCCCTCTCTCTGGTGATGTGGGGGCTTTCTGTGCAGCCCCCTTCTGCTTCTGCTACATGACAAACGCCAAATGGGGCTGATCTAGCTAATGAATGGAGCCAGACAGCCCCCTTCATACACATGAGCGGGGGACGCTTTCTCCTGTATCACGTCTTCAAGCAGAATTGGAGCTGGATAAAATGTGGGAGTTATGCTGGAACTTGGACGTAAAGGCAGATTTAATAAGTAAAGTGTATTAACAAGTTCAAGTAATTTCAGTTTCACACCCAAACCACTTTTCGTTTCGCTGGAAAAACGCCCTTTAGAACAAACACACAAAAGGTTTAGGCTGTGTTCATATCGCGTTTTACCCATGTCGTCGGGGCTTACGACAAAAGCCCCAGAAAAACGGGATTGGAACCTTTTTTCGCTTTTGGGGCCGTTGACTTTAACGATGCAGACGGAGTCATTGTGTGCTCTGTCGGACATCGTTTTCAGCTGTATCCGCCTATTAGAGGCAGGCTCAAAGATGTGGCAGATGCAGCCAAAAATGATGTCCGACAGAGCACACAACGACTCCGTCTACATCATTACAATCAACGGCCCCAAAAGAGCAACCTTCGGATTCCCATTTACCAGGACTTCATACGTAGGCTCCGACGGAACCGCTGATATGAGGGTTAAACACAATATGAACACAGCCTAATTCAACACCACGCAGTGCTGGCATGTCGTCAACTGGCCACTTGCCCGGTATCGTACATGTCCAGTCCACAATGCGGGTGAAGGCGATGAGGCTAACCAGTGCTAGGCTGCCCCTCTCTAATGATATCCATAAGCCGCATTCTCTGCCTCCAAGTCTAATCCTCTTACGTACCTGGTTAAGCACAGATTGACAAACTCTCTTGCTCTCCTAGAGAAGTGATCTGGGAGGGTTGGCATAAGTCCCTTCTCTACACCAATGTAGAACATGGCCGCCATCCTCTCCATGTGAGCCAGGGGTGGTTTTCCAGTCGCCATTTCAAACACTGTGCATCCAATACTCCAAATATCCGACTTCTTCCCGTGTCCAGACTCGCTAATTACTTCTGGTGCCATCCAGTACGGCGTACCATGCATGGACTGGAGCAACTCCCCATGGGTCCCATTTATGCTGAGGCCATTGAGCCGTTTGGCACAACCAAAATCGATGAGTTTTATGACCCCGTTTGGCATCAGCATGACGTTGTTCCCTTTGACGTCTCGGTGCACAACTCTGTTCTTGTGCAAGTAGGCGATGCCTTGCAAGATGTGGTTTGTGTATCTGCTGATCACCGCTTCTTGCAGTGGACCAAAATGACGTAAAATGCTGGAGATAGACCCTCCAGGGACATATTCCATGAAGATCGTCACCACCGTGTCCTCAAAGGATGTTCCCAAGTATCCGACTATATTGATGTGCTTCAGTGTTTTTAGCAAGTCCACCTCCTCCTGCAACTTCTTATATTCCTTTTCGGCCACCGCGGGGTCTGAGCCATGTAACGTCACCTGCTTTGCAGCAATGAGCTCTCCTAGACTTGTAAGACCACGGTAGACCTAGAGTCAAACCATAAAACACTAGTTACACCCACTACCTGGTATTTGGGCCTCTGTCCATGCACCCGTCATCGGCGTAACGACTAGGATAGCAGACAAAGCGGCTGCTGTACGGTCCGCCATTTAAGCGGGACCCATTACCAATGAGAAAATGGTGCAGATATTGATGGATGATGTGAATGGGCTCCATCGTTACCCTGAGGGTGCAATACATTTTGCATTATTCCTGTGCTATGACATTATTTATTGGGAAATTATAACCTTCAGATAAGCCCATGGGGGGACTTCTAAGATTTCTTCCCATACGATATGTCTGGAGCTGAATGTGGCTCTCGGGGTAAGAAAGGTTGGGGGCCCTTGGATTAAAGCAACACTATAATTTCTAATACGATTTTTCTAGTGATGGGAAACTCTCCACGGTCGCATGTCGGACATTACCGTGCCGTACGCCCCTCTCCCCAGCACTTCTCCTTTGATCCAGTGGATCGATCGCTCGTGGTTGAGTCCTGAGTGATTGGCAGCCGGGCAGGAATTGTTGATGTTTGATTTTTGCTCCTTCAAACTTGGATTTGTAATGACCTAAAAGGAGAATTATTATTTTGTCAATCAAAATCCCACATGAAAGCGGAAGAAAAAAAAAAATAGTTTCTCGCCGTTTAATGTACGCTGCTCTTTTCCAGATCTATGTATCTGCATGGCAACAGGCGTAACACATGACTGCAGGATCAGACTTCTGTAGGGTTTGTAGTTTTACTATAGGTCTTCGGACCCTGCAATACTGATATGGGGGTCCTTCAATGATCTTACTCTTCTGGCAGGGAACATCACGTGACTGCGCAGACTTCACACAGCTGCAGCCGATCAGTGTCCTCTGATTGGCTGCATCGGTCACAAGATGTCCCCTGCCGGAAGAGGATGCCAAGAGACCCCCAAGGGACACAGGCAGCAGTGTGGTGGTCTTGTTGATGAGTACATGTTCTTTTTTTGTTAATTCAGAATATAAAAACTAGAAAACTAGTTCGTTGAAGATTTTCAAAAATGTCTTTCATTGATTTTACATTTTTTTTCTTACATATTTGTTTTTTCCTCCCTTTTTAGCTGATTTGCACTGAAAGTTTCGATGGTAGCGAGTTGCTTGCCATCCCAATGGAAGGACACAAACCAAACCTGGAGCACTACCTCACCATGGAAAGCCATAATTACTCCCACCAGCACGGACTACACTGATCAGAGTTTTTGGATTTTTTTTTTAAATATTTTGCTTTTTTTTTTATCCATTTATTAAGTCCAAAGAAAGACATTTGTTCGGCTAATTTATTTTTTATATGCTTTTGACAGTCCTTGAAAGAATTGGAAGAAAAAAAAAAAAATTACCCTTAAGTTACATTGCAGGTCGAACTGGGGGGAAAAAAACAACAAAAAAATGCAAGAAACTGTACGTTGTTTGTCTCAGTTTTTTTGGGAACTGACAACTTAAGGTACATGTATCTCTGTACTGGCGCAACGGCCGGGATACGTGATCTAATATGTAAAATATTGCTGAGAAAATAATAACTAAAAAAGAAAAAAAGAATAAGATTCAGGTTCGGTCATCTTGATTGTATTGGTCTGCTAGTGCACTCCTTGAAATAGCCTTTTTTTTGTGATTATTTTTGTTTGTTAGTTTTTCTATTAACCCTTTAATTCGACCATATCCAATGAATTCCGCTTGGTGACAACTGGATCATTCTTATAATAAAAGATGACAAATTGCAGACCTATTCATTTTTCCCCTCATTTCTTTAAATCATCACTGGCATCCTAATGAGACCTAATGCCGATGGTGTCAGTTCTGTGTGCGCTATCGTAGTCCTCAACGTTGGCTAATAACACGGGGGAAGTAAAATAAAAATAAAAATCACAGCATGCACTGCACCATCGCAATCTGCTGAATTCTGCCAGACTGTGCAAACTCATCTGCTTCCTCTTGACCCTGGACACGTTGGTACAAGCTTAGTGGTGGGTGTAGACCCCAGACTTTGACATTCAGAAATCCTATATTAGAAAAGGTCTCAAATGACCACGCTTTTGCATCCATAGTCGCTCCCCCCACTTCTCCATAGTGGTCCCCCCTTGCCCCACTTCTCCATAGTCGTCCTCCCCCCTCGTGCCACTTCTCCATAGTCGTCCTCCCCCCTCGTGCCACTTCTCCATAGTCGTCCTCCCCCTCGTGCCACTTCTCCATAGGCGTCCCCCCCTCGCGCCACTTCTCCATAGTCGCCCCCCCTCGCGCCTCTTCTCCACAGTCCTCCCCTCCCCTCGCGCCTCTTCTCCACAGTCCTCCCCTCCCCTCGCGCCTCTTCTCCACAGTCCTCCCCTCCCCTCGCGCCTCTTCTCCACAGTCCTCCCCTCCCCTCGCGCCTCTTCTCCACAGTCCTCCCCTCCCCTCGCGCCTCTTCTCCACAGTCCTCCCCTCCCCTCGCGCCTCTTCTCCACAGTCCTCCCCTCCCCTCGCGCCTCTTCTCCACAGTCCTCCCCTCCCCTCGCGCTTCTTCTCCACAGTCCTCCCCTCCCCTCGCGCCTCTTCTCCACAGTCCTCCCCTCCCCTCGCGCCTCTTCTCCACAGTCCTCCCCTCCCCTCGCGCCTCTTCTCCACAGTCCTCCCCTCCCCTCGCGCCTCTTCTCCACAGTCCTCCCCTCCCCTCGCGCCTCTTCTCCACAGTCCTCCCCTCCCCTCGCGCCTCTTCTCCACAGTCCTCCCCTCCCCTCGCGCCTCTTCTCCACAGTCCTCCCCTCCCCTCGCGCCTCTTCTCCACAGTCCTCCCCTCCCCTCGCGCCTCTTCTCCACAGTCCTCCCCTCCCTTCGCGCCTCTTCTCCACAGTCCTCCCCTCCCCTCGCGCCTCTTCTAAACTAGGGTTCGATTAAATTCTACGTTTGGTTAGTCTCACTCTTGCAATGAGCCTATGTGGGGTGCCCATGTAATCCCTGGAGCCACAGGCACTTGGTGTGCCACCATATGGTGCCTTCCTACAATATTGTTTTATGCAGTCTTCCTCTAAAAGAAATCCGGCATCTAATGAAGCTTGCTACAAATAGTTTCTCTGTAGGTTTTTTAAAAAATTTGACAGGGGGTAAAAAAAAATCAGTCATACCGCAGTAGAGTTTGGCCTCGTACATTTTTATGGCTGCTGTATGGTGATATGCACGAGCGACTACTCTGAGGGCCAATGCATTTGAATGTCTTCTGGACCCTTGAGGGCTTTGATGGAAACCTCCCTATACCTTTTAATTGCATACAGAAGTGCCATGGACACGTACTGAGGTATAAGATAATACTGCTTCCATAGGAGAAAAAAAATCCACCAAAATGCCGGTCAGCTCAGTGCACAGGTGCCGCCGCCTGCATTAGCCCTAGTTGTAGAGTAGAAACGCACAATGGGTCACAATTTTCACCCAGTTTTAAGATTGAAGAGTCGCAATTTTTTAGCATAAAACATAGTTGTGCAAAAATGTTGGAATTTAGGTGTTTTTATCTCTGCTATGCCACATTCATCTCTTGAGCAGAACCCATCCAGAAGTATCCAGCAGCCATGCTGACCTGTCAGAGTATCCTGCAGCTAGTCCTGGGCAAATGTGAGATTCTATACCCAAATTTTAAGTCTTTATTCTAAGCCTTTGCTGACTCTATAAACTTTGACACTAACCTGCGATTGATCGGTGTGGTCATCAACAGCTTGGTGCTCACGGAAGGTTGTACTATAGTCACTATCTTTTCTGTCATCCACGACTGAACCAGTGAATTCTTCACCAATCATTAAGTTTTCCAGACAAGAAATAAGTTCAGCAGTTAGATGTTCATTGCCTACAAAACTATGACACTCCTGGGCAGAATATGTAAAATCTGCATTGTTTTTGATCTCCGTTGATGATCCTTTTTGACAACTGTCATCATGGACCCAATCCTCCAAAGCTTCGTCTTTTGAGGTTTTGGATATCTGTACAGCTGGTGGTGAACTTCCAGTTTTCGTATCCTCTCCATGGCAGCTGTTGTCAATGAGACCAATCTCCCTCTGAAGACCTTGATCAACATTTTCAGGGTTATTGGATTCCATATTGCTAGACCTTTTCTCCAGCTCTCTCAACATTTTAAGGTTTTCTTTGATGGTTTCATGAATGGTGATTGAGTTTTCTAAAGTAGCTTCCTTGATTGTGGGTAACTCAAAGCTTGGATGCTTGGACTCCATCATCTCATCTGAAGGAAGCACAACATGGTCTTCCTCTTGTTTTTTGGTCTTAATTTGCCAGTCCACACCAGAAATGATGATGATGTTCTCTGTTTTGCTTTCCACCTTCTCCAGCTTTGATGCTGAATTTCGGCGGCGATGGCTCGCAGCGGATGGACTCTTCTTGCCCTTTGTTTTAGTTCTTTTGGATCTTGCACTGCTGTCTCTTGAGGAACTTGCACGACAACTTATTGAGGAACAACTCCTAGTGGAAGAAGCGGAGTTGGTTTCTCTACTGGAGTTGGAAGCATTGACAAAGACAGTAGGTGGGAACATTTGGTACATGACCGGACCAGCACCTTGTTGTGATGTTGTTATCTCTACAAACATATCGCTATATTTTATATCTTGGAAATCATGGGAAGACTTTGTTCTTGGCAGAATGGAAGTATTACTTGGAGAGTTTATTTTCTTCTGTGAGTAAATCGAAAGTTGGGTTTGAGATCGTTGAATATTTCTGTTTGCACCTCCCTGTGAAGAACAGGCAACTCTTTTGGACACTTTGGAAGATGATGGCGCAGACGAATATACCAGGGTTGGTAAAGGAACGCTCTTCCCATTGCTGCGGTTGCTGTTGGACAGAGGTCTTTTTTGCTTTGTGTTATCGGGAGCGGACATGATTCTGCTTTTTCTACTTTTTTGAGTCTTTTCGTTCTCTTTTTGGGCAAGAATATTAAAACTGTGGTTCACGTTATGAAGTAGAGAGCCAGGCTTTGTTTTTCTTTTTGTAAAAAGAGGTTTGATTGGGGAAGAGTTAATCTCTGTCTCGGGCTCCTGCTCGGAAAATGTGATGTGAACAAAAGGTATGTGACTCGTTCTGGGTGTCCTTGAGAGTTTGATGGTTTTGAGCGCTGATTTCTTCTTGGCGTCATCAGTGGTTGGTGTAGCTGTTACCAAATTCTCTTCAATTGTCTTGTTTGTGCCATGTTTCTCCAGCTCTGTGTCTTCTCTTGTGCATGGCGGATCGTCCATCGCACTCGCTTGGTTTTTCCTGAAGCTTTCATGTAATTGTACTTGCTCGATGTGTAAAGAAGATCCGGCCGCCTCTACGTAGTTACTTGATTGTGCTTTGTCATTAGTATGCAGCAGCGGTTTCGAGCCACGACAGCTTACGTGTCTTCTTGCCGTTTCCCCATTCTCAGTAGTCTCTCCTCTTCCAGATCCAGTCCTGCTTCTATCCTCCTCTGCATTTTTTGATGTGTGATCATCCCTGTAACTGTGCTGATTTTCAGAACTAATGCAACTCTCCAAAGTTATCTGCACCATCTCTCTAGACAAAACTATGTCTTCTGTGTCTTGCATTGATTTCTGAAGCTTATCCTCACAGGGAATCTTTCCACTTCTCCAATCTGCAAGGTTGTCAGAAGATAGAGCTGTGCTTGATCGAGTGGCTTCTTTGTGTCTTGAAATGATCTTTGACAAAGGTCTGAGTTTGGCAGGGATTGGAGATCGAGGGGAATGAGTCAGTGGTGGAAAAGTCTAAAGTAGAAAAAAAATGAACATTTCAAACAGTCCCAGAAAATAATGGAGTCTTAAATTTTAAATGCATCAGAACCTCCTTTCTTCTTGCAGCTCACTGTTTGGCTTTACTGTGTAGAATGAGACAAGGTCAGCAGAGTTCTCTCATTAAAAGCTAGAAACTTAATGACTGCTTAATTCTGCAGCTCTATACGGTAGGATATTAACACAATAACCATAGGCAGGACTTTTACATACAGCTCCTACGTCACTTATTAGTCTCTGTGGAAGGGACTGTGCTCAATGTTCCTTGAGGGTATACAACCCCTGGCAAAAATTATGGAATCACCGGGCTCGGAGGATGTTCATTCAGTTGTTTAATGTTGAAAAAAAGCAGATCACAGACATGGCACAAAACTAAAGTCATTTCAAATGGCAACTTTAGGACTTTAAGAAACACTAAAAGAAATCAATATAAAAAATGTGGTACTCAGTAAGGGTAATTTTTTTCAGACCAAGCAGCGGGAAAAAATTATGGAATCACTCAATTCTGAGGAAAAAATTATGGAATCATGAAAAACAAACAAAAGAACACTCCAATACATCACTAGTATTTTGTTGCACCACCTCTGGCTTTAATAACAGCTTGCAGTCTGAGGCATGGACTTAATGAGTGACAAACAGTACTCTTCATCAATCTGGCTCCAACTTTCTCTGATTGCTGTTGCCAGATCAGCTTTGCAGGTTGAAGCCTTGTCATGGACCATTTTCTTCAACTTCCACCAAAGATTTTCAATTGGATTGAGATCTGGACTATTTGCAGGCCATGACATTGACCTTATGTGTCTTCTTTCAAGGAATGTTTTCACAGTTTATGCTCTGTGGCAGGATGCATTATCATCTGGAAAAATGATGTCATCATCCCCAAACATCCTTTCAATTGATGGGATAAGAAAACTGTCCAAAATATCAATGTAAACTTGGGCATTTATTGAAGATGTAATGACAGCCATCTCCCCAGTGCCTTTACCTGACATGCAGCCCCATATCATCAATGACTGTGGAAATTTGCATGTTCTCTTCATGCAGTCATCTTTATAAATCTCATTGGAACGGCACCAAACAAAAGTTCCAGCATCATCACCTTGCCCAATGCAGATTCGCGATTCATCACTGAATATGACTTTCATCCAGTCATCCACAATCCACGATTGCTTTTCCTTAGCCCATTGTAACCTTGTTTTTTTCTGTTTAGGTGTTAATGATGGCTTATGTTCAGCTTTTCTGTATGTAAATGCCATTTCCTTTAGGCGGTTTCTTGCAGTTCGGTCACAGACATTGACTCCAGTTTGCTTCCATTCGTTCCTCATTTGTTTTGTTGTGCATTTCCTGTTTTGGAGACATATGGCTTTAAGTTTCCGGTCTTGACGCTTTGATGTCTTCCTTGGTCTACCAGTATGTTTGCCTTTAACAACCTTCCCATGTTGTTTGGATTTGGAACAGATTTTAGACACAGCTGACTGTGAACAACCAACATCTTTTGCAACATTGCGTGATGATTTACCTTCTTTTAAGAGTTTGATAATCCTCTCCTTTGTTTCAATTGACATCTCTCCTGTTGGAGCCATGATTCAAGTCAGTCCACTTGGTGCAACAGCTCTCCAAGGTGTGATCACTCCTTTTTAGATGCAGACTAACGAGCAGATCTAATTTGATGCAGGTGTTAGTTTTGGAAATTAAAATTTACAGGGTGATTCCATAATTTTTTCCTCAGCATTGAGTGATTCCATATTTTTTTCCCTCTGCTTGGTCTGAAAAAAAAATACCCTTACTGAGTACCACATTTTTAATCTTGATTTCTTTTAGTGTTTCTTAAAGCCCTAAAGTTGCCTTTTGAAATGACTTTAGTCTTGTTCCATGTCTGTGATCAGCTTTTTTTCAACAACATTAAACAACTGAATGAACATCCTCCGAGCCCGGTGATTCCATAATTTTTGCCAGGGGTTGTATTAATCTGACATTTTCAGCTGCCTTAAACGAGTTGTCCACTACATTTTCATTGATGATCTATCCCGGCACCCCCGCCGATCAGCCATTCTTGGTGTTGGTGGTGGCCACCGGCAGGAACTGCTCGATTGTGGCTCTGCTCCATCTTCTGATAGTGGTGGCAGCAGGGTACTAACCATCCGCCTCCTATTAAAATTAATAGGAGTCGGATGTGAAGTGCCCTACCACCACCACGATCGGGAGACAGAGCAGCTCCAAAATTGAGCAGTACTCTGAGTCGGCCACCAGCTAGAACAGCTGATCGACGGAGGTGCTGAGTGTCGAACCCTGACCGATCAGACACTAATGACCTATCCCAAGGATAAGTCATCAATTAAAAAGTAGTTGACAAACGCTTTAAAACATACATACCATTGTCACTATCTGTGCAGATAAACCAGAAAGGAAGCTTGTTGCCTCCAATATAGTCGCCCTATAAACAAAATCTATAAAGGCAAAAATTGATTCCTCTTGTACAGATTCCAATATAAAGAGTCCTGTTTTCTTTCAGGAAGAAAGAATTGTGTACACTCATCGCCAACGTATCTGACCTGTTTATTACCCAACATCTACTGTTCGGGACGTTGAAGGGGCCCCCCCATACATACAAGGTCCTAGGGAAACTCTCTATGTAATGTGTTTAGTAACTTTACAATGTAAACCTGTACAAACGTGGTACGTGACTAAGATGTGGCGTCCACGGTCAACACACCCCTGTATGTAAGGAAAACTTACCTTGGAATCCCTTGAAGTTTCAGCTGAACCCAACCCTTAAAAACAAAAGAAAAGCATTAAGACTGCAAGTATAACATATAATGTGTGCCAACTACATATAAAGTGAAGGCAGCAATGTGGCTTTCTGTATCACGGGGCAATGGTGTTCTTATTTTATCCTTTTCTGCTTTGAAACTTCTTGGATTTCAAGATGGATGACTCCAACCAATGCCTCTGTATACCGCACATACTGTCGTTTTTTTTCTTTTTCTTTTTTCAACTACATTTCTTTAGACTGCACTATTCTGCATAAGGCAGATATTGTAAGGAAGCTTGTGTGCATTGGGGAAGTAAAGCGCTTTACGGTCTGGAGCTCCTGTCCTGGTTAAGCAGGTTACGTAAGACGTAGAATGTGCACACGTTTGGTTTTTTTGCAGCAGAAAAAACTTATGTTATCCGGAAAAACGCTGCGTAAAATATGTGTGTTGGCTTTCAGACTTTGTGAACAATTCAGCTAAGCTGCATTCACCAGTCCGAGCTGCGCTCTAAAGGAGGAGAGCTGAGGAGCAGTCACCAACGCGCAATTAGTTTGGTGTTAGATGTAGTTTAAATGCAATGTAACAAGGCTTCCCCAGACTAAATATCATCAGAGCCACCAACCAGATGAGGCTTTGCATGTGCACGTTACTAGTGCCGTACTAACATCTATCAAAAGCACTAGAATTTAATACACCCTGTCATCTGCTTACAATTTTCCCAGCTAAATTTTTTTCACTTAATGATTTATATATTCAGATTAGAAATGGTAAAAAAAAAAAAAATCAATAAATAATAATAACCTTGCTGAATGATAAAAATAAAAGCACAGGCACACTCACTGATGCGATCTCACTGCCTACATACACTTATAGGTATTTACTAACATGCAGGCACACATTTGCTAATTAAAATAAATAAAATATGCTCTCATCATGACGCCGCCCACTAAATTTTGCTGCCTTAGGCATGAGCCTAGTGGTAAATGCAGCCCTGACCACACGTCCTCATCAATAAGGATTTTGCTGCCAAGACATCAAAGTGCACAATTTCCCTGCTGCTCCTCCGCAGAAGAATCTCTTCATTGCACAACTGTCATGGAATGTCACGGGTGTGTCAGATGTGACAGACAGTCGCTCTGCATCTGGCTGCAGAAGGTCACTGCATTCGCCATTGCAGACGCCTTCTTAATCCTTCCCAGCGGCAACCTTCCTCCTGCTCTGATTGACACACCTGGTCTGGGTGTTTATAAACTCTCAGTCTGCTTCAGGGAGTCGCCGGTGATATTCACATTTTCCCTTCTGAAGGCTTGGAGCTAGAACAGTCTGCTAGCTTCCTCTCTGGTGCCCTTGGAGGACGTTTGGTGTTATCTCTCTGGTGTCTGCTCAAGCTAAGTTTTCCCCCTTTGTTTGTTTCCCTTGTTGTCTTTAGTTTATAGTGGGGACTAACCAGTGCTCACCCCCCTCCCTATCAAGGGCCTAGCTCTAGGGAAAAACAGGGCTTAGGTTCCTGCTCGGCGGTTGGTGTGGAACCAATATAGGGATGGTAGGGTAGGCAAGGTGTTATTAGATCTGCCTAGGGGTCTCCACCCCCCCTTTCCCTAGTGTCTGTGCTTCCTTCCCCTCATCCCTTCGTGTTGCAATTAGTCTTTCCCACACTGTGCGTGACATTGAATGAGTGGTCTATCTTCTAGAGCTGCCCTCCTCTCCAGCCAAAAGATAGTGACCCTTATCTGCAGATTTCTATCTATTAAACAGGTATTCAGAGAATCAAGAGTTGTCCCTTATCTATAGGATAAGGGATAATTTACTGATTGCTGGTGGTCTGACTGCTGGGACATTCGACAAGTCAGAGAATGGGGCTGTGCCTGTCTTGAAGGGAGAAGACATGCAACCTCCACTCCATTTTTTGGGGAAATAGAGGAGCGCTGTACTCTGTCAATGAAACTGTAGGAGAAAGCAATGAATGGAGCGGAGGTCGAGCATGCTATCTCTGCTCCATTCAAGAAGAGGCAGTGCCGAGCCTGTTTCCCGGATCCTTTTAAAGGTCACAACAATTGGACCCCCAGTGATCAGTGAGCTTCCCCTATCCTATATATACATTTTGATACTGGGAACAGCCGTATACACACGTGGTCAAAATTGTTGGTATCCCTCTTTAATGAAAGAAAAACCCACAATGGTCACAGAAATTACTTAAATCTGACAAAAATAATAATAAATTAAAAATCTATGAAAATGAACAAATGAAAGTCAGACATTGCTTTTCTGCTTCCACAGAATTAAAAAAAAGATTAACCTCATGAAATTGGCCTGGACAGAAATGATGGTTCTTCTTAACTTAATATTTTGTTGAACAACCCTTTCAGGCAATCACTGCAATCAAACGATTCCTGTAACTGTCAATGAGACTTCTGCACCTCTCGTCAGGTATTTTGGCCGACTCCTCATGAGCAAACTGCTCCTGTTGTCTTGTGTTTGAAGGCTGCCTTTTCCAGACGGCATGTGTGACACGTAGAAGTAGTGCTGTTGCTTTAAAAGCATTCAGCAACAATTAGAAGTAACACAAGCACAGGAGACAGGAAGTGTTGTGCTCCAGAAGCATCCAGCGACTAGAGGGGTTAACACAGTCACAGGAGAAGGGGAGTGTTCTAGCAGAGGCCCAGAGGGATTGTGGGGAAGTTGTTTACTGTCTGGCTGGAGCCAAAGAGAAAGGTGGCTTATGATCTGTATCTCACAAGGCAAGGGAACAGAATTCAGGTCAGGAGGGAAGCTAAACAAAGGTCAGTTAGACTCCCTGAGCTATCAGTGTGGAGTATTATAGGCCAGGAAGATAAGGACTAGAAGGAAGCCTGTCATAGGGATCATCTCCCTCATCAAACCCCCCCCCCCCCTCCATCTCCATGCAGGATAAAGAATGCTGTGTACTATTGAGTCCTTGTGAAGGAAAAGCCTGTGGTTGTGTATGCATTAAAACTGTGCTGTGCTGTACTGTGCTACCGGATAATAGACTGTGTACTGCTGTGCTGCAAAGGAGACTGTACTGTTATTACTGGAGTCTGTTGCTCAAAGAGACATTTGCAGTGCTCTGGCCATGCCTCATTAAATGTTATCGTTCTACTGTTTATGAAGACTCTTGTCTGATGTGTCTGGTCAGCAACTGAATCTATCGTGTCCCTGACAGAAGCTGCAGCCTATGGTCGCCCTGAGTAACGGTTCCACCAGGATTCCAACAAATTCATGTAACCGGTCTCGCCCCTATCTGAACTTAGGCGGCGTGCATGTAACACATGTTTCAGCTCTTTCCAAAGATGCTCAATAGGATTTAGGTCAGGGCTTTTAGAAGGCCACTTCAGAATAGTCCAATATTTTCCTCTTAGCCATCCTTGGGTGTTTTTAGCTGTGTGTTTTGGGTTATTATCCTGTTGCAAGACCAATGACCTGCGACTGAGACCAAGCTTTCTGACACTGGGCAGCACATTTCTCTCTAGAATCCCTTGATAGTCTTGAGATTTCATTGTACTCTGCACAGATTCAAGACACACTGTGCCAGATGCAGCAAAGCAGCCCCAGAACATAACAGAGCCTCCACCATGTTTCACAGTAGGGACAGTGTTCCTTTCTTGATATGCTTCATTTTTCCATCTGTGAACATAGAGTTGATGTGCCTTGCCAAAAACTTCCATTTTTGTCTCATTTGTCCATAGGACATTCTCCCAGAAGCTTTGTGGATTGTCAACATGCAGTTTGGAAAATTCCAGTCTGGCTTTTTTTATGATTTTTTTTCAACATTGGTGTTCTCCTTGGTCGTCACCCATGAAGTCCACTTTGGATCAAACAAAGACAGATGGTGCGATCTGACACTGATGTTCCTTGAGCTTGAAGTTCACCTTTAATCTCTTTAGAAGTTATCCTGGGCTCGTTTGTTACCATTCGTATTATCCGTCTCTTTGATTTGTCATCAATTTTCCTCCGGCGGCCACGTCCAGGGAGGCTGGCTGCAGTCCCATGGATCTTACATTTCTGAATAATATGTGCAACTGTAGTCACAGGAACATCAAGCTGCTTGGAGATGGTCTTATAACCTTTACCTTTAACATGCTTGTCTATAATTTTCTTTCTAATCTCCTGAGACAACTTTCCTTTGCTTCCTCTGGTCCATGTTGAGTGTGGTACACACCATGTCACCAAACAGCACAGTGAGTATCTGTAGCCCTATATACAGGCCCACTGACTGATTACAAGATTGTAGACACCTGTGATGCTAGTTAGTGGACATAACTTGATTTAACATGTCCCTTTTGTCACATTATTTTAAGGGGTACCATCATTTCTGTCCAGGCCTATTTCATGAGTTTAATTTTTTTTTTAATTCTGTGGAAGCAGAAAAGCAATGACTGACTTTCATTTGAAAATTTTCATAGATTTTTAATTTATTATTACTTTTGTCATATTCAAGTTATTTCTGTGACCATTGTGGGTTTTTCTTTCATTAAAAGAGGGGTACCAACAATTTTGACCACATGTGTAACTCATAAGTCACTTATGGGGAATTAGAAATTTAAAGAGCTTATCCAGTTTAGAAAACCTATATTCCTAACTCAGCCAAACATTTTATTTGTTTTTTTCTGTCTAGACTATGGAAGGAGAACAGCTCTTGGATGTGATATACGATGAGAAACACTTACTATGCCAAATTTGACCCTTTATGTATTTGATGTCACGGAGAGGGTTTGGATTTTGGTGACACTGTAAGATGTTGGGTTCGGAAGAAGACTCCTGCACCAAGTATCCGAGCCCCAGTCTTTCCAGCTTGCTGACCTCTTCCCCCGTCTTTATGTGCAGCGGTGGAAGGGACGGATGCCTTTTGGTGGTTAATTGCTGGGTCGAGAGATTGGCAGCCGGATCAGTGAGCCATTTTTTGGAGAAGGAAGGTCTTTTCCTGCAACACAAATTAACACTTAAGTTTTATGTTGGCCTCATATTCTTTACTCAGCGGGGTGCGTGGTAATAGTATTGCCCATTCCCTATAGATTTAGGGCAGAGTCTAATTGGATACTTTACACGCCAATCTTCATATTCTTGAGAGTAGATTACAGCGCTCAGCATTACATACTCGACCTCCACAATATCCAGACTAATATCAGGATCGGTGGGGGTCCCAGCATTAAGTCTGTAGGGGATAACTCTCAGTCCCCTTTAACTCAAGGAGCCTTACAGTATTTAGACTGGATACAATTGTATCCACTTCTGAAAGTACATAAGTGTTTTCATTCACTGACAGCACACAGTGATCTTCAAAGGGGTAAGTGATTGAAACAAAGTATAATTATTAAGTTTGTAGTAAAATTTTAATTTCCATAAACCCATAGGCTGAATTTTATTCTCACCGTTCCAGAGTTTCATAAAAGTTTTCCATTTCTTGGAAAGTAACTTCTTCTGCGAGATCTGGAACAAGAAGAAAATAATGGGTGACATTGGTGGTGATGCCCACACAGCCTGCAGTAGATGCCAGCGAGGGCGGGCACAGTCTGGTATAAAAAAAACAAACATGCAAGTAAGGAAAACGGGTTAAGAAAGAAAGGTGCAGATTAACTACTAAAGATACGGGAAGATGTCATGTGAACTGACCAGGAGCCATTATCCTCCACTACTGCCATATTCCAGAACTACAACCTCTCTGGAGGCCAGAAGTACAAGGTGTTCAGTGCTCAGAGACACAGCCGAGGTGAGGAGGCCGAGCCCGACCACCACTGAGCAAGACACAGAAGAGAAACATCAGGACTGGGACAAGAGATATCTGATACAGATTGTTCACAGGTTTTCTGGACTGAAGATATAACAGTGACTCTGGACGGAGCAGATGGACGGGCCGGGGCAGATTAGTAACGGGCACAGACCTCCACTTCTCAGATGCCAGTGAGGTGGAGGTGGGCACTGCCATAGACTGGGATTATTAAAGAGGAGCAAGTTGGACATTTTCAGGTTGAAGATGGATCAAAATCACCTCCCAAACCTCCTGCTGGTGTTTAGAAGATATTTTCTTCAAACAGTGGAGCAGGAAACTACGATATTTCTGCAGGACAATGATCGCAGCAGCATCGAACTCTCCACTGCTCGGGGCCAGGAAAGACCTTAAAGATGGAGAATAATGACCGGCCCCGTCCTTACTGGACCTAAATACTGGTGAGAACTTGTGGCCCTTCTCACACGGGAGATTTATAGTGAAGGAGAACAGTCGCCTCTCTGATCAGTGTCTGGGGCTGTGGTTGGTGCTACCCAAAAAGAAGAAGAACCTGACAGACTCCATGGATGGAGATTATGACTGTGACTGAGAAGAAGGGCGGCCATATTACTATATATAATACTATATCACTACTGAGGAGAAGGGCAGCCATATTACTATATGTATTACTATATCACCACTGAGGAGAAGGGTGGCCATATTACTATATATATTACTATATCACCACTGAGGAGAAGGGTGGCCATATTACTATATGTATTACTATATCACCACTGAGGAGAAGGGCGGCCATATTACTATATGTATTACTATATCACCACTGAGGAGAAGGGCGGCCATATTACTATATGTATTACTATATCACCACTGAGGAGAAGGGCGGCCATATTACTATATATATTACTATATCACCACTGAGGAGAAGGGCGGCCATATTACTATATATATTACTATATCACCACTGAGGAGAAGGGTGGCCATATTACTATAACACCACTGAGAAGAAGGGCGGCCATATTACTATATATATTACTATATCACCACTGAGGAGAAGGGCGGCCATATTACTATATATATTACTATATCACCACTGAGGAGAAGGGTGGCCATATTACTATAACACCACTGAGAAGAAGGGCGGCCATATTACTATATATATTACTATATCACACTGAGGAGATGGGCGGCCATATTACTATATATATTACTATATCACCACTAAGGAGAAGGGCGGCCATATTACTATATATATTACTATATCACCACTGAGGAGAAGGGCGGCCATATTACTATATGTATTACTATATCACCACTGAGGAGAAGGGTGGCCATATTACTATAACACCACTGAGAAGAAGGGCGGCCATATTACTATATATATTACTATATCACCACTGAGGAGAAGGGCGGCCATATTACTATATATATTACTATATCACCACTGAGGAGAAGGGTGGCCATATTACTATAACACCACTGAGAAGAAGGGCGGCCATATTACTATATATATTACTATATCACACTGAGGAGATGGGCGGCCATATTACTATATATATTACTATATCACCACTAAGGAGAAGGGCGGCCATATTACTATATATATTACTATATCACCACTGAGGAGAAGGGCGGCCATATTACTACACTGCTCAAAAAAATAAAGGGAACACTTAAACAGAATATAACTCCAAGTAAATTAAACTTCTGTGAAGTCAAACTATCCACTTAGGAAGCAACACTGATTGACAATCAATTTCACATGCTGTTGTGCAAATGGAATAGACAATAGATGGAAATTATTGGCAATTATCAAGACACCCTCAATAAAGGAGTGGTTCTGCAGGTGGGGACCACAGACCACATCTCAGTACCAATGCTTTCTGGCTGATGTTTTGGTCACTTTTGAATGTTGGTTGTGCTTTCACACTCGTGGTAGCATGAGACGGACTCTACCACCCACAGAAGTTGCTCAGGTAGTGCAGCTCATCAAGGATGGCACATCAATGCGAGCTGTGGTAAGAAGGTTTGCTGTGTCAGTCAGCGTAGTGTCCAGAGGCTGGAGGCGCTACCAGGAGACAGGCCAATACACCAGGAGACATGGAGGGGGCTGTAGGAGAGCAACAACGCAGCAGCTGGACCGCTACCTCCGCCTGTGTGCAAGGAAGAACAGGAGGAGCACTGCCAGAGCCCTGCAAAATGACCTCCAGCAGGCCACAAATGTGCATGTGTCTGCACAAACGGTTAGAAACCGACTCCATGAGGGTGGGATGAGGGCCCGACGTCCACAGATGGGGGTTGTGCTCACAGCCCAACACCGTGCAGGACGCTTGGCATTTGCCACAGAAACCAGGATTGGCAAAGTCGCCACTGGTGCCCTGTGCTCTTCACAGATGAAAGCAGGTTCATACTGAGCACATGTGACAGACATGACAGAGTCTGGAGACGCCGTGGAGAGCGATCTGCTTCCTGCAACATCCTTCAGCATGACTGGTTTGGCAGTGGGTCAGTAATGGCGTGGGGTGGCATTTCTCTGGAGGGCCGCAGAGCCCTCCATGTGCTCGTCAGAGGTAGCCTGACTGCCATTAGGTACCGAGATGAGATCCTCAGACCCCTTGTGAGACCATATGCTGGTGCGGTTGGCCCTGGGTTCCTCCTAATGCAGGACAATGCCAGACCTCATGTGGCTGGAGTGTGTCAGCAGCTCCTGCAAGATGAAGGCATTGAAGCTATGGACTGGCCAGCCCGTTCCCCAGACCTGAATCCGATTGAGCATATCTGGGACATCATGTCTCGCTCCATCCACCAACGTCACGTTGCACCACAGACTGTCCAGGAGTTGGCGGATGCTTTAGTCCAAAGTATTCAATGAGAATATTTAATTCATTCAGATCTAGGATGTGTTATTTGAGTGTTCCCTTTATTTTTTTGAGCAGTGTATAAACAGCCCAGACCCATAGACGTGAATTCTGAGTAACTCCAACAATAATAAGGCAATAGAAAATAAATATGTTCAAAAAAATCCAGTTAATTAGCACCAAATTAGCAAAAAAAAAAATCAGCAAATATACAGTATATAATGTAAAAAATTAAATAGAAAGGTAGCGCATACACGACCATATTGGAAAGATCAGCATGAATGTCACAGCTTCTATAGGGCTACTATTCATTACCTGCTGCAGGATTCAGGGTCTCCTCTAAAATCTCTTGGAAAATGCCGTCACTGCTCAACTGTAATACAAACCAGAATATTAGTAAGGTATAGAAATAAAAATAAATGTCTTATCAATAAAGGTGAGCAAAAAGGTTCATGCTGCCCGGTCCGGTGTCCAGTATCCAGTGCAGTCCTCCATTGCAGCCAGTCTTCAAGTCTGCGGCATCCTCAGCCCAGGCATCCTGGGTTAGTAGACCCCAAAACCGCTCAAGATGCCAGACGCAGAAGTGAAGACTGTCCTAAACCCACCACTTTGGTCATGCAAGCATGGTTTTTCATTGGAGATGAGCACCTGCGGGAAATATTTGGTGCTGCTTATCTTCACGCAAAGGCAGGGATCTAAATCTAGCTTTAGATGTTGGAGAACTGTCGCCACAGTACAGGAGACTTTGTCCTAAACTCATCATTTTTGTAGCATCGGTGTCTCTGCCTCCTGCTGGGCAGAGACGCCGTTCCCCTCACCGCCGCGGTCCCGGTCCAGCGTCTTCCCGCTCCCGTGCTGCTGCTGGTGCGTGCAGCTTTCCGGGCACTATGCTTAGGGCGCGCGCGCTCCTTCCCTCTTAAAGGGGCCGTACGCGCCATCCTAAAGAGTCCCCGGCCAATGGCCTGAGGACCACTCCTATATAAAACACCTCCTCCAAAATGGAGGTGCCTGTGCAAGGTTGTTGTTTGTGTGCTAACACTCTCCTCAGCCCTCAGGTTCCAGTACCTGCCAGCCTGTCTGTTAGCTGTGCCCGCCAGCCTGTCTTTCAGCCGTGCCCGCCAGCCTGTCTATCTGCTTTGCCCACCAGCCTGTCTATCTGCTTTGCACGCCAGCCTGTCTGTCAGCCGTGCCCGCGAGCCTGTCTGTCTGCCGTGTCTGCCTGCCTGTCTACCCGGATCACCTGTCAGGCCACCTGCCGTGTCCGCCGGCTTGCCTACCTGGATTACCTGTCTGGCTACCTGCCGAGCCCACCTGCCTGCCTACCCGTATCACCCGCCAGTCTTCCTGCCGTGCTCATTCGCTGTACCGGTCAGCTTCAGCCATCTGATCCGTGGGAGTCGCCTGCTCTCACACAAGGTCGGTCCCAGACTGGCACCTGGTCCACCTGCCCGGTCCCTCCCTGGTTTACGGAGTCGATTAAGCCGCCATGTGGCCAGGGTCGGTCCGAGTTGGAACTTAGTTACTCCCCTCTGGTCCCTCCTTGCATTTCAGCACAGAGGTTCCACCACCCGGATCCGTAACAATTTTAAGTATTTTTTTTTGTCTTTTTTATGTTGCCGGATTCTGTGCCAAATTCTTCAAACTGGGTTTATGATAGTTGATAAATTGGCTCAAATTCAAAAATGCTTCTTTTTTGTCCATTTTGCACCTTTTAGAGTAAAAGGTCACATGATCCTTTCAATAAGCTTTAAGATGTCATACTAGTCTTGAACTGTGAAAAAAAAAAAAAATTTTGGACTCTACTAGGGTACTGAATTACAATTGCACAAACTTTTGCGATATTACGAAAAGTTGCAAAAGCATCTGGTTAACCAAAACCACAGCCATAGTGGTTTAAAAAAAAATAAGAGGAAACAAAGTAAAGTTACGCTATTAAAAGGCACAAATTCAATAATGAATAAGGCGCAGATAAAAAAAAAAAAAAAGAACACTATGTAAAAAATATTACTCCAGAGAAAGGCACAAAAGCAATGATGATCAGCTCAGTTGACAATAAAGGGATTTGTGGACGATCCCGTGAGATCTGCCATCTCTGCCGTCTCTAGCCGTCGTTACTTTCCAGCATTTCCCAATTCCCCGCCTGCTGCTCTCGTCTTATCGTCTCGTCGTTACACAATTTGCCAGTTTGTCTTTGTAGTGAGAGAAATGTTAGGGACTTGTGCCAACCATCTGGTCACACATGATATGGCTGAATGATTATTACCCAAGAGGCAGGTGGTTCACCGTGACGGTGCTGACCGTGAAATACAAGCCAATGGTGGACAAAGCTGGCGCAATCCTACACCTCATTGCTGCAGGCACAAATAGGGTTCATGTACTAAAACCAATGCAAGAGCCCATGATGCTGGAGCTTATGGTGTCATTAAATATTCTCTATGAATGTCTGGATTCTCTCCGCACGCTTTAGGCTGTAAACTAATGTTTTGCTGACGGACTGAAAGAAAACTAAAGGGATTTTGAAGATCTCTTGAGCAGAATTGTGGTTTTGTCTTAAGCAATACCTGCTAACTGCTGCTTTAAACTTCCATGCTTTACACTACAGCTCTTTTTTTTCTTTCTTTTTTTTTTTTTTTTTTTAAAGACTTTGAACCCGATTCATCATTTGCCTTTTTTTTAAAGTTACTTTTCTCTTTTTTTCCTTGTGGTATTTGTTGATGTTTTTTGCACCAAATTTATTAAAATGGTACATGCAGTTAATGAATTTAGCTCAAAGTCAAAAAAATATATTTTTTTGCTTTTCAACCATTTTTACAATTTTTTTTTTTTTACAATCGAAATGTCAAATGTTTTGCAAAATGTTGTAAAGATTGCTTAATAAAAATCTGGAAAATCTTCCGGAGTGCATTTGCAACAAATTTTGAGATCTCTGAAAATTTCTGTTTTCGAATGCAACGCCCATGGTGGAGAACAAAAAGAAAAAAAAGGTGAACACACAGAATAGACTTCAAGAAAGGCACAAATGGAAAGATAAATTTGACACAAATGACAAAAAAAGGCGTAAAACACCAAAATCTTGACAAAAATAAGACGCAAATACAATAATGAATTGGGCCATTAATGCTTTGTATAGTGGAGCTGCCATCACAGGCAATTTTCAGGTTTGCTATCCATTTTTGCATAAGGGAAAAAAAGGACATTTCCCAAACTTCTCCTACCCATTAAATAACAGACAATTGTCAGGTGACAGATGGGTGGCAAACGCCTGCTGTCGGTTTTTGAACGTCTTGTTCGAAAATTGAATCAAAATAGAAAAATGTCTTCTTTTTTTTTTGAGGACTATCATCAAGTCACATCATGAACACGTAAACATGCCCATAGACTATAATGGGAGCTTGTTCTATCTGTAAAAAACACAAACCGAACATGTATGTGAAAAACAAAGGTCTGAATGAGGCCTTACAGAGATATTGACGTTACTAGTTGTCACTAGGGAGAGTGGACCCATGGAAGTGCAGGTTCGTTGGGTTAGTTCGGTACCAGAACTGTACCCGAACTTGAACGTGAACCCGATACCCATAGAAATCAATGGGGACCCGAAATTGGGAGCTGGAAAATGTATCTCTCTGTATGTCTCTCTCTCTCTTTCGATCTCTCTCACTCTCTCTCGCTCTCTCTCTCGCTCACTCACTCAATCTCTCTCGATCTCTCTCTCGCTTTCTCTAGCTCCCTCGCTCTCTTTTGTTCTCTCTCGATCTCTCTCACTCTTGCTGTCTCTCATTCTCTCGCTCTCTCAAGATCTTTCTCTCTCTTTCAATCTCTCTCGCTCACTCTCTCTATCTTTCTCTCTCACTCGATCTCTCTCTCTCACTCTCTCGGTTTCTCTAGATCTCTCTCTCGTTCTCTCTCGCTCTCTTTCGCTCTCTCTCAATCTCTCTCTCAATCTCTCTCACTCTTGCTCTTTTTCGATCTCTCGCTTTCCTCTCGCTCTCTTGAGATCTCTCGCTCTCTTGAGATCTCTCTCTCTTTCTCTAGCTCTCTCGTTCTCTCTCGCTCTCTTTTGTTCTCTCTCGAGATCTCTCTCTTTCGATCTATCTCGCTCACTCTCTCTCTATCTTTCTCTCTCACTCTCACTCGATCTCTCTCTCACTCTCTCTCGGTTTCTCTAGATCTCTCTCTCGTTCTCTCTCAATCTCTCTCACTCTTGCTCTCTCTCGATCTCTCGTTCCCTCTCGCTCTCTCTCGCTTTCTCTAGATCTCTCTCTTGATCTCTCACTCTCTCTTTCTCTCGCTCTCTCTCTCTCCTCCCCGAACTGTAAACCGGACTTCGCAGAGTAGCCTGTGTTCGGAGTTCAGCACAGGACACTAGGTGTCCGGTATGAACCCTGAGCTTTACAGTTCGGGTTCGCTCCTTTTCATTAGCTTTACAGAAATTAATGGTAAAGCTTTCACTTTGAGAGAAATGACGGTTTTACTATCATCTGGAGAGGAGATAACTTAAGGTGACAACCAATATGGCTGCAGTTCTTGCTGTCACTTTTGAAAAATAAAAAAATGGCTGCTTCACCGAAACAGAAAAATAGGCATATTTTACTAGACATTAGGTATTGCACAAAGTTCACATTTTGGATGCAAATTTTCCTGTAAACTCTTCCAAGCTTCTGGCTGACCATACATTTCAAAACAATGGCCGCCCATGGATACATTGATTGTGTGTCAGAGCAAGGGGTGACATTTCTTGGCTGTTTTCCACTCATAAGGGCAAATTCATCAAGCCTGATGTTTCATACCACAATCTTGATCAAAAGCCTGCTGAAATAAGATTTAATGAATATGGCACATCTTTAAGCCCAGAAACCGAAATCCATGCCAGCTAAGAGATGGGGTAGATTTCTTTTATAATTTTTTTGCCATTTTCTGACATAAAGTATAGTGAATCTGGCGGGATGTAATAGACCAGGCCCACTTTGTAGAAAAACGGAGGCCCCTCCCCAGCGTAAAAACACTGAAGGCGGTAAGCGCCTTGATGGATTGCAGCAATGTAGGGTGGTGTCATGGCGGAGTTTTCTCTAATGAACATATGTCTTTTTTTTTTTTTATTAAAGAAAGCACTTAAAGTAAAAATCTAGTAGGCCTCATTTGTAAAAACTGTCGTTGTCCATAGCAACCAATCAGAGCTCAGCTTTCATTTCTTAAACAGCTTTGATAAAATGAAAGCTGCGATGTGATTGGCTGCTATGGACAACAAAGACAGCTTTCTTTTATCTAGTTTTCATATATTTGCCGCAGTATGGGCTCGATTCATGAGGCAGATTTCACCCGAATTCTAGCGTAAAACTGCTTGAAATGTCGTAATTTTTTTTTTTTGCAACTCGAAGTTATGCAAAAAAGTTGTGACTTTTGCTATTTTTTACGCCAGTGCTGGCCGACTCTGCCCACTTATTTTTATAAAAGTCGGTGGATCCATGGTAGCCCCCAGCTTAGCGTATATTCCTGGAGGTGTCGCACAGCAGTTGAATAATGCACCAAATTCATTAAGAGTCCTCTGTATTTTACTCCATCGCTCCGTTCATTAACACTGGCATTCAAAATGACGCAACCATTTCCTATTCAAAGACACTATGGCCGCTAGCCATCACTTTTTTTTTTTAAAGTCACTTTTCTGTCTTGTATTTCTTTTTACCCTGGTGGATTTTCTACCAAAATCTGTGCATATTCTAACCCTTTTTTTTGTTGTTTTTTTGCACTTTTTTTAGGCTTATAAGTCACGCAGTACCTCTGAATGTTTCACGTTAGTCTTCAAAGACGTGAAAAATAAAAAAAAAATACACCAGGAGTGGTGGAATAGATTTGCTAAAAACAAAAAAAAAATTGCAATTCACCAATTTCACCAATTAGTAGAAAATAACATGAACTGGCTAACCATGCCCATATTGCCGAGCAAAAAAAAAAAAGCGTAAAAAAGCTTAAAAAAAGCTGCAAAACGGATAATAAATTAGGTAACAAAAGTGAAAATCAATCTCAGAAAAAGGTGCAAATTCAATGATGAATTGAGCCATAAATGTACAAGTGGTCATGTTTTAAGGGATTGTCCATGATTAAAAACCAAAAAAAGTGGCTGCTTTTTTTTGTAAACTGCACCACCACTGTCATCGGGTTGTACTTAATATTGCAGTTAAGCTTCACTGCCATTAATTGCTTGAGCTGCAATACCACATACAACCTGGGAATAAATGTGGCGCTGTTTAAGAAACAAAGTAACCATGTTTTCAAACTCCTAAGCGAGTGGTCGGAGTACTACAACTCCCAACCTGATCTAATAGGTTATCAGGATGTTCTGGGGATTGTAGTTTTGAAAAAGCTGGACGGACAGAGCTTAGAAAACTCTGATGTAACCTAAATGAGGCTGAACAGGAGTAATTGTGAAGATAAGAGGTAAAAAGAGGAGACGGCCTGGGGCATCTTACCTCCTCAGTGCTCTGGTCCTGAGTGGCAGCGCTCGGGAGTCGAGTGTCACATAAGGAAGGCTTTGTCCCAGGACACAAGTCACATGAGGCTTCATCATATGTGCCTGCGAAAGGAAAGACAGACTGAATGGTTCAGTCACTCAGGGGTCTTGTCCCTCCTGTCCACACATCACAACACAGGTTTTTACCTGCCTGGGGCCCACACCTCTCCAGGGCGTCTATCAGCTGCTGTCTCAGGGGACTCCTCACTTCTGACACATAGCTGAATGCTGACCGTCCTCCGCTATCCAAGAGCTCAGTGTCACTGCAGAAGAAGACCTATTTAAATTAAAGAGTTCTCTCATAGCACTCACTATTCTGCAGGTGTCACTGTGTACATACATAACTGATCCTCAGTTACATCCTGTATTATACCCCAGAGCTGCACTCACTGTTCTGCTGGTGCAGTCACTGTGTACATACATAACTGATCCTCAGTTACATCCTGTATTATACTCCAGAGCTGCACTCACTATTCTGCTGGTGCAGTCACTGTGTACATACATTACATTACTGATCCTGTACTGATCCTGAGTTACATCCTGTATTATACCCCAGAGCTGCACTCACTATTCTGCTGGTGCAGTCACTGTGTACATACATAACTGATCCTCAGTTACATCCTGTATTATACCCCAGAGCTGCACTCACTATTCTGCTGGTGCAGTCACTGTGTACATACATAACTGATCCTGAGTTACATCCTGTATTATACCCCAGATCTGCACACACTATTATGCTGGTGCAGTCACTGTGTACATACATAACTGATCCTCAGTTACATCCTGTATTATACCCCAGAGCTGCACTCACTATTCTGCTGGTGCAGTCACTGTGTACATACATTACTGATCCTCAGTTACATCCTGTATTATACCCCAGAGCTGCACTCACTATTCTGCTGGTGTCACTGTGTATAAACATTACATTACTGATCCTCAGTTACATCCTGTATTATACCCCAGAGCTGCACTCACTATTCTGCTGGTAGAGTCACTATGTACAGACATTACATTACTGATCCTGAGTTACATCCTGTATTATACTCCAGAGCTGCACTCACTATTCTGCTGGTGCAGTCACTGTGTACATACATTACATTACTGATCCTGAGTTACATCCTGTATTATACTCCAGAGCTGCACTCACTATTCTGCTGGTGCAGTCACTGTGTACATACATTACATTACTGATCCTGTACTGATCCTGAGTTACATCCTGTATTATACTCCAGAGCTGCACTCACTATTCTGCTGGTGCAGTGTGTATTGAACCTGTACCTGGGTGTTCAGTTACCCCATTATGACCCCGCCAGGTTCTGACGTAATCCAGTTCCTATAAACCCTTGCAGAGAACCCTTCTCCCCGCTCTATGCCTGTAGGTCTATGGGGAGTCCTGTGCACTCCGCAGACATGATCACATTTTCCTTTGCTGCGTATTTATAGCTTGGTGAACTCACACGTGGTGTTTGAGCAGTTCTTGCAGCATGGCGTCAGGTCTATAGTCAGATCCCATAGTCAGGCTGTCAAACAGGTCTACGTCCCGCAGCACCAACATGACAGGGGTCAGGCCTTGACCATTCCTGGAGTGCATATAATGAGCATGGCCTGCGGACTGGAAGAGAAAACAGCGATGTAAGAGGAGGAAACAATGCAAATCTCCTGAGCAATGTGCACAGGGCTGTATGGTTAAGATAATGGGAAAAAATCCCAATTCTGGAGCATACGTTGTTTAGTTATACATTTCCAAGAGGAATAACAGAGGAATAGTAATGTGGAGAATAACAGGAAATGATGCTTCAGAATTGTTATTTTATAGAATATACAATTATTAACTAAACTAGACAAAGAAGAGGGGTCCTATCTAAGACAGTGGGTCCCAGCCAGTTGGGAATCCACAACTTCCAGCAAGCCCTAACAGTTAGGACATGTTGGGAGTCATAGCCTGGACACCATGTATGTACAGTAGATCACTGACCAGTAGGTGCTGAATTCTCTCCAGATCGCCTTGCCATGCGGCCTGCATCATTGATAGCTGCGGAAATGCGGTCCGTGTGACTGCGGCCAGCAGCTGCGCCCGGGTGCCAGCCTCAGCCACATGCACTGCCGTCTGGTTTGCAAAGTTGCAGAGGGTGACGTCAGCCCCACGTTCCAGAAGAAGCAAGATCACCTGCAGAAAAGAGCTGATAAATGACAACGTCCCTCAATTCCATGAATGTCACTGTGAAGATACGGGGTCTTCCGTGGGCGTAACGCTACTCAGGCAATGCAAGGTGATGGTAAAACAGTGTGGCAATACTTTATTGAACCACAAAGCAGACAATAAACACACTGAACAGTCCCAGCAAATACCCAAGATGGTACAACATAACACAGTCCTCACCCTTCCTTCTCCGTCCGCCTGGGATAGAATAGCTGCGACTTTAAACACTTCCAGGGCCGACTACCTCAACCAATGGAACCCTGCTTCTGGCAGACCCCCACAGAGAGAAGGTAGCGGCAAGCTTAGGAAGCTGACAGTCCATCGAGGTACAAGACCAGAAGACCCAAGAGTCCCACCCTGGCCTCTCCGAGAGTTTACATGGGGCCAGGCGACCGGTGGGTCCCTCCTGGCAACTCCGAAATAACATATCCATGGGCCCAGGTGACTTCTTCGCCCTCTCCTGGACACCCCAAAATGTATCCATGTCTCTCTGATGGTTAATGGAGCAGATCCGAATCTTTCCAGTCAGGGCCATACCCTTAGACTAGAATCATGTAGAATACAAATCTGTGTCTCTTTGGATGCCATGAAATTCATCTGCTGTCCTGAAGGATGTCTCTCATACTCCTTCTATGGTCTTTCTGATGTTCCTCGATTCTCTGTCCCAAGTCTCATTCTGTCTCCAGCACTACAGACATCCCTGTTTATATTTACATCTGTGTGAGGTCATCAGGCAAAGGTAAGAGGTAAAGGTGCATGGCTCGGCTATTATTGTTTGACCTAATCTATTGACATAGTTTGTATAACAGGGGCTCTTGTAAATACACATCATTGTTTCAGAATCAAAGAGCAGATAACATTCAGAGTTATACAAATAATAGTCTGTGTTAATCAACTAAAGAGGAACACAGATTAAAGAGTCAAGTAAAATATGGTGTATGGCACTCAGGTTAATGGTGCTTGAGCAAGGGTTCCAACCCGTTATTACTATATTCCAAATACTCAGCACTCAATTTCAAGTTGAAAAAAATAGATTCTTTAATTGTAATTTTTATATGCAATCTACAAAAATATGTAACGTTTCGACCAGTATATCAGTCATCATCAAACATGGATTGCTGGAGAAATACTGCCTGTATATCACACTTCAGAAATCATGTATTTCACATTAGCACCATACTAATGTGAAATCCATGACTTCTGAAGTGCGATATACAGGCAGTATTTCTCCAGCAATCCGTGTTTGCTGAAGACCGATATACGGGTCGAAACGTTACATATTTTTGTGAATTGCATATAAAAAGTACATTTAAAGAATCTATTTTTTTAACTTGAAATTGAGTGCTGAGTATTTGGAATACAGATTAAGGAGTCAGCATAAAAATAAAGGTATGCTGCTCTTGCCATCAGAAAGAATGTCAGGCATAATTAACATTTTACTCTGTATCGTCACAGTCACAAATGTATTGATGATGTTACCTGACTGCAGCAGATGATCACTGCCCGCCATGGTGGACAATACCTGCCAACAATGGTCATCAGATGTAGCAGAGCTGAACAGGTCATTTAGCTTTTATGGGATGACCCCTTGAGTCAAGAACTATGCAAAACCACAGATACAGTAATACATGGTAATATATCCATTCTGCTATATATACACTATATGGAGAAAGTATGTGCGCCCCCCCTTCATCCCTTCTCCAGGGGCTCCCACCCTACATCCATAGGCATTTATATGGAGTCGCCCCTCTGCAGATATAACGGCTCTTCTGGGAAGGATTTTGGAGACGTCTGATGGAATTTTTTCCCCTTCTATTTGTGAGGTCAGATGTTGGGAAGAGGTCGGGCTCACAACCTCCATTATAGGTGTTGGATGGGGCTGAGGTCATGTTCTCCCCCCATGTCTGTATGGAGCTTGTGCACTGGACACAATCATGGGGAACAGATAAGGGTCTTCCCCAAACTGTTCCCACAAAGCTGAAGCTACAATGGTCCTCAATGTCTTGTGCTGGAGATTAAGATTTCCCATCACTGGAGCTGAGGGTCCGCAGCCGCCTTCTGATAACAGCCCATAGCATTATTATCCTCCACCATCTGTACAGGGGGCACAATGCAGTCAGGGGGCAAAGTTCTCCTGGAATCACCAAACCCAGATTCCTCCATCAGATGCAGATAGAGAAGTGTGATCCATCACTGCACAGAACACGTCTCCTCCAGAGTCCAGTGGAGGCGGCTTTACACCACTCCATCCGACGCTCAGCATTGTGCTTGGTGATGTACAGCTGCATGCTGCTGCTCGGCCATGAAGCTCCCGGCGGGGGCGCAGTGTTTGTGCTAATACCAGAGGAGGTCTGGACTCTGCAGTTATGGGGTCAGCAGAGCAGTGGTGACCTTTATGCCCTCTGCTCCTCAGCACTCGGCCCCCCGCTATGTAACGTTATGGGGTCTCCACTTCGTGGCTGAGTTGCTTTGGTTCCTTCCACTTCTCAATAATATCACAGGTGATGGGGGAAGATTTAGTAGGAAGAAATGTCATGACCAGAGTTGTTACCCCGGTGGCTCCTATTTCAGGACCGAGCTGGTATTGGTGAGCTCTGCACCACCGGCCGTTCTGGCACATGGTAGTAAAGGCTGATGACATGGCGGGGGGCCGGAGGTTATATACTAGGGTTGTGGGGGCGGATGTTATATACTGGGGGGTGCAGATATTATACACCGGGGGCAATAGGTCTGGATGAGGAGCAGGACTTCACTGATTAAGACGTGTGGCCCAGTACTTTCCTCCATACACTAGTGGTGTATACAGTATATAGACTCACCTCTGCGCGGTTTTCCCCTGCAGCCGCTATTAGCGCCGTGTTCCCAGTCTCTGGATGGTGAGCATTTATAAGTCCGGGTTCAATACTGAGACTTGTGATGATTTCTTGCATGTCGCCCTTTGCCGCAGCCTCCAGAAATAGCAAAATCGATTCTCCATCGTGCGCGTCCTCCTCCTCCATCATCAGTTTCTAGGGAATAATAATACGTGAACCGTTCATTTAGTTTTGGCGCCTTTGGCCGTGAACAGGAAACATAAACTGAGCTTATTGCAGCCGGTGTCTGACACCGAGTTTTCCTTATTTAACACTTTCTGTGCCATGTCGTAAGATTTTGATAATCCGATTTCTAATTATTTTTTTTTAGCTCATCAGGTTTCATTATGACGGATCCTAATCCTCAGCTGGGACGCCCTCAGTGGGTCACCTATGAAACATCTCCAGCCTCTTCATACATATGCCCATTGCCTCCGACATGCCATGCAGACCCACCCATCACCCCTTGCCAAATCATGGGTTTTTGGGTAAAGAACCTTTAATCAAAGTTTTTCACACCTTGCCAGACGACTCTTCAAGAAAATGATAGGGAGGAATTTTGACAACAGCACCAACTGCAGGACTTCTAAGTTAGTGCCAGTCACAGTGCCACCGAACAGCATCAACCTGTTTACCCATGACAGTGCCAATCTCAGTGTTCCTGGTGCCAGTATCTGGCGTTTGCACAGGTCCCAGGACGACCACTTATACACCCCCTCCTGTTAGCTATGCCGCTGAGCCAGTCTAAACTCCAGATTGCTGCCATGATGGCAGCCGTCATTGGCAGCATCCCATTCTGGAAGACCAGGACGGCGTCAGTCCTTCATTCTTATTCTTATGGCTTACAATGCCGTTCCAAAAACTTGCAAATTTATTAAGAGTTTAGATTGTGCGTCCCCCCCGTGTAAGTGCCGGCAATCTGAGTACAGCGCTACAGAATATGTAAGCACCATTTAAATAGAATGAATGACTTGTGACCAACGGACGAGACCTGGAAGCCGTCCTGACCACTTCACACGCCTGATGTAACGTGACCTGACTGTGAAACCCAAGATCAGTGCGAGAGAAGTGAGAGCAATCACCTGCGTGTGATCACAGCGGAGCGGACGTGACCAACCATGTCAGGTGCGAGGGTCTTCTCCAGGTGGCATCTACTCTCGTAACCGGGCGTTAGACGTGGTCCGTGTCCGGTGAAAACCGACAGCAGGAGCCTGCGGCCAGTGAATGGAATCCTTCAGTTTACAGATCGCTGCTAAGACAACCAGCAGTCAGCAGAGTGTTTGGGATTGTCCCCTCTGAGAGGAGGAGGAGGAAGGCCTGTGGCGGTGGAGGAAGGACTGTGACTTCATTGTACACACCATCAGGCACCACGCACTATGTAAACAATCCATGCAAATTTCAGGCATGTTGGGAGTTGGAGTTTCACAGCTGACACTAAAACTTACTAAAAAAAAAAAAGTTATTCTACAACTTTCTACTAGACTTTATTTTTTAGTTGCTCGTCATTTATAAGGTCTCTGTCTCTGCTGGCTCTCAGTGAATGGGTCATACTTCTTGACATCAGGCCCGATCTTGTGCTACTGACACCAGTACACAATGCGTTACTGTGTATCAGAGCACTTTCTTGTAAAAAGAAAAACACCAAAGAACTGAAGCACAGAGAATTTAGGAAGTTGGAGAACTTTATTGAAGGGGGCGCTGCCCGATCTATGAGAAGAGTCGCCAGATGATGAACTGACTACAGGGCGTCCTGGGACCACAGTGATCAGATGTGATCTGATGGGGAACCTGGAAGTGTTCACGTCTCCTACAGCGTCTCCACAGGAGAAATGACGCATTACATGATGTTTATTGGTACCAGTGGGCTATTTGTCTAATATACCAGCATGCCGGGTCCTCCAGAGCCAATGAAGCACTCAGTTTGGCCAGACTGTAATTCAGCTGCCTGATTTCCCCACCCGCCAACATCTGTCTCAGGAGATTCATGAGGTCATCAGACAGTCGGTTAGTTCCCCTAAAATAGGTCAATTATCAGAAATATTCCTGAGAAAGAAACCTACTTACAGAGCAGACATCAGAGGGTTAATGTATAGATTTAATATTTTTACTGCTGGGAGTAAACCAGGAAACATTTGGGTCAGAAATCACAACTCAATTGTCTCAGCTGTCAGTGATAATGTATTAGACACATCGCAATCACTGCCGACATCTCTGGGTTTATTATTGTTTTGTTTCCTGGAAAAGACTCTGAACGTTACTATGAAAAAGGGCAACTCTCCCTACTCAGTGCTGACTGCAGAAAGGATCTTATCATGTATCTCTGTATACAGGGAGCTCCCTCTAGTGATGACTGCAGACAGGATCTTATCATGTATCTCTGTATACAGGGAGCTCCCCCTAGTGGTGGCTGCAGACAGGATCTTATCATGTATCTCTGTATACAGGGAGCTCCCTCTAGTGATGACTGCAGACAGGATCTTATCATGTATCTCTGTATACAGGGAGCTCCCCCTAGTGGTGACTGCAGAAAGGATCTTATCATGTATCTCTGTATACAGTGATCTCCCCCTAGTGGTGACTGCAGAGAGAATCTTATGTATATCTGTATACAGGGAGCTCCCCCTAGTGGTGACTGCAGACAGAATCTTATCATGTATCTCTGTATACAGGGAGACCCCCTAGTGGTGACTGCAGACAGAATCTTATCATGTATCTCTGTATACAGGGAGCTCCCCCTAGTGGTGGCTGCACACAGGATCTTATCATGTATCTCTGTATACAGGGAGCTCCCCCTACTGGTGACTGCAGACAGAATCTTATCATGTATCTCTATATACAGGGAGTTCCCCCTAGTGCTGGCTGCAGACAGAATCTTATCATGTATCTCTGTATACAGGGAGCTCCTCCTAGTGGTGACTTCAGACAGAATCTTATCATGTATCTCTGTATACAGGGAGCTCCCCCTACTGGTGACTGCAGACAGAATCTTATCATGTATCTCTATATACAGGGAGTTCCCCCTAGTGCTGGCTGCAGACAGGAACTTATCATGTATCTTTGCAGACAGGGAGCTCCCCCTAGTGATGACTGCAGAAAGGATCTTATCATGTATCTCTGTATACAGGGATCTCCCCCTAGTGGTGACTGCAGAGAGAATCTTATGTATATCTGTATACAGGGAGCTCCCCCTAGTGGTGACTGCAGACAGAATCTTATCATGTATCTCTGTATACAGGGAGCTCCCCCTAGTGGTGACTGCAGACAGGATCTTATCATGTATCTCTGTATACAGGGAGCTCCCCCTAGTGGTGAATGCAGAGAGAATCTTATCATGTATCTCTGTATACAGGGAGACCCCCTAGTGGTGACTGCAGACAGAATCTTATCATGTATCTCTGTATACAGGGAGATCCCCCTAGTGGTGACTGCAGACAGAATCTTATCATGTATCTCTGTATACAGGGAGTTCCCCCTAGTGCTGGCTGCAGACAGGAACTTATCATGTATCTTTGCAGACAGGGAGCTCCCCCTAGTGATGACTGCAGAAAGGATCCTATCATGTATCTCTGTATACAGAGAGCTCCCCCTTCTGATGATTCCAGAAACAATCTTATCATGTATCTCTGTATACAGGGATCTCCCCCTAGTGATGACTGCAGAAAGGATCTTATCATGTATCTCTGTATACAGGGAGCTCCCCCTAGTGGTGAATGCAGAGAGAATCTTATCATGTATCTCTGTATACAGGGAGCTCCCCCTAGTGGTAAATGCAGAGAGAATCTTATCATGTATCTCTGTATACAGGGAGCTCCCCCTAGTGGTGACTGCAGACAGAATCTTATCATGTATCTCTGTATACAGGGAGCTCCCCCTAGTGGTGACTGCAGACAGAATCTTATTATGTATCTCTGTATACAGGGAGCTCCCCTAGTTGTGACTGCAGACAGGATCTTATCATGTATCTCTGTATATGGAGAGCTCCCCCTAGTGATGACTGCAGACAGGATCTTATCATGTATCTTTGTATACAGGGAGCTCCCCCTAGTTGTGACTGCAGACAGAATCTTATCATGTATCTCTGTATACAGGGAGCTCCCCCTAGTGATGACTGCAGACAGGATCTTATCATGTATCTCTGTATACAAGGAGCTCCCCTAGTGATGACTGCAGACAGGATCTTATCATGTATCTCTGTATACCGGGAGCTCCCCCTAGTGCTGGCTGCAGACAGGAACTTATCATGTATCTCTGTATACAGGGAGCTCCCCCTAGTGGTGGCTGCAGATAGAATCTTATCATGTATCTCTATATACAGGGAGCTCCCCTAGTGATGACTGCAGACAGAATCTTATCATGTACAGTACAGACCAAAAGTCTGGACACACCTTCTCATTTAAAGATTTTTCTGTATTTTCATGACTATGAAAATTGTACATTCACACTGAAGGCATCAAAACTATGAATTAACACATGTGGAATTATATACTTAACAAAAAAGTGTGAAACAACTGAAAATATGTCTTATATTCTAGGTTCTTCAAAGTAGCCACCTTTTGCTTTGATGACTGCTTTGCACACTCTTAGCATTCTCTTGATGAGCTTCAAGAGGTAGTTACCGGAAATGGTTTTCACTTCACAGGTGTGCCCTGTCAGGTTTAATAAGTGGGATTTCTTGCCTTATAAATGGGGTTGGGACCATCAGTTGTGTTGGGGAGAAGTCTGGTGGATACACAGCTGATAGTCCTACTGAATAGACTGTTATAATTTGTATTATGGCAAGAAAAAAGCAGCTAAGTAAAGAAAAACGAGTGGCCATCATTACTTTAAGAAATGAAGGTCAGTCAGTGCGAAAAATTGGAAAAACTTTGAAAGTGTCCCCAAGTGCAGTTGCAAAAACCATCAAGCGCTACAAAGAAACTGGCTCACATGAGGAACGCCCCAGGAAAGGAAGACCAAGAGTCACCTCTGCTTCTGAGGATAAGTTTATCCGAGTCACCAGCCTCAGAAATCGCAGGTTAACAGCAGCTCAGATTAGAGACCAGGTCAATGCCACACAGAGTTCTAGCAGCAGACACATCTCTACAACAACTGTTAAGAGGAGACTTTGTGCAGCAGGCCTTCATGGTAAAATAGCTGCTAGGAAACCACTGCTAAGGACAGGCAGCAAGCAGAAGAGACTTGTTTGGGCTAAAGAACACAAGGAATGGACATTAGACCAGTGGAAATCTGTGCTTTGGTCTGATGAGTCCAAATTTGAGATCTTTGGTTCCAACCACCGTGTCTTTGTGCGACGCAGAAAAGGTGAACGGATGGACTCTACATGCCTGGTTCCCACCGTGAAGCATGGAGGAGGAGGTGTGATGGTGTGGGGGTGCTTTGCTGGTGACACTGTTGGGGATTTATTCAAAATTGAAGGCATACTGAACCAGCATGGCTACCACAGCATCTTGCAGCGGCATGCTATTCCATCCGATTTGCGTTTAGTTGGACGATCATTTATTTTTCAACAGGACAATGACCCCAAACACACCTCCAGGCTGTGTAAGGGCTGTTTGACCAAGAAGGAGAGTGATGGGGGGCTACGCCAGATGACCTGGCCTCCACAGTCACCAGACCTGAACCCAATCAAGATGGTTTGGGGTGAGCTGGAACGCAGAGTGAAGGCAAAAGGGCCAACAAGTGCTAAGCATCTCTGGGAACTCCTTCAAGATTGTTGGAAGACCATTTCCGGTGACTACCTCTTGAAGCTCATCAAGAGAATGCCAAGAGTGTGCAAAGCAGTCATCAAAGCAAAAGGTGGCTACTGTGAAGACCCTAGAATATAAGACATATTTTCAGTTGTTTCACACTTTTTTCTTAAGTATATAATTCCACATGTGTTAATTCATAGTTTTGATGCCTTCAGTGTGAATGTACAATTTTCATAGTCATGAAAATACAGCAAAATCTTTAAATGAGAAGGTGTGTCCAAACTTTTGGTCAGTACTGTATCTCTGTATACAGGGAGCTCCCCCTAGTGGTGGCTGCTGACAGAATCTTATCATGTATCTCTCTATACAGGGAGCTCCCCCTAGTGGTGACTGCAGACAGAATCTTATCATGTATCTCTGTATACAGGGAGCTCCTCCTAGTGGTGGCTGCAGACAGAATCATATCATGTATCTCTGTATACAGGGAGCTCCCCCTAGTGGTGACTGCAGACAGAATCTTATCATGTATCTCTGTATACAGGGAGCTCCCCTAATGGTGACTGCAGAAAAGATCCAATCATGTATATCTGTATACAGGGATCTCCCCCTTGTGATGACTGCAGAAACGATCTTATCATGTATCTCTGTATACAGGGAGCTCCCCCTAGTGATGACTGCAGACAGAAACTTATCATGCATCTCTGTATACAGGGAGCTCCCCTAGTGGTGGCTGCAGATAGAATCTTATCATGTATCTCTGTATACAGGGAGATCACCCTAGTGGTGACTGCAGACAGGATCTTATCATGTATCTATGTATACAGGGAGCTCCTCCTAGTGGTGACTGCAGACAGGATCTTATCATGCGTCTCTGTATACAGGGAGCTCCCCTAGTGGTGGCTGCAGACAGAATCTTATCATGTATCTCTATATACAGGGAGCTACCCCTAATGGTGGCTGCAGACATAATCTCATCATGTATCTCTATATACAGGCAGCTCCCCTTAGTGGTGCCTGCAGACAGAATCTTATCATGTATCTCTGTATACAGGGAGCTCCTCCTAGTGGTCGTTAAAGACAGAATCTTATCATGCATTTCTGTATACAGGGAGCTCCCCCCAGTGGTGGCTGCAGACAGAATCTTATTATGTATCTCTGTATACAGGGAGCTCCCCCTAGAGGTGACAGTAGACAGAATCTTATCATGTATCTCTATATACAAGGAGCTCCCCCTAGTGGTGACAGTAGACAGAATCTTATCATGTATCTCTGTATACAGGGAGCTTCCCCTAGTGGTGGTTGCAGACAGAATCTTATCATGTATCTCTGTATACAGGGAGCCCTCTCTAGTGGTGGCTGCAGACAGAATCTTTTCATGTATCTCTGTATACAGGGAGCTCCCCCTAGTGGAGGCTGCAGACAGAATCTTATCATGTATCTCTGTATACAGGGAGCTCCCCTTAGTGGTGGCTGCTGACAGAATCTTATCATGTATCTCTGTATACACGGAGCTCCTCCTAGTGGTGACTGCAGACAGGATCTTATCATGTATCTTTGTATACAGGGAGCTTCCCCTAGTGGTGGCTGCAGACAGAATCTTATCATGTATCTCTGTATACAGGGAGCTCTCCCTAGTGATGGCTACAGACAGGATCTTATGTATCTCTGTATACAGGGAGCTCCCCCTAGTGGTGGCTGCTGACAGAATCTTATCACGTATCTCTGTATACAGGGAGCCCTCTCTAGTGGTGACTGCAGAAAGGATCTTATCATGTATCTCTGTATACAAGGAGCGCCACCTAGTGGTGACTGCAGACAGAATCTTATCATGTATCTCTGTATACAGGGAGCTCCCCCTAGCGGTGGCTGCAGACAATCTTATCATGTATCTCTGTATCCAGGGAGCTTCCCCTAGTGGTGGCTGTAGAAAGGATCTTATCATGTATCTCTGTATACAGGGAGCTCCCCCTAGTGGTGGCTGCAGAAAAAAATCTTATCATGTATCTCTGCATACAGGGAGATCCCCCTAGTGGTGCCTGCAGACAGGATCTTATCATGTGTCTTTGTATACAAGGAGCTCCCCTAGTGTTGGCTGCAGACAGGATCTTATCATGCATCTGTATATACAGGGAGCTCCCCCTAATGGTGGATGCAGACAGAATCTTATCATGCATTTCTGTATGCAGGGAGCTCCTCCTAGTGGTGGCTGCAGACAGAATCTTATCATGTATCTCTGTATACAGGGAGCTCCCACTAGTGGTGACAATAGACGGAATCTTATCATTTATCTCTGTAAACAGGGAGCTCCCCCTAGTGGTGGCTGCTGACAGAATCTTATCATGTATCTCTGTATACAGGGAGCTCCCCCTATTGGTGACTGTAGACAGAATCTTATCATGTATCTCTGTATGCAGGGAGCTCCCCCTAGTGGTGACTGTAGACAGAATCTTATCTTGTATCTCTGTATACAGGGAGCTTCCCCTAGTGATCCCTGCAGACAGAATCTTATCATGTATCTCTGTATACAGGGAGCTCCCTCTAGTGGTGGCTGCAGACAGGATCTTATCATGTATCTCTGTATACAGGGAGCTCCCCCTAGAGGTGGCTGTAGAGAGAATCTTATCATGAATCTCTGTATACAGGGTGCTCCCCCTAGTGGTGACTGCAGACAGAATGTTATCATGTATCTCTGTATACAGGGAGCTCCCCTATTGGAGACTGGAGACAGGATCTTATCATGTATATTTGAATACAGGGAGCTCACCCTAGTGATGACTGCAGAAAGGATCCTATCATGTATCTCTGTATACAGAGAGCTCCCCCTTGTGATGACTGCAGAAACAATCTTAACATGTATCTCTGTATACAGGGAACTCCCTTAGTGGTGATTGCAGACAGGATCTTATCATGTATATCTGTATGCAGGGAGCTCCCCCTAGTGGTGCCTGCAGACAGAATCTTATCATGTATCTCTGTATACAGAGAGCTCCCCCTTGTGATGACTGCAGAAACAATCTTAACATGTATCTCTGTATACAGGGAGCTCCCTCTAGTGATGACTGCAGACAGAATCTTATCATGTATATCTGTATGCAGGGAGCTCCCCCTAGTGGTGCCTGCAGACAGAATCTTATCATGTATCTCTGTATACAGGGAGCTCCCCCTAGTAGTGGCTGCTGACAAAATCTTATCATGTATCTCTCTGTGATGGGAGCTAGTTACCCCATCCGCAGATGTCCAATCTTCTTCTGCAGACCCCTGACATGGAAAGGCTTTTCTTACACTGGGATATATAAAATATGACTATCGCACAGTGTCTCCAAGATGAACTTAACTTTTATTCTCACAAGCAGGTTTTATAGAGAATCACAAAGGCTATTTTTAGCACCCATTGTTCTCACCAGATAATCCCCACAGTAGGCTCCCAGACAGCAGTTATGCAACAACCCATTAATCAGCACATTGTCTGTTTGCCACTGCTAAGTGAGCACAGGAAGGTGGGGGCCAAGAGTGCTTCGGTCACATCACAGAATGTCCAACAATATGCAATCCACAATATTCACCCCACTTTATAACATTATGTCCCATTAGTTGCATAGGCGCTACGACAACCCCCATGTGGCAAAATCTTGGAGTACGAGTTTGATCCATCACACTCTCTATACAGGGAGCTCCCCCTAGTGGTGACTGCAGACAAGATCTTATCATGTATCTCTGTATAAAGGGAGCTCACCCTAATGGTGGCTGCAGACAGAATCTCATAATGTATCTCTATATATAGGCAGCTCCCCCTAGTGGTGGCTGCAGACAGAATCTTATCATGTATCTCTGTATACACGGAGCTCCCCCTAGTGGTGACAGTAGACAGAATCTTATCATGTATCTCTTCATACAGGGATCTCCCCCTAGTGGTGACTGCAGACAGGATCTTATTATGTATCTCTGTATACAGGGAGCTCCCCTAGTGGTGGGTGCAGACAGGATCTTATCATGTATCTCTCTATACAGGGAGCTCCCCCTAGTGGTGGCTGCTGACAGATTCTTATCATGTATCTCTGTATACAGGGAGCTCCACCTAGTGGTGATAGTAGACAGAATCTTATCATGCATCTCTGTATACAGGGAGCTCCCCCTAGTGGTGACAGTAGACAGAATCTTATCATGTATCTCTGTATACAGGGAGCTCCCCCTAGTGGTGACAGTAGACAGAATCTTATCATGTATCTCTTTATACAGGGAGCTCCCCCTAGTGGTGACTGCAGACAGGATCTTATCATGTATCTCTGTATGCAGGGAGCTACCCCTAGTGGTGGCTGCTGACAGATTCTTATCATGTATCTCTGTATGCAGGGAGCTCCATCTAGTGGTGGCTGCTGACAGAATCTTATCATGTATCTCTGTATAGAGGGAGCTCCTCCTAGTGGTGGCTGCAGACAGAATCTTATCATGTATCTCTGTATAGAGGGAGCTCCTCCTAGTGGTGGCTGCAGACAGAATCTTATCACGTATCTCTGTTTGCAGGGAGCTCCCCCTAGAGGAGACAGTAGACAGAATCTTATAATGTATCTCTTTATACAGGGATCCCCCCCTAGTGGTGACTGCAGACAGGATCTTATTATGTATCTCTGTATACAGGGAGCTCCCCTAGTGGTGGCTGCAGACAGGATCTTATCGTGTATCTCTTTATACAGGGAGGTCCCCCCAGTGGTGACTGCAGACATAATCTTATCATGTATCTCTATATACAGGGAGCTCCCCCTAGTCGTGGCTGCAGACAGAATCTTATCATGTATCTCTGTATAGAGGGAGCTCCCCCTAGTGGTGACTGCAGACGGAATCTTATCATGTATCTCTGTATACAGGGAGCTCCCCCTAGTGGTGACTGCAGACGGAATCTTATCATGTATCTCTGTATACAGGGAGCTCCCCTAGTGGTGACTGCAGACAGGATCTTATCATGTATCTCTGTATACAAGGAGCTCCCACTAGTGATAACTGCAGAAACGATCCTATAATGTATCTCTGTATACAGGGAGCTCCCCCTTGTGATGACTGCAGAAACGATCTTATCATGTATCTCTGTATACAGGGAGCTCCCCCTAGTGATGACTGCAGGAACAATCTTATCATGTATCTCAGTATACAGGGATCTCCCCCTAGTGATGACTGCAGACAGAATCTTATCATGCATCTCTGTATACAGGGAGCTCCCCCTAGTGGTGGCTGCAGACGGAATCTTATCATGTATCTCAGTATGCACGGAGATCCCCCTAGTGGTGCCTGAAGACAGAATCTTATCATGTATCTCTGTATACAGGGAGCTCCCCCTAGTGGTGACTGCAGACAGGATCTTATCATGTGTCTCTGTATACAGGGAGCTCCCCTAGTGGTGGCTGCAGACAGGATCTTATCATGTATCTCTATATACAGGGAGCTCCCCCTAGTGGTGGCTGCAGACAGAATCTCATCATGTATCTCTATATACAGGCAGCTCCCCCTAGTGGTGGCTGCAGACAGAATCTTATCATGTATCTCTGTATACAGGGAGCTCCCCTAGTGGTCGTTGCAGACAGAATCTTATCATGCATTTCTGTATACAGGGAGCTCCCACCAGTGGTGGCTGCAGGCAGTATCTTATCATGTATCTCTGTATACAGGGAGCTCCCCCTAGTGGTGACAGTAGACAGAATCTTATCATTTATCTCTGTATAAAGGGAGCTGCCCCTAGTGGTGACAGTAGACAGAATCTTATCATGTATCTCTTTATACAGGGAGCTCCCTCTAGTGGTGGCTGCAGACTGAATCTTATCATGTATCTCTGTATACAGGGAGCTCCCCCTAGTGATGGCTGCTGACAGAATCTTATCATGTATCTCTGTATACAGGGCGCTCTCACTAGTGTTGGCTACAGACAGGATCTTATCATGTATCTCTGTATAAAGGGAGCTCCCCCTAGTGGTGACTGCAGACAGGATCTTATCATGTATCTCTGTATACAGGGAGCTCTCCCTAGTGATGGCTACAGACAGGATCTTATCATATATCTCTGTATACAGAGAGCTCCCCCTAGTGGTGACTGCAGACAGGATCTTATCATGTATCTCTGTATGCAGGGAGCTCCCCTAGTGGTGGCTGCAGACAGGATCTTATCATGTATCTCTATATACAGGGAGCTCCCCCTCGTGATGGCTGCAGACAGAATCTCATCATGTATCTCTATATACAGGCAGCTCCCCCTAGTGGTGGCTGCAGACGAAATCTTACCATGTATCTCTCTATACAGGGAGCTCCCCCTAGTGGTCGTTGCAGACAGAATCTTATCATGCATTTCTGTATACAGGGAGCTCCCACCAGTGGTGGCTGCAGACAGAATCTTATCATGTATCTCTGTATACAGGGAGCTCCCCCTAGTGGTGACAGTAGACAGAATCTTATCATTTATCTCTGTATACAGTAAGCTGCCCCTAGTGGTGACAGTAGACAGAATCTTATCATGTATCTCTTTATACAGGGAGCTCCCTCTAGTGGTGGCTGCAGACAGAATCTTATCATGTATCTCTGTATACAGGGAGCTTCCCCTAGTGGTGGCTGCTGACAGAATCTTATCATGTATCTCTGTATTCAGGGAGCTGTCCCTAGTGATGACTGCTGAAAGGATCTTATCATGTATGTCTGTATAAAGGGAGCTCCCCTAGTGGTGGCTACAGACAGGATCTTATTATACATCTCTGTATATAGAGAGCTCCCCCTAGTGGTGACTGTAGAAAGGATCTTATCATGTATCTCTGTATGCAGGGAGGTCCCCTAGTGGTGGCTGCAGACAGAATCTTATCATGTATCTCTATATACAGGGAGCTCCCCCTAGTGGTGGCTGCTGACAGAATCTCATCATGTATATCTGTATACAGGGAGCTCCCCCTAGTGGTGGCTGCAGACAGAATCTTATCATATATCTCTGTATACAGGGAGCTCACCCTACTGGTGACTGCAGACAGAATCTTATCATGTATCTCTATATACAGGGAGCTCCCCCTAGTGGTGGCTGGTGACAGAATCTTATCATGTATCTCTTTATACAGTGAGCTCCCTCGAGTGGTGGCTGCAGACAGCATCTTATCATGTATCTCTGCAAACAGGGAGCTCCCCCTAGTAGTAACTGCAGACAGAATCTTATCATATATCTCTGTATACAAGGAGCTTCACCTAGTGGTGGCTGCAGACAATTTTATCATGTATCTCTGTATATAGGGAGCTCCCCCTAGTGGTGGCTGTAGACAAAATCTTATGTATCTCAGTATACAGGGAGATCCCCCTAGTGGTGCCTCCTGACAGGATCTGATCATGTGTCTCTGTATACAAGGAGCTCCCCTAGTGTTGGCTACAGAGAGGATCTTATCATGTATCTCTGTATACAGGGAGCTCCCCCTAATGGTGGATGCAGACAGAATCTCGTCATGTATCTCTATATACAGGCAGCTCCCACTAGAGGTGGCTGCAGACAGAATCTTATCATGTATCTCTGTATACAGGGAGCTCCCCCTAGTGGTGGTTGGAGGCTAAATCTTATCATGCATTTCTGTATACAGGGAGCTACCCCTAGTGGTGGCTGCTGACAGAATCTTATCATGTATCTCTGTATACAGGGAGCTCTCCCTAGTGGTGACAGTAGACAGAATCTTATCATGTATCTCTGTATACAGGGAGCTCCCCCTAGTGGTGGCTGCTGACAAAATCTTATCATATATCTCTGTATACAGGGAGCTCCCCCTAGTGGTAACTGCAGACAGGATCTTATCATTGTTATGCACACGCCCGGACTGACTGGCGTGTGCGGGAGAAGTGGTTCCACTGGACCATGAACCGGAGAGTGCCTGGAGGGGCGTGACTAAGTATCTGGCCGATCCGACCAAGGTGGCACGACGGCATACGACGCCAGTGCACCAGGGAGAAACCGGGCAGAGGGACCAGGTGCTACTCCAGGTCAAACTCCGGACACGGGGGTTGACCCACACAGGGATTACTGGAACAGGCAGGTTAGGCTGGCTCAGACTGGTGGATATAAGCGAACACGGCAGGTATGCAGACGGGTGGATACAGGCGAGTATGCAGGCAGGGAGGTACTGGCAGAAAGGACGGGCTGGAGCACAGAGAGGACAAGACCCAGTACAGACTGGGTCACAGAAACAGAACCGCAGATGCGGTAGCCAAACACAGCAGAGAGGGAACGCCCGAAGCAGTGGGCAAGAGCAGAGCAGGACAGGACTGCCGGAGCAGCGAGCAGATGCAGAACAGGACGGGACTGCCGGAGCAGCGAGCAGAAGCAGAGCAGGACAGGACTGCCGGAGCAGCGAGCAGATGCAGAGCAGAAACCGCAGGAGCGGCAAGCAAGGCAAGAGCAGAGTGGAAACCGCACGAGCGGTAAACAAGGCAGGAGCAGAGCGGAAACCGCAGAGCGGCTAAGAAGGCCGCAGCAGAGCGGAAACCGCAGAGCGGCAAACAAGGCAGGAGCAGAGCGGAAACCACAGAGCGGTAAACAAGGCAGGAGCAGAGCGGAAACCGCAGAGCGGTAAACAAGGCAGGAGCAGAGCGGAAACCGCAGAGCGGTAAACAAGGCAGGAGCAGAGCGGAAACCGCAGGAGCGGCAAGCAAGGCAAGAGCAGAGCAGAAACCGCAAGAGCGGCAAGCTAAGCAGGAGCAGAGCGGAAACCGCAGAGCGGCTAAGAATGCAGAAGCAGAACGGAAACCGCAGAGCGGCAAACAAGGCATGAGCAGAGCGGAAACCGCAGAGCGGCAAACAAGGCAGGAGCAGAGCGGCAGACAAGGCAGGAGCAGAGCGGAAACCGCAGAGCGGCAAACAAGGCAGGAGCAGAGCGGAAACCGCAGAGCGGCAAACAAGGCAGGAGCAGAGCGGAAACCGCAGAGCGGCAAACAAGGCAGGAGCAGAGCCGAAACCGCAGAGCGGCAAACAAGGCAGGAGCAGAGCGGAAACCGCAGAGCGGCAGACAAGGCAGGGGGATAGGACTCTGTTCACAAAGAACAGACGGAGAAGGAAAGGCAGAACCAGAAGCACACACAGTACTTACAAAGAAGTAGCGAGCGTACACTAAATTCACAACAGAGGTACAGAGACGACGAGAAGGAATTTAGGAGCAAGTTCAGACTCTGCAGAAAGACGCAGAAAACAGACAAAGAGGGAAAAGGGAGAAAAGGCAAAAGTAGAAACGAGGCACAGACAACTAGGAACCGAGGAACGGGAACAAATAAAGCAAGGCTGGGACACAAACAGGACTCTGTTCAGACGGGAACAGATACCGCAAGGCACAGACAACTGGAAACAGAGAAACGGGAACAAATACAGCAAGGCTGGGACACAAACAGGACTCTGTTCAGACGGGAACAGATACCGCAAGGCACAGACAGGCAGATCTAGGAATACAGCCCCTAGAAGGCGAAAGAACAGGCTAGAAGCGTGTTCACAAGAACAGACCACAGTTCAGACACAGAACTGGAGAACAGGCAGGAAAACAGGATAGGACCTGGCACGTCAGAGACATACAGCCGACTGACAGTACACAATGCTCAGGCGCCATCTTGAGGAAGAAGGTGGTATAAATACCCAAAGATGGACAGCAATAGGCTGAAGGTGCAACAGGGGCGTGTCCGCAGCAGGTACAAGAAACAGGAAGTTCAGCGGGCGTCGCCCTATGCAGCCAAAACAGACAAACAGACAGCAAGGAGGGAAGCCAGAGAGACATTCTGGACTGGAGATCAAGTGCGCGCTCTTGCACAGTGGGAGATGGACCACCATGCAAGGACGCCGCCAGGTATGTTACAGTACCCCCCCCCCTTACGCCCCCTCTTCTTCAGGCCTGCCAGGATCTTCCGCAGGGAATTCGAGGACCAGTCGTTCACTTCAAGGAGATCACTTTCACTGTCCACAGGAAAAATTGATCTCATCTGGTTAGCTAGGATGCTACCTCCTATCCAGCCATCCTTAGCAACAGACGAAACGGGTGGAGTACCAGGAACAGCACACAAGGAAGTCTCACTCCACATATTTTCAGGTGGCACCCCAGAGGGTACAGGAGACAACTGGAAGTCCTTCACCGGGTTGGAGGGGGACAGAGACTTGGGGGTAATCTCTGCTTCGAGGTACATCTTGTCAAGCTCACAGGAAGAAATAGACGGGTTATCAGGTACATAATGAGGAAAAGTCACTGTCTCTTTGTTATCTGGTGGTACCCCGGAGAATTCAGGAAACAACTGGAGGTCCTCCGCCGGGTCAGAAGAGTGCAGAGGCTCAGAGAAAACATCTGCTTCAGAGTACACTAGGTCGGACTCACTGGAGGAAGCAGGCGAGGTATCGGGTACCGAGTATAGGAAAGTCTCTGTCCATTCACCACCAGGTGGCACCCCGAAGGGTTCTGGAGACAACTGGAGGTCCTCCGCCTGGTCAGAGGGGTGTAGAGACTCAGGAGTAACCTCTGCTTCGGAGTACACTAGGTTGGACTCACTGGACGAAGCGAGCGAGGTATCAGGTACAGAGTATAGGAGAGTCTCTGTCCTTTCGCTACCAGGTAGCACCCCGTAGGGTTCTGGAGACAACTGCAGGTCCTCCGCCTGGTCGGAGGGGTGTAGAGACTCGGGAGTAACCTCTGCTTCGGAGTACACTAGGTTGGACTCACTGGACGAAGCGAGCGAGGTATCAGGTACAGAGTATAGGAGAGTCTCTGTCCTTTCGCTACCAGGTAGCACCCCGAAGGGTTCTGGAGACAACTGGAGGTCCTCCGCCTGGTCGGAGGGGTGTAGAGACTCGGGGGTAACTACCACTTTGGGGTACCCATTGTCAGGCTCACAGGACGAAGCGGACAAAGTATCGAGTACCGAGTGTAGAGAAGTCTCTCTCCATTTGTCATCGAGTGGTATCCCGGAGGATTCAGGAGGCAACAGGGGGTCCTCCGCCAGGTAGTAGAGGTGCACAGACTCAGAGGTAACCACAGCTTTGGAGCATCCTTGGACATGCACACCGGTTAAAGTGGGTGAAGCATCTGATGCCGGGTGCAGGAAGTTCTCCTGTGTGGAGTCTGGATGGGCAGAAGTCTCTTCGGGCAGGAGAACCGGAGCACTACCCACGCACATTACCCGTTGGGGCTTCTCCGGGATACAGGGAGATGAAGCTTCAGTAGGGACTTCAAGGTTGGGGTCAGGAGGTCTCAGGGAGGACAGACCCTGGCGTGACGGCTTGCCTCTACGTCTAGCACGTCTGGACTGCCTCTTGAGGTTGGGAGAAGTATTCCGGAAAGCGTAGTCACCCTGTGAGGATTCTGGGTGGGCAGTAGTCTCATTGGGCTGGAGGACTATTGCGCTACCCACACACATTACCCATCGGGGCTGCTCCCGGATATTGGGAGGTGAAGCTTCAGCAGGAGCCTCCGGGTTAGGATCATCGAAGACCATTAGAAAGGCCACCAGGAAGGCCATTAGGTCCAGGAGGATCGGATCCTGTGTTTCATATAGGGGGTTGATCCATTCCAAGCCATCACCCGCCAGGTAAGACATAATGAATGCCACCTTAACCCGATCGGTGGGAAAACATAGAGGGTAGAACTTGAAGTGTAGCATGCATTGCTCCACAAATGCACGACTTTGTCTTGGATCCCCATAGTAACGTGGCGGATCCGCAGGAACGAGAGCAGATAGATCCATCTGGACGGGTGCGTAATTCGCCTGGAACTCAGCTGAGAAAAAAACCAATTATTTATTTATTTTTAATGCATGTATTCGCTGGAAAACTTCTCAGAGAGCGAAGGCCGTGGGGCTCAACGGGAACCATGGCCTGAGCATGCTGTTATGCACACGCCCGGACTGACTGGCGTGTGCGGGAGAAGTGGTTCCACTGGACCATGAACCGGAGAGTGCCTGGAGGGGCGTGACTAAGTATCTGGCCGATCCGACCAAGGTGGCACGACGGCATACGACGCCAGTGCAAAGATGGACAGCAATAGGCTGAAGGTGCAACAGGGGCGTGTCCGCAGCAGGTACAAGAAACAGGAAGTTCAGCGGGCGTCGCCCTATGCAGCCAAAACAGACAAACAGACAGCAAGGAGGGAAGCCAGAGAGACATTCTGGACTGGAGATCAAGTGCGCGCTCTTGCACAGTGGGAGATGGACCACCATGCAAGGACGCCGCCAGGTATGTTACAGTACCCCCCCCCTTACGCCCCCTCTTCTTCAGGCCTGCCAGAATCTTCCGCAGGGAATTCGAGGACCAGTCGTTCACTTCAAGGAGATCACTTTCACTGTCCACAGGAAAAATTGATCTCATCTGGTTAGCTAGGATGCTACCTCCTATCCAGCCATCCTTAGCAACAGACGAAACGGGTGGAGTACCAGGAACAGCACACAAGGAAGTCTCACTCCACATATTTTCAGGTGGCACCCCAGAGGGTACAGGAGACAACTGGAAGTCCTTCACCGGGTTGGAGGGGGACAGAGACTTGGGGGTAATCTCTGCTTCGAGGTACATCTTGTCAAGCTCACAGGAAGAAATAGACGGGTTATCAGGTACATAATGAGGAAAAGTCACTGTCTCTTTGTTACCCCGGAGAATTCAGGAAACAACTGGAGGTCCTCCGCCGGGTCAGAAGAGTGCAGAGGCTCAGAGAAAACATCTGCTTCAGAGTACACTAGGTCGGACTCACTGGAGGAAGCAGGCGAGGTATCGGGTACCGAGTATAGGAAAGTCTCTGTCCATTCACCACCAGGTGGCACCCCGAAGGGTTCTGAAGACAACTGGAGGTCCTCCGCCTGGTCAGAGGGGTGTAGAGACTCAGGAGTAACCTCTGCTTCGGAGTACACTAGGTTGGACTCACTGGACGAAGCGAGCGAGGTATCAGGTACAGAGTATAGGAGAGTCTCTGTCCTTTCGCTACCAGGTAGCACCCCGTAGGGTTCTGGAGACAACTGGAGGTCCTCCGCCTGGTCGGAGGGGTGTAGAGACTCGGGAGTAACCTCTGCTTCGGAGTACACTAGGTTGGACTCACTGGACGAAGCGAGCGAGGTATCAGGTACAGAGTATAGGAGAGTCTCTGTCCTTTCGCTACCAGGTAGCACCCCGAAGGGTTCTGGAGACAACTGGAGGTCCTCCGCCTGGTCGGAGGGGTGTAGAGACTCGGGGGTAACTACCACTTTGGGGTACCCATTGTCAGGCTCACAGGACGAAGCGGACAAAGTATCGAGTACCGAGTGTAGAGAAGTCTCTCTCCATTTGTCATCGAGTGGTATCCCGGAGGATTCAGGAGGCAACAGGGGGTCCTCCGCCAGGTAGTAGAGGTGCACAGACTCAGAGGTAACCACAGCTTTGGAGCATCCTTGGACATGCACACCGGTTAAAGTGGGTGAAGCATCTGATGCCGGGTGCAGGAAGTTCTCCTGTGTGGAGTCTGGATGGGCAGAAGTCTCTTCGGGCAGGAGAACCGGAGCACTACCCACGCACATTACCCGTTGGGGCTTCTCTGGGATACAGGTAGATGAAGCTTCAGTAGGGACTTCAAGGTTGGGGTCAGGAGGTCTCAGAGAGGACAGACCCTGGCGTGACGGGTTGCCTCTACGTCTAGCACGTCTGGACTGCCTCTTGAGGTTGGGAGAAGTATTCCGGAAAGCGTAGTCACCCTGTGAGGATTCTGGGTGGGCAGTAGTCTCATTGGGCTGGAGGACTATTGCGCTACCCACACACATTACCCATCGGGGCTGCTCCCGGATATTGGGAGGTGAAGCTTCAGCAGGAGCCTCCGGGTTAGGATCATCGAAGACCATTAGAAAGGCCACCAGGAAGGCCATTAGGTCCAGGAGGATCGGATCCTGTGTTTCATATAGGGGGTTGATCCATTCCAAGCCATCACCCGCCAGGTAAGACATAATGAATGCCACCTTAACCCGATCGGTGGGAAAACATAGAGGGTAGAACTTGAAGTGTAGCATGCATTGCTCCACAAATGCACGACTTTGTCTCGGATCCCCATAGTAACGTGGCGGATCCGCAGGAACGAGAGCAGATAGATCCATCTGGACGGGTGCGTAATTCGCCTGGAACTCAGCTGAGAAAAAAAAAAATTATTTATTTATTTTTAATGCATGTATTCGCTGGAAAACTTCTCAGAGAGCGAAGGCCGTGGGGCTCAACGGGAACCATGGCCTGAGCATGCTGTTATGCACACGCCCGGACTGACTGGCGTGTGCGGGAGAAGTGGTTCCACTGGACCATGAACCGGAGAGTGCCTGGAGGGGCGTGACTAAGTATCTGGCCGATCCGACCAAGGTGGCACGACGGCATACGACGCCAGTGCACCAGGGAGAAACCGGGCAGAGGGACCAGGTGCTACTCCAGGTCAAACTCCGGACACGGGGGTTGACCCACACATGGATTACTGGAACAGGCAGGTTAGGCTGGCTCAGACTGGTGGATATAAGCGAACACGGCAGGCATGCAGACGGGTGGATACAGGCGAGTATGCAGGCAGGGTGGTACTGGCAGAAAGGACGGGCTGGATCACAGAGAGGACAAGACCCAGTACAGACTGGGTCACAGAAACAGAACCGTAGATGCGGTAGCCAAACACAGCAGAGAGGGAACGCCCGAAGCGGTGGGCAAGAGCAGAGCAGGACAGGACTGCCGGAGCAGCGAGCAGATGCAGAACAGGACGGGACTGCCGGAGCAGCGAGCAGAAGCAGAGCAGGACAGGACTGCCGGAGCAGCGAGCAGATGCAGAGCAGAAACCGCAGGAGCGGCAAGCAAGGCAAGAGCAGAGTGGAAACCGCACGAGCGGTAAACAAGGCAGGAGCAGAGCGGAAACCGCAGAGCGGCTAAGAAGGCCGCAGCAGAGTGGAAACCGCAGAGCGGCAAACAAGGCCGCAGCAGAGCGGAAACCGCAGAGCGGCAAACAAGGCCGCAGCAGAGCGGAAACCGCAGAGCGGCAAACAAGGCCGCAGCAGAGCGGAAACCGCAGAGCGGCAAACAAGGCCGCAGCAGAGCGGAAACCGCAGAGCGGTAAACAAGGCAGGAGCAGAGCGGAAACCGCAGAGTGGTAAACAAGGCAGCAGCAGAGCGGAAACCGCAGAGCGGTAAACAAGGCAGGAGCAGAGCGGAAACCGCAGAGCGGTAAACAAGGCAGGAGCAGAGCGGAAACCGCAGGAGCGGCAAGCAAGGCAAGAGCAGAGCAGAAACCGCAAGAGCGGCAAGCTAAGCAGGAGCAGAGCGGAAACCGCAGAGCGGCTAAGAAGGCAGGAGCAGAGCGGAAACCGCAGAGCGGCAAACAAGGCAGGAGCAGAGCGGAAACCGCAGAGCGGCAAACAAGGCAGGAGCAGAGCGGAAACCGCAGAGCGGCAAACAAGGCAGGAGCAGAGCGGAAACCGCAGAGCGGCAAACAAGGCAGGAGCAGAGCGGAAACCGCAGAGCAGCAGACAAGGCAGGAGCAGAGCGGAAACCGCAGAGCGGCAGACAAGGCAGGGGGATAGGACTCTGTTCACAAAGAACAGACAGAGAAGGAAAGGCAGAACCAGAAGCACACACAGTACTTACAAAAAAGTAGCGAGCGTACACTAAATTCACAACAGAGGTACAGAGACGACGAGAAGGAATTTAGGAGCAAGTTCAGACTCTGCAGAAAGACGCAGAAAACAGACAAAGAGGGAAAAGGGAGAAAAGGCAAAAGTAGAAACGAGGCACAGACAACTAGGAACCGAGGAACGGGAACAAATACAGCAAGGCTGGGACACAAACAGGACTCTGTTCAGACGGGAACAGATACCGCAAGGCACAGACAACTGGAAACAGAGAAACGGGAACAAATAGAGCAAGGCTGGGACACAAACAGGACTCTGTTCAGACGGGAACAGATACCGCAAGGCACAGACAACTGGAAACAGAGAAACGGGAACAAATACAGCAAGGCTGGGACACAAACAGGACTCTGTTCAGACGGGAACAGATACCGCAAGGCACAGACAGGCAGATCTAGGAATACAGCCCCTAGAAGGCGAAAGAACAGGCTAGAAGCGTGTTCACAAGAACAGACCACAGTTCAGACACAGAACTGGAGAATAGGCAGGAAAACAGGATAGGACCTGGCACGTCAGAGACAAACAGCCGACTGACAGGACACAATGCTCAGGCGCCATCTTGAGGAAGAAGGTGGTATAAATACCCAAAGATGGACAGCAATAGGCTGAAGGTGCAACAGGGGCGTGTCCGCAGCAGGTACAAGAAACAGGAAGTTCAGCGGGCGTTGCCCTATGCAGCCAAAACAGACAAACAGACAGCAAGGAGGGAAGCCAGAGAGACATTCTGGACTGGAGATCAAGTGCGCGCTCTTGCACAGTGGGAGATGGACCACCATGCAAGGACGCCGCCAGGTATGTTACAATCATGTATCTCTGTATACAGGGAGTTCCCCCTAGTGATGACTGCTGAAAGGATCTTATCATGTATCTCTGTATACAAGGAGCTCCACCTAGAGGTGACTGCAGACAGAATCTTATCATGTATCTCTGTATACAGGGAGCTCCCCTAGTGGTGGCTGCAGACAATCTTATCATATACAGTACAGACCAAAAGTTTGGACACACCTTCTCATTTAAAGATTTTTCTGTATTTTCATGACAATGAAAATTGTACATTCACACTGAAGGCATCAAAACTATGAATTAACACATGTGGAATTATATACTTAACAAAAAAGTGTGAAACAACTGAAAATTTGTCTTATATTCTAGGTTCTTGAAAGTAGTCACCTTTTGCTTTGATGACTGCTTTGCACACTCTTGGCATTCTGTTGATGAGCTTCAAGAGGTAGTCACCGGAAATGGTCTTCCAACAATCTTGAAGGACTTCCCAGAGATGCTTAGCACTTGTTGGACCTTTTGCCTTCACTCTGTGGTCCAGCTCACCCCAAACCATCTCGATTGGGTTCAGGTCTGGTGACTGTGGAGGCTAGGTCATCTGGCGTAGCACCCCATCACTCTCATACTTAGTCAAATAGCCCTTACACAGCCTGGAGGTGTGTTTGGGGTCAGCGTCCTGTTGAAAAATAAATGATGGTCCAACTAAACGCAAACGGATGGAATAGCATGCCGCTGCAAGATGCTGTGGTAGCCATGCTGGTTCAGTATGCCTTCAGTTTGAATAAATCCCCAACAGTGTCACCAGCAAAGCACCCCCACACCATCACACCTCCTCCTCCATGCTTCACGGTGGGAACCAGGCATGTAGAGTCCATCTGTTCACCTTTTCTGCATCGCACAAAGACTCGGTGGTTGGAACCAAAGATCTCAGATTTGGACTCATCAGACCAAAGCTCAGATTTCCACTGGTCTAATGTTCATTCCTTCTGTTCTTTAGCCCAAACCAGTCTCTTCTGCTTGTTGCCTGTCCTTAGCAGTGGTTTCCTAGCAGCTATTTTACCATGAAGGCCTGCTGCACAAAGTCTCCTCTTAACAGTTGTTGTAGAGATATGTCTGCTGCTAGAATTCTGTGTGGCATTGACCTGGTCTATAATCTGAGCTGCTGTTAACCTGCGATTTCTGAGGCTGGTGACTCGGATTAACTTATCCTCAGAAGCAGAGGTGACTCTTGGTCTTCCTTTCCTGGGGCGGTCCTCATGTGAGCCAGTTTCTTTGTAGCGTTTGATGGTTTTTGCAACTGCACTTGGGGACACTTTCAAAATTTGCCCATTTTTTCGGACTGACTGACCTTCATTTCTTAAAGTAATTATGGGCACTCGTTTTTCTTTACTTAGCTGCTTTTTTCTTGCCATAATACAAATTCTAACAGTCTATTCAGTAGGACTATCAGCTGTGTATCCACCTGACTCCTGCACAACACAACTGATGGTCCCAACCCCATTTATAAGGCAAGAAATCCCACTTATTAAACCTGACAGGGCACACCTGTGAAGTGAAGACCATTTCCGGTGACTACCTCTTGAAGCTCATCAAGAGAATGCCAAGAGTGTGCAAATCAGTCATCAAAGCAAAAGGTGGCTACTTTGAAGAACCTAGAATATAAGACATATTTTCAGTTGTTTCACACTTTTTTTGTTAAGTATATAACTCCACATGTGTTAATTCATAGTTTTGATGCCTTCAGTGTGAATGTACAATTTTCATAGTCATGAAAATACAGCAAAATCTTTAAATGAGAAGGTGTGTCCAAACTTTTGGTCTGTACTGTATGTCTGTATACAGGGAGCTCCCCCTAGTGGTCGCTGTAGAAAGGATCTTATCATGTATCTCTGTATACAGGGAGCTCCCCCTAGTGGTGGCTGCAGACAAAATCTTATCATGTATCTCTGTATACAGGGAAATCCCCCTAGTGGTGCCTGCAGACAGGATCTTATCATGTGTATCTGCATACAAGGAGCTCCCCTAGTGTTGGCTGCAGACAGGATCTTATCATGTATCTGTATATACAAGGATCTCCCTCTAATGGTGGATGCAGACAGAATCTCATCTTGTATCTCTGTATACAGGGAGATCCCCTAGTGCTGGCTGCAGACAGAATCTTGTCATGTATCTCTGTATACAGGGAGCTCCCACTAGTGGTGGCTGCAGACAGAATCTTATCATGCATTTCTGTATACAGGGAGCTTCCCCTAGTGGTGGCTGCTTTCAGAATCTTATCATGTATCTCTGTATACAGGGAGCTCCCCCTAGTGGTGACAGTAGACAGAATCTTATCATGTATCTCTGTATACAGGGAGCTCCCCGTAGTAGTGGCTGTTGACAGAATCTTATCATGTATCTCTGTATACAAGTAGCTCCCCCTAGTGGTGGCTGCAGACAGGATATTATGATGTATCTCATATACAGGGAGCTCCCCCTAGTGGTGACTGCATACAGGATCTTATTATGTATCTCTGTATACAGGGAGCTCCCCTAGTGGTTGCTGCAGACAGGATCTCATTATGTATCTCTATATACAGGGAGCTCCCCTAGTGGTGGCTGCAGACAGAATCTTATCATGTATCTCTTTATACAGGGAGCTCCCCCCAGTGGTGACTGCAGACATAATCTTATCATGTATCTCGTATACATGGAGCTCCCCCTAGTGGTGACTGCAGACAGGATCTTATTATGTATCTCTGTATACAGGGAGCTCCCCTAGTGGTGTCTCCAGACAGGATCTTATCATGTATCTCTATATACAGGGAGCTCCCCCTAGTGTTGACTGCAGACAGAATCTTATCATGTATCTCTGTATACTGGGCCCTCTAGTAGTGACTGCAGACATAATCTTATCATGTATCTCTGTATACAGGGAGCTCCCCCTAGTGGTGGCTGCAGACAGGATGTTATCATGTATCTCTGTATACAGGGAGCTCCTTCTTGTGGTGGCTGCAGATAGAATCTTTTCTTGTATCTCTGTATACAGGGAGCTCCTTCTTGTGGTGGCTGCAGACAGAATCTTATCATGTATCTCTGTATACAGGGAGCTCCCCCTAGTGGTGGCTGCAGACAGGATGTTATCATGTATCTCTGTATACAGGGAGCTCCTTCTTGTGGCTGCAGACAGAATCTTATCATGTATCTCTGTATACAGGGAGCTCCCCCTAGTGGTGGCTGCAGACAGAATCTTATCATGTATCTCTGTATACAGGGAGCTCCCCCTAGTGGTGGCTGCAGACAGGATGTTATCATGTATCTCTGTATACAGGGAGCTCCTTCTTGTGGTGGCTGCAGATAGAATCTTTTCATGTATCTCTGTATACAGGGAGCTCCTTCTTGTGGTGGCTGCAAACAGAATCTTATCATGTATCTCTGTATACAGGGAGCTCCCCCTAGTGGTGGCTGCAGACAGGATGTTATCATGTATCTCTGTATACAGGGAGCTCCTTCTTGTGGTGGCTGCAGACAGAATCTTATCATGTATCTCTGTATACAGGGAGCTCCCCCTAATGGTGGCTGCAGACAGGATCTTATCATGTATCTCTGTATACAGTGAGCTGGCCCTAGTGGTGGCTACAGACCGAATCTTATCATGTATCCCTGTGTACAGGGAGCTCCCCCTAGTGGTGGCTGCTGACAGAATCTTATCATGTATCTCTGTATACAGGGAGCTCCTCGTAGTGGTGGCTGCTGACAGAATCTTATCAAATATCTCTGTATACAGGGAGCTCCCCCTTGTGGTAACTGCAGACAGAATCTTATCATGTATCTCTGTATACAGAGATCTCCCTCTAGTGGTGGCTACAGACAGGATCTTATCATGTATCTCTGTATACAGGGAGCTCCCCCTAGTGGTGGCTGCAGATAGAATCATATCATGTATCTCTATACACAGAGAGCTCCCCTTAGTGGTGGCTGCAGACAGAATCATATCATGTATCTCTGTATACGGGGAGCTCCCCCTAGTGGTGGCTGCAGACAGAATCTTATCAAGAATCTTTGTATACAGTGAGCTTCCCCTAGTGGTGGCTGCAGACCGAATCTTATCATGTATGTCTGTGTACAGGGAGCTCCCCCTAGTGTTGGCTGCAGATATAATCTTATCTTGTATCTCTGTATACAGGGGTCTCCCCCTACTGGTGGCTGCAGACAGAATCTTATCATGTTTCTCTATATACAGGGAGCTCCCCCTAGTGTTGGCTGCAGACAGAATCTTATCATGTATCTCTGTATACAGGGAGCTCACCCTAGTGATGACTGCAGAAAGGATCTTATCATGTATCTCTGTATACAGGGAGCTCCCCCTAGTGGTAACTGCAGAAAGAATCTTATCATGTATCTCTGTATACAAGGAGCTCCCTCTAGTGGTGGATGCAGGTAGAATCTTATCATGTATCTCTGTATACAGGGAGCTCCCCCTAGTGATGACTGCTGATAGAATCTTATCATGTATCTCTGTATACAGGGAGCTCCCCCTAGTGGTGGCTGCTGACAGAATCTTGCCATGTATCTCTGTATATAGAGAGCTCCCTCTAGTGGTGGCTGCAGACAAGATCGTTTCATGTATCTCTGTATACAGGGAGTTCCCCCTAGTGGTGGCTGCAGATAGAATCATATCATGCATATCTGTATACGGGGAGCTCCCCCTAGTGGTGGCTGCAGACAGGATCTTATCATGTATCTCTCTATATAGTGAGCTGTCCCTAGTGGTGGCTGTATACAGAATCTTATCATGTAGCTCTATGTACAGGGAGCTCCCCTTAGTGTTGGCAGCAGACAGAATCTTATCATGTATCTCTGTGTGCAGGGAGCTCCCCCTAGTGTTGGCTGCAGAAAGAATCTTATCATGTATCTCTGTATACAGGGAGCTCCCCCTACTGGTGGCTGCAGACAGAATCTTATCATGTATCTCTGTATACAGGGAGCTCTCCATAGTGTTGGCTGCAGACAGAATGTTATCTTGTATCTCTGTATAAAGGGAGCTCCCTCTAGTGGTGACTGCATACAGGATGTTAGCATGTATCTCTGTATACAGGGAGCTCCCCCTAGTGGCGCCTGTAGACAGGAACTTATCATGTATCTCTATATACAGGAAGCTCCCCCTAGTGGTGCCTGCAGACAGAATCTTATCATGTATCTCTGTATACATGGAGCTCCCCCTAGTGGTGCCTGCAGACAGAATCTTATCATGTATCTCTGTATACATGGAGCTCCCCCTAGTGGTGACTGCGGACAGAATCTTATCATGTATCTCTGTATACATGGAGCTCCCCCTAGTGGTGGCTGCAGACAGAATCTCATCATGTATTTCTATATACAGGGAGCTCACCCTAGTGGTGGCTGCAGACAGAATCTTATCATGTATCTCTGTATACAGGGAGCTCCTTCTTGTGGTGGCTGCAGACAGGATCTTATCATGTATCTCTGTATACATGGAGCTCCCCCTAGTTGTGGCTGCAGACAGAATCTTATCATTTATCTCTGTATACAGGGAGCTCCCCCTAGTGGTGGCTGCAGACAGAATCTTATCATGTATCTCTGTATACAGGGAGCTCCTTCTTGTGGTGGCTGCAGACAGGATCTTATCATGTATCTCTGTATACAGGGAGCTCCTTCTTGTGGTGGCTGCAGACAGAATCTTTTCATGTATCTCTGTATACAGGGAGCTCCCCCTAGTGGTGCCTGCAGACAGAATCTTATCATGTATCTCTGTATACATGGAGCTCCCCCTAGTGGTGGCTGCAGACAGAATCTTATCATGTATCTCTGTATACAGGGAGCTCCTTCTTGTGGTGGCTGCAGACAGGATCTTATCATGTATCTCTGTATACAGGGAGCTCCTTCTTGTGGTGGCTGCAGACAGAATCTTTTCATGTATCTCTGTATACAGGGAGCTCCTTCTTTTGGTGGCTGCAGACAGAATCTTATCATGTATCTCTGTATACAGGGAGCTCCTTCTTTTGGTGGCTGCAGACAGAATCTTATCTTGTGTCTCTGTATAAAGGGAGCTCCCTCTAGTGGTGACTGCATACAGGATGTTAGCATGTATCTCTGTATACAGGGAGCTCCCCCTTGTGGTGCCTGTAGACAGGAACTTATCATGTATCTCTCTATACAGGGAGCTCCCCCTAGTGGTGCCTGCAGACAGAATCTTATCATGTATCTCTGTATACAGGGAGCTCCCCCTAGTGGTGGCTGCAGACAGAATCTTATCATGTATCTCTGTATACAGGGAGCTCCTTCTTGTGGTGGCTGCAGATAGAATCTTTTCATGTATCTCTGTATACAGGGAGCTCCCCCTAGTGGTGCCTGTAGACAGGAACTTCTCATGTATCTCTGTATACAGGGAGCTCCCCCTAGTGGTGCCTGCAGACAGAATCTTATCATGTATCTCTGTATACAGGGAGCTCCCCCTAGTGGTGGCTGCAGACAGAATCTTATCATGTATCTCTGTATACAGGGAGCTCCTTCTTGTGGTGGCTGCAGATAGAATCTTTTCATGTATCTCTGTATACAGGGAGCTCCTTCTTGTGGTGGCTGCAGACAGAATCTTATCATGTATCTCTGTATACAGGGACCTCCCCCTAGTGGTGTCTGCAGACAGAATCTTATCATGTATGTCTGTATACAGGGAGCTCCCCCTAGTGGTGGCTGCAGACAGGATGTTATCATGTATCTCTGTATACAGGGACCTCCCCCTAGTGGTGGCTGTAGACAAAATCTTATAATGTATCTCTGTATGCAGGCAGGGCCGGCGTCAGCACCCGGGCAAGTGTCGGTGCCCTGAGCAGGCGTGGGAGGCCGACTCACCGTCGGGCACCCCGGCATGCTATGTGACCCCGTGAGCGGTGCTGGTGTCAGTGCCCGCTCCCCCCCGCTTGCTCAGGGCTCCGGCTCAGGGCTACCTCTTCTCGTGCCTCCGCAGCAGCTCCGGTGTCTTCCGCAACTGATGCACTGTGACGTCTCAGGTCAGAGGGCGCGGTGATGTCTTTCCACCGCACTCTCTCCAGAGCCGTCACAGGCAGCACAGGGCGGGAAGACGTCGGTGCGGGTGAGGGGTCTGAAGCAGCGGCAGCAGGTGACAAGTGAGGTATTTGATTTTTTTTAATATGTATGGAGGCATGGAGCATTATATGGTGGGGGGGGACAAGTGATATCCTGCATGGGGCATTATATGGGGTGGAGAGGTGACATCCTACATGGGGCATTATATGGGGTGGAGAGGTTACATCCTACATGGGGCATTATATGGGGTGGAGAGGCGACATCCTACATGGGGCATTATATGGGGGGAGAGGTGACATCCTGCATGGGGCATTATAAGGGGGGAGAGGTGACATTTTGTATGGGGCATTATATGGGGGGAGAGGTGACATCCTGCATGGGGCATTATATGGGGGGGTGGAGAGGTGACATCCTGCATGGTGCATTATATGGGGGGGGTGACATCCTGCATGGGGCATTATATGGGGGGGGAGAGGTGACATCCTGCTTGGGAAATGATATGGGGGGGAGGTGACATCCTGCATGGGGCATTATATGGGGGGGGGGGGAGTGACATCCTACATGGGGCATTATAAGGGGGGGGGTGACATCCTACATGGGGTATTATATGGGGGCCAGTATTCTGTATGGAGCGTTATAAGGGGGCCAATATCCTGTATGGAGCGTTATATGGGGACCAGTATCCTGTATGGAGCGTTATATGGGGACCAGTATCCTGTATGGAGCGTTATATGGGGACCAGTATCCTGTATGGAGCGTTATATGGGGACCAGTATCCTGTATGGAGCGTTATATGGGGACCAGTATCCTGTATGGAGCGTTATATGGGGACCAGTATCCTGTATGGAGCGTTATATGGGGGCCAGTATTCTGCATGGAGCAATATATGGGCCCATAATACTGTATGCAGGACTATACTGTCCGGTCTGCGCTGTGCGTTGAGAGAATTTGCCGGTTTCTGAGCTATTGTAGAACTTACGATATAGCTCATGTAATGTAAGAAGTGAAATCTTCAGCATTGTACCATATATATATTTCTCTGCGGTATCTGTGCATCATGTATCGTGGTATGTGTTAAAGGGGCCCACTGAGACTCTTTCGCCCAGGGCCCACAAAAACCTGGAGCTGGCCCTGTATACAGGGCGCTCCCCCTAGTGGTAACTTCAGACAGGATCTTATCATGTATCTCTGTATACATGGAGCTCCCCATAGTGGTGGCTGCAGACAGTATCTTATCATGTATCTCTGTATACAGGGAGCTCCCCCTAGTGGTGGCTGCAGACAATCTTATCATGTATCTCTGTATACAGGGAGCTCCCCCTAGTGGTGGCTGTAGACAATCTTATCATGTATCTCTGTATACAGGGAGCTCCCCCTAGTGGTGGCTGCAGACAGAATCTTATGTATCTCTGTATACAGGGAGCTCCCCCTAGTGGTGGCTGCAGACAATCTTATCATGTATTGCTTATTAACAAACAACGCAGCACACTGTAACGCTAAGTATGCGAACATGAAATATATGAAATTTGAATAGCATTACTGCTGTAGAAAAATAGAAATAAATGAGAAATCTTAGCGCATAAATTGGCCAATTCATGTGTACCTGGTAGCCACGGTAAGGCGTTTCTCAAAAATACCAGGAACCTATCAATGTGAACTCTCTAAGTGACTATGTCTGCTTGTGTGTGGGATAATAGAATCCTGCTGTAATTAAAATCGCCTGTGGCATAGAGGCGGAGTGCTCAGTCAAAGCTTATACATAGAAACAGAAAAAACTGGCTGGCACTTCCAAAACAAGAAATAGGTGTGAACAGGTGCTTACTAGGAGCAGCTCCCTCCATATACAACTAACAAACAAAGTAGCACACTGTAACGCTAAGTATGCGAACATGAAATATATGAATAGCATTACTGCTGTAGAAAATAGAAATAAATGAGAAATCTTAGCGCATAAATTGGCCAATTCATGTATACCTGGTAGCCACGGTAAGGCCTCTATGCCACAGGCGATTTTAATGACAGCAGAATTCTATTATCCCACACACAAGCAGTCACTTAGAAAGGAGTTCACATTGATAGGGTCCTGGTATTTTTGAAAAACGCCTTACCGTGGCTACCAGGTACACATGAATCGACCAATTTATTTGCTAAGATTTCTCATTTATTTCTATTTTTCTACAGCAGTAATGCTATTCAGATTTCATATATTTCATGTTCGCATACTTAGCGTTACAGTGTGCTGCTTTGTTTGTTAATTGTATATGGAGGGAGCTGCTCCCAGTAAGCACCTGTTCACACCTATTTCTTGTTTTGGAAGTGCCGGTCAGTTTTTTCTGTTATCATGTATTGCACTACATTTGTGGGGGGCACTGTGGGAATGTGTGAGTGTGAGGGGTGTCTGTGGCACTGTGACCTCTAGCTGCGCCCCTGAACCTCCTCCCTGCGTCATCCTTATTGTTTACACAAGGCAGTAGTGACCGCTCCCCCGCAGTGTGAAGGGTTAATACTTTTCATGTCATCGATCACTGTCGTGTGCTGTGTAAGAGTTAGCCGGTTATAACCGATCATTACAGAGACCTAATGACGGGGTGTTAGCTGCTCTGCACCCACAGCCCGGGCCGTAGTCTACCCGGTGGCCGCTCCCGGAGCTGCAGATGTTTTACTCCACTTCCGGCTTCCCGGCATGCACCGCTGACGTCACCAGTTTCCACGATGGCGGCGGACAGTGATGTGAGTACAGCGGCTCCTGTCAGCTGTCACTGCCGGGACATGTATGTGTGTATATATATATATATACTGCGCGAGTGCGGCCCTGGATCCACTACGTGTGTATAGTGTACACCTTGTTTGTATGTGCTGTACACCCTGTGTATATATATATATATATATATATATATATATATATATATATATATATATATATACACCGTACACCCTGTATATACTGTACACCCTATATATATATATATATATATATACCTTATACCCTGTATATACCGTACACCCTGTGTATACTTTACACCCTGTGTATGTATGTATATATATATATATATATACACACCGTACACCCTGTATATACTGTACACCCTATATATATATACCTTATACCCTGTATATATATATATATATATTATACCTTATACTCTGTATATACCGTACACCCTGTGTATACTTTACACCCTGTGTATGTATATATATATATACACACCGTACACCCTGTATATACTGTACACCCTATATATATATATACCTTATACCCTGTATATATATATATATATATATATATATACCTTATACTCTGTATATACCGTACACCCTGTGTATACTTTACACCCTGTGTATATATATACAGTCATATGAAAAAGTTTGGGCACCCCTATTAATCTTAAGCTTAATGTTTTATAAAAATTGGTGTTTTTGCAACAGCTATTTCAGTTTGATATATGTAATAACTGTTGGACACAGTAATGTTTCTGCCTTGAAATGAGGTTTATTGTACTAACAGAAAATGTGCAATCTGCATTCAAACAAAATTTGACAGGTGCATAAGTATGGGCACCTCACCAGAAAAGTGACATTAATATTTAGTAGATCCTCCTTTTGCAAAAATAACAGCCTCTAGTCGCTTCCTGTAGCTTTTAATGAGTTCCTGGATCCTGGATGAAGGTATTTTTGACCATTCCTCTTTACAAAACAATTCCAGTTCAGTAAAGTTTGATGGTCGCCGAGCATGGACAGCCCTCTTCAAATGATCCCACAGATGTTCAATGATATTCAGGTCTGGGGACTGGGATGGCCATTCCAGAACATTGTAATTGTTCCTCTGCATGAATGCCTGAGTAGATTTGGAGCGGTGTTTTGGATCATTGTCTTGCTGAAAGATCCATCCCCTGCGTAACTTCAACTTTATCACTGATTCTTGAACATTATTGTCAAGAATCTGCTGATACTGAGTGGAATCCATGCGTCCCTCAACTTTAACAAGATTCCCAGTGCCGGCATTGGCCACACAGCCCCAAAGCATGATGGAACCTCCACCAAATTTTACTGTGGGTAGCAAGTGTTTTTCTTGGAATGCTGTGTTTTTTTGCCACCATGCATAACGCCTTTTTGTATGACCAAACAACTCAATCTTGGTTTCATCAGTCCACAGGACCTTCTTCCAAAGAGAAATTGGCTTCTCCAAATGTGCTTTTGCATATCTCAGCCAACTCTGTTTGTGGCGTGCTTGCAGAAACGGCTTCTTTCGCATCACTCTCCCATACAGCTTCTCCTTGTGCAAAGTGCGTTGTATAGTTGACCGATGCACAGTGACATCATCTGCAGCAAGTTGATGCTGCAGCTGTCTGGAGGTGGTCTGAGGATTGTCCTTGACTGATCTCACCATTCTTCTTCTCTGCCTTTCTGATGTTTTTCTTGGCCTGCCACTTCTGGCCTTAACAAGAACTGTCCATGTGTTCTTCCATTTCCTTACTATGTTCCTCACAGTGGAAACTGACAGGTTAAATCTCTGAGACAGCTTTTTGTATCCTTCCCCTGAACAACTATGTTGAATAATCTTTGTTTTCAGATCATTTGACAGTTGTTTTGAGGAGCCCATGATGCCACTCTTCAGAGGAGATTCAAACAGGAGAACAACTTGCAAGTGGCCACTTTAAGTAGCTTTTCTCATGATTGCATACACCTGGCTATGAAGTTCAAAGCTCAATGAGGTTACAAAACCAAAAAAAGTGCTTTAGTAAGTCAGTAAAAAGTAGGTAGGAGTATTTAAAACAGGAAAATGATAAGGGTGCCCATACTTATGCACCTGTCAAATTTTGTTTGAATGCAGATTGCACATTTTCTATTAATACAATAAACCTCATTTCAAGGCAGAAACATTACTGTGTCCAACAGTTATTACATATATCAAACTGAAATATCTGTTGCAAAAGCACAAATTTTTATAAAACATTAAGCTTAAGATTAATAGGGGTGCCCAAACTTTTTCATATGACTGTATATGTATATATATATATATATATTTATATATATATATATATATATATATATATATATATATATATATATACCGTACACCCTGTGTGTGTGTGTGTGTGTGTGTGTGTGTGTGTATATATATATATACAGTACAGACCAAAAGTTTGGACACACCTTCTCATTTAAAGATTTTTCTGTATTTTCTTGACTATGAAAATTGTACATTCACACTGAAGGCATCAAAACTATGAATTAACACATGTGGAATTATATGCTTAACAAAAAAGTGTGAAACAACTGAAAATATGTCTTATATTCTAGGTTCTTCAAAGTAGCCACCTTTTGCTTTGATGACTGCTTTGCACACTCTTGGCATTCTCTTGATGAGCTTCAAGAGGTAGTCACCGGAAATGGTCTTCACTTCACAGGTGTGCCCTGTCAGGTTTAATAAGTGGGATTTCTTGCCTTATAAATGGGGTTGGGACCATCAGTTTTGTTGTGCAGAAGTCCGGTGGATACACAGCTGATAGTCCTACTGAATAGACTGTTAGAATTTGTATTATGGCAAGAAAAAAGCAGCTAAGTTAAGAAAAACGAGTGGCCATCATTACTTTAAGAAATGAAGGTCAGTCAGTCCAAAAACTTGGGAAAACTTTGAAAGTGTCCACAAGTGCAGTTGCAAAAACCATCAAGCGCTACAAAGAAACTGGCTCACATGAGGACCGCTCCAGGAAAGGAAGACCAAGAATCACCTCTGCTTCTGAGGATAAGTTTATCCGAGTCACCAGCCTCAGAAATCGCAGGTTAACAGCAGCTCAGATTAGAGACCAGGTCAATGCCACACAGAGTTCTAGCAGCAGACACATCTCTACAACTGTTAAGAGAAGACTTTGTGCAGCAGGCCTTCATGGTAAAATAGCTGCTAGGAAACCACTGCTAAGGACAGGCAACAAGCAGAAGAGACTTGTGTGGGCTAAAGAACACAAGGAATGGACATTAGACCAGTGGAAATCTGTGCTTTGGTCTGATGAGTCCAAATTTGAGATCTTTGGTTCCAACCACCGTGTCTTTGTGCGACGCAGAAAAGGTGAACGGATGGACTCTACATGTCTGGTTCCCACCGTGAAGCATGGAGGAGGAGGTGTGATGGTGTGGGGGGGCTTTGCTGGTGACACTGTTGGGGATTTATTCAAAATTGAAGGCATACTGAACCAGCATGGCTACCACAGCATCTTGCAGCGGCATGCTATTCCATCCGGTTTGCGTTTAGTTGGACCATCATTTATTTTTCAACAGGACAATGACCCCAAACACCTCCAGGCTGTGTAAGGGCTATTTGACCAAGAAGGAGAGTAATGGGATGGGATGACCTGGCCTCCACAGTCACCAGACCTGAACCCAATCGAGATGGTTTGGGGCGAGCTGGACCGCAGAGTGAAGGCAAAAGGGCCAACAAGTGCTAAGCATCTCTGGGAACTCCTTCAAGATTGTTGGAAGACCATTTCCGGTGACTACCTCTTGAAGCTCATCAAGAGAATGCCAAGAGTGTGCAAAGCAGTCATCAAAGCAAAAGGTGGCTACTTTGAAGAACCTAGAATATAAGATATATTTTCAGTTGTTTCACACTTTTTTGTTAAGTATATAATTCCACATGTGGTAATTCATAGTTTTGATGCCTTCAGTGTGAATGTACAATTATCATAGTCATGAAAATACAGAAAAATCTTTAAATGAGAAGGTGTGTCCAAACTTTTGGTCTGTACTGTATATATATATATATATATATATATATATATATATATATCATGCATCCTTTATATATACACTGTACACCGTACACCCATTATGTATACACACCTTGAAAATACTGTACACCCTGTGCGTATATACCAGACTTGGGCAAAGTGCGGCCCGCGGGCCACATTCGGCCCTCTGGCTGTTCCAGTCCGGCCCGTGGACCAAGACTGCCAAGGGGCTGATAACAGTGGCCCACGGGCCGCACTATGCCCTTCCCAGCTCACACACATGCCGTCACTGCCCGCCGTCACTGCCCGCCCACACGCCGTCACCGCTGTCTCAATCCGCGGTCTCAATCCGCTGTGAATGCATTGGTGGAGGAGGGGCCGCTACCTCGCTCTTCCATCAATCAGCATTAGAAACAGCTGACGCGATGGCGTCAGCCTGTGCACTGCGGAGAGTCAGTGCTTCTCAGACAGGAGCGCCAGGGGAACAGGGAGTGAGGTAAGTATATGCTGGACATAGGGGGGGCTTTAATGATGGACACAGGGGGGGCACTCTCATGCTGGACGAAGGGGGGGCTTTAATGCTGGACACAGGGGGGGTACTCTCAGGCTGAACACAGGGGGGCTCTCATGCTGGACACAGGGGGGGCTCTCATGCTGGACACAGAGGGGCTCTCTCATGCTGGACACAGAGGGGCTCTCTCATGCTGGACACAGGAGGGGCTCTCATGCTGGACACAGGAGGGGCTGTCATGCTGGACACAGGGGGGGCTTTCATGCTGGACACTGGGGAGGGCTGTCAGGCTGGACACTGGGGAGGGCTGTCATGCTGGAGACACTGGGGGGCTCTCATGCTGGACAATAAGGAGGGCTGTCATGCTGGACACAGGGGTGCTCTCATACTGGAAACTGGGGGGCTTTAATGCTGGGCACTGGGAGGCTTTAATGCTGGACACTAAGGAGGGCTGTCATACTGGAAACTAGGGAGGGCTGTCATGCTGGACACTGGGGAGGCTCTTGGGCTCTCATACTGGACATGAGGGGGCTGTGTGAGGCTCATGCTGGACATGAGGGGGCTGTGTGGGGCTCATGCTGGACACGGGAGGGATGTGTGGGGCTCATGATGGCCACGGGGGGGCTGTGTGGGGCTCATGCTGGACACGGGAGGGATGTGTGGGGCTCATGATGGCCACGGGGGGGCTGTGTGGGGCTCATGCTGGACACGGGAGGGATGTGTGGGGCTCATGATGGCCACGGGGGGGCTGTGTGGGGCTCATGCTGAACATGGGGGGGCTGTGTGGGGCTCATGCTGGCCTTGTGGGGCTGTGTGGGACTCATAATGGACATGGGGGGCTGTATATAGAGAGGCTGTGTGGGGGCTCAAGCTGTATATAGGGGGATGTCAGCACACTTAATTCTGCTCAATATTAAGTTACACAATTCATATTTATGTAATCATTAATAATAATAATTAGAATTAATATGTCAATATTAATATTGAGCAGAATTAATTTCAGCCTATTGGTTCGGCCCTCCCCAACAGTCACAGTCTCTCATGTGGCCCCTCGGGAAAATTAATTGCCCACCCCTGGTATATACCATGCACCCTGTGAGTGTGTGTGTGTGTGTGTGTGTGTGTGTATGTATATATATATATATATATATATATTATTATTTACACCCTGTACATACTGTATCTCTGTATATTTCGTACACACCGAACACTCTGTATATACTGTAACCCCGTATATACAGTGGTGTGAAAAAGTGTTTACCCCCTTCCTGATTTCTTATTCTTTTGCAGGTTTGTCACTTAAATGTTTCAGATCACAAAACAAATGTAAATATTAGACAAAGATAACACAAGTAACCACAAAATGTAGTTTTTAAATGAAGGTCTTTATTATTAAGGGAAAAAGAAATCCAAACCTACAGGGCCCTGTGTGAAAAAGTGATTGCCCCCTAAACCAAATAACTGGTTGAGCAATTAGCAGCAATAACTGCAATCCAGCGTTTTCGATAACTGGCAATGAGTCTTTTACAACGCTCTGAAGGAATTTTAGCCGCTTATCTTTGCAGAATTGTTTTAATTCAGCCACATTGGAGGGTTAATTTTGTTTTTCTTAAGCCATTCAGAGGTGGACTTGCTTGTGTGTTTTGGATCATTGTCTTGCTGCATAACCCCAGTGCACTTCAGCTTGAGGTCACGAACTGATGGCCAGCCATTCTCCTTCAGGATTTTTTGGTAGACAGCAGAATTCATGACTTCATTAACCACAGCAAGTCTTCCAGGTCCTGAAGCAGCAAAACAGCCCCAGACCATCACACTACCACCACTATATTTTACTGTTGGTATGATGTTTCTCTTTTGAAATGCTGTGTTACGTCTACGCCAGATGTAATGGGACTTACACCTTCCAAAAAGTTAAACTCTTGTCTCGTCAGTCCACAGAGTTTTCTCCCAACAGTCTTGGCGATCATCAAGATGTTTTCTGGCAAAACTGAGACGAGCCTTTGTTCTTTTTGCTCAGCAGTGATTTTCGTCTTGGAACTCTGCCAATCATGCTATTTTTGCCCAGCCTATTTCTTAGGTCACGGCCCCACTATCAGTATTTTTTCTCAGGAGTGGGAGCCAAAACCAGGAGTGGGTGATAAATGCAGAATTGGTGACTTGTTTCTATTATACCTTTTTCTCTGATTGTTCCTCACCTGGTTTTGGCTCCCACTCCTGAGAAAAAATACTGACCGAATACTGATAGTGGGGCTATGGCCTTATGGTGGAGTCATGAACACTGATCTTAACTGAAGCAAGTGAGGCCTGCAGTTCTTTGGATGTTGTTGTGGGGTGTTTTGAGACCTCTTGGATTAGTTGGCTCTGCGCTCTTGGGGTAATTTTGGTCGTTCGGCCACTCCTGGGAAGGTTCACCACTGTTCCATGTTTTCACCCTTTGTGGATAATGGCTCTCACTGTGGTTCCCTGGAGTCCCAAAGCTTTAGAAATGGCTTTATAACCTTTTCCAGACTGATAGATCTCAGTTACTTTGTTTCTCATTTGTTCCTGAATTTCTTTGAATCGCAGCATGATGTCTAGCTTTTGAGGATCTTTTGGTCTCCTTCACTTTGTCAGGCAGGTCCTATTTAAGTGAGTTCTTGATTGAGAACAGGTGTGGCAGTAATCAGGCTTGTGTGTGGCTAGGGAAATTGAACTCAGCTTCTCAAAGATGAGATAATCCACAATTTATGTTTTAACCCCTTTCCAATGTGGTACGTAATAGTATGCACCATGTCGGAACACCCGATTCAGCTTCGCCGCTGAGCCCACACTGAACCGGGCACATGTCAGCTGATTTATACAGCTGACATGTGCCCGCAACAGCCGCGGGTGGAATCGCGATCCACCCGTGGCTATTAACTAGTTAAATGCCGCTGTCAATCTCTGCGCGCCAGAAGTGCGTCACTAACTCAGCCCATCGGTGACCCCGTCACGTGATCGTGGGTTACCGATGGGTTGGCATGATAACCCGGGGTCTCCAGCAGACCCTTGTGGTTGTCATGTCCTCATAGTAAGTGAGCACATCTGCTGCATACAGGCGATCTGCTCATCCCCTGTAAGCAGCAGAGCCGATGAGACTATAGAAGCAAGCAAAAAGGAAAAAAAAAAAAAGTTTAAAAAAATAAATAAATATATATATATATATATATATATATATATATATATATATATATATATATATATATATATATATAAAAAAAAGTTCAAATCACCCCTTTTTCGCACCATTCAAAATAAAACAATAAAAAAAACCTCCCACATAGACATATTTGGTATCTCTGCATTCAGAGTCGCCCGATCTATCAATATAAAAAAGAATTAATCCGATCGGTAAACGGCATAACGAGAAAAAAAATTCTAAAGCCAGAATTACTTTTCTTTGGTCGCCGCAACATAGCAATAAAATGCAATAACGGGCGATGAAAACATCAGATCTACCCCAAAATGGTATCCATAAAAATGTCAACTCGGCGCGCAAAAAATAAGCTCTCACCCGGCCCCAGAGCCCCAAAAATGGAGACGCTACAGGTCTCGGAAAATGGAAAGAAAACCTATACATGTTTGGTATCTACAAACTCGTAATGACCTGGAGAATAATAATGGCAGGTCAGTTTTATCATTCAGTGAACGTGGTAAAAAAAAAACAACCCAAAAAACAACTGTGGAATTGCACTTTTTTTTTCCAGTTTTCCAGAACACGATATGGTAAAACCAGTGATGCTGTTCAAAAGTACAACTTGTCTCGCAAAAAAATAAGCCCTAACATGGCCATATTGATCGAAATATAAAAAATGTATGGCTCTGGGAAGAAGGGGGGCAAAAAAACGGAAAATGCTCCGGTCATGAAGGGGTTAAGGTGGGGGGCAATCACTTTTTCACACAGGACCCTGTAGGTTTGGATTTCTTTTTCCCTTAATAATAAAGACCCTCATTTAAAAACTGCATTTTGTGGTTACTTGTGTTATCTTTGTCTAAAATTTAAATTGGTTTTGTGATCTGAAACATTTAAGTGTGACAAACATACAAAAGAATAAGAAATCAGGAAGGGGCAAACACTTTTTCACACCGCTGTATATGATGCAGCCCTTATCTGTGCAGTATATACCATACATCCTGTATATACTGTATCCCTGTATGTATGTGGTGCAGCCATTATCTGTGCAGTATATACCCTGTATACTTATGCTGTACACTTTTCTATTCTCCCGTCTCTGTTTCCTGCCTCTGTTCCCCATATAACACTATAGTCTCTTTCTTTTACAGCCCGAGTCCGAGGTCTTTGAGATCACCGACTTCACGACGGCCTCTGAGTGGGAGAGGTGAGTCCTCGCTGCAGACATCTGCCCTTGTACGTCGTAGAAGTTTATCTGCGTACAAAGATATGGGGACACTACAACTCCCAGCATGGCCTGATGTAATGAAATTGACATCTCCAGTATTCCAGTATATTTTGTGGTTCCGATTCTCTCTAATTCCAGGATCTCTGCTTGTTGTATTTCTTACAGCTAATGATTTGTTACAATTTCATCAGCAGCACAAGCTTCACTCTGGTTTTCATAGTTTGTTACAATGTATCAGTGCAGTTAGAATCTTTCTGCCTGGAGTCCAGACTATAGGACGTGGTCGAGACTGGATACAACTGAAGCAAACCCTCAGCTGTAGACAATGTCAGCCACTCAGTCTCCTATTGTGCACTGATGAGGGGCAGGAACCCCCAAAACAGCTGTCTGCAAGTGGAGAATAAGATTTGGCTGTATATCCTTAGTGACTTGATATGACCCTTTAACACTTTAAGAGCTGGGCCAGTTTTCACTTTTGTGACTCCATTTTTCTCTCATCGTCTTCTGAGACCCATGACTTTATTTTTCCGTCGCTGGTTCTGTTAGGGCTTCTTCTCTGCGTTGTAAGCTAACCTTTTTAATTACAAAACTTACAACCCCTATGGCGCACATACAGCATTTTGATTGCTTTTTATTGAGATTTTTTTTTTATTGTTGGGGGAAGTGTTGCAATAAAATAAAACAGCAATTTTGGCCGTTCAATTTTTTTTTTTTTTTTGCTTAATTGCATTTACCTGTATGTGTTAGATAATTTTTAGATTTTTAAAATATATTTATTTATTTTTTTTTTAATGGGGGGTAATTTTAATTTTTATTTATTTTTTTTTTAAATATATTTTTTAAAACTTATGAAATTAAAAATACATTTTTTTTTTTTTTTAAGAGACTTGACTCTTCAATCGTTTGATCACAGTATTGCAGTATATAGTCTCCTATGAAGCTCATCCTGTGACTGTAAATTACTAAAATACGAATAATAGCCAAGGGCGCCTTCAGCAGGCTCCTTGCTGCAATAGCAACGCGCGACACAGCTAGGGCCGGTGCTCGTCCCAACAGACGCCCCATCCTTCTCGCCCCACTTCAATGCCGCATCCGGCCAGTGACATTTGAGGGGTTAACAGCAGCGATTGGGGCTCGCTTCAGTTTCTGCTTTTAGAGGTAGGTGCTGGCTGTATAACACAGCCGGTACCTGCCCAGTGTGAGGCTGCTTCAGTTCCTGAGCCCGCTCTATACACTCACACCTATCCCATGATCGTGGATCGGCTTTTAGGATTGTGATTTTTTAATAGGTGGCACCATTCTCTTCCTCTTTGAAGAGGGAGTCTGTATTGTTACACTACTGGTGTGGTCAGCGCAGCATGGTTTTGCTGACGGCTTCCTTTTAACCCCTAAGCGACATCCATCGTACATCTATGGCGAATGTTCACACTCGCAGCGCAGCTTTTGGGTTGTGTTATTCAGTCAACACCCAAAAGTAACGGCGGTGATTGGAGCACAACAAGAACAAAAAAACATGTCGGAATTGCTGTATTTTCATCAGTTTCACCCCACCTGGACTTTTTCATCCGTTTTTTTTTTGCATAATACATGTGAAGTTAATGGTGCTCATCCCGCACAAAAAAAAAAAAGTCCTAACTCCTATGACAATGTTAATGGAATAATAATAAGTAAAATAGTAATGGCTCTTGGTAGACAAGGAGGAAGGGACAAAAGCGTAGAAAGGAAGATTGATCGTGTCTCCAAGAGAGGTAAATAGTAATTCTTTATTATAAGGTGTGTGTTCTCAGTATCTGCGTCAATAATCCAAATAAATAAAAGTTTAGGTTCTCCTAAATTAAGCTGAATAAACCTCGCACAACATTTCATATTTGTGAAGACTTGGGGTCTTCCGTGGGCATAATACCACTCAGACAACACAGGGTGAGGGTAAAACAGTGTGGCAATACTTTATTGAACCACCAAACAGACAATAAACACATAGAACAGGTCCAGCAAATACACGAGATGGTACAACATTACATAGTCTCACCCTTCTGATGGCCCACCGAGAATAGAGCAACTGCGACTTTGGGACTTCCAGGGCCAACTACCTCAACCAGTGGCCCCCCGCTTTTGGCGGCCCCCACAGAGAGGAGGTAGCGGCAAGCTTAGGAAGCTGACAGCCCATAGAGGTACAAGGCCAGGAGACCCGAGGGCCCACCCTGCCCTCTCCGAGAGTTTCCATGGAGCCAGATGACCGGATGTCTCAATCTGGTTTTTCCGAATGTCTCCATGGGTTCTCTGATGGTCAGTGGAGCAGATCTGTATATTTCCAGTCAGGGCCGTGTACCCTTAGGCCGGAATCATGTAGAATCCAAATCTGTGTCTCTCTGGATCGAGCCATGCTACCAAGCTGATGGTAGGAAGAGTGTCTGATCTTTGATTGTCCTTGTAAAGTCTGCTTGCTAAAGAGGCATTGTTCCTTAAATAGTTACTACTGTCCTTTCAAGTACTCATCCACAGGTCAAGGGTTAGGGAGGGTATTTTTCCACAGGGCTCAGGTCTCATTGTTTGAGCATTTAATCAATTTACATAGTTGGTATAGCAGGGGGCTCTTGTAAATCAACATCTAGCTGTCTTTAGTATAATATGCAATTAGCATATTAACAAACATCATTGTCCCAAAACACTGAGTCACTGTCCTTCTTGACCAGCCAAAGAAAAACACATACATTCACAAGTCAACGCAAACACAATAGTGTGTTCCTCTTGGCTTGACAAATCTAGACGTCTGGCTGATTAAGATAAGAAGCTGTTTCATCATAATGTTCATCTGAGTGCTTTTCCCCCCTTATTTCAGCCATTATTGGGGGTCTCGGCTCTCAGACCCTAAACTTGGATCTAAACTTCCGAAAGTTTAAAAGTTTTCTGAACCTATAGGTGCGCTTTATTTTGTCTTAACTTTCTTTGTAATCTCAGGTTTATTTCCAAAGTCGAAGAAGTTCTGAATGACTGGAAGCTGATAGGAGTGTCAACCAAAAAGACTCCGGAGAAGGTGAGTCTGAGCTCCATGGCACGAAATATGACGGAAGCATACAGGAGAAAACTGGTGCATGTGGTCAGAGGGCAAGTGTGGAGAGTGCGCAGGAGCCAAGCTCCCTTCACATACGATACACACGCAGTGCATGTTACATAGCCAGCATCTATGTCTAACAGCAGCGGCGGGAGCTGAGCTCTGAACGCTGCGGTTAACTATTTAGATGCTATGATCGATCGCTAAGCTGCAACAGCTCCCATCACCTTCCTCCCACCATGCGATCCCAGGGATGGGATGCATATCCACATGTGAGAACAACTGTGAATGAGCAGGGGCACGCAGTACCGGAGCAATAATAATATACATGCATAAATCAGTTAAATCAATCATGTATGCTAATGAAGCAAGTATACAGCAAGTATGCGGGTCATATCATATACATAATCCTGCTGCTGTACCAGTAAATGAATATATCAAGGTATATACAATGAATTATCATATTGCAACTGTCAATATGCCCAGCTTAGAACATAGAGAAATACCTTTGATACCAAATGCAGGAGCTCCTATGTATCCCATGTCTGCCCTGATACTCGTTTCAGACCAGCCTTTGTCAGGGGCCACAGCCTTCGTCACCCCCCCCCTTCCCGGCCCTGTATATGTCATTTATTCCTCAATAAAATTTTCCAATTTTGTACATCCACATTATTATTTTTTATGAGCATTCCGGACTATCTCTCGTCGGTTTGTTTGGTTGAGTCCTTTTAGCCCGACATGTTTTACTGGGTTACTATATAGCTCTTGACTTATTTGTATTATTTCAATATGTTGAAGTTTTCCATGAGTTATAATTATTATTATTAAAGGGGTTGTCCCATATCGGAAAAGTTTTTTTCCCACAAGCTCTATTAGTAAAAAAAAAAAAAGCAATTTGTTCTTTTCTCTCTCCCTAGGTCCAGCACATAATCTCCTCTGCTCTCCCGGTGTATGCTGTTGTCTGCAGCGCTGACGTTACGTCGACAGCGCAGCAGTCAATCAGTCGCTCAGTGGCTCAAGCTGTAATCTCTGGTGGATCTGCTGAGCTCAGTTATTGGCGGCAGCGCTGTTAACACGTCATTAACACTGCAGACAATAACAGACACCAGGAGCAGCGGTGGCGACTCATAAACAATTTCAGAATTGCTTTTTTGAAACAGAAACAAGTGTTTAGGAGGCTTAAAGCTGGGTAAGGAGCAACCAAACTCTGCCACAAAGGTGAGGTTGTGGAAAACGGTTTCATGTCACAGGTCATACACTATGGCGACTCTGAGCATAGCAACAAGACACAAGGTAGTTATACTGCATCAGCAAGGTCTGTCCCGGGGAAATGATTCACCACAGACTGGGGTTTCATGATGTGATGATCAAGCTCTTTTGAAGAGGCACCAAGAAATGGGCAATGTTATGGACGGTGGAGGTAGTGGTCGGCCGTAGAAACTTAGTGCAGCAGATGAAAGACATGTCATGATTACTTCCCTTTTAATTCAGAAGATGTCCAGCAGTGCCATCAGCTCAGAACTGGCGTCAATCAGTGGGACCCAGATACATTCATCTAGTGTACCGAGAAGTCTGGCCAGAACTAATTTTTGTGGACTAGGTGCAACCAAAAGCCAGATCTTCCCCATGGAATCAAGCTCAAGTGACCCAACTCTGCAGAATAATGTCAGCAGGTCTCTGGAGTGAGGAGTCACAATGTGATGTTCCTGGAGATCTGGAGAGAGGCACAATGATGAGGGTCTGCAGGAGCAGTTACGCTCGGTGGAGGGTCCGGCAAGATTGTGGCTGCATTTTCAGCAAATGGAGTTGTGGATTTGAGCAGGATTAATGGAGTCCTCAATGCTGAGAAATCCAAGAGATACTTTTCCATCATGCAAACTATTAACACTTCTATTTATGAAAGCATTCTTACATTGCAGCTTTTTTTCACTCCTGCCTAACACTTTAGCACAGTACTGTATACTAAGATATAAACAGCCCAAAAATAAATCCCAGTGTATCATAAAAAAAATATATATATATATATATATATATATATATATATATATATATATATTGTGCTCTGTCTTCCAGGGAGAGTACACAAGCGGCGTATGGGAAGAGAAGGGCGATGAAGTTTTATTTGCCGACTTCAAGTTCTGCATAAAACATCATTATTTTGTGCAAGACTCCAGCGAAAGAGAAGAGAAGGACGATGAAGTGGAAGGTATGGTATACAATTTATCTATGTACATATACTGACCTATGAAAGAAGTCATGAATCTGAGAGCTATATATATATATATATATATATGTGTATATAAATATGTACATATATATATATAATTATATTTATATACAGTACAGACCAAAAGTTTGGACACACCTTCTCATTTAAAGATTTTTCTGTATTTTCATGACTGAAAATTGTACATTCACACTGAAGGCATCAAAACTATGAATTAACACATGTGGAATTATATACTTAACAAAAAAGTGTGAAACAACTGAAAATATGTCTTATATTCTAGGTTCTTCAAAGTATCCACCTTTTGCTTTGATGACTGCTTTGCACACTCTTGGCATTCTCTTGATGAGCTTCAAGAGGTAGTCACCGGAAATGGTTTTCACTTCACAGGTTTGCCCTGTCAGGTTTAATAAGTGGGATTTCTTGCCTTATAAATGGGGTTGGGACCATCAGTTGTGTTGTGCAGAAGTCAGGTGGATACACAGCTGATAGTCCTACTGAATAGACTGTTAGAATTTGTATTATGGCAAGAAAAAAGCAGCTAAATAAAGAAAAACGAGTGGTCATCATTACTTTAAGAAATGAAGGTCAGTCAGTGCGAAAAAATTGGGAAAACTTTGAAAGTGTCCCAAGTGCAGTTGCAAAAACCATCAAGCGCTACAAAGAAACTGGCTCACATGAGGACCGCCCCAGGAAAGGAAGACCAAGAGTCACCTCTGCTTCTGAGGATAAGTTTATCCGAGTCACCAGCCTCAGAAATCGCAGGTTAACAGCAGCTCAGATTAGAGACCAGGTCAATGCCACACAGAGTTCTAGCAGCAGACACATCTCTACAACAACTGTTAAGAGGAGACTTTGTGCAGCAGGCCTTCATGGTAAAATAGCTGCTAGGAAACCACTGCTAAGGACAGGCAACAAGCAGAGGAGACTTGTTTGGGCTAAAGAACACAAGGAATGGACATTAGACCAGTGGAAATCTGTGCTTTGGTCTGATGAGTCCAAATTTGAGATCTTTGGTTCCAACCAGCGTGTCTTTGTGCGACGCAGAAAAGGTGAACGGATGGACTCTACATGCCTGGTTCCCACCATGAAGCATGGAGGAGGAGGTGTGATGGTGTGGGGGTGCTTTGCTGGTGACACTGTTCGGGATTTATTCAAAATTGAAGGCATACTGAACCAGCATGGCTACCACAGCATCTTGCAGCGGCATGCAGTTGTTTCACACTTTTTTGTTAAGTATATAATTCCACATGTGTTAATTCATAGTTTTGATGCCTTCAGTGTGAATGTACAATTTTCATAGTCATGAAAATACAGAAAAATCTTTAAATGAGGTGTGTCCAAACTTTTGGTCTGTACTGTATAAAAAGAAAGCGCAGCCGCACTCCATTATGGCCAAAATACATAAAGACAATAAAAACGTTTGATTTAAACTGTGTTATTACTCAATGAACTTTACTTACAAAAACGGAGGTTCTTAGAGCATAAATTGGCCAATTCATGTATGCCCATCAACCGCTGCATCTGATGGGTACTACTTTGCCTACATGCCTCTCTTGGGCTACAAGCCTATAACTCTGGACAGAACATGTCACTTCTGGGCTGAAACACCTACAATTTAAATGGGCTGGTAGAGTAGAATATACATCACCTGCTGGTTAAATGGGGGGAGTGCAAGGTCAAACAGGAATATTAGTGACAGAGTCACTGGTAGGATCTATTAGGGGAGGTATGTGTCACACACGTTGTTAGCCTGTGTGAACTGAAACCAATAAACTTTCTGCCAGCATGTTATATGCTGGAGGGTTAACTCATTTAAAGGGTGTGGTTTTATGGGAATGACATAGAGATGGGAGGGAAGTCATTCCCCATACCTCACCTGAGGGTGTGGCTGAGCAAGGTTTAAATGGTAAATCAGCTTTATTTCTGTGGAGTGTGTGTGGTCTGGAGAGTGAAGTCTCCAGGCTGTGTTTGGGTGAAACCAGAGAGCAACATCGAAGGACTAGTGTTGCTGAAGACTTCACTGTGCTACCTGGAGTAGCAGAGCCTCACTCAGTATTGGACCCTTATCTTTTGTTTTCCCATCAACCCCAAGAGGGACTGTTTATTTTTTTTATGGGGTGCTGCTGGAGTTTATGCTGCACAATAAACCCGCAGACAGTTTACTCAAACCGTGTGTCCTGTGTCTGCCTCCGGAGAGCCGAGTAAGTCGTCTTGCCACAGTTGGTGTGAGAGTGCATGCAAGGTTCCAGGAACACGTGTACCTGCCACAGAGACCGGTGGATGTCCTGGGTGAAGACCGTCAGCCAGCCAAAGATGTCCACCAACATGGAAGAGCTTATTAAGCATTTAGTCCAGAGCCAGCAGCAACACCTGCAACAATTACAGCTGCAGCAGATCCTGCAGCAGCAGCAAGCTCAACAGGAGACGACCAATCTGTTGCTTCAGAAGATCCAGTTGCAGCAATAGGCTAAGCAGCAACACCAGCAGGAGGCACAACAGCAGATACAGCTTCTGGCGGACGCCATCCAAGGCAGGACGACCGCCCCACCTCCAGGGCCGACTGATGATCCCCACGTAAGGAAGACGGTAGGACAGGCCATGCCGAAAATGACCCCCGGGGATGATGTAGAAGCATTTTTAACTGTCCTTAACCGTTGGCTGATCGGTAGAGACTTCCACCAGGACAGTGGGCAGAGGTTCTGGCGCCATATTTGAACCCCAAAAGACATATTATGACTTGACACTGCAGGATGCCAAGGAATACGCCAAGCTAAAGACAGAGATCTTAGCTCGCCTAGGAGTGAATATGGCGGTGAGAGCCCAATGAGTCCATCACTGGGCGTATGCCAGCGACAAACCCCCTCGCTCGTAGATGTTTGACCTACTGCATCTCATTCAGAAGTGATTGCAGAGTACTCCTCCAGCCCAGATGGTTGAGAGGGTGGTGATTGACCGATTCATGCATTCCCTTCCCAAGCCAGTACAGACCTGGGTTGCCCAGGGTGATCCCCAGAACGCTGATGTCTTCATCGGCTTGGTAGAGAGGTATCAGGTGGTTGAGAAATCCCTCGGGAAGCCGGATATAGTCACTTCTCCGCACTGGGATACGCAAAAGGGGGCGGGTTCACCACGGAAGGGGTCTAGAGCCACCACTGGGGGGCGTCCCACTCTCACTGAAGGTGCCACAAGGACTAGGATTAAGGATATAGTCTGTTGGCGGTGTGACAACCCTGGGCACGTAGCCGCCACGTGTCATATGTCCCCTGGGCCCATGGATTGCAGCCTGGGTAGACGGGTCTCCTATTATACTTACCCAGCCTGCATTGTGGACTGTCAACCCGGCGAGGGGCCGCAGGCATGTGCCGTATCCAGTAATGGAGTTAAAGTGCTTGGACTGTTAGACTCTGGGAGTCTGGTGACCTTAATCAGAGCTACCCTTCCCCACCAATTGATCCCTTCCAAAACTGTGGGCGTTCGGTGCATCCATGGTGACGCCAAGGACTATCCCGTGGCCACAGTGACAGTGGGAACAGACTGTGGTGCCCAATCCCACGAGGTCGGGGTGGTTAAGGATCTGATACAGCCCGTCATACTGGGCCGTGATTTTTCTTTATTTTGGGACTTGTGGGGGGGAAGGGAACTGGACTAAGTAGAGTGGGCAAAAGCCAGGTCCCTGGAGAAGAACCCCCGACGAATTCTTAGGTGGATGAGCTCCCACTGTGCGTCCTTGCCGGCGACAAGGGCGAGACTGTGACCAAGGAGGCCGACCTCCCTGAGTTAGATGTGTCCGGAGAGAACTTTGGGACTGCTCAAGTTCGAGACCTGACCTTAAAAGGGGCGTTTGACCAGGTTACTGTATGTAATGGGGTTGCCCAAGGGCAGGAGGCCGACACCAGGTTCCCCCACTTTGCAGTGCAGGGAGAGTTGCTATAGCGGGTGGCCAAAGTAAGGGGCGGTGAGATAGTGGAACTGCTGTTAGTGTCTCGGCCATACAGACAGAGGGTACTAGATATGGCCCATTCACATGTTCTGGGGGGACACCTAGGGGTTGAGAAAACTCAGGAGAGGATACTGAGGAGGTTTTACTGGCCAGGGTGTTACCGAGAAATTCAGAACTATTGTAGATCCTACCCCACCTGCCAAATAACCGCTCCCTCCTCCCACTTCCGTAGCCCCTTAGTTCCACTACCAGTGATAGAGGTTCCCTTTGAGAGGATTTCCATGGACCTCGTGAGTACCTTAGTTAAATCATCTTGGGGCCACCAATATATCCTTGTGGTCATGGACTATGCGACTCGGTACCCCTAAGGAACTCGTCCAGTAAAAGTATAGCCCGAGAGCTAGTCCATATTTTTGCTCGGACAGGTCTGCCAAAAGAGATTCTGACAGACCAAGGAACCCCCTTCATGAGCAAGGTGATGAAGGAGTTTTGCAGAGTCCTTCAGATAGCTCAGATTCGGACCTCAGTTTATCATCCGCAGACGGACGGCCTAGTGGAACGCTTCAACAAGACCTTAAAGGCGATGCACAGGAAGGTCGTTGAAAAGGATGGGCAAGACTAGGACTACCTGCTCCCATTTCTGCTTTTCTCGGTCAGAGAAGTTCCTCAAGCCTCCACTGGTTTTTCTTCGTTTGAACTCTTAATATGGGCGGCATCCAAGAGGTCTCCTAGACATCGCCAAGGAAACCTGGGAAGCCGAGGTCACGCCACACCGGAGTATCATCGAACATGTCGCCCAGTTACAGGAGAGAATGTCGAAGGTGATGCCCATCGTGAAGGAACATCTCCTCCAGGCGCAGGAAGCCCAGGCGAGGGTCTATAACCGGTCGGTGAGACTAAGACAGTTCCAGCCCGGGGACCGTGTTTTGGTGCTAATCCCTACCGTCGAGAGCAAGTTCCTGGCCAAATGGCAAGGTCCATACGAGGTTGTGGAGAAAGTCAGCGAGGTTAATTATAAAGTCCACCAGCCTGGCCGAAGAAAGCCACACCAAATATACCCTGTGAACTTGCTCAAGCCGTGGCGGGACTGAGAACCTGTGGAAACTCCTTGCCTGGAAGCCGCACCTGTAGGCAAGGTGGAGGAGGTCACTATTGCTGAAACTATCGCCGGCCCAAAAGCAACAGTGTCAATAACTAGTACAGCGAAATCAGGAGCTGTTCTCAGAGTTACCGGGGCATACTCAGGTGGTAGAGCATGACGTGCTAACAGAACCACACGTAAGAGTGAATTTGAAGCCGTACCTGTTAGAACCTTGCTGTTAGTTTTTTTTTCCTTTGCTGGTCACATGACCTTGTTGGCCTATTTAATCCTGCTCCGCCCTTCTGGCTTTGCTGGACTTCATTGTATATCTACTTTCTAGCTAGCCTGTGGTCTGTGTCTTGCTCTGTTAGTTTGCTTGGTTTACTGACCTCTATGTTCTTTATATTTTGTTTGTTCGTCTGTCTGCTACTATTTCAGTTAGGAGGTGTCCCATTTTCCTCCCAGTCCTTAGTACTTGTAGGGATTCCTCCCCCACATCTATAGGTCTTCGTACAGACTAGCTTAGGACTTTAGCAGGTCTGATCGCAGGATCAGGTTCCCTGTTACATCGTAGGGATTCAGCTGAGTTCTATCGTAGGGACAGATCTCCTCTCTTTCCTTAGCTCTGGTAGCAGAACATAACAGTAAGTCCAGCCAGCAAATTCTCTAAGGAAAGATTTTTCTGTTCCATCATGGTGTCGGTTCAGGATTTGGCTCATCGCCTGCAGGGATTCTCTCTGGAAGTGACCGAGCTCCGTCAGCACGTGAGTAACTGTCCTGGAGCACATTTCTTGGAGCCTAAGGTATGTTTGCCGGATTTATTTTTTGGTGAACATCGAGAATTTTTTTCATTTAAAAATGCTTGCTTATTGTATTTTCGTTTGAGACCCAAGTCCTCTGGGGATGAATCCCAGCGCGTAGGGTTCATAATGTCACTTTTGCGCAAAGAGCCTCAGGAGTGGGCCTTTTCTTTGCAACCTAGTGATACATGCTTCAGATCAGTGGATAGTTTTTTTTCTGCTTTAGGACTATTATATGATGATCCTGACCGTGTCGCATCAGCTGAGACTGAGTTGAGACGTTTAAAACAAGGATCAGGTAATGTCGAAAAATATTGTACACATTTTCGTCGTTGGTCCACTCAAACAGGGTGGAACGATTCTGCTCTGAAAAGTCTATTTCTTGCTGGGCTCAGTGAAAGGGTTAAAGACCTGCTAATTGCTTATCCTACACCTGAAGATTTGCAACAGGCTATGCAATTAGCTATACGGGTGGATAGAAGACTGCGTGCTAGGGTTAATGAGAGCAAATCCTCTGCTATGTCAGTTTCTGGTTATGATAATGTGTGTACTAACAGTGGTGAACCGATGGAGATTGGATCGGTGGCACCTCGCTCTCAAGAAAAAGACCGTCGTTTTTCGAAAGGCTTGTGTTTCTATTGCGGAAAATCTGGTCATTTGATTAAAGGCTGTGAGCTTCCTATGAAGAAAGAAAAAAAAATGGTCAGTCACGCCCGTATTGCCTGTTTAAATTCCAAGGGTATATTTTTAGCTGCTTCCACGATTGCTCAGGAAAAATTAATGGAATTTCGGGTGTTTGTTGATTGCGGGTCTACACTGAATGTAATTGATGGGGGATTCGTGGAAAAACTCAATTTAAAACCTGAACCTTTGTCATCCCCCATTGCTGTGGTTTCTGTGGATGGCTCCCCTTTGAAGAATATTACTCTCAAGGTCTGTGAATTTCCTCTCACTATTAATGGTGTTCACCATGACAAATTGGATTTGGTAGTGTTGAATAACTTGCCTTCTCCAGTAATATTGGGTTTGCCCTGGTTAAAATGTCACAATCCTGTACTGGATTGGTCTACCAGTGAAATTAAATCCTGGAGCCATAAATGTTATGACAAGTGTTGTAACGGGCGTATTGCAGCTTTGGATAGGGGAGAATTGCCTGTTCCTATTCAGGATTTTTGGAGAGTTTTTTCTGAGAAGGAATCGCAGGTTTTGCCTCCCCATAGAGACTATGATTGTTCTATTGAATTTGTCCCTGGAGCGACTCTTCCTAAAAGTCGTTTATTTAACCTTACTATTCCTGAGAGGAAGGCTTTGGAGGAATACATACAGACAAGCTTGGCCGCCGGTCACATTAGGCCCTCTAAGTCTCCTGTGGCGGTTGGATTTTTTTTTGTAAAAAAAAAGGACGGCGGTTTACGTCCTTGTCTGGATTTTCGTGAGATTAACAAAATTACGGTACGCAATCCTTACCCACTGCCATTGATTCCTGATCTGTTTAACCAGTTATTGGGGGCCAAGTGGTTCTCTAAAATTGACCTTAAGGGGGCATACAATCTGTTGCGCATGAAGGAGGGTGATGAATGGAAGACTGCTTTTAACACTCCTGTGGGTCATTTTGAGAATCTGGTTATGCCTTTTGGTCTTACTAATGCTCCTGCATTTTTTCAGAATCTTATTAATGACATCCTTAGACCTTTGATCGGTAAAAATGTGGTTGTGTATTTGGATGACATTTTGATTTATTCGCCAGATCTGGAGTCTCATTGGCGGAGCGTGCGTGAGGTATTACAGTTATTAATGGACAATTCGCTTTTTGCTAAGCTGGAGAAATGTGAGTTCGCTGTACAGAGAATTAGTTTTTTGGGCTACATTATCTCCAGCAAAGGTTTTGAGATGGATCCGGTTAAGGTTCAGGCTGTGCAGGAATGGCCTAGGCCTATTGGTTTGAAATCGATACAGAGGTTTTTGGGTTTCGCCAATTACTATAGAAAATTCATAAAAAATTTTTCTAGTATTGTCAAACCTCTGACTGATCTCACCAGGAAAGGTGCTGATGCGGTTCAGTGGTCTTCTGAGGCCATTGAAGCTTTTGTGTATCTCAAGGAGAGGTTCACCTCTGCTCCCATCCTTATGCAGCCTGATGTTACTAGGCCGTTTTTGGTTGAGGTTGATGCTTCCTCTGTGGGGGTTGGCGCAGTATTGTCTCAGGATAACGGGGATGGATTACATCCCTGTGCCTTTTTTTCAAAAAAATTTTCGGAGACTGAATTGAATTACGATATTGGTAATCGGGAATTATTGGCTATTAAACTCGCATTTGAACACTGGCGCCACTTCTTGGAAGGTGCGGAATTTCCCGTTCAGGTTCTTACGGATCATAAAAATCTGATATATCTTGATGCTGCCAAGCGCCTGAATGCCCGTCAGGCTAGGTGGGCACTGTTTTTCTCGCGGTTTAATTTCTCCGTTACTTACATCCCTGGTACTAAGAATGTTAAGGCGGATGCCTTGTCTCGCAGTTTTTCTCCCATAGTCGGTGCTGAGAAAGAGGAAAACATTTTACAAGAAGGTGTTGTGATAGCTGCTTTAGACTCCGTTTTGGAAGATGAGATTCTTAAAGCTCAGGAGAATGCCCCATCTAACACTCCTCATGGGAGGTTGTTTGTGCCTGGGACCTTTAGGAGAGATTTGTTTGTTGAGTGTCACGAATCTCGGTTGGCAGGTCATCCCGGAATCTCTGAGACCAAGAGACTGGTGGGTCGCAGTTTTTGGTGGCCTGGATGGCAGAAGGAAGTCATTAAGTGGGTACGCCAATGTACTGTATGTGCTAGATCTAAGTCCTCACATACTCCTGCTGCGGGGTTGCTTTGTCCTTTGGAGGTCCCCAGTGCTCCTTGGACACATTTGGCTATGGATTTTATAACTGACCTTACCCCCTCTGAGGGTTTTACTGTCATCTGGGTGGTCGTGGACCGTTTTAGTAAGATGTGTCACTTGGTTCCCTTCATCAAACTGCCCTGCGCTAAAACTCTCGCTAAGGCCTTTGTCAAGGAAATTGTCAGACTTCATGGCGTTCCTACTGACATTGTTTCTGATAGGGGTCCTCAGTTCGTGGCTCGTTTTTGGCGTGCCTTTTGTGACAGGTTGGGAATTCATTTGTCGTTTTCGTCCGGATATCATCCTGAATCTAATGGCCAGACAGAAAGGAAAAACCAGGATGTTGAGCAGTTCTTGCGTTGTTTTGTGGCAGACAATCAAGAGGGGTGGTCTGAGTTTCTGCCACTTGCCGAATTTGCTCTGAACAATCATACATCTTCTTCTGCTGGTTGTTCGCCTTTTTTTTGTTGTTCTGGGAGACATCCGTCGTTTGGGTCGTTCTCCAAGTTGGGATCTGCCGTGCCTGAGGAGGAGAATTTTTCCGGTGATTTGGAAAGAGTTTGGACGGATGTGCGTGGTAATCTTCAGGAGGCCAACAGAAAATCTAAAGACTACTTTGATAGGAAACGACAGGAGGTTTTGTTCGCTGTTGGTGACATGGTTTGGTTGTCCTCTAGGAATCTGCGGTTGAGGATTCCTTCTAAGAAATTGGGTCCCAAGTTTGTAGGGCCCTTTAAGGTGCTTCAGGTTGTCAACCAATCTGCTGTTAGGTTGGAGGTTCCTACCTCCTGGAGAATTAATCCGGTCTTTCATGTCTCTCTGTTAAAAAAAGCTGTTGTGTCGGATGGTGACGCCTCTGCCTCTGTTCCTCCGGTGGTGGAGGACGGGGAATATGAAATTTCTCGCATCCTTGACTCTAGACGGTATAGAGGTAGTTTGCAGTATCTTGTGGCCTGGAAAGGTTTCGGACCCGAGGATAACTCTTGGGTGAGGTCAGATGATGTTTCCGCGTCCAGACTTATCAGAGCGTTTCACAGGAGATTTCCTGATAAGCCTGGTCCTAGGGGATCCGGAGGATCCTCTTAGAAGGGGGGGTACTGTTAGAACCTTGCTGTTAGGTTTTTTTTCCTTTGCTGGTCACATGACCTTGTTGGCCTATTTAATCCTGCTCCGCCCTTCTGGCTTTGCTGGACTTCATTGTATATCTACTTTCTAGCTAGCCTGTGCTCTGTGTCTTGCTCTGTTAGTTTGCTTGGTTTACTGACCTCTATGTTCTTTATATTTTGTTTGTTCGTCTGTCTGCTAGTATTTCAGTTAGGAGGTGTCCCATTTTCCTCCCAGTCCTTAGTACTTGTAGGGATTCCTCCCCCACATCTATAGGTCTTCGTACAGACTAGCTTAGGACTTTAGCAGGTCTGATCGCAGGATCAGGTTCCCTGTTACATCGTAGGGATTCAGCTGAGTTCTATCGTAGGGACAGATCTCCTCTCTTTCCTTAGCTCTGGTAGCAGAACATAACAGTACCGGATTCCGGAAGCACGCCCGGAGGTGATCTTGGCTGAGGTGAAGAGGATGTTAGACTTCGGGGTGATAGAGGAGTCAAAGAGTGGGTGGTTGAGCCCAATCGTCCTTGTGTCAAAACCCAATGGAGAATGGGGGTTTTGTAATGACTACCGCCGGCTGAATGAGGTGTCCAAGTGTGAAGCGTACCCGATGCCCTGCGTCAACGAACTCATCGAGAGGCTTGGACCGGCGAGGTGCATCACCACTCTTAATCTGACGAAAGGCTACTGGCAGATCCCCATGTCCCAGAGAGCCAAGGAGAAGACTGCTTTTTCAACACGTGATGGGTGTTTTCAATACTCTCGGTTGCCATTCGGACTACAGGGGGCCCCATCCACCTTCCAGAGAGCTATGGATCGGATCCTAGCCCCACATAAGAAGTATGCCGCAGCCTACCTTGACGACAATTCAGTCTTTCGTCCAGACTGGGCTAGTCATCTACCTAAACTACAGGCAAATTCTGGATTCTCTGAGAAAGGCGGGATTTACTATAAATCCTAAAAAATGTGCCGTTGGAATAGAAGAGGCCAAGTACTTGGGCTATGTCGTCGGGAGAGGCGAAATAAAGCCGCAAGTCAAGAAAGTGGAGGCAATCCAGACCTGGCCGCAACCACTCTCCAAGAAGCAAGTAAGAGCGTTCTTGGGAATGGTGGGATATTACCGGCGGTTTATCCCGAATTTCGCCATGATGGCCGCACCACTGACGGATCTTCTAAAAGGCACCAAATCAACCATGGTGAAATGGACGGAAGAAACAGAGACCACCTTTCAACAGTTGAAGCTAGCACTGTGTAAGCAGCCAGTCCTGGTCGCACCTGTCTTTAAGGTAGAATTTGTGGTCCAGACGGATGCTTCAGAGGTTGCTCTAGGGACTGTACTTTCTCAAGAGATAAATGAGGAAGAGCATCCCATTCTGTATCTGAGCCGGAAACTTTCATCTTGCGAGAAGAACTACTCCATAGTAGAGAGAGTGTTTAGCCATAAAGTGGTCCGGGGATACCTAAAATATTACCTACTAGGCCGGAAGTTTAAATTAGTATCTGACCATGCCCCATTGAGATGGTTGAGGGAGAAGAGGGGGAAAAAACGCCAGGGTAACTAGATGGTTCCTAGGGCTTCAAGATTTTAACTTTCACATGGAGCATAGTCCCGGGAAGTTACATGGGAACGTGGATGCCCTCTCTAGGATTCCCTGCCTGGTGTCAGAAGGTGCCCAAACCCCCGGCTTTGGGCAGAGGGGGGGGATATGTGACAGAGTCACTGCTAGGATCTATGAGGGGGTGTATGTGTCACACAGGTTGCTAGCCTGTGTGAACTGAAACCAATAAACTTTCTGCCAGCATGTTATATACTGGAGGGTTAACTCATTTAAAGGGTGTGGTTTTAGGGGAATGACATAGAGATGGGAGGGAAGTCATTCGCCCTACCTCCACTGAGGGTGTGGCTAAGCAACGTTTAAATGCTCAGTCAGCTTTGTTTCTGTGGACTGTGTGTGGTCTGGAGAGTGAAGTCTCCAGGCTGTGTTTGGGTGAAACCAGAGAGCAACATCGGAGGACTAGTGTTGCTGAAGATTTCACTGTGCTACCTGGAGCGGCAGAGCCTCACTCAGTATTGGACCCTTATCTTTTGTTTTCCCGTCAACCCCAAGAGGGACTGTTTATTTTTTATGGGTCGCTGCTGGAGTTTATGCCGCGCAATAAACCCGCAGACAGTTTACCCAAACATATATATACATATAGTGTGTGTATATATGTGCCGGCTCATTTACCCTGAATGTAGGCCCTCTGGTACCGTACGTCTCATCAGTGCTGGGTGCCATCTGCTGGTTTTTGCAGGGATAGCACGCAGTCGATGTAACCTTTGGGTTGAGCTGCACTAAATTAATTAATCCGGTAGGGAGCACCCTGTAATGATAGAGATTTCACCCGGACGTCATTATCTTCTGCCGCTCCTGGCACCAGAAATGAACAGATTGTGCACCATATGAAATTCCAATATAGGTAGTGATATACAATACCGGAGAGCCTGTGGCTGTGCTCCTGCTATTACACCTGCTGTAGATATTAAGATGGTCTTCCTTTTTGCACCTATTCCCTATCCTTCAACTACCCACTTTGCATTATGCCCATATCAAGACTCCACTTTGGTTTGTCCCACTCCACTTTGGTTTAGTCCCACTTTCATTCCCTCTGTAGTGCTGTGTGTAATGTTCCCTCTTTCAGTCGATCTACTTAGATGTTGATCGATCCTATTCTTGTGTATTTTCTCTTCTTGATCTTCTGTTTTTTTTTTTCTCCCAGATTCACTCCCTGTCTGCATGCAAGATTTACTGTGTACCAACAATGACTTCCCTCCAATCGCCCACTGCCTCGTCCGATGGTAAGTGCCACATAGATATATTTATGTATATATACATACACACCTGCTATAAGGACTGGACTTTTAATAGAAAGCATTCTGTAATAACAGATTAGAGAAGCCTCTGATCTCTACATTTAAGCCCCTTAAATGCCACGAATAGGCTATGTGTGCATGTTCAGTATTTGATTTCTGAAATTTCTGCAAGGTTTTTGCATCTCTTGGCAGCTAATATGTTTGTTTTGCCGTGATTTTGGTGCGTTTTTGATGTGTTTTTGTACAGCAATGAATGCTTTTTGGAGCTAAATAAAGATATTTGAAAAAAGAAACATGGAACCTCGCTTTAACCCTTGGTTTACTGTCAGACCTGGGGTGAGTGTATTGGTTAATTTAAATGATTAAAGAATGTGTCGGTTTTATTTCAAATAAAGTGTTTTATTCTCAATGTGTGTGTATATTTAACTCTTTACATAGTAATGAGGGTATCTGACTGACACGGAAGAAAAGAGACGGAGTCCAGCTTCTGGTGAAATCCATAAAAATCCTCTTTAATTCAAGATATTAAAATGGCTAACATCTTTTCATTACTAAAGTGAGGGTTAGGTGTCAGCGACACCTAATCCCATTACTCCTAATGCTACACTTGTGTTGTCAGTACATGCAGATCCACCGCATGTAATGACATTTCAATCTGTTAAAATGTTCAGCTCCGCTACAAAAATTGACATATTGCGGGTGCGTTTGGGTACGTGCCCATGATCCGTAAATGCTGCGGGTTTGACGCTGCATATTTATGCAGCGTCAAGCCCGCAGCAGCCAGATGTTACAGCTTAGTGGAAGGGATTTCTAGAAATTCCATGTCCACTATGCATGCATCTGAAGCTGCAGATCACCCGCGGACACTGACATGCGTCTTTCAGGACCGCAGCACGTCAATTTCTCTTGCGGAGTCGCTAGTCTCCGCAACAGAAATTTGACCACTAGAATGTATTGAATGCGGTAAATCTGCATGGTTCAGTGAACACATGCTGATTTACCTGCGTTCAATAGAATGCAGCGTTTTGGACACAGCAAAAATATGCTGCGTCCAAAGCGCTGCTACGTCCGGATCGTGGGCACATACCCTTAAATTAAAAAAATGGTGTGGGCTCCCACGTCATTTTCATAACCAGCAGAGGGAAAGCCAACCACGGGGGGCTGATATTACTAGCTGGGGAAGAGGCCAGAATGTTCCCTGGCTATTAATAACAGCCCACAGCTGTTTGCTTAGCCTTTACTGGTTTGATTACAGGGTGGACCCCAGAAAAAAATTGACGTAAGGTCCCCCTATAAAATCTAACCAGCAAAGGCTAGGCAGACAGCTGAGGGCTGATATTTATAGCCAGGAAAGGGGCCATCGATTGTGGTCCCCTCTAAGGCTAATAATATCAGCTTTCAGCCGCCCTAGAAATTGTGCATCCATTAGATGCGCCAAATCTGGCGCTTAGCCTTGACTCTTCCCACTTGCCCTGGTGCGGTGGCAAATGGGCTAATAGGGTTGGGGTTCATGTCAGCTTTGTATTGGTAGCTGACATGAAGCCCAGGTTAGTAATGGATGGCGTTTGTAAGATGCCCCCATTGCTAACCCGTTAGTAAAGTTTTTGAAATAAAGACAAAGCCAGAATATAGACTTTTTATTTTAAATAAAATTCCATACGGTTTTAATAATTTATTTAAAAAAACAAACAAAACACTTTTATACTCACCAAATGCCTAATCTGCTGAAACCATTGTCACCTGTAAAAAAAACAACCATATCCTTCACCTGTCCGCCGTGATGACATAATCTAGTGTCCCACGACGATCTGGGTCAATTCTAGAGCAGTCACATCAGCAATCATTGGTGTGACTGTTGTAGAGGACATCATTCCATACTCCTGTCAGTGTATAGCGCTGAGCTGCCGGGAGTGAGCTCACTGAAGGTCAATCAGCTGATGATCATCTGAGAGCTCCGGTGACCTCACTTACTGCATCCAGTGACTTCACTCCCGACAGCTCAGCGCTATACACTGCTCCCGTCCGTGTGTAGAGTGCTGCCAGGTGATCGGATCGCCGTGGGACATCGTAATGATGGCGGTGATTATAAAGTGTTTTTTATTTTAATATCGATTTATTTTAACTTTCCTTTTTTTTTTACACTGAGCACAGGGCTGGCTGAGACTACTTCTCTCCTCATCCGCGGCAGCTCCCGCTATTATCAGCGGGAGCGGCCTTAGGATGATGGTAGGTGTAGTCTCCTGCGGGCAACTCTTTGTGTGTTTTTGCCGCATTTTTGACTCATTGACTTGAATTGAGTCAGTCAAATATGCAGCAAAAATCCACAAACATTTTTATACCTGCGTTTTTGCTGCAGATTTGACTGACTCCGTTGAAGTCAATTCGTGAAAAATGCTGCAAAAAACGCACAAAGAATTGAGATGCTGCAGATTTAAACACAACGACAATCCTGAGAGGAAAATTACTGATCAGCTGGCACGCGGATTACCATTTCCGCTCGGAAAAAACACACAGTGCGCACATAGCCTTACAACTAATTGAGGGATATAAGGGGGAAAGCACAGTTGGATATTTTATTTTTAAATAACATTTTTGAAAAATAAAAATAACTGTTAAATAGTTGAAGGAGTTGGTCACTTTTTTGGTAAAATTGTGTTGCATGCTATGATACTGTGTGCCACGTCAGTGCCGCCCATGTATGCTTAGGATGCAGAATGCAGATAGCGGCAGCCGCGTGATATCACCGCTTTCCAGGCCATTTCCTCAATCTCACCCCCATTTAGCTCATGAACAGACATAGGCAGCAACATCTCTCGTATCTGCGCCTGTTAAGACGTGAACCTAGTCGGGGTAAAGCTTGTTAAGTGGATATATGACGTGACTGCCGCCATCTTTGGTGAGTTTCCCACTTTAGAGCTGTCTTTGGAGACGACCTGAACTTTTTTGTAGTCGGGAGTTTTGTGTTTCTGATACAGAACGCCAAATTTAAAGACACAGCTTTTAACTTAAAGGGAAACTGTCACCAGGATTTTGACACCTAATCTGAGAGCCTCATAATTTAGACACAGAGACCCTGATTCCAGCGATGTGTCACTTATTAGGCCGCTTGCTGTATCAGCCGGAGATTATCTCTAGAGGACTAGTAACCCTGCTCTGTATTACCCCCTCCCCCACTGATTGGCTGATTTCTCTGTACACTGTGCATAGGCAGAAAGCAGCCAATCAGTGGTGTGGGCGGGGTTATACACAGATAGCAACCAATAAGTGGTGTGGGCAGGGTTGTACACAGAAAGCAGCTAATCAGTGGTGTGGGTGGGGTTATACACAGAAAGCAGCCAATCAGTGGTGTGGGCAGGATTATATACAGAAAGCAGCTAATCAGTGGTGTGGGCGGGGTTATACGCAGAAAGCAGCTAATTAGTGGGGTGGGCGGGGTTATACACAGAAAGCAGCTAATTAGTGGGGTGGGCGGGGTTATACACAGAAAGCAGCTAATCAGTGGTGTGGGCGGGGTTATACACAGAAAGCAGCTAATCAGTGGTGTGGGCGGGGTTATACACAGAAAGCAGCTAATCAGTGGTGTGGGCGGGGTTATACACAGAAAGCAGCTAATCAGTGGTGTGGGCGGGGTTATACACAGAAAGCAGCTAATCAGTGGTGTGGGCGGGGTTATACACAGAAAGCAGCTAATCAGTGGTATGGGCGGGGTTATACACAGAAAGCAGCTAATCAGTGGTGTGGGCGGGGTTATACAGGGCTCAGACAACTGGTAAATCTGCAGCTGATAAAACGGATTTTATCAGAAGTGCAGCAAGCAGCCCAGTAAGTGACACATCCCTGGAATCAAGGTCTCTGTCCCTACATCAGGCTGCTCTCAGATGGGGAAACAAAAACCCGGTGACAGATTCCTTTGAAAAAAAAAATTCTGACTGATAGGGGGAAAGCTTAGGAGCTGCATATTGTTTATATACTGAATTTAAAGGAGATGGACACTTACATTTATATTTAACTAAAAAAATTAATCTTTGGAGATTATTTATATATATATATATATATATATATTACACATATACAGTACAGACCAAAAGTTTGGACACACCTTCTCATTTAAAGATTTTTCTGTATTTTCATGACTTTGAAAATTGTACATTCGCACTGAAGGCATCAAAACTATGAATTAACACAAGTGGAATTATATACTTAACAAAAAAGTGTGAAACAACTGAAAATATGTCTCATATTCTAGGTTCTTCAAAGTAGCCACCTTTTGCTTTGATGACTGCTTTGCACACTCTTGGCATTCTCTTGATGAGCTTCAAGAGGTAGTCACCGGAAATGGTCTTCCAACAATCTTGAAGGAGTTCCCAGAGATGCTTAGCACTTGTTGGCCCTTTTGCCTTCTCTCTGCGGTCCAGCTCACCACAAACCATCTCGATTGGGTTCAGGTCTGGTGACTGTGGAGGCCAGGTCATCTGGCGTAGCACCCCATCACTCTCCCTCTTGGTCAAATAGCCCTTACACAGCCTGGAGGTGTTTGGGGTCATTGTCCTGTTGAAAAATAAATGATGGTCCAACTAAACGCAAACCGGATGGAATAGCATGCCGCTGCAAGATGCTGTGGTAGCCATGCTGGTTCAGTATGCCTTCAATTTTGAATAAATCCCCAACAGTGTCACCAGCAAAGCACCCCCACACCATCACACCTCCTCCTCCATGCTTCACGGTGGGAACCAGGCATGTAGAGTCCATCCGTTCACCTTTTCTGCGTCGCACAAAGACACGGTGGTTGGAACCAAAGATCTCAAATTTGGACTCATCAGACCAAAGCACAGATTTCCACTGGTCTAATGTCCATTCCTTGTGTTCTTTAGCCCAAACAAGTCTCTTCTGCTTGTTGCCTGTCCTTAGAAGTGGTTTCCTAGCAGATATTTTACCATGAAGGCCTGCTGCACAAAGTCTCCTCTTAACAGTTGTTGAAGAGATGTGTCTGCTGCTAGAACTCTGTGTGGCATTGACCCGGTCTCTAATCTGATCTGCTGTTAACCTGCGATTTCTGAGGCTGGTGACTCGGATAAACTTATCCTCAGAAGCAGAGGTGACTCTTGGTCTTCCTTTCCTGGGGCGGTCCTCATGTGAGCCAGTTTCTTTGTAGCGATTGATGGTTTTTGGAACTGCACTTGGGGACACTTTCAAAGTTTTCCCAATTTTTCGCACTGACTGACCTTCATTTCTTAAAGTAATGATGGCCACTCGTTTTTCTTTACTTAGCTGCTTTTTTCTTGCCATAATACAAATTCTAACAGTCTATTCAGTAGGACTATCAGCTGTGTATCCACGAGACTTCTGCACAACACAACTGATGGTCCCAACCCCATTTATAAGGCAAGAAATCCCACTCATTAAACCTGACAGGGCACACCTGTGAAGTGAAAACCATTTCCGGTGACTACCTCTTGAAGCTCATCAAGAGAATGCCAAGAGTGTGCAAAGCAGTCATCAAAGCAAAAGGTGGCTACTTTGAAGAACCTAGAATATAAGTCATATTTTCAGTTGTTTCACACTTTTTTGTTAAGTATATAATTCCACATGTGTTAATTCATAGTTTTGATGCCTTCAGTGTGAATGTACAGTTTTCATAGTCATGAAAATACAGAAAAATCTTTAAATGAGAAGGTGTGTCCAAACTTTTGGTCTGTACTGTATATATAATATTTTTTTTTAATCAAAAACGGTTTTATTGAGGTTTAAACATAACAATATAGTAATGTAGTGGAGGGGAAACTCCAATATCTCCCACACACCCTGAAACACAAGATTTGGCATTCAGAGGCAGCTGAATATTTTATACCTCTCTGACCGGCCGACCCACGTTGTCCCATAGTTCTCCAAGTCTGGGACACGACCAGAACATATGGACAGAATCTGCCCCCTCTTCCCTACATCTTGGACATTGATCATTAAATCGGAGGTTCATTTTCAGCATTTTTTTTTGAGCTGTATGAATAAGAATTAATTGGGGTCTTCTCTGCTCCACATTGATAGATACCTTTCCCAGAGATTCCAAAATACCTTCCAATTCCTCCGGGGAAATGTGCCCTATATCCCTTTCCCATCTAGACATGATCAGAACCATAGGATCCCCTAAAATATAGGATAGGAAAGATGTGTACAGTGACTTGCGAAAGTATTTGCCGCCCTGATCCTTGGGCAACTGTAACTTTTCCAGCTTTATTTTACGGACGCTATTTTTACAGACCAGATTTCGGATGATATTCTGCATTTTTTTTTTAAACCAGCGCTTTGGCATCCAAAAGGGAGAATTGTGAAGAGAACAGACGGCATGAGGCACATTTTAATGAGGTTTGTTCTGCCAAGGGCGGAGACTCGGAGAGGGGTAATTTCCCTCCACCTCCAACTTTATTTCTTGACTTAACTACCAGAGGATTCAGGTTTAGATGGATGTACTCAGTAACCTCTCTGGTAACATACATGTCCAAGTATTTGAACTTTTGCATCGGGATTGCCGACTTCAACCAATTAATATTTAGTCCAGAATAGGCCCCAAATTTAGAAATGGCATCCAATGGGAGAGAGATATTCAAGTTATCAATAAATAACTACAAATCATCCGCGTACAGGGCGATCCATTCCTCTTTGCCACCATATTTAAAGCCCCTAATACCGGGATGTTTTCTAATGATACATACTAATGGCTCTATTGTAAAGATCAAAACACTCTGACGTATCCCCTTTAGCTCCTATTCTAGCTGTCGGGGTCTTGTACAGTAGCATTACACATTTGATAATTTTAGGCTCAGATCCCATTCCCCTTAGCACTGCCCACATCTTGGCATCAGACATTAGTAGCGAAATGGACCTGTACTATTCTGGTAATTCCTTATCTTTTCCTTCCTTGGGCAAGGTGTCTATTATAGCCTCATATAGTGATCTTGGCATTCGTCCCCTCGGACATTGCGTCATTAACCATTTCCAAATAGTGCGGTAAAAGCTCCTCCTTAAATATGTTATAAATCTCTACTGGGGGGCCGTCAGACAAGGGTCTTTACCATTTGGCATTTCTCCAACCGCTCGTTGAATCTCCTCCAGGGAAATCAGCAATTCTAAAAAAAAAATTATCACCTTCGCCCAAAGTTGAATGTTTAATCCTAGTTAGGTAATCTGCTAGTTCGTCTCCTGAGAACTTCGCCCCAGACGAATGTAACTTGGAAAGCTTTCTATCCGCTGGGTTATTATTCTGGGTAAACAATGTTTCGGATTCTTGAACCTTACTTTCCAATTCAACTCCTCTTTTTCCAGGAATTATCTTTTACCAGTTTAACCCCCTTAGTGACAGGACCAATTTTTTAAAATCTGACCAGTGTCACTTTATGTAGTAATAACTCTGGAATACTTCGACATATCCCATTGATTTTGAAATTGTTTTTTTTTTGTGATACATGATACTTTATAATAATGGTACATTTAGGTTGATTTGTTTTGTGTTTATTTATGAAAATATCTGCAATTTGACAAAAATGTTTTAAAAATTGCAAGTTTCAAGCTTTCAGTGACTATCTCTTTAATTCCGATTGTCATACCACACAAAAACATTAATAAATAACATTCCCCTCATGTCTGCTTTACATCAGTTCCATTTGTAAAGTGTTGTTTTATTTTGTTAGCATTTTAGAAGGTTTAAAGATGTAGCAGTCATTTTTCATTTTTTTAAGGAAACTTACAAAATTTATTTTTATAGGGACCTGTTCGGTTTTGAAGTGACTTTGGGGGTCCTATATGTTGGAAACCACACAAAAGTCATACCATTTTAAAAACCGCACCCCTCATCGTATTTAAAATTGCTTTCAGGTAGTTCATTAACCCTTCAGGTCCTTTTCAGGAAGTAATGGAAAGTGGCGTGCCAAGAGTGAAAAAGTTTATTTTTACCACCTAAATTTTGATAACTTCTGAACAGGCCGCTATAGCCGGCAGACTCTAAGGCCGTTATTTGGCCATGAACTGCCATGGCAAACATCAGGACCACGCGATCAAGATATCAGGGTGCCGATGAGGTTAAAGAGGGAGCCCCCACACTCTGTTAACTATTTAGATTCTGTAGTCACTTTTGAATGCATAATCTAAGGGGTTAAATGTCCATAGTCGGTGCCAACACTGATTGTGGCTGATACATCAAGTTGTCAGCTGTAGTGTACTGGTGACAGCTACAGGATTGTCACCGGTCAGTGAACGCTAGTCTCTTATATCGCAAGTCAGTAAAGAGACGTCTATTGGCCACTAAGGGGTTGACCTCTCTGATCGCTACCAGCCTTAACCCCTTTCCGACCTCGTCAGCAATAGTACGCAACTGCGCGCTGGGCCTATTGGACCAGCTATGTACTATTACGCGCGCTGCGATCGCGCCCGCACACAAACGGCGCGGGCCGATCGCCGCCGGGTGTCAGCTGATTGTCACAGCTAACACCCGGTGCTATGTGCCGGTGCTATGTGCCAGGAATAAAACGCGATCAAAAAGACTAATGGAAATAAAAAATGGTACCGCTGAAAACATCATCTTGTCCCGCAGAAAACAAGCTGCCATACAGCTCAAACGACCGAAAAATAAAAAAGTTATAGCTCTCAGAATAAAGTGATGCAAAAACAATTCTTTTTTCTATAAAATAGTTTTTATTGTGTAAAAGCGGCAAAATATAAAACCACTATATAAATGTGGTACCGCTGTAAACGTACTGACCCGAAGAATAAAGCTGCCTTATCAATTTTACCACAAGTGGAACAACATTAAAAAAAACAACCCGGAATTGTTGGTTTTTGTTTATTCTGCCTCCCACAAATCGGAATAGAAAGCGATCAAAAAATGTCACGTGGCCGAAAATGGTACCAATAGAAGCGTCAACTTGTCCCGCAAAAAACAAGCCAGCACATGACTCTGTCGGCTGATATGTGGAAAAATTATAGCTCTCAAAATATGGCAATGCAAAAACTAGTCTTTGCAAAAAAAAAGCGTCTTTTAGTGTGTGACAGCTGTCAGTCATAAAAAACCAATATGAATCCGGTATCGCTGTAATCGCACCGACATGAAGAATAAAGTCATCTAATCACTTATACCGCATGAGGAACGGAGTAAATAATAAACACTAGGGTTAGGGTTGTGCTAGGGTTAGGCTTGGGCTAGGGTTAGGGTTGTGTTAGGGTTAGGGTTGTGTTAGGGTTAGGGTTGTGCTAGGGTTAGGGTTGTGCTAGGGTTAGGGTTGGGCTAGGGTTAGGGTTGGGCTAGGGTTAGGGTTGGGCTAGGGTTAGGGTTAGGGTTGGGCTAGGGTTAGGGTTGGGCTAGGGTTAGGGTTGGGCTAGGGTTAGGGTTGGGCTAGGGTTAGGGTTGGGCTAGGGTTAGGGTTGGGCTAGGGTTAGGGTTGGGCTAGGGTTAGGGTTGGGCTAGGGTTGTGATTGGGCTAGGGTTAGGGTTGGGGTTGTATTAGGATTGGGGTTAGGGTTGTGTTGGGATTGGGATTTTTACAAAAGTAAAGAAAAAAAATGATGACAATATGGCGAATAGTGTTGAGCGCAAGTGCTCGCTACTTTAGTTTGCATCAGGTGCTCGAGTATGCACCGAGTATCGCGGGTGCTTGACATGCTTGAGTCTCCTCCCCATATGTTTTGCACCTGTTAAACAGCCAAAAAAACCTTGCAGGGATTGCCTGCCATGCACGAGCGATCCCTGCATGTTTTTTTTTTTTGGGTGTCTAATAACCGTGAAACATGCAGGGCAGAGACTCGAGCATGTCACTCGAGCACCCGCGATACATGGTGCATACCCGAGGACCCGATGCAAACTCAAGTAGTGAGCACTTGCACTCAAGACTAATGACTTATTCAATATGATGACCTAATGTTATCAAATTCTGTGTCGTACCTCAGAGTTCAAAATGTTCACTATACCCCTTGATAAAATCCTCGAGGGGTCTAGTTTCCAAAATGGTGTCACTTGTGGGGGGTTTCCACTATTTAGGCACATCAGGGGCTCTCCAAACGCGACTTGGAGTCCTCTCTCGATTCTTGACAATTTTGTGTTCAAAAAGTCACACGGTGCTCCTTCCCTTCTGAACCCTGCCGTGCAAACAGTGTATTTTCCTCACATATGGGGTATCGTCGTACTCAGGAGAAATTGCACAAAACTTTTTGGGGTCCATTTTCTCCTTTATGAAAATAAAAAAATTGGGGCTAAAACATTAATTTTCGTGGAAAAAGTTAGATTTTTTTATTTTTACGGCGCCATGTTAGAAACTTTTGTGAAGCACCTGGGAGTTCAGGGTGCTCACCATTCATCTAGATAAGCTTCCTGAGAAGTCTAGTTTCCAAAATGGTGTCACTTGTGGGGGTTTCCACTGTTTAGGCACATCAGGGGCTCTCCAAACGCAACATGGCGTCCGCTAATTATTTAAGCAAATTTTACATTCAAAAAGTCAAATGGCGCTCCTTCCCTTCCGAACCCTGCCATTCGCCCAAACAGTGGTTTTCCCCCACATATGGGGTATCGGCGTGCTCAGGAGGAATTGCGCACAACAAATTTTGGGGTCCATTTTTTAATGATACCCTTGCGAAAATAAAAAAATTGGGGTCTAAAATAAAAAATTTTATGAAAAAAAAAAAAGTTAATTTTTTTCTTCCACATTCCAAAAATTTCCGTGAAGCACCTGAAGGGTTAATAAACTTCTTGAATGTGGTTTATAGCACCTTGAGGGGTGCAGTTTTTAGAATGGTGTCACTTTTGGGTATTTTCTGTCATAACGACCCCTCAAAGTCACTTCAAATGTGATGTGGTCCCTAAAAAAATTGATTTGTAAATTTTGTTGTAAAAATGAGAAATCGCTGGTCAACTTTTAACCCTTATAACTTCCTAACAAAAAAAATTTGGGTTCCAAAATTGTGCTGATGTAAAGTAGACATGTGGGAAATGTTATTTATTAACTATTTTGTGTGACATATCTCTCCGATTTAAGGGCATGAAAATTCAAAGTTTGAAAATTGCGAAATTTTCAACATTTTCGCCAAATTTCCCTTTTTTTTTTTTTCAAATAAACGCAAGTCATATTGAATAAATTTTACCACTATCATGAAGTACAATGTGTCACGAAAAAACATTCTCAATCAGCGGGATCCGTTGAAGCGTTCCAGAGTAATTACCCCATAAAGTGACCGTGGTCAGAATTGTAAAAATTGGCCTGGTCATTAACGTGCAAACCACCTTGGGTTGTAAAGGGGTTAAAAAGAGCTTTATAGCGTCCAAACCACATTATTAGGGGATGAACCACAATTGATATAAAAGAATTCCCTAAGTTTTTCCCTAGTAGTGGTGCAATTAATAATTTTTAAGCCAGAATGCACCTGTAACCAGATGGGAGAGGGGTCCGATAGAGATCTAGGGAGATATTCAACTTTAGAAATTAATGGAGTCATTTGAGAATTACACTACCGTTCAAAAGTTTGGGTTCACCCAGACAATTTTGTGTTTTCCATGAAAACTCATACTTTTATTTATCAAATGAGTTGCAAAATGATTAGAAAATAAAATATTGTCCAGACATTGAGAAGGTTAGAAATAATGATTTTTATTAGAAAGAATAATTTTCTCCTTCACACTTTGCTTTCGTCACAGAATGCTCCTTTGCAGCAATTCCAGCATTGCAGACCTTTGGCATTCTAGCTGTTAATTTGCTGAGGTAATCTTGAGAAATTTCCCCCCATGCTTCCTGAAGCCCCTCCACAAGTTGGATTGGCTTGATGGGCACTTTTTGCACCATACGGTCAAGCTGCTCCCACAGCAGCTCAATGGGGTTGAGATCTGGTGACTGCGCTGGCCACTCCACTACAGATAGAATATCAGCTGCCTGCTTCTTCCCTAAATAGTTCATGCATAATTTGGAGGTGTGCTTTGGGTCATTGTCCTGTTGTAGGATGAAATTGGCTCCAATCAAGCGCTGTCCACAGGGAATGGCATGGCGTTGCAAAATGGAGTGATAGCCTTCCTTATTCAAAATCCCATTTACCTTGTACAAATCTCCCACTTTACCAGCACCAAAGCAACCCCAGACCATCACATTACCTCCACCATGCTTGACAGATGGCATCAGGCACTCTTCCAGCATCTTTTCAGTTGTTCTGCGTCTCACAAATGTTCTTCTGTGTGATCCAAACACCTCAAACTTTGATTCGTCTGTCTATAAAACTTTTTTCCCATCTTCCTCTGTCCAATGTCTGTGTTCTTTTGCCCAAATTAATCTTTTCCTTTTATTAGCCAGTCTCAGATATGGCTTTTTCTTTGCCACTTTGCCCTGAAGGCCAGCATCCCGGAGTCGCCTCTTCATTGTAGACGTTGACACTGGCGTTTTGCGTGTACTATTTAATGAAGCTGCCAGTTGAGGAGCTGTGAGGCGTCGATTTCTCAAACTAGAGACTCTAATGTCCTTGTCTTGTTGCTCAGTTGTGCAGCGCGGCCTCCCACTTCTCTTTCTACTCTGGTTAGAGCCTGTTTGTGCTCTCCTCTGAAGGGTGTAGTACACACCAGTGTAGGAAATCTTCAGTTTCTTGTCAACTTCTCGCATGGAATAGCCTTAATTTCTAAGAACAAGAATAGACTGTCGAGTTTCACATGAAAGTTCTCTTTTTCTGGCCATTTTGAGAGTTTCATAAAACAAACAAATGTAATGCTCCAGATTCTCAACTAGCTCAAAGGAAGGTCAATTTTATAGCTTCTCAAATCAGCCAAACCGTTTTCAGTTGGGCTAACATACTTGTGCAAGGGTTTTCTAGGGTTTTCTAACCATCCATTAGCCTTCTTACACAGTTAGCAAACACAATGTACCATTAAAACACTGGAGTGGTGGTTGTTGGAAATGGGCCTCTATACACCTATGTAGATATTGCAATAAAAACAAGACGTTTGCAGCTAGAATAGTCATTTACCACATTAACAATGTATAGAGTGTATTTCTGATTCATTTAATGTTAGCTTCATTGAAAAAAAATGTGATTTTCTTTCAAAAATAATGAAATTTCTAAATGACCCCAAACTTTTGAACGGTAGTGTATATAAGGCTGGATCAATCGTTAATGGAGATTGTGGAGTCGTGGAGTCGGAAGTCAGGGAAATTAAGGAGTCGGAGTTGGTAGTTCGGCTTACCGACTCCACAGCCCTGATTGCAGCTTCAAGTCTCCTATTAACTAAAGTTAAAAAAAAAAACAATAAAAAAAAAATACACATATTTTGCATCGACGCGTTCAGACATGTTCAATCTGATCGGTAAAGAGAAAAAAAATGAAAACGTCAGAATTATGGTTTTTTGGTCGCCGCAACATTGCAATAAAAGGCGATCAAAGCATCATAACAATGAAAATGTTACGGGTCTTGGAAAATGTCGACAAAAGCAAGATTTTTTTTGGGACACATTTCTGAATTTGTTTTCGCCAGCTAAATAAAAAACAAAACAAAATGATACATGTTTGGTATCTGCGTACTCGCATTGACCTGTGCGATCATATTGCCTGGTCAGTTTTACCATATGTTGAACATGGTAAATAAGAAACCCCAAAAATGTGTAAATGGGATACCTTTAAATACAGTTAGACTAACCCCCCCCCCCACGCCCTCCTTGAGTAATTATAATGAAGTGAATCTAAGGAAAACCCCATCCAGGGCCTGTGTATCTGATTGACGGGATCCTGGCGGAGGAAGTTAAAGTAAGTAGCGGAGAGGTTCGGACCATAAATACCAGCAACAATAGTACTGGTGTCACATCGTAACATTAAGTGAGGCTTCGTCCTGCAACGGAGAGAATAACAGGTAGTGAGCAGAAGGGTCTTTCAGAGTCAGCGATCGTTACGGCTGTCTCATGCCCTTCCGGCCCCTCCATCCTCCAGCCGATTTGTTGCTCGGGGCTGTCCAACCACCTGAGTGCGTCTTTTGAGGACTCAATGTGGTAGTGGCTGGAGCGACCACCCTGAGCTTGGCAGGGTAGATCATCATGTATTGCAGCCCCTAACCCTCATCCTCCTCTTTTTCTCCCATGAGGAGTTACCCCCCCCGCTCAGGTGTCTATCTCCTCCTCCTCCAATGCAATAAATCGGGACCCTTCACCAGGTGTTCCCCTCATCCCGTGTGTGGCAATGGGGTACTGCAGGATGAAGGCCTGTGGGCAAACTGCTTCAGCCGCCACAACTCTTGTCACTTCCCTCTTCCTCCGCCCGCCAGCAGTGAGTGCGCCATCTTGGATTTTGGCCGGTGCCGCGTCTTCATCTGTCCCCTGCTTCTTGGAGCACGTCACAGCACGAAGATCCCCAGAAAAAAAAAAACTGCCCCCCGAGGTGTGTATATATGTTAGTAATTAAAGTGTATTCAGTGCACTCCCCCCCCCCCCCCCCCCCCGATGGTATTGTCCATCTCTTAAATTAAGTGATGACACATCTCTAAGAGGGGCCATTTATTTATGGTCTGTAGGGGTCGGGCATCTGAAACCCTCAACGACCTGATAAGGAGCATATGCATTTTGGGCCGGGAAGACGGCTGAAGAAAACACAGCAGTGAGCCCCCATCTATCTGCGGAGCATTGGGGGATGCAGTGGGTGGACCCCAAAGCTTGTCACTTTCTAGCGCCCTAGTTACTGGTTCCAGCGGTGAGTAGTTAAACTGCGCTGCCACATTCGGATTTTACTCCACAAACCTGGCGTCCTCACCGAATCCTACAGAGATGAGTCAGTGAAAGTGTTCCATATGCCTGGTGTCTATCCCTAAAAGGAACATCTTGACATCTCACCCCTAAGTACAGAAGTACCTGAGGCGATCGGTTACCAGCGCCTGCAGCGGTGCGGAATAATGAGTCTGGATGGAAGCGCAGTTCTGCACCGGGTCATTTGGTAAATTACGTCTCATCAATGCTGCAGTTGACAGTCGTTGGCTCGTCTCCTCGTTACTCTGCGGCCGGAATAGGAAAAGCATCCTCATCTTTTTTTTCTTCTTTGCATTCTGAGACAGACCTGCTTTTTGCTCCCCATCAATGCCACAATTAATGTACCGGGCATTCTGGCAGGGGCCGGCTGAGCCCCTCGTGCCATGTGCCGCCACCTCTTGCCCTACACCGTGCAGATTGTGGTGCAAGGCACAAGGGATTCGGCACTAATATATGCAGCATACACCACTCCGGGCAATATGAGGTGGCAGAGGGCACAAATGGAGCCGTTCCCGGCCTAGTGGGACAGTGAATTTAACCCCTTAATGTCCTGAACGTGTTGGTTCTAAGACTCTTTTTTTCACACATGAGCCCAAATTCATCCAGACCTGTGTGTTGCACGCCCACCTTGACCAAGATTGCGTCAGAGCAAGATGCACCAAATCCATTAAGAAGCATTTGTCCTCTTTAGAATTTGGTGCATTCTCCTGTCGCCGTTCACCACCGCAATAAATCCAGTCGAGACAGGGGCTGGCGTACTCTGATGGACTAAATTATAATGATTTTGTCACAACAAGATCTGCCCACTTTTCCCATAAAGTTGGCGGAATTGGCCAGGACTGGCGTAAAAATGCCGCTGAAGTTTTGCTCAACTTTTGAGTTGCATAAAAATTTGGAAAGATTTCAATAATTTTTGCTCCAGAATTCTGTCTCAGACTGTTTGATGAACGGAAGCTATGGAATTTATATGGCCTTAACTTTTTAGATCTTGGGCCACCAAGACAATTTTTCCTCTTTTCTTTCCTGTCAGGTTTTTTAAATATTTTTATATATATATATATATATATATATATATGTATATATATATATATGTATATATATATATATATATATATATATATATATATATATATACATACATACAGTCATATGAAAAAGTTTGGGCACCCCTATTAATCTTAAGCTTAATGTTTTATAAAAATTGGTGTTTTTGCAACAGCTATTTCAGTTTGATATATGTAATAACTGTTGGATACAGTAATGTTTCTGCCTTGAAATGAGGTTTATTGTACTAACAGAAAATGTGCAATCTGCATTCAAACAAAATTTGACAGGTGCATAAGTATGGGCACCTCACCAGAAAAGTGACATTAATATTTAGTAGATCCTCCTTTTGCAAAAATAACAGCCTCTAGTCGCTTCCTGTAGCTTTTAATGAGTTCCTGGATCCTGGATGAAGGTATTTTTGACCATTCCTCTTTACAAAACAATTCCAGTTCAGTTAAGTTTGATGGTCGCCGAGCATGGACAGCCCTCTTCAAATGATCCCACAGATGTTCAATGATATTCAGGTCTGGGGACTGGGATGGCCATTCCAGAACATTGTAATTGTTCCTCTGCATGAATGCCTGAGTAGATTTGGAGCGGTGTTTTGGATCATTGTCTTGCTGAAAGATCCATCCACTGTGTAACTTCAACTTTATCACTGATTCTTGAACACTATTGCCAAGAATCTGCTGATACTGAGTGGAATCCATGCGTCCCTCAACTTTAACAAGATTCCCAGTGCCGGCATTGACCACACAGCCCCAAAGCATGATGCAACCTCCACCAAATTTTACTGTGGGTAGCAAGTGTTTTTCTTGGAATGCTGTGTTTTTTTTGCCACCATGCATAACGCCTTTTTGTATGACCAAACAACTCAATCTTGGTTTCATCAGTCCACAGGACCTTCTTCCAAAAAGAAATAGGCTTCTTCAAATGTGCTTTTGCATACCTCAGCCGACTCTATTTGTGCGTACTTGCAGAAACGGCTTCTTTCGAATCACTCTCCCATACAGCTTCTCCTTGTGCAAAGTGCGTTGTATAGTTGACCGATGCACAGTGACACCATCTGCAGCAAGTTGATGCTGCAGCTCTCTGGAGGTGGTCTGAGGATTGTCCTTGACTGATCTCACCATTCTTCTTCTCTGCCTTTCTGATGTTTTTCTTGTCCTGACACTTCTGGCCTTAACAAGAACTGTCCCTATGTTCTTCCATTTCCTTACTATGTTCCTCACAGTGGAAACTGACAGGTTAAATCTCTGAGACAGCTTTTTGTATCCTTCCCCTGAACAACTATGTTGAATAATCTTTGTTTTCAGATCATTTGACAGTTGTTTTGAGGAGCCCATGATGCCACTCTTCAGAGGAGATTCAAACAGGAGAACAACTTGCAAGTGGCCACTTTAAGTAGCTTTTCTCATGATTGCATACACCTGGCTATGAAGTTCAAAGCTCAATGAGGTTACAAAACCAAAAAAAGTGCTTTAGTAAGTCAGTAAAAAGTAGGTAGGAGTATTTAAAACAAGAAAATGATAAGGGTGCCCATACTTATGCACCGGTCAAATTTTGTTTGAATGCAGATTGCACATTTTCTGTTAGCACAATAAACCTCATTTCAAGGCAGAAACATTACTGTGTCCAACAGTTATTACATATATCAAACTGAAATAGCTGTTGCAAAAACACCAATTTTTATAAAACATTAAGCTTAAGATTAATAGGGGTGCCCAAACTTTTTCATATGACTGTATGTATATATATATATATATATATATATATATATATATATATATATATATATATATATATATATATATATTTTTTAAAAGTGCACAAAAAGTAAAATAGAGAAGAAAAAAAAGTCATTATAGTTCTCATAGAAATGTATTTACAAATTCACACAAAAATATAGTGTTAGAATAGTAGTATATGTATAGTCTTGGGTAAATGTAGCATGTGTGTGTGTGTATGTATGTGTGTGTATATATATATATATATATATATATATATATATATATATATATATATATTACTTATACATGAGTTATTTGTTTATTTTACATACGGTAATTTTCTTCCATGAGGTCATAAAACATCTCTAGGGACATTCACTCTTCAAAAGGACTATAATCTGACCACTGGCACCCGTCCACTCTTGCTGGATTGGAGGAGCCTTAAAGGGAATGTGTCATCAGAAAAATTACCTATTTAAATTAGGTTTTTGTGTTTACTTGCATTTTTTAAAAAAATTGGGACTTTTTTTTTCATACCAAATATTTTTATTAAAATACAAAATCCGTAATCTTTCCATTTTTACTCTGACCACCGGGGTTACTTTAGACTCAGACTTCCTGTCCTTTCAGGAAGGGTTTTCAACAGTTTCCTTATCATCAGAGACAAGATTATAATACATAGTAACATAGTTTTTAAGGTTGAAGGAAGACTAAGTCCATCTAGTCCACCCCATAGCCTAACATGTTGATCCAGAGGAAGGCAAAAAAATCCCATGTGGCAAACACTAAGGTTCACATTGGGGAAAAAAATTCCTTCCCGACTCCATACGACAATCAGACTAGTTCCCTGGATCAACGCCCTATCAAGGAATCTAGTATATATAACCTGTAATATTATACTTTTCAAGAAAGGCATCCATGCCCTTCTTAAATGTTAGTAGTGAATCACTCATTACAACATCATGCGGCAGAGAGTTCCATAGTCTCACTGCTCTTACAGTAAAGAATCCGCGTCTGTGATTATGATTAAACCTTCTTTCCTCCAGACGTAGAAGATGCCCCCTTGTCCTCGTCTCAGGCCTCAGAGTAAAAAGATCAGTAGAAAGGTCTTTGTACTATCCTCTCATATACTTGTACATAGTAATAAGATCACCCCTAAGCCTTCGTTTTTCCACAGTAAATAACCCCAAGTGTAATAACCTGTCTTGGTATTGCAGACCCCCAGTCCTCTAATAACCTTAGTCGCTCTTCTCTGCACCCGCTGTAGTTCAGCTATGTCTTTCTTATACACCGGAGACCAGAACTGTACACAGTATTCTAAGTGTGGTCGCACTAATGACTTGTATAGAGGTAAAATTATCTTCTCCTCATGAGCATCTATGCCTCTTTTAATGCATCCCATTATTTTATTTGCCTTTGCAGCAGCTGCCTGACACTGGCCACTAAACGTGAGCTTGTCGTCCACCAATACACCCAGGTCTTTTTCAGTGACAGTTTTGCCCAGTGTTTAACAATTAAGCATATAATTATGCAATGCCCGGTAACACCTGTATACACAGCTAACCCAGGATCCACCATTCACAATAGGTGATGTCACAGCTCACCTCCTCCCCCTCCTGTACAATAACGGATAACACCTCTATTTGCAGTAGATAACACAGGATACACCATTCACAATAGGTGATGTCACAGCTCACCTCCTCCTCCTATACAATGACTGATAACACCTCTATATACAGTAGATGACACAGAATCCACCATTCACAATAGGTGATGTCACAGCTCACCTCCTCCTCCTATACAATGACTGATAACACCTCTATATACAGTAGATGACACAGAATCCACCATTCACAATAGATGATATCACAGCTCACCTCCTCCTCCTTTCACAATGAGTTTTGCACACGCTCATTAGAATCTTCAACACAAATAATGGGGTCAACAAAAAAGTTTTTGAGTTAGCAAAAAATATATCTTTTTCATATTGCAAGTTTTTGTTATATTTTTGCCTACCCCGTCGTCCCCTTTCCTTGCATTGACCTCGCTGTGAAATATATTGGTGTTGGGCGCGGTCTCTACATTGAAATTCAGTCATCCACAAGTCGCCAAAATAGCTATTGTGACTCTGTCGCCTGCATCTTTGTCTCTTCAAAGGAACATTTTGAGGTTGCGACGATACCACAATTTTGATGCAAATTATGGACGACCCAATATTACCGTGGAGCCCTAATCTGCGGAGCCAGGTGCTGTACACTCCACTGGCCTGCAGGGGGCAGTGTTTAATATATAATTTTTATTTCTTCTGTCCATTTTAATGGCCAGGATTATCCGCAACCGCTGGGACACTTTATGACAACTCATTGATCTTTTTTTTTACATAATGCTTCCGCCATTATTACCGCGGTTGTAAGTGGTTACAGGTGAAGCGTATAACATGTATGTGATTGTCAAAAGCCTATAATTTCCGCATGAGATCACAAGCCAGAGCAGGGAAACGGGGAGAGGAAAAAAAAATCACTATTCATGAAATCCAATGCCGTAATGATCTAATCACTCGACATTTTACTGGAGAGAAAAAAAACAAAAAAAAAACTGGGCCAGTATGATTAATGAGCCCGATGCCGCGGAGCAGCCTCTGAGGCATAAGAATGACACGGATCCTGCCGTTAATTAGTATTATGCATCTTTTCCAGGTACGGGCTGCGCGAGTTTGTAGTCATTTCTCCAGCTGCTAATGATGCCGTTATCAGTGAATCCAAGTGCAATCTGCTCCTCAGCTCCTTGTCTATCGCTCTCGGAAATACCGGCTGGTAAGTACTAATACAAGCCACATTAATAAGCCGCCATTCACACATTGACTTTTCTTAGTCGTACGTGACTGGTCGGCGGCTTTGAGTTATATAGGTCTGCATAAGATCCATTCTCATACTATAAGGATGCAAGCTTAGGAGTTACGTGCAAAACATGATCCTCAACTGAAAAAAAACAAGGGGGAAAGCTAAAGCGGAGCTCCAGACTCCCACATTGCGACTTTTTAAGAAGCACCCCAAACTGCTAAAACGTGTGGGGGCTCCTCATATAGCTCCACAGAGATGTTTTTTAATGCGTCTGTATGTGCAGAAGAGGGGAGCTTCCTATGGAGAAGGCAGAGATGATTTCAGACCGCTCCTGCTGTTCCCTTATGGGACCTACCAGGAAAACATGTCGCCTTCACTGGCTCCATTTCTCCGCTATGAAAGTTAAGGGTCCCAGACTTTGTGGAGACACGCCGCCTTCTTGGAATTTCTTCCCAGCCACTTTTTAACCGGCTTTCGCTCCTCCACCTTGAAAGTTACGGGTCTTCCATCTTTCCTGATCACTGTATACATGCCCCTAAGTCAAGTGGCTGCGCCACTTTTCTTGTTCATGTGATTGCTGGGATGTCGCAGACACAGATCAGGGAACATCAGTAATACAAAAATTATTGCAATATTAAAAATGTTTTTTTTTTATGTTGTTATGACTAACTAAACGGGTACTATGTATGTATATAAAAAATACCACCAGCACAAACTCGACCTATAGTCTCTCCATGATGACCAAAAGTGATACATAGCTCCAAATCCCCTTCATAGACTATGAGTTAAATTCTAAAATTCACTCTACCTGCAGCCACCAGTAGAGGGAGCATTGAGCTCCATATGAAAACAGTATGCAGTGAGCTCCCTCTAGTGGTGGCTGCAGGCAGCCAGAATATTATCACTTAACGCATTGTTCACATGTCCTTTTGTAACGGATCCAGTAGAAAAAAAAAATAGTAATAAACTGTTATGGGAAATCTAAGGTAAAACCCATGTCAGGAAGAGCACTGGGGGCATGTCAGACTGCTGCTTCCACACCCACAGTACACTCCTAGCCTTATTTGCATACAGATTTCTTATGACTGACACATTACACCTTTTTTGTCGAGATTCAATTTTAATTGGGGGGACAAGCGCCTGTACATCCATCACCTCTCCATATGCAAAAACCTGCTAATATGATATAATGATAAAAGTAGAGATCCCCTTTAAAATACAACCGAAGAAAGGCTGTAGTTTGTGATAACTACAACCCCCAGTATTGCTTCCCAGGACTACAGTCCAAGCGTACATCACCGCTATAGGGCTCCCCGTTCCTCGTTGTCGGGGGGCGAGTGCCTGATCTTTATGTATAGCATTTAGCTTCCCGCAGGTTCCACCTGCCCGGATGGGCGTCCGCTTGCTGGTACGACATAAGCGCAGCGGAGCCTGATAGTGATTTGTGGATGAACTAAATACCGTACCGCAGGTCCCGGGGACTATAAATAACCCGGATACATTATTCTTTGAAAACCCCCGGGAGCTGTGCGGATGGCTGTCGCCCGGGGGCTGCTCCGTGTCCCAGTTAAATATGCACATATATTATGGTGTGAAAAGTTCCAGTATAGCGATGTCACTGGCAATTGTCACACAATGCATCACTTTACTTCCCTTAGTTTCTGCAGCTCCCAAATTTACCGCAGCCTCACACCACATTTATTAACCCTCCGAACGATTTGTGAATTTTAATTCTGAAGGGAACATAAGTGGTTAACATGTTTTATTTTCTTTTTTAATAGTTTCTAATTCAGAGCTTTAACCCCTTCCCAAATTTTTTTGTACATGTTCGCAATATGTGGGGTGAGGGTGTGAAAAACAGGGGCTCAGGAGATGAGCACACTCCATTCATGGCTGGTGTTGGCTGCAGCATACAGCAGAAGGAACATAAGTGGTTAACCTGTTTTCTTTTTAATAGTTTCCAATTTAAAGCTTTAACCCCTTCCCAAAATTTACAGTAAATGTTCCAAGATGTGGGGTGAGGGTATAAAAAACAGGGTCTCAGGAGATGAGCACACTCCATTCATGGCTGGTGTTGGCTGCGGCATACAGCCTGCAGAAGGAACATAAGTGGTTAACCTGTTTTCTTTTTAATAGTTTCCAATTCAAAGCTTTAACCCCTTCCCAAAATGTGCTGTACATATTTGCAAAATGTGGGGTGAGGGTGTAAAGAATGGGGTGCTCAGGAGGCAGTTGTTGGCGGCAGTATACAGCAGCTCCTATCGCTGCCGCTTAATTCTCTGACAGCTAGATTTGAGGAAATGTTTATCAGAAAGGGTTCTTATTGTTTAATTTGGGGTTTTAATGTTTAAATAGGATTTTTTAACAGTTTTTTTTTCTTTTACTGGATCACAATCTTAATTAAAAATAAGAAATCTTGCAATTTTTCACACCGGCCAAAAAAATATTTTAGACTTCTAACTTCCTGCAATTTCAGGAAATGCACATGTATATTAGCAGCAATGTCAGCTCCCGACCCTATATTTTGCACCGAAACATCTGAGCATGTGCAAAAGTCGTTGCGAAGGGAGGGAGAGCTGGTGAGCTGTGACATCATCTATTGTGATTGGTGGATCCGGTGTATGGAGGTGCTACCTGTCATTGTAGTCCTGCCTCTAATGATAAGGAAACTGCTTAAAACTCTACCTGAAAGTAAGAGTCTAAAATTGCCCCAGTGGCCACTGTGAAAACTGCAAGATTATTAATTTTATTTTTTTTAAGTAAAGGTAAAAAAAAAAAAAAGGAAACTACATTTAAACAGTAGGTCATTCTCTTATGACACATTCCCTTCAAGGCTCCCGTTGCTGACATGCACTCAGTATGGAAGAAAACATTACAACTGTTCATCCTGAGCCTGCTGGTTCATGATTAGACTCCCAGAAACGTAGGTAGAGAAATAGGACAAAAGTAACTGTGGGAGGTGAGAAAACCTACAAACTTTGTGACAAACCCCTGCGGGAACTAATGGTTGTCAGCCGGAGGTTTCTCCTTGCACTGAAGAGACTTTCATAGCTTAAACACAAATGATCGGGATAAGGAGAGATTCGGGTTATTTTGAAGACTTTTATTTCCAGATAATTTGTATATTTTTAGGGTAAATTGCTCTTTAATCTCTAAAATATTATCCTTTCACAAAGCGGAATGATTATCTCCTGTGGAAAGTGATGTAAAGTGTTCGGGCTGCGGTGAAGTCTCGCCGCCGCTGTCATGCTCTATTCTTTAAAGACCGGGGGTTTTAGGAGCCAGCAGAGCATGGGAATCTGCCTGACAATGAAATTACAGCGTGCCGATCGCTCCTGCTCAGCTTCAAATGAGGCAACATTTCCACTTAAACTTTACATTACAATGTTCAAAACTCTGGAGATTTACATTTTACCCCCTAAAAAGTGACGACGAATCTGCTAAAACGTCTCATAATTAATAATTAAAGGGATTTTCATTCAATAGGATGTGATGATTTAATTTTCGGTTTGCTGTCACTTCGTAATTGGTGGGATTCCTATTACCGAAACTGTTGCTGATGTTCAGACTGAAGGGGACCCAGTGCTATATACAGGGGTTTGACAACCCCTTTAACTATGCCATATTAGGGTAAGGGTAAAAGAAGATCTTAAAGGGGAGCACCTTTTCCCCACCATCTCGTTTTTTAACTGAGCATGAGACCCACATAGAAACTGAGAGACAGATTCTGCTTCAGCTTCCCTCCCTCCTTTACTCACAGCATAAGTCTCATAGAAACTGAGGAAGAGATTCTGCTGCATCTTCCCTCATTTCCTTCTCACAGCATAAGCCTCATAGAACTTTAGGAAGAGTTTCGGCTGCATCTTCCCTCCTTTCCTTCTCACAGCATAAGTCTCATAGAACTTTAGGAAGAGATTCGGCTGCATCTTCCCTCCTTTCCTTCTCACAGCATAAGTCTCATAGAACTTGAGGAAGACATTCTGCTGCAGCTTCTCTCCCTCTTTTACTCACAGGATGAGTCTCACAGAAATTGAGGCAGAGATCCTGCTTCCAGGGCTGTGGATTCGGTGTCCATTTTGGTGTAGTCAAGAGTCGGTATAAAATGGACCGACTCCAACTCTTAAAATATATAATAAATTGGGTACAGTAGTTCAGTGCACTTTGTGGGGAATATTTTTTTATAAGAATTTGGGAAAGTTATGAAATGTCCTATAAATGTCTGTCCTATTCCTGATCTAAGGGTCTAGACTTTTAGCTGAGATGAATCTGTGCTACAGTAAATTTATCACTTAAACATGAGCCGTGTATGAGGGAGTCGGTGTCATGGAAATCGAGGAGTCGGAGGTTTGGCTTACTGACTCCACAGCCCTGGTGCTGCAACTTCCCTACTTCTCTTGCAGCACGAGTCTCACAGAAATTGAGGGAGAGATTTTCCTGCAGCTTCCCTCCACTGGCAACATGAGTCTCACAGAAACTGAGGAAAAGATTCTGCTGCAGCTTCCCTCCCTCTTGTCACAGCATGAGTCTCATAGAAACTGATAAAGAGATTCTGCTGCAGCTTCCCTCCCTCTTGTCACAGCATGAGTCTCATAGAAACTAAGGAAGAGATTCTGCTGCAGCTTCCCGCCCTCTTGTCACAGCATGAGTCTCATAGAAACTGAGGAAGAGATTTTGCTGCAGCTTCCCTCCCTCTTCTCACAGCATGAGTCTCATAGAAACTAAGGAAGAGATTCTGCTGCAGCTTTCCTTTCCTCTCCTTCTCACAGCATAAGTCTCATAGAACCTAAGGAAGACATTCTTCTGCAGCTTCCCTCCTTCTTCCTCTCGATTTAGGAGTCTCACAGAAACTGAGGGAGAGATCCTGCTGCAGTTTCCCCTCTTCCCTTGTGTCTCACAACACGACCCTCACACAGAAGGAAGAGATTCTGCTACAGCTTCCCTCCCTCCTCTTCTCACAGCTTGAGTCTCATAGAAACTGAGGAACCTTCAGCTTTTCCTTCTCTCTCTCTCACAGTATAAGTCTCATAAAAACTGAGGAAGAGATTCTGCTGCAGCTTCCCTCCCTCTTGTCACAGCATGAGTCTCATAGAAACTGAGGAAGAGATTCTGCTGCAGCTTCCCTCCCTCTTGTCACAGCATGAGTCTCATAGAAACTGAGGAAGAGATTCTGCTGCAGCTTCCCTCCCTCTTGTCACAGCATGAGTCTCATGGAAACTGAGGAAGAGATTCTGCTTCAGTTTTTCCTTCTTTCCCTCTCACAGTATAAGTCTCATAGAAACTGAGGAAGACATTCTGCTGCAGCTTCCCTCCCTCTTCCTATCGAGGCATGAGTCTCATGGAAACTGAAGGAAAGATCCTGCTGCAGGTTCTCCCCCTTTCTGTCTCACAACACGAATCTTACACAGAAGGAAGAGATTCTGCTGTAGCCTCTCCCTGCTTTCCCTCTCACAGCATGAGTCTCATAGAAACAGAGGAAGAGATTTTACTGATGCTTCCTCTCCTCACCTTCCCACTTCATGAGTCTCATAGAAACAGAGGAAAAGATTATGGTGCAGCTTCCCTCCCACTTCTTCTCACAGCAAGAGTCTCAAAGAAACAGAGGGAGAGATCCTGCTGCAGCTTTCCTCCTCTCCCTCTCACAGCATAAGTCTCATAGAACTGAGGAAGATATTCTGCTGCAGCTTCTCTTTTCTCCCTCTCACAGCATGAGTTTCACACAGAAGGAAGAGATTCTGCTGCAAATGTAACTACTCAAAAATTAGTATTTTCTTGCGGCATTTTGCTTTTTCATGTGAATTGCTCTTTCCTTTGCTAACCGCTCTTTCCTTATGCTGCGGTTGTTTGGCAGTGAGATTTCTAGACACCTGAATATTACCTCTTTCTTGCAAGCTAAGGAGCTGCCCTTTCTCCCAGGTACCACATTGCCCTACTATAATATTTGCAGAATAAGCTTCTAGTTATTTTTTCCTTGCCCGCTGGGCTCTTCTGCTGCTATATTCTGCTTCATTCCCAACACATGTGAGATCGTAGTACCTGGTGCTTCCACCTCGTATTGAGAAATCAAGAAAACTGCCGAGGGGACCTGGGGGACATGGCTGATAGAAGTGACAGTAGTGGGCTGTCATTGCAATACTGTGATGAGAGGTAGCTGCAAGCGACCCACCTACTGAAAATAGCAGCACGGCCCCGGGGGGGAGTTACCCGTATTTATTATATCCTGCAAAACTTCCTGGTGGAGAATGCAGAATAATTAGAGCGATGTTGTTTTTTTTACAGCCAGGTCCCACTCTTTGTGCAAATTCATCAGAAATGGAGGAAACTTTACGTGGGTGAGTGCCAAGGACCGAGCGTACGCACCGACTTTGAGATGGTGCATCTGCGGAAAGTGCCGAATCAGTACACCCATCTATCAGGACTTCTGGACATCTTCAAATCCAAAATTGTATGTATGTAAGGGGGTGATCCCTCTCATATGAAATAAAAGGAATAAAGCGTCACCTTGTACTCTGAACCTTTGCACATTATTTCACTTACTAGAGCAGCAGTTTGTGCTCCAGAGCTGCTCTTCACACAGCAAATAAGGACCAGAAGGTGCAGCTATTATCGGCCATTTGGTCACCCGGTCACAGGCTTCATTGCAGTTTACACACACCTGTGCATGACCACTTGGATTAATACATAAGGGAAAGACACCCCCCTACTCTGAAAGAGGCATTTGTCCAGGGTCCTCTGCAGAACAGTTATAAAGAGCGTCCCTCGCTCCGGAGGACTCAACCTGTCCTGTATTTCACAGAATAGCCCATTAATTTGAATGGGTCATGTGTAATTCTTAATTTTCCCTGTGGTGGCGCTGCATGGAGATTGAACACTTTTTGTTAAGCTTCCCCCACAGATTGCAGCTGATTGCTGGGGGTCCCAGTAGGGAGACACTTTGGGATCTGCATTTTGTCAAGGGATTTTTCTAATAATTATGGAGTAGACAACTACTTTATAGATGTTTTCTGAGTAGACTACACATTGCTAGTTATGTGTTGGGGGATGACTTCTGGCACCATCACTGCTATCTTACAAAAGGGGATACTGCTGAGCCTTTTGAGACAATAGGTGACCCTCCGAGTAACAACCACGACTACAGAAAATAACACAGGATTGATATGTTAACTCATCGCCATTTTATTAAATTGTTATCACATGTTCTTCCTTCAAAGGGGACCCATGATCAGTTAAAAAGTGGCCAGATTTTGCTCTTATTTTATTCCCACTGTTCCTCTTAGTGATCCATTCTTTGTTTTTTTTGTAAATCCGCCATATGGTTCCCGAGATATGGGCAGTTTGATTTGGTGCTCATTTTACTGGTCTCTGCTGACAGAGTCCTCTGGGGCGTTGCACACAGACTCCTCTGGGGCGTGTCTTTAGGCTAATTTACATAATTACTCAGTGAGACACGCCCTCTTGGTAGAAACCAGGAAAATTTAGCGCTAAATAAAAAGGCCCATATATCTGGAACCGTATGGAGGATTTACAAAAAACAAAGAACGGAATACTCAGGGGAACAATGGGAATAAAATAAGAGTAAAACCCAGCCACTTTTGACCTGGGAACAGGTCCTTTTTTTAAGTTATGATTGACTTATATGTGATCAGTATATTAACTTCTTCAAAGGGAATTCCACGTCTGTCTCTTCTATTTGTAGGGATGTCCACTCACGGCATTGCCGCCCGTAAACATCGCCATCCGCTTCACATACGTGCTGCAGGACTGGCAGCAGTATTTCTGGCCCCAGCAGCCCCCAGGTAAGAACCTCCATCTAAGATGTATATGCCCTTGGCTTCTCCGCCTGTGAGAAGAGCAGAGGTCCCACTGCCACCGACCTATCTGCTATAAGATACTTAAATTCCAAAGTTTTTAGAAATCTACTTGTTTGAGCTCGTTAGTGAAGTAAGAATAGACTGGACCTTTACTCCCTCATTTTCTCTTACTACTCAATGTTCTTTTCTTCTTCTCTTTTTTCTTTGTCTGATCTGAGTAGACATTTTCCATATGCAAAGATGGAAAAAAAAAACAACAAAGAAACTGATTAGCAACATTAATAAACTCGATGGCTGTCAGGTTGTGTGAATTTTGTTAAGTGGGTTGTCAGGTTTCCGGCTGCCTATCTTAATTGTTAGTGGGTTTTTTTTGCGATAATTAGTTGTGTGTTTATAAACTGAATCTTTGTTATATTACTTTTAGAGGTAAGTGTCATTTTCCTCATTTACCAGCAGCCTGCAGCGCTTTCCCTGTCTGCACACACCTCTATAGTCAAGAAAAAAAGTTAATACTACATGTTTTGGATGAGGTATGCAGCTGCAGCAGTATCTCTTCTTCCTCAGTGTCTGTTGTAAGAAAGCTGGGGGAGGAGGGATATGCAACTGCAGCAGTATCTCTTCTTCAGTATCTCTTGTAAGAAAACTGAGCAGGAATGGGATGCAACTGCAACAGTATCTCTTGCTCTGTGTTTCTCTGGTGTAAGAAAGCTGGCGGTGGACGGGGATGCAGCTGCTCAGTATCTCTTCCTCAGTGTGTGTGTGTTGTAAGAAAGCTGGCGGTGGACGGGGATGCAGCTGCTCAGTATCTCTTCCTCAGTGTGTGTGTGTTGTAAGAAAGCTGGCGGTAGACGGGGATGCAGCTGCTCAGTATCTCTTCCTCAGTGTGTGTGTGTTGTAAGAAAGCTGGCGGTGGACGGGGATGCAGCTGCTCAGTATCTCTTCCTCAGTGTGTGTGTGTTGTAAGAAAGCTGGCGGTAGACGGGGATGCAGCTGCTCAGTATCTCTTCCTCAGTGTGTGTGTGTTGTAAGAAAGCTGGCGGTAGACGGGGATGCAGCTGCTCAGTATCTCTTCCTCAGTGTGTGTGTGTTGTAAGAAAGCTGGCAGTGGACGGGGATGCAGCTGCTCAGTATCTCTTCCTCAGTGTGTGTGTGTTGTAAGAAAGCTGGCCGTGGACGGGGATGCAGCTGCTCAGTATCTCTTCCTCAGTGTGTGTGTGTTGTAAGAAAGCTGGCCGTGGACGGGGATGCAGCTGCTCAGTATCTCTTCCTCAGTGTGTGTGTGTGTGTGTCGTAAGAAAGCTGGCGGTGGACGGGGATGCAGCTGCTCAGTATCTCTTCCTCAGTGTGTGTGTGTTGTAAGAAAGCTGGGGGAGGAAGGGGATGCAGCTGCGGCAGTATCTCTCCCTCGGTGTCTTTGTGGTGTAAGAAAGCTGGCGGTGGACGGGGATGCAGCTGCGGCAGTATCTCTCCCTCGGTGTCTTTGTGGTGTAAGAATGCAGAGGGAGGAGGGGGATGTAGCTGCAGCAGTATCTCTTTTTCAGTGTCTGCTGTAAGAAAGCTGGGAGAAAAGGGAGCTGCAGCCGTATCTCCCCTTAGTGTCAGAACAGTTTAAGAAAGCTGGGTAAGGAGGGGGAGGCAGCTGCATCTTTCCCTCAGTGTCTATATGCTGTAAGGAAGATTGACTTGGTGAAAGACCCTCTTCATTGCTTTGCGTCCCTGCAGTTTAACCTCCATGATAAATGTGCCTCCTTTGTGCTGCTGCTAATCTTGGTGCTGGGGGCAGAGTCTGGACAGAATCATTCTCCTTCTCCCTCTGGCATCCAACAGTATAGTCCCTCACATTGGCCTCTCTTGGAAGTTAGTAGGTGCTACCTGTGATAAAGCCACCCAGCGGGACATAGCATTGACTGTCTTGTCGCCGAGCTTCCTTCAGTATGAATCCAGATGCTTTTTGCTGCTGGATCAGTATTGTAAATGGAAATACAATAGCGCTGTAGTGGATTTCTGCGTAGTTATTTTGCAGCTTTTACCTTTTAACTTTTTTTTCTGGACTTGTAGCTGATTCAACACATTACAGAATTTTTCATGCATTTCACAAAAAATACATTAACGAGACGCGAGTTTGCCAAGGTCTCACTTTTCTGCAGTGTAGGTGACAGCTTGGAGCAGAGGTGATGTCTGGTTTTATCAGCTTGCTGGAATTGTATTTTTATGGTAACTGCACAAAAAAAAAAAAAATATATATATATATATATATATATATATATATATATAGTACAGACCAAAAGTTTGGACACACCTTCTCATTTAAAGATTTTTCTGTATTTTCATGACTTTGAAAATTGTACATTCACACTGAAGGCATCAAAACTATGAATTAACACATGTGGAATTATATACTTAACAAAAAAGTGTGAAACAACTGAAAATACGTCTTATATTCTAGGTTCTTCAAAGTAGCCACCTTTTGCTTTGATGACTGCTTTGCACACTCTTGGCATTCTCTTGATGAGCTTCAAGAGGTAGTCACCGGAAATGGTTTTCACTTCACAGGTGTGCCCTGTCAGGTTTAATAAGTGGGATTTCTTGCCTTATAAATGGGGTTGGGACCATCAGTTGTGTTGTGCAGAAGTCTGGTGGATACACAGCTGATAGTCCTACTGAATAGACTGTTAGCTGCTTTTTTCTTGCCATAATACAAATTCTAAGTAAAGAAAAACGAGTGGCCATCATTACTTTAAGAAATGAAGGTCAGTCAGTCCGAAAAATTGGGAAAACTTTGAAAGTGTCCCCAAGTGCAGTTGCAAAAACCATCAAGCGCTACAAAGAAACTGGCTCACATGAGGACCGCCCCAGGAAAGGAAGACCAAGAGTCACCTCTGCTTCTGAGGATAAGTTTATCCGAGTCACCAGCCTCAGAAATCGCAGGTTAACAGCAGCTCAGATTAGAGACCAGGTCAATGCCACACAGAGTTCTAGCAGCAGACACATCTCTACAACAACTGTTAAGAGGAGACTTTGTGCAGCAGGCCTTCATGGTAAAATAGCTGCTAGGAAACCACTGCTAAGGACAGGCAACAAGCAGAAGAGACTTGTTTGGGCTAAAGAACACAAGGAATGGACATTAGACCAGTGGAAATCTATGCTTTGGTCTGATGAGTCCAAATTTGAGATCTTTGGTTCCAACCACCGTGTCTTTGTGCGACGCAGAAAAGGTGAACGGATGGACTCTACATGCCTGGTTCCCACCGTGAAGCATGGAGGAGGAGGTGTGATGGTGTGGGGGTGCTTTGCTGGTGACACTGTTGGGGATTTATTCAAAATTGAAGGCATACTGAACCAGCATGGCTACCACAGCATGTTGCAGCGGCATGCTATTCCATCTGGTTTGCGTTTAGTTGGACCATCATTTATTTTTCAATAGGACAGTGACCCCAAACACACCTCCAGGCTGTGTAAGGGCTATTTGACCAAGAAGGAGAGTGATGGGGTGCTACGCCAGATGACCTGGCCTCCACAGTCACCAGACCTGAACCCAATCGAGATGGTTTGGGGTGAGCTGGACCGCAGAGTGAAGGCAAAAGGGCCAACAAGTGCTAAGCATCTCTGGGAACTCCTTCAAGATTGTTGGAAGACCATTTCCGGTGACTACCTCTTGAAGCTCATCAAGAGAGTGCCAAGAGTGTGCAAAGCAGTCATCAAAGCAAAAGGTGGCTACTGTGAAGACCCTAGAATATAAGACATATTTTCAGTTGTTTCACACTTTTTTGTTAAGTATATAATTCCACATGTGTTAATTCATAGTTTTGATGCCTTCAGTGTGAATGTACAATTTTCAAAGTCATGAAAATACAGAAAAATATTTAAATGAGAAGGTGTGTCCAAACTTTTGGTCTGTACTGTGTGTGTGTGTACAGTGGGCACGGAAAGTATTCAGACTGCTTTAAATCTTTCACTCTTTGTTTCTTTGCAGCCATTTGGTAAATTCTAAAAAGTTCATTTTTTTCTCATTAAAGTACACTCTGCACCCCATCGTGACTGATAAAACACAGAAATGTAGACATTTTTGCAAATTTATTAAAAAAGAAAAACTGAAATATCACATGTTCATAAGTATTCAGACCCTTTGCTCGGACACTTATATTTAAGTCACATGCTGTCCATTTCCATGTGATCCTCCTTGAGATGGTTCTACTCCTTCATATGTATTGTAAAAAAAAATAATAATAATTTTTACATACAACATAAAACAATGTATAAATATAAAGTTATAAAATTACAATCAATTTCTATCATTATAATTAGGGAAAAGTAGACGAAGAAAGGAAAGAGGGAAAAAAAAATTTTTTTTTTTTCTTCTTTCCCTCTTTCCTTTCTTCGTCTACTTTTCCCTAATTATAATGATAGAAACTGATTGTAATTTGATAACTTTATATTTATACATTGTTTTATGTTGTATGTAAAAATTATTATTATTTTTTTTTTACAATATAAAATATAGGGTGGTAGATAACAATATATCCTATTAAGTATTATGATTATAGGATTCACAAGTTTTTATACAGCGAATCCTTTTTATAAGAACCCTATATGCTTCATTAGGTATTAATTTATAACAATCCTTTTTACTCTATTGAGCATATATGAACTCAAGGGGTTAATATAGAGGTATTACTCTGTATCTGGCCCCGCCCCTTTTAAGTAATTGTATACCTAGTCAAATGTATCTAAGGATCAATTGTTTGCTGCTTGTCACACCTGATGAAGGTGGCTGTGTCCACCGAAACGCGTTGTGTGTATTAATAAATCAGTCCTTTTAATATTTTTCCCCTGTTATTGGCACTCTGGTACCGCTATTCATATTCACCGATTGTCCCTTTGCACACTCTTGGCATTCTCTTGATGACCTTCATGAGGTAGTCACCGGAAATGGTCTTCCAACAATCTTGAAGGAGTTCCCAGAGATGCTTAGCACTTGTTGGCCCTTTTGCCTTCACTCTGCGGTCCAGCTCACCCCAAACCATCTGGATTGGGTTCAGGTCTGGTGACTGTCGAGGCCAGGTCATCTGGCGTAGCACCCCATCACTCTCCCGCTTGGTCAAATAGCCCTTACACAGCCTGGAGGTGTGTTTGGGGTCATTGTCCTGTTGAAAAATAAATGATGGTCCAACTAAACGCAAACCAGATGGAATAGCATGCCGCTGCAAGATGCTGTGGTAGCCATGCTGGTTCAGTATGCTTTCAATTTTGAATAAATCCCCAACAGTGTCACCAGCAAAGCACCCCCACACCATCACACCTCCTCTTCCATTCTTCACGGTGGGAACCAGGCATGTAGAGTCCATCCGTTCACCTTTTCTGCGTCGCACAAAGACACGGTGGTTGGAACCAAAGATCTCAAATTTGGACTCATCAGACCAAAGCACAGATTTCCACTGGTCTAATGTCCATTCCTTGTGTTCTTTAGTCCAAATGTGGCACCCCAGGGGTCTGGTTTCCACAGTAACGGCAATGTTATGTCTGAGAGCAGGTGGGAGGTCTCTTGGTCAGGGATCCTGTGCATGCCACACCTCCTGCCCAGTCCTGGGAGGGGAAGAACTTCCCCTATATAAACCTAGGGCTGAGGCAGGGTTAGTGAGTAGAGAAGAAGTAGAGACAGAGAAGAGAAGCAGATATAGGAAAGAACATCAGGAGCTCTGTGGGAGCAGTGCTATAAGGAGTCAGGGGCTGGCAGCTGCAGAGCTCGCCCTGACTGAGAAGTTATCACCGGACCCGGAGTCCGAGGCTGTGGGGACTAACTCCTATCCAGGAGCAGAAACCGACCGGCAGGGGATTGCAGGTCCTCTGGCCCAGAAACCCGAAGGCACGGTCACATGCGTGGGACCAGCACCGCCGTCGTGGAGCGGAAGCTACTAGAAGGCCCCGAGTCACCGGCCATACGGGTGAGCACCACACGGTACACTCAGGGACGTGGGCTACTTATACCCGCTTCTAGCAAGGTAGCCAGAAGAGTATCGTTAGTTTGGGAGGCCTACAACTCCGCCTGGCCAGGGGAGATCCCATCTGCTCAAGGACTGACCAGGCCCCAATCGCTAGCCAGTACTCCGGGAGGGTCTATCGTTGTCACCAGTAAAGACCCTGAACTACACCGTACCGTCTCTGAGTGGTTCCTGCTACCCCCATCATCCACGTCGGCTGCCCTGAGGTCATACCCCTCCCGTTGGGGGTTATACTATCACGCTGCACAATCCTACCACCGGCCTCAGCGGTCTGCCCTGCAGCAGCAGCTCCTTAGCTGTACTCAACGGGTGGCGTAGTCGTCCAACATCTACCGCTAATACAGCGCCACTTAGTCTGACTCCCTGGGCACGGACCGGATCACCGCCACGAGACTACAACCCTCAAGAGATCCGGCTCCGGGTAAGCTCCCGCATGCGCAACGCAGCGCGACACAGGCCCAGGGGCGCGTCAACTTTTGGCGTAGTCGGCAGGATTTCGTGCCCGCAACCACCGGGTACTGCGTGCCCGAAAAAGACTGTTCAAACTTACCTGTGGTGAAGATTCCCGCCATCCGGCGCCATCTTCCGCTTCCTTCCCGCCTTCGGTGGAGTTTTCCCGCCATCCGGCGCCATCTTCGGCCTTCTTCCCGCCATACGTGGAGTTTTCCCGCCATTGGACGCCATCTTGAGGACGCCGCGCGGGAAGAAGAGGGGCGTGGACTCCGAAAGCGCGCGAGAACTGAAGCCCCGCCTCACGTCCGGACGTTGCGTAAGGTCCTGGAAGGAGCCCAGCAGACGCCGACGTCACAGGAGCGCGACGGAAGGTCCTCAACCCTGACGATCCACTGCGGAGCCGCGGCCTACGGAAGAGGATCATCGCAAGGTAGGCCACGGTCCACTAGGGGGGAGAAGGATGTCGGATACGGAGGAGAGCTTCACCGCTTCAACCCCCGCCAGCGCCACCGCTGTTGCGGTCATGCCTTTCACCATGCCCTATATCCCGGGGGCAGCCTGGCTACCCCAGTACTCAGGGGAGTCACATACCCTGCATGACTTTAGAGAAAAGCTGGATAGCCTCTTCCAGGTGTACCCCCTCACAGAGGAGCAAAAAGTGAGCATCCTGGTGGCCCAATTAACCGGAGCAGCCCAAAGGGAGGTAAAGTCCTGGCCACCTGGGGGGAGGACTGTCGCAGGGATACTAACCCGGCTGAGGGACACCTTTGATACCCGCACCTCAGCCGAGATCAAGCTTAGATTCTACGGGTGCAAACAGCGGGCACATGAGAGTATAAGGGACTATGCCCTGAACCTACAAGAGGCCCTGAGAGCCATTAAGCAGACCGACCCTGACGGCGTGGGAGACGAGGACAGGCTGTTGACTGAACAATTTATAGAGGGTTTATATTGCAATGCCCACCGAACCCAGTTGCGGGCAATGGCCTTACAGGACCCTCATCTGGGATTTGCACAGTTCAAGGACAGAGCCATCCGGGTGCTTCGAGAACCGGCACCAGGTGACGTTGTGACCCCCAGACGCCCCACTACCACTTACCACCAGGAGGCGGCGCCCTTGTCGGCAGGGCCTGTGGGAGCTGATGCGCAGGCTTTGAACAATGACCCGGCTCCAGACCTGCACCATCAGGTCCAAGAGCTAGCTAAAAGCGTTGCTGCGCTAACCCGAACTGTGCAGTCTTTACAGGTTTCCACTCCAGGGAAGATCCAGCTGGCATCCGGACCGGAGGACATCCCGTGGCGTCGACCAAGGAGGACCCCACCGGCCAGAGGAAGACCCAGCGACCGATACAACGAGGGCGGACGACCCATCTGCCGCCGCTGCAATCAACCCGGACATATGGCAAGGTACTGTCCTTTAAACTGGCACAACCTGGGGTAGAGGGCCAACCCCCAGGAAAAAGATCACCAAGCCCATCGAACTGGCGCGACAAATATGTGGGAGGACGTCCAGTCTTACCCGTGGTACTGGATGGCATTCCTATGAGTGCCCTACTGGACACCGGGTCACAGGTCACCACCATCCCGTACGTGCTCTTCAAGCAGTACTGGAATGACTCGGATATCACCCGCTACCCTGACGACGACTTGAGTATCATCGCCAGCAATGGTCAGCCCGTGCCACAGATTGGATTTAAAGAGGTGACCATTAAAATCGGTAGAGTCGAACTGGCAGCACAGGGACTGATCATTGTAGACATTGACAAACACGAGAGTCACCCAAAGATAACTCTAGGAACTAATGTAATTGAAAATTGTCTTGCAGAGGTGATTTTCCTTTTACAGCAGGTTGCCAAGAACGCCAGCTCCGGCGAGCAGCGAGTGCTCCAGAAAGAGATCCGGGCACTGATGCGACGGCAACAGCTAGAACTCTCCGGTGGTGAGATTGGTAGCGTGCGAATGTGTGACCCTTTCCCTATTGCCATGCCCCCGAAAAGAGAAATGATGATTTGGTGCCGGGCAGCTATTGGTCTGAGAGGTAGAGATTACCAGGCAATGGTAGAACCAGTTTACTCAGACAGTAGGCCCACCATTTTGACAGCACGGGGGGTGGTCAATGTACGCCATGGGAGGGTGCCCGTTCGCATAATAATTATCGGGAAGAGGGAAGTGTACCTGCCCCGGTATGCCACGCTAGCCAAATTGTATACCATCAATCAAGATTCCATACAGTCCGTAGAACCCTTGCCTCCATCTTCCCCGGAGGAAGGTAACGGCTCTCAGAAAACAATGGAGGACTGGTGTCAGCAACTACATTTGGGTACTGACTCCACTCCCTCACACCAGAAACAGGGAGTCTATCGGGTGGTGCAAGAGTACGAGAGAGTGTTTAGTAAATACCCGTTAGACTTCGGGCGAGTCAAGGGGGTAGAACACCACATCCCCACGGGAGACCATCCTCCCATAAAAGAGAGGTATCGACCCGTACCCCCTGCACACTACCAACACGCCAAGGGGATGCTTAGAGACATGAAGGAGGCTGGGGTGATCAGGGATAGCTGTAGCCCCTGGGCAGCTCCACTAGTCTTAGTCAAAAAGAAAGACAACACCATGAGGATGTGTGTAGATTACCGGAAAATCAACCGTATCACACACAAGGATGCGTACCCCTTACCAAGGATAGAGGAGTCTTTGGCTGCTTTAAGATCTGCTAACTTCTTCTCTACCTTGGATCTCACTAGTGGGTACTGGCAGGTTCCTGTAGCAGAGGCGGACCGGGAGAAGACCGCATTCACCACCCCGATGGGACTTAGCGAGTTTACCTGCATGCCGTTCGGACTCTGCAATGCACCAGGAACCTTCCAACGATTAATGGAGTGTTGTCTGGGCCACAGAAACTTTTAGACGGTCCTGTTGTACCTGGACGATGTCATCGTATATTCCAAGACGTATGAGGACCACCTGAAACACCTGGCGGAAGTGTTCGAAGCTCTGGCAAGCTACGGCCTAAAGGTGAAACCCTCCAAGTGTCACCTCCTGAAACCAAAGGTGCAGTACCTGGGACACGTGGTGAGCGCTGATGGAGTGGCTCCCGACCCTGATAAGATCACCGCAATTAAGGAATGGCCAAGTCCCTCCAGTGTAAAGGAAGTGCGGCAGTTCCTCGGGTTGGTAGGCTATTACCGCAGATTCATCCCCGGTTTCACCAAAAAGGCAGCTCCTATGCAGGACCTCCTGATAGGCCAGTCCCGGAAGGCCAAGAACCAGAAGCCACCCTTCAGATGGGAGAAGTTAGAAGAAGAGTCCTTCCGCCAGCTGAAGATGGCCCTCACGGGGGATGAAATCCTGGCGTACCCTGATTACAGCCAGCCCTTTATCCTCTACACCGACGCAAGTAACATCGGGCTAGGAGCCGTGCTGTCCCAGATCCAGCAGGGGAAAGAACGAGTAATCGCTTACGCCAGCCGAAAACTGCGACCCACCGAAAGAAACCCTGAGAATTATAGCTCATTTAAGCTAGAGTTCCTGGCAGTGGTGTGGGCAGTCACCGAACGCTTTAAGCACTACCTCGCTTCTTCCCGGTTCACCGTGTACACGGATAACAACCCGTTGACACACCTGGACACTGCAAGACTCGGTGCCCTAGAGCAGAGATGGATGGCCCGTCTGTCCAACTACGAGTTCACAATCAAATACCGGGCAGGACGCTCCAATACCAACGCGGACGCCCTGTCCAGGATGCCAAACCTACCGGACGTAGGAGAAGATCCAGAGGGACTGGAAGAAGTCGAACTCCCCGCGTTCCACCGTCATGGGACTATCCAGTATTCCCATCGGGTAAGGAGTAAGCAAGCCGCTACGTTTAACCCCTTGCCTCACTACAACTGGGAGGAAACGCAAGACAGTGACCCTGCCGTCCGGCTGGTGAAGGAGATGCTGACTCGGCCAGAGGCTCGCCTTGACTCAGACGCTCCGGAGGAAGCCAAGCAACTGTGGGCTGAGAAGAGTCGACTGTTCCTTTACAAGGGGAAGTTGTGCCGCAGAATGGTTAACTCCCGGACGCATGAACTAATCTGGCAAGTAGTGGTGCCACGGAGAGACGCAGCCATGGTGATGGAAGCATACCACGACGGGGCTGGACACTTCGGATGGAAGAAGCTGGAGTTCCTGCTGCGTGGGCGGTTCCACTGGGTAGGCATGAGGGGAACCATCGAGAGGTGGTGCAGAGACTGTGGCCCGTGCAACCTAAGAAGGAAGGACCGTGCCAGCCAGAAGACTCCCCTGCAGTCCATCGTCACCCGGCAGCCGTTGGAACTGGTAGCCTTGGATCATGTAAAACTGACCCCAAGCAGAAGTGGCTACGTCTACGCGTTAACCATTGTGGATCATTACTCCCGGTTCTTGGTTGTCGTCCCCGTTAAGGACTTAATGGCTCAAACAGCAGCTAGAGCCTTCCAGCAGCACTTCTGCCGTCCACACGGGTACCCGGACCAAGTGCTGACGGACCAGGGACCTGCCTTTGAAGCGGAGGTCTTCCGGGAATTCTGCAATCTGTATGGCTGCCGGAAGATAAGGACGACACCCTATCATCCGCAAACTAATGGACTTTGTGAGAAAATGAACCAGGTGGTAATGGATCTCCTGAAAACGTTGCCCCTGGAAGAACGCAGTCTGTGGCCTGAGAAGCTGCCCGATCTAGTGGACCTATACAACCACATCCCGGTAGGTTCCACCAACTGTACCCCGGCTTACCTAATGAGGGCGAGACCTGGTAAGTTACCTGTTGACCTGGAAATGGGAGTCCTGACACCCGAGGACACTTCACCAGAAGCAGACTGGGACACAGAGAGGCAGCAGCAGTACCGGAAAGTACAGGAGAGCGTGGAGCGAAGTCTCTGTCAGGCTAGGGAAAGACAAGAGAAAACTTACAACCAGTATGCTCCCGCTGTTCCCCTGGTACCCGGAGAGCAGGTCTTGAAGAGGAAAAGACGGCTCCACAAGTTGGACGACCAGTGGGAGAAGGACCCGTACACCGTACTGCCCTCAAGCCACGAGAACCCGAAGGTCTGTACCATCAGTAAAGACGGAGGGGAGACCATAGCCATTGTATCCCGGGATCACCTGAAGAAGTGTCCTGAACAGCTACGGAACCCTGAAGAGGAACAAGAAGACCATCGACCCGTAGAGGAAAGGGAAGATATGGTTAGTACTGTGCTCGGAGACTTCCCTCGGTCCTGGACTCAAGTCAATGGTGCAGTTGTGGTACCCGTCCTCACGTTCCTCCAACCAGCATCCCAAGTGCCTACGGAGCAACAGGAAGAGCTGGAAGAGCAGCCGGTCCAGGAGGCAGAAGACTCCACACAAGCAGAACAGGAGGATCAACCCTCTGCTTATAGTGAGCCTGCCGTACCCCTAGTGAGTCAAAGAGCCGGTAGACAGCTGCCCAGTTTACCCTTGACAGCTCCTACACCCTGTAGTTCAGGGCTAGACAGTCAGCTCCGTAGGTCCACTAGGGCCACTAGAGGCCAGTTACCCGCACGTTGGAGGATTTGAAGTGTATAAATTGTTTTATTTGTGGTTACCTGTTTTTCTTGTTGCTTGTGTATAATTATGTGTTTCTAGTTATTTATAGGAGTCCTTGGTGGATTTACCGGGAATCCTTTGTGTATAGTTGGAGCGTAACCCAGGACGGACTAAAGACTGTTAAGGACTCGGGGCAGGACAGACCCCTACCTGGTTACGTCTCCCTGTTTTGGTGAAATGGACACCTTGCTTTTCTTCAAAGACTGCACCCGGTTGCGGACACGCCGTAACCATCTTTATGTGTTTTTCTTATTGTATTATTATTGTTTATACCTTATGTTTTTCTAAAAATATGTTTAGTCCCGGAGTACTAAATTTCACTAGGGGGGAATGTGGCACCCCAGGGGTCTGGTTTCCACAGTAACGGCAATGTTATGTCTGAGAGCAGGTGGGAGGTCTCTTGGTCAGGGATCCTGTGCATGCCACACCTCCTGCCCAGTCCTGGGAGGGGAAGAACTTCCCCTATATAAACCTAGGGCTGAGGCAGGGTTAGTGAGTAGAGAAGAAGTAGAGACAGAGAAGAGAAGCAGATATAGGAAAGAACATCAGGAGCTCTGTGGGAGCAGTGCTACAAGGAGTCAGGGGCTGGCAGCTGCAGAGCTCGCCCTGACTGAGAAGTTATCACCGGACCCGGAGTCCGAGGCTGTGGGGACTAACTCCTATCCAGCAGCAGAAACCGACCGGCAGGGGATTGCAGGTCCTCTGGCCCAGAAACCCGAAGGCACGGTCACATGCGTGGGACCAGCACCGCCGTCGTGGAGCGGAAGCTACTAGAAGGCCCCGAGTCACCGGCCATACGGGTGAGCACCACACGGTACACTCAGGGACGTGGGCTACTTATACCCGCTTCTAGCAAGGTAGCCAGAAGAGTATCGTTAGTTTGGGAGGCCTACAACTCCGCCTGGCCAGGGGAGATCCCATCTGCTCAAGGACTGACCAGGCCCCAATCGCTAGCCAGTACTCCGGGAGGGTCTATCGTTGTCACCAGTAAAGACCCTGAACTACACCGTACCGTCTCTGAGTGGTTCCTGCTACCCCCATCATCCACGTCGGCTGCCCTGAGGCCATACCCCTCCCGTTGGGGGTTATACTATCACGCTGCACAATCCTACCACCGGCCTCAGCGGTCTGCCCTGCAGCAGCAGCTCCTTAGCTGTACTCAACGGGTGGCGTAGTCGTCCAACATCTACCGCTAATACAGCGCCACTTAGTCTGACTCCCTGGGCACGGACCGGATCACCGCCACGAGACTACAACCCTCAAGAGATCCGGCTCCGGGTAAGCTCCCGCATGCGCAACGCAGCGCGACACAGGCCCAGGGGCGCGTCACAAACAAGTCTCTTCTGCTTGTTGCCTGTCCTTAGAAGTGGTTTCCTAGCAGCTATTTTACCATGAAGGCCTGCTGCACAAAGTCTCCTCTTAACAGTTGTTGAAGAGATGTGTCTGCTGCTAGAACTCTGTGTGGCATTGACCTGGTCTCTAGTCTGAGCTGCTGTTAACCTGCGATTTCTGAGGCTGGTGACTCGGATAAACTTATCCTCAGAAGCAAAGGTGACTCTTGGTCTTCCTTTCCTGGGGCGGTCCTCATGTGAGCCAGTTTCTTTGTAGCGCTTGATGGTTTTTGCAACTGCACTTGGGGACACTTTCAAAGTTTTCCCAATTTTTCGCACTGACTGACCTTCATTTCTTAAAGTAATGATGGCCGCTCGTTTTTCTTTACTTAGCTGCTTTTTTCTTGCCATAATACAAATTCTAACAGTCTATTCAGTAGGACTATCAGCTGTGTATCCACCAGACTTCTGCACAACACAACTGATGGTCCCAACCCCATTTATAAGACAAGAAATCCCACTTATTAAACCTGACAGGGCACACCTGTGAAGTGAAAACCATTTCCGGTGACTACCTCTTGAAGCTCAACAAGAGAATGCCAAGAGTGTGCAAAGCAGTCATCAAAGCAAAAGGTGGCTACTTTGAAGAACCTAGAATATAAGACATATTTTCAGTTGTTTCACACTTTTTTGTTAAGTATATAATTCCACATGTGGTAATTCATAGTTTTGATGCCTTCAGTGTGAATGTACAATTTTCAGGCTGCGTGCCCACGTTGCGTATTACAAGCGTATATGCTGCGGAATTTCTGCAGCGTAAACGCTTGTAAAACGCATGTATATCCGCACCCCATGGTCCCCAATGGCATTCCGCAATGTCAATGCCCATGCTGCGGATCTTTCCGCAGCGTATATGCTGCGGTCAAAAATCCGTAGCATGTTCATTAATTTTGCGGAAGCGCAGTGGAATCAATAAAGTTTATACTTATCTTCTGATGTCTTCCCGCTTTCGCGCTGTTGTCTGAAGGACCTGCCACGTCATTGAGTCATGTGACCCATCACATGACTCAATGATGTCACCGCAGGTCCTGCACACAACAGCGTGAGCCGCTCAAGACTCCGGACGGGGCAGAGAATGCATCGGTAGGTGAGTATAAACTTTATTTTTTTATTTTTTACCATTCTGATTCTTTTTTTTTAACTATTACTTGGTCACACTATATAAATCCATGCCGGTTGCATGGATTTATATAGTGTGAACAAGTTGTCAAGCACTTTTCCAAGTGATGCTTAAATCACTTGGAGAAGTGCTTGATAACCCGCATGCGGAAATGCATGCAAAGACGCTGCAAAGACGCCTCACAAACGCTCCTACCTGGCGGGAAAACCGCATGTAAAATCCGCATGCAATTTTCCCGCCAGGGAGAAGCGTAAAAATATGCTTCAGTTCCGCAACGTGGGCACTTAGCTTCATAGTCATGAAAATACAGAAAAATCTTTAAATGAGAAGGTGTGTCCAAACTTTTGGTCTGTCCTGTGTGTGTGTGTGTGTGTGTGTGTGTGTGTGTGTGTGTATATATATATATATATATATTATAGTACAGACCAACTCTGGAGAAGGAGGGGCAATCTCCACTCTGTGGGAGGGGCAATCTCCACTCTGTGGGAGGGGCAATCTCCACTCTGTGGGAGGGGCGATCTCCACTCTGGGGGAGTGCACCTGCCCAGAGTGGTAAGCGCCCTACCCTATACATTGGATATTTTTCCCCTCCGCTCCCCTCTCACCCCATAGGTTGGAGATCACAGCTCCTAGTTTAGAACCCGCAGCCCCTAGATTGCAGATCACCGCCCCTCCAGCAGCTGTGACAGTGTATGGCTTTTCAGCTATGGCAAAACTACAATCCCCAACATGCTGCAAGTTGTAGTTTAGCTACAGCTGAAGGGCCACGGGTTTGGAGACCACTGGGATAGTGCACAGATTTATTTGACATAAAGAGCCACTAATATTGGGGATCATTGGAGTCTTTTATGCTGTTAAGCGAGAAAAGTAAATTCTAAAAAAAAAAAAGATACAATTGGAAATTAAAATAAAATAATGCAATATTAATTGGATGAGAAGAATGTGAGAACTAGATTTTCATTTTTATTACCGCAGCAGTGAACTTGTGCGTCCTGTTAATCAGCCAATATCAGACTGTAATTATATTCTACATAGATTTAATAAAATCCTATTGCAAAGTGCAAATATACTTATTGGAATTGGGCACTACCTTTACTGTATATAGGCATGGTGGGAGTTGTAGTTTCTCAACAGCTGGGGATCTGCAGTGTTCAGAGCACCGCGGTAATGTAGCCAAGGGGGGGGGACACTCCTGCACCTTAAATAATAAAAATACCAATGTTTTTCCTAACCTGTAAACAAAACCGTGCTAAATCTGTAAAAAATAATACGCAGAGCAGGCTGTGGCTTTGAGATTTGCTGGTCAAGGAAGCACCAAGAAATGGGCAACGTTGAAGACAATAGACGCAGAGGTCGTCCAAGGAAACTTAGTGCAGCAGATGAAAGACACATCATAGTTACTCATTATTGAAATTGGCAGATGTCCAGCAGTGCCATCAGCACAGAACTGGCAGCAACCAGTGGGACCCAGCTGCACCCATCTACCGATCGGAGAAAACTGGCCAAAACTCGTCTTCATGGAAGAATTATGGCCAGAAAACAATACTTTCCACAAGGAAACAAGGCCAAGTGACTCGACTGTGCACAAAAACACAGCAACTGGCAGGTGCTCTGGACTGAGGAGTCACAATGTGAAATATTTGGATGTAACAGAAGCAGATTGTTCCTGAAATTCTGCAGAGGGGCACATGAGGGTCTGCAAGAGCGGTGGAACGTGATGGAGGGTCCAGCAAGTCTGGGGCTGCATTTCATTAATAGAAGATTGGGATTTGGTCAGGATTAATGGTGTCCTTAATGCTGAGAAATCCAGGCAGATCCTTACCCATCATGTAATATCATCAGGAAGCATCTAATGTCATTAATAACAAGGAGTCCTGGAGGTGATGATCCGGCCCCACAGATTCAGTCACCAGATACTGATGATAGAGGCGACGGGCGGTCACCAGATACTGATGATGGAGGTGACGGGCGGTCACCAGATACTGATGATGGAGGTGACGGGCGGTCACCAGATACTGATGATGGAGGTGAAGGGCGGTCACCAGATACTGATGATGGAGGTGACGGGCGGTCACCAGATACTGATGATGGAGGTGACGGGCGGTCACCAGATACTGATGATGGAGGTGACGGGCGGTCACCAGATACTGATGATGGAGGTGACGGGCGGTCACCAGATACTGATGATGGAGGTGACGGGCGGTCGCCAGATACTGATGATTGAGGCGACGGGCGGACGCCAGATACTGACGATGGAGGCGACGGACGATCACCAGATACTGACGATGGAGGCGACGGGCGATCACCAGATACTGACGATGGAGGCGACGGGCGATCACCAGATACTGATGATGCATCAGGAGGAAATGAACACTTGTGTTACCTGCAAGATTTCAGTTTTCTTTTCTTCTGGCTGCTTCTATCATTCATTTCTAGGTCAACGTTTACTTTTAAGACGAGTCGGCTCCATTTTCCTGTATAGTTGAGACGTGTGATGATCTTTCATGCATCAAATGTTGTTGTTATTGTCTTTTTATTTTTCTTATAGACATCGATGCTGTGGTGGGAGGAGAAGTTGGGGGTCTGGAGTTTGGAAAACTCCCATTTGGCGCCTGTGAAGATCCAATAAGGTCAGAACCTGAATCACGTATTGTTCCAATAGAGAATCTTATTTGTGTTATATGGGATGGGATAAAATAATCTTTCTTCTACTCTTCTCACCCCAAGTGAGTGCAGCTCTGGAGTATAATACAGGATATAACTCAGGAACAGTAATGTAATGTATGTACAGAGTGACTGCACCAGCAGAATAGTGAGTGCGGCTCTGGAGTATAATACAGGATGTAACTCAGGATCAGTAATGTAATGTATGTACACAGTGACTGCACCAGCAGAATAGTGAGTGCAGCTCTGGAGGATAATACAGGAGGTAACTCAGGATCAGTACAGGATCAGTAATGTAATCTATATACACAGTGACTGCACCAGCAGAATAGTGAGTGCAGCTCTGGAGTATAATACAGGATGTAACTCAGGATCAGTAATGTAATGCATGTACACAGTGACTGCACCAGCAGAATAGTGAGTGCAGCTCTGGAGGATAATACAGGAGGTAACTCAGGATCAGTACAGGATCAGTAATGTAATCTATATACACAGTGACTGCACCAGCAGAATAGTGAGTGCAGCTCTGGAGTATAATACAGGATGTAACTCAGGATCAGTAATGTAATGCATGTACACAGTGACTGCACCAGCAGAATAGTGAGTGCAGCTCTGGAGGATAATACAGGAGGTAACTCAGGATCAGTACAGGATCAGTAATGTAATCTATATACACAGTGACTGCACCAGCAGAATAGTGAGTGCAGCTCTGGAGTATAATACAGGATGTAACTCAGGATCAGTAATGTTATGTATGTACACAGTGACTGCACCAGCAGAATAGTGAGTGCAGCTTTGGAGTATAATACAGGATGTAACTCAGGATCAGTACAGGATTAGTATTGTAATGTATGTACACAGTGACTGCACCAGCAGAATAGTGAGTGCAGCTCTGGAGTATAATACAGGATGTAACTCAGGATCAGTAATGTATGTACACAGTGACTGCACCAGCAGAATAGTGAGTGCAGCTTTGGAGTATAATACAGGATGTAACTCAGGATCAGTACAGGATTAGTATTGTAATGTATGTACACAGTGACTGCACCAGCAGAATAGTGAGTGCAGCTCTGGAGTATAATAGAGGATGTAACTCAGGATCAGTACAGGATTAGTATTGTAATGTATGTACACAGTGACTGCACCAGCAGAATAGTGAGTGCAGCTCTGGAGTATAATAGAGGATGTAACTCAGGATCAGTAATATAATGTATGTACACAGTGACTCCACCAGCAGAATAGTGAGTGCAGCTCTGGAGTAACACAGGATGTAGCTCAGGATCAGTAATGTAATGTATGTACACAGTGACTGCACCAGCAGAATAGTGAGTGCAGCTCTGGAGTATAATACAGGAGGTAACTCAGGATCAGTACAGGATCAGTAATGTAATGTATGTACACAGTGACTGCACCAGCAGAATAGTGAGTGCAGCTCTGGAGTATAATACAGGATCTTGCTCCAGATTGTATGTAAAAATTCATCATCTGACATGTAGAAAGTCGGAAACTTTTAATATGTATAAAGCGTTGTGTTGGTGATCTCCATGCTGTCACTTCTATCTCGCTTGTTATTTATCTTACAAGGAATCTCTCAGTAACATTTGCTCTAGGCAAACTGAATTACTGCAGTAAAGGGCAGTATAAATCATTTCCATAAATGCCTGTTTCGCTGTTCTCCCTTTCTCTGAAATCCGTCTTTCCTTCTTATGGAGATAAGCTTCCCGGGTAGTGGGCGTATCGGTGCACTTGCGGTCCTCCGCTCCCCTTCACTTCTCCCCGCCAGCGCCACCTTCCACTTGTTGATTGACAGCGGAGACAGAGGCTCTTCTGCATAGCGTCTCCTCTGCTGTCCGCTGTCAATCAAGAAGTGAGGAAATGAGGAAGAGCCGAGGAACCTGGAAGATATGAAGATGTGTTGTGTGTCTTGGCGCGGTGCTGCTCTCTGCTGGCAGGTGCAGGTATACTGGATAGATATCTGATAGATGCAATGCACATGACAGAGGGGTTAATATCAGAATGAGGCATAGGTGTGGAGGAGGGGTGTAGATATGAGATAGACCCCTCTATGTATATCACATCAGATATTGCAATTTAATGGCTTTTATTCTGAAACTGTTAAACGTTCGTTGAGGAAATGGCTCGGTTGCGCTCGCCGGGGGTAATCATGCAGTATAAGTGCACAATTTGTCCATTTTCATAGAACACTGACCTTTTTTACTGCTTAAATTGCTCATTTCTGCTCACGAGATGAAATGACACGGTGTACGCAGTAAATTGTGCAATCTACAGGTGAGCCTCCAGCGCTGGATGACAGGGCAGGCTCCCGAATGAGAAGATTGAGGCTCCGGAAAAAGCAGAAATGACTGCGCTGTACAAGAATCTCCGGCCGCCGCGGCTTTATCCGAACCTTTATGGATCCACGGAGTAATAGTCAAAGCGGATCGAGATTCGGGTATTGTCTCTATGACAATACTTGTTGTCTCCTAGGACGTGACCGGAAGTGTTGTCATGGGGGCAAAGCAATAAGATCATGGGGTAAAAAAAAGTGTTTCTTTTCTTTTAAGGGTTTTTACAAGTACGGTACGAGTTTTTTTCCCTTTTTTTTCAAAATGAATTGTGGTTTTGAATGACGTCTTTCATTTTACCATAGAATGTACTGAAAGACGGGGGGAAAAAAGGATGGTGAAAAAAAAAACGCAATTTCGCTATTATTTTTTGTATTTCGCTCCTACAGCGTTCATTGTTCTGCAAAAATGACCTGGTTAAATAAAAAATAAAAAAAATAAAATAAAGAAATGACCTGGTAAAAGGATTATCCAGGTCAGTACGATTCCAACGCTACCAAACTTATACAGTTTTGTTTTGTTTTTTTACTTTGTGGTGAAAAAAAATTAAATTTGTAAAAATAAATTTGATTTGTTTCATTATTTTCTGAGACCTGTAACGTTTTATATTTCCATCGATGGAGCTGTGCGTGCGCTTGTACTTTGTGCTCGGTGAGTCGTAGTTATTATTATTATTATTTATTATTATAGCGCCATTTATTCCATGGCGCTTTACATGTGAAAAAGGGGGTATAATACAAGAACAATTACAATATTCTCGAGCACAATGTGACAGCGACTGGTACAGGAGGAGCGAGGACCCTGCCCGCGAGGGCTCACAGTCTACACGGGATGGGTGAGGATACAGTAGTTCTTTCTGATACAATGTTGGGGAAAGTATGGAATTTTTATTAGTTTTATTGAATTTTTTTTAGGGAGGTACAGTGACGAAAAAAGAGCAAATTCGACATTTTGATTTATTTTTTTCTCTTTATGGCAGTCACTTAGCGAGTTAATTCATTTTATTTTTCGATACATAGGCCCTTTACGGATGAGCTTTATTTTTAAGAAGGAGTAGGGGTGATTCAAATTTTTTTTTTTTTTTTAAATATTAATATTTTTTAATTTTGTTATTTTTTTTTTTAGCCTATTTGCTGCCTTGCTCTTCCGGATAGTTTCAACTTTTGTTGTATAAACTGCGATACCACTAAGCCACAGGCTTTTATAGAAAGACTGAAATGGCTGCCACGGAGGCCATGACAACCCATCCGTTGCCCACTATCGCATCTTTGGAGGGGGAGGCTATAAGACTCGGTGCACTGTCATACCAGCGATTGGTCTGTTTAACCCCTTCACGACCGATGACGTATATTTACGTCTTCGGCCATATCCCCGCCTTTGATGCGGGCTCTGGCCCTGAGCTAGCATCTTTCCCCGCACTTGATGGCTGATTTAATCAGCCATTGAGTGCCTCCAACAGCCGCGGGTGGATTCGAGGTCCATCCGCGGCTGCTAATCAGTTAAATGCCGCTGTCAATCACTGACAGCAGCATGCAGGAAGTGCGTCATTGATTCCGCCCATTGGCGCTCCCGTTACATGATTGCGGGGTGCCGATGGGTTGTGAGGACAGGGGGAGGTCTGCTGAAGACCTCCATGCCTGTCATTATGATGTCTTATAGTCGCTGCAACATTGTAATAAAATGCAACAAAAGGCGATCAAAACATTGTATCTTCCACAAAATTATATCAGTAAAAACATCAGCTCAGGGCACAAAAAATAAACCCTCACCCAGCCCCAGTTCCCGAAAAATGAGACTGTCACGGGTCTCGGACAATGGCGACAAAAACGAAAAATTTTTGGGGACAAATTTCTGAATTATTTTCACCACTTAAAATAAAAACCTATACATGCTTGTTACCTGCGTACTCGTACTGACCTGGGGAATCATATTGCCTGGTAATGGTAATTAAAAAAACAATAAAAAAAAACATTGTGGAATTGCACTTTTTTTTCACCTCATTTGGATTTTATTTCCTGTTTTCCAGCACACTATGTGGCAGAATGAATGGTGTCATTCAAAAGTACAACTCATCCCGCAAAAAAACAAGCCCTCATAAAGCTATATGGCTGGGAAAAAAAAAAAAAAAAGTTATGGCTCGGGGAGGAAAAAACAAAAACAGAAAATGATTGACAGCGGCATCTTGATGGTTAAACAGCAGCGATCTGAGCGATGCTGGCAATGTATCACAACCCTTGAGGATGTACTATTATGTCCTATGCTGGGAAAGGGTTAATATCAATTTTGGGAATTCTCTTCATGCGTTCTGACGCTTTCCCCACTTTTATATTCTTTTGCTCGCTCTCCCGGTAATTCTCATGTTTCCACATTGTCATTCTCTGCTCCGCTAACTGCATCCTGAATTGCCTCCTAGTGAGTTGCACTTGGCCACCACTTGGCCCTGCCTGACCGAAGGCATCATCGTGGACAATGACGTGTACTCGTAAGTAACATCCACAGGGTGGGTTATAACTGATCCAGATTATCACTGAAACTAAATAATGCAAGTTTCTATTCAGCGCCTGCAAGCAGAGATCTTGAAAATGTGCAGAATTAATGCAAAAAGTCTAATTCTCACTTTGCAATCTCCCCTTCCTGACATCCTAATTTGACCCTTACTTATCTGGTCAATGGCTCTCACCCACAGGCTTGGCAGATTTGACTCCCATTATTCCAAAATTGTCGTTCCTAATGGATATGAACACCTTCGTTGGCATTTGTTTTTCCTTAAATGCTTGTATTTCAGGCTATAAGTAATTTTTGCAATTTGGCTTCTTTCAAAATGTTGCACCGTTTGCTTTCTGTAGCCTCCGTGTTGCTGGCTGTAGGATAAGTTAACTGAGAATTGGTCAGTGAGCTCATTCTTATGGAGAGTTTGTAACTGTTTTATTTGTCTCTTCTTATCTGATTTATGACCACAGATCAGTTGAGATGATCTTTCACGTGGTCATACATTAGTGAGAGGAGTTCAGAAAGAGGCAAATAAAAAGAGCTGCAAACTCACAGACAGACCGAACTCACTGACTGATTCTCATTCTGCAGCCACCAAGTCATACACAGGGGGGAAAAAAAAACAAGCAGGTAGAAGCCAAATAGTGCAAATTGTTTAATGAAACCCAGTTCAAAAATACAAGAATTTATGTAAAAAAATAAAAAGTTCCCTAAAGTTTCCTTATTTTTTATGGGGTCTTCTAATACCCGCTTTTTACCATCGTACATGTAGTTGGGTACTTTTTCCATTTATGGTGAGAAAGTTGAGTTTTTGCTTTGATTTTCAGGGATTTGGATCCACTACAAGCTCCGCAGTGGTCGGTCCGGGTGAGAAAAGCAGATAACCCTCAGTGTATGTTAGGTAAGCCCTCGTACGCTGCGTGAAAACTTTCCGTAAAGTTTCTTTCCTAAGTGACACAGGGACTAGTTCATTTCTTAAGTTTCTCCAAATGCATCTAAAGTAGTAAAATAAGAAAACTTTTTATAAACTCTTGACCGTTTTGTGTATACATCTCCAATGCAAACCTATATGTCTCCATGGCAACAGACTACAATAAAACCTGTGTGTAGTCTGATCCTATAGTCATACTTGTCCTCTCACGTCGGTTGTTTCTTAGGAGGCAGCTGGGAGTTTGACTGCAGGTTTGTTTGTACGCTGTAACCATGGAGACGCATAGTTCCGTATAGGAGCTGTGAACACTAAACCATTGAAGGTGTTTTAAAATCAGCTCTGTTTCTAAAGCTTCAGTCTTGTAGGAGAGCACTGCCTTCCGATCCTTTGCTTTCTGGGGGTGTCTCAGCACCTGGACCCCTATCATTCACTTTCTGTATCAGCGAGGGGGCCCAATGTTCTCTGACCGCCGCTGATCATGAAGTGATGGCGTATCCCAGCAGTCCCTCATACGTCTATAAAGTGTTTTTCTGGACATGCTTTCATGCTTCACTCAATATTTTGTAAAGGCCATTTCCTACGTAAACTATAGGGGGCGCCAAACGTAATAGTTTGTTTTTACTATTTGCAGCTTGTTTTCTGCAGACATTATCCTGGGAAACCAGGGCGTCCTGATACTTTACACCTAATGCATTATTATCTCTTTTTTTTTTATTTAGGGGATTTTATTTCAGAGTTTTTTAGACTTTGTCGCCGTAAAGAATCCACCGACGAACTTCTCGGCAAATCTGCCTTCGATGAGAATGGAAAAGGTAATTGTGGGCAAATTAATGGGCGCTCAGCGAGTCCGGTGCCACATGGGCAGTTTTCCTTCAGATGAGTTTCAGCGTGATAAATGGGTAAAATTGCAACTTTGCAATTGACCTTTTATTACATTTTTTATTCTATAATTTCCTGCTTGTTGCTTAGGTTACCGGTCCCCCTCTGCAGTCTATCAGTGGTGGCTGGTCTCCTAGGTAATAAGAACATCACTGGCAGGATCGCTGGATCCTCCGAGGCGGCAGAGGTGAAGCTGTAACCATCGCCTCGTCGGAGAGCGCACAGTTTCATTCCGGGTGCTCAAAGCTGTTTATCTTCAGGAGCACATCGCCCCCCGGAAAGCAGGAAGCTGGGAGGAAGAGGAGCAGTGCGCTCCTGAAGAAAGATCCTGAGATAACCCCTTTAAAAAAGTTCCCTATAATAGGCCGAGTGACCATTAGCCATAAGTTGGCAAAAAAAAATTATTTTCTAGTTAAATGCATGTATTTGGGGCAAAAAATAATTTTTGCAATTGGGTTTCAGCAAAAGCATTGCACCGTTTGGCTTTTACAGGCTACACGTTTAGCTTTGATGTGGTCATAAATCAACTGAGAGGAGCTCCGAAAAGACAGATAAAAGCGCGACAAACTTTCCTATTGGACCCCCAGAATGAGCTCACTTACAGATTCTCCGTTAATTCATTCTGCAGCCATTAATATACAGTGTAACACACAACGAGGCTGTAAAAGGCAAACGGTGCAACATTTTTAATGACCCACAATTACAAAAATTATTTTTTTTTTCCCAAACAAATGCATTTAAGTAAGAAAAGAAAAATTGTTCCTAAAGGTGGACAACCCCTTTAAGGCTTGTATACTATTGAAAGGCAATAATGAGGACATTGCGAGTACCCCCTGACATACGTGTACTGCAGGTTAAGAACTTAGGCTTTAAATGATGTCCCGTAACCTCTAGCTGGGCTTCCTGATGAACATGGACTCAACGACCAGCCGAGTGGGCATGGTTTTTCAGTAGGCAAGAGACAAGCGGATGCCGGTCACTTCTGGCAGCATTTTATATACTGGGGGGTAAAGTACTGCTTGGGAGGCGCCAATCACTGATTAGCTGCAATCTGTGGGATAAACCTGGCACAAAGTGTTCAGATTGCCTGCAGTGCCTCCGCAGGGGGGAAGTGCTATTACAATTCTTATTGATATCAATGGACTGACCATTGGGGCATTCCTCCTTGCTCTTGTTAATAGATGAGGAGGTGGGTTTTCTAGGCTGCCCACTTTTCCGACCAGCCTATATATGTATATTTTTTTACCCCTGGTCACTAGAGGAATTTAATTAAATGTGATAAAAAAAAAAATGTCATTTTTTTTTTATTAGTGAGATGTCAGGATTTGCAGTCAGGTAGAATAATCGGGTGCTAAACACTTCTCCGCACTCAGCGTCTTCTGTGTCTCTCCTCTCAGACGCCGCTGACATTGGCCAGGCTCTCTCCAAGCTCACCGAGCCGGCACCGGTCCCCATACACAAGCTGTCTGTCACCGGCATGGTCAGCAGTGCCAGGAAGAAGATCCGCAAGCACCGAGGGGCAGACGAGACCCCTCTAAGCAACGATGTCCTGAACGCTATATTATTTGTAGGTTCCGCACTGAACGTTCATAGATTTAATTTTTATTTTTAGATTTATTTATTTATTTTTTTATATTTCTCCACTTTACTCAACGTGACCCTAATTTACCAGATCCATCTTCACAGCTAATACACGTGTTAATTAGGAGGTGCTGTAGTGTTGCTTGAGCGAGAATTAATCATATCTGTTGTTTACCTTGTTAACGGCTCTGCCTCCCGAATATATCGGGACTGTGATGGCGCGAGAAACGTTTCTCTCTGCTCCCGAAATCTGACAAATGCGTAAGAGAGTTATTTATACCCCGCGTGTATCTGTCCCCGCAATATCAGCGAGAAGGCGGAGAGCTACAGGGCTATCTATTATCTATCATCTAACTATAGTATCTATCTATGTATTATCTATCTATAGTATCTATCTATCTATCATCTATCTATAGTATCTATCTATTATCTATCATCTATCTATAGTATCTATCTATCTATTATCTATCTATAGTATCTATCTATATATTATCTATCATCTAACTATAGTATCTATCTATCTATCATCTATCTATAGTATCTATCTATTATCTATCATCTATCTATAGTATCTATCTATCTATTATCTATCTATATATTATCTATCATCTATCTATAGTATCTATCTATCTATTATCTATCATCTAACTATAGTATCTATCTATATATTATCTATCATCTATCTATAGTATCTATCATCTATCTATAGTATCTATCTATTATCTATCATCTAACTATAGTATCTATATATTATCTATCATCTATCTATAGTATCTATCTATATATTATCTATCATCTATCTATAGTATCTATCTATCTATTATCTATCATCTAACTATAGTATCTATCTATATATTATCTATCATCTATCTATAGTATCTATCTATCTATCATCTATCTATAGTATCTATCTATCTATTATCTATCATCTAACTATAGTATCTATATATTATCTATCATCTATCTATAGTATCTATCTATCTATATATTATCTATCATCTATCTATAGTATCTATCTATATATTATCTATCATCTATCTATAGTATCTATCTATATATTATCTATCATCTAACTATAGTATCTATCTATATATTATCTATCATCTATCTATAGTATCTATCTATCTATCATCTATCTATAGTATCTATCTATCTATTATCTATCATCTATCTATAGTATCTATATATTATCTATCATCTATCTATAGTATCTATCTATCTATATATTATCTATCATCTATCTATAGTATCCATCTATATATCTATCTATTATCTATCATCTATCTATAGTATCTATCTATTATCTATCATCTATCTATAGTATCTATCTATATATTATCTATCATCTATCTATAGTATCTATCTATATATTATCTATCTATAGTATCTATCTATATATTATCTATAGTATCCATCTATATATTTATATATTATCTATCCTCTATCTATAGTATCTATCTATCTATCATCTATCTATAGTATCTATCTATTATCTATCATCTATCTATAGTATCTATCTATCTATCTATCATCTATCTATAGTATCCATCTATATATCTATATATTATCTATCATCTATCTATAGTATCTATCTATCTATCTATATATTATCTATCATCTATCTATAGTATCTATCTATCTATTATCTATCATCTATCTATAGTATCTATCTATTTATATATTATCTATCATCTATCTATCTATTATCTATCATCTATCTATAGTATCTATCTATCTTTATATTATCTATCATCTATCTATAGTATCTATCTATTATCTATCATCTATCTATAGTATCCATCTATATATCTATATATTTATCATCTATCTATAGTATCTATCTATTATCTATCATCTATCTATAGTATCTATCTATCTATCTATTATCTATCATCTATCTATAGTATCTATCTATCTATCATCTATCTATAGTATCCATCTATATATCTATATATTATCTATCATCTATCTATAGTATCTATCTATCTATATATTATCTATCATCTATCTATAGTATCTATCTATTATCTATCATCTATCTATAGTATCTATCTATTTATATATTATCTATCATCTATCTATCTATTATCTATCATCTATCTATAGTATCTATCTATCTTTATATTATCTATCATCTATCTATAGTATCTATCTATTATCTATCATCTATCTATAGTATCCATCTATATATCTATATATTTATCATCTATCTATAGTATCTATCTATTATCTATCATCTATCTATAGTATCCATCTATATATCTATCTATTATCTATCATCTATCTATAGTATCTATCTATTATCTATCATCAATCTATAGTATCTATCTACCTATATATTATCTATCATCTATCTATAGTATCTATTATCTATCATCTATCTATAGTATCTATCTATCTATTATCTATCATCTAACTATAGTATCTATCTATCTATTATCTATCATCTATCTATAGTATCTATCTATTATCTATCGTCCATCTATAGTATCTATCTATCTATATATTATCTATCATCTATCTATAGTATCTATCTATCTATTATCTATCATCTATCTATAGTACCTATCTATTTATATATTATCTATCCTCTATCTATCTATTATCTATCATCTATCTATAGTATCTATCTATCTTTATATTATCTATCATCTATCTATAGTATCTATCTATTATCTATCATCTATCTATAGTATCTATCTATCTATCTATTATCTATCATCTATCTATAGTATCCATCTATATATCTATCTATTATCTATCATCTATCTATAGTATCTATCTATTATCTATCATCAATCTATAGTATCTATTATCTATCATCAATCTATAGTATCTATCTATCTATATATTATCTATCATCTATCTATAGTATCTATCTATTATCTATCGTCTATCTATAGTATCTATCTATCTATTATCTATCATCTATCTATAGTATCTATTATCTATCATCTATCTATAGTATCCATCTATATATCTATATATTATCTATCATCTATATATAGTATCTATCTATTATCTATCATCTATCTATAGTATCCATCTATATATCTATATATTTATCATCTATCTATAGTATCTATCTATTATCTATCATCTATCTATAGTATCTATCTATCTATTATCTATCATCTATCTATAGTATCCATCTATATATCTATCTATTATCTATCATCTATCTATAGTATCTATCTATTATCTATCATCAATCTATAGTATATATCTACCTATATATTATCTATCATCTATCTATAGTATCTATTATCTATCATCAATCTATAGTATCTATCTATCTATATATTATCTATCATCTATCTATAGTATCTATCTATTATCTATCATCTAACTATAGTATCTATATATCTATTATCTATCATCTATCTATAGTATCTATCTATTATCTATCGTCTATCTATAGTATCTATCTATTATCTATCATCTATCTATAGTATCTATCTATCTATTATCTATCATCTATCTATAGTATCTATTATCTATCATCTATCTATAGTATCCATCTATATATCTATCTATTATCTATCATCTATCTATAGTATCTATCTATTATCTATCATCAATCTATAGTATCCATATATTATCTATCATCTATCTATAGTATCTATCTATATATTATCTATCATCAATCTATAGTATCTATCTATATATATTATCTATCATCTATCTATAGTATCTATCTATTATCTATCATCTATCTATAGTATCTATCTATCTATCATCTATCTATCATCTATCTATAGTATCTATATATTATCTATCATCTATCTATAGTATCTATCTATTATCTATCATCTATCTATAGTATCTATCTATCTATTATCTATCATCTATCTATAGTATCTATTATCTATCATCTATCTATAGTATCCATCTATATATTATCTATCATCTATATATAGTATCTATCTATTATCTATCATCTATCTATAGTATCTATCTATCTATTATCTATCATCTATCTATAGTATCCATCTATATATCTATTATCTATCATCTATCTATAGTATCTATCTATTATCTATCATCAATCTATAGTATCTATATATTATCTATCATCTATCTATAGTATCTATCTATATATTATCTATCATCTATCTATAGTATCTATTATCTATCATCAATCTGTAGTATCTATCTATATATATTATCTATCATCTATCTATAGTATCTATCTATCTATTATCTATCATCTATCTATAGTATCTATCTATATATTATCTATCATCTAACTATAGTATCTATCTATCTATCATCTATCTATAGTATCTATCTATCTATTATCTATCATCTATCTATTATCTATCATCTATCTATAGTATCTATCTATATAGTATCTATCTATTATCTATCATCTATCTATTATCTATCATCTATCTATTGTATCTATATATTATCTATCTATCATCTATCTATTATCTATCATCTATCTATAGTATCTATCTATCTATTATCTATCTATAGTATCTATCTATCTATTATCTATCTATAGTATCTATCTATTATCTATCTATCTATTATCTATCATCTATCTATAGTATCTATCTATTATCTATCATCTATCTATAGTATCTATCTATCTATCATCTATCTATCTATCATCTATCTATAGTATCTATATATTATCTATCATCTATCTATAGTATCTATCTATCTATCATCTATCTATCTATCATCTATCTATAGTATCTATATATTATCTATCATCTATCTATAGTATCTATCTATCATCTATCTATAGTATCTATATATTATCTATCATCTATCTATAGTATCTATCTATCTATCATCTATCATCTATCTATTATCTATCATCTATCTATAGTATCTATCTATCTATCATCTATCTATTATCTATCATCTATCTATAGTATCTATATATTATCTATCATCTATCTATAGTATCTATCTTTATATTATCTATCATCTATCTATAGTATCTATCTATATATTATCTATCATCTATCTATAGTATCTATCTATCTATCTATCATCTATTATCTATCATCTATCTATAGTATCTATATATTATCTATCATCTATCTATAGTATCTATCTTTATATTATCTATCATCTATCTATAGTATCTATCTATATATTATCTATCATCTATCTATAGTATCTATCTTTATATTATCTATCATCTATCTATAGTATCTATCTATCATCTATCTATAGTATCTATCTTTATATTATCTATCATCTATCTATAGTATCTATCTATATATTATCTATCATCTATCTATAGTATCTATCTTTATATTATCTATCATCTATCTATAGTATCTATCTATCTATCTATTATCTATCTATAGTATCTATCTATCTATCTATTATCTATCTATCTATCTATCTATTATCTATCATCTATCTATTATCTATCATCTATCTATAGTATCTATCTATCTATCTATTATCTATCTATCTATCTATCTATTATCTATCATCTATCTATTATCTATCATCTATCTATAGTATCTATCTGTCATCTATCTATTATCTATCATCTATCTATAGTATCTATCTATCTATTATCTATAGTATCTATCTATTATCTATCATCTATCTATAGTATCTATCTATCATCTATCTATAGTATCTATATATCATCTATCTATATTATCTATATATTATCTATCATCTATCTATAGTATCTATCTATCTATTATCTATCTATAGTATCTATCATCTATCATCTATCTATATATTATCTATCATCTATCTATAGTATCTATCTATTATCTATCATCTATCTATAGTATCTATCTATCTATTATCTATCATCTATCTATAGTATCTATCTATTATCTATCATCTATCTATAGTATCTATGTATCTATTATCTATCATCTATCTATAGTATCTATCTATCTATCTTCTATCTATAGTATCTATCTATATATTATCTATCATCTATCTATAGTATCTATCTATCTATCATCTATCTATAGTATCTATATATTATCTATCATCTATCTATAGTATCTATCTATCTATCTATCATCTATCATCTATCTATTATCTATCATCTATCTATCATCTATCTATCATCTATCTATAGTATCTATCTATTATCTATCATCTATCTATAGTATCCATCTATCTATTATCTATCATCTATCTATAGTATCTATCTACAGTACAGACCAAAAGTTTGGACACACCTTCTCATTTATAGATTTTTCTGTATTTTCATGACTTTGAAAATTGTACATTCACACTGAAGGCATCAAAACTATGAATTAACACATGTGGAATTATATACTTATCAAAAAAGTGTGAAACAACTGAAAATATGTCTTATATTCTAGGTTCTTCAAAGTAGCCACCTTTTGCTTTGATGACTGCTTTGCACACTCTTGGCATTCTCTTGATGAGCTTCAAGAGGTAGTCACCGGAAATGGTCTTCCAACAATCTTGAAGGAGTTCCCAGAGATGCTTAGCACTTGTTTGCCCTTTTGCCTTCACTCTGCGGTCCAGCTCACCCCAAACCATCTCGATTGGGTTCAGGTCTGGTGACTGTGGAGGCCAGGTCATCTGGCGTAGCACCCCATCACTCTCCTTCTTAGTCAAATAGCCCTTACACAGCCTGGAGGTGTGTTTGGGGTCATTGTCCTGTTGAAAAATAAATGATGGTCCAACTAAACGCAAACCGGATGGAATAGCATGCCGCTGCAAGATGCTGTGGTAGCCATGCTGGTTCAGTATGCCTTCAATTTTGAATAAATCCCCAACAGTGTCACCAGCAAAGCCCCCCCACACCATCACACCTCCTCCTCCATGCTTCACGGTGGGAACCAGGCATGTAGAGTCCATCCGTTCACCTTTTCTGCGTCGCACAAAGACACGGTGGTTGGAACCAAAGATCTCAAATTTGGACTCATCAGACCAAAGCACAGATTTCCACTGGTCTAATGTCCATTCCTTGTGTTCTTTAGCCCAAACAAGTCTCTTCTGCTTGTTGCCTGTCCTTAGCAGTGGTTTCCTAGCAGCTATTTTACCATGAAGGCCTGCTGCACAAAGTCTCCTCTTAACAGTTGTTGTAGAGATGTGTCTGCTGCTAGAACTCTGTGTCGCATTGACCTGGTCTCTAATCTGAGCTGCTGTTAACCTGCGATTTCTGAGGCTGGTGACTCGGATAAACTTATCCTCAGAAGCAGAGGTGACTCTTGGTCTTCCTTTCCTGGGGCGGTCCTCATGAGAGCCAGTTTCTTTGTAGCTCTTCATAGTTTTTGCAACTGCACTTGGGGACGCTTTCAAAGTTTGCCCAATTTTTCGGACTGACTGACCTTCATTTCTTAAAGTAATGATGGCCACTCGTTTTTCTTTACTTAGCTACTTTTTTCTTGCCATAATACAAATTCTAACAGTCTATTCAGTAGGACTATCAGCTGTGTATCCACCAGACTTCTGCACAACACAACTGATGGTCCCAACCCCATTTATAAGGCAAGAAATCCCACTTATTAAACCTGACAGGGCACACCTGTGGAGTGAAAACCATTTCCGGTGACTACCTCTTGAAGCTCATCAAGAGAATGCCAAGAGTGTGCAAAGCAGTCATCAAAGCAAAAGGTGGCTACTTTGAAGAACCTAGAATATAAGACATATTTTCAGTTGTTTCACACTTTTTTGTTAAGTATATAATTCCACATGTGTTAATTCATAGTTTTGATGCCTTCAGTGTGAATGTACAATTTTCAAAGTCATGAAAATACAGAAAAATCTTTAAATGAGAAGCTGTGTCCAAACTTTTGGTCTGTACTGTATATATTATCTATCATCTATCTATAGCATCTATCTATCATCTATCTATAGCATCTATCTATCTATTTATCTATCTATCATCTATCTATAGTATCTATCAATATATTATCTATTTATCTATATATTATCTATAGTATCTATCTATATATTATCTATCTATAGTATCTGTCTCTCATATCTATCTATATATTATCTATTTATCTATCTTCTATCTATAGGATCTATCTATCTATTATCTATCTATTATCTATCCATCCATTATGCATCTCTATTTTATCTATCTATGTCATATCTCTCTCTCTCTCTCTCTCTCTACTGTGTGCACAATTTTTACTTTTTTTTTTCATGATTTATTTTATTATTGAACAACTCCAGTGCTGTCAGTTAACCCAAAAGGTTTAAGGGATTGTCCACTACTCGGACAACCTCTTGTTAATCCCGGTGTTTCCCCATTGTAGAATAATAACACCCATACTCACCTCCGGTGCAGGAGCCGTTCCAGTGGTGTCGGCACTGACTCTCCCCGGTGATTGTGTGACATTATTATGTCACGCAATCCCTGTGGCCAATCTGTGCTGGCTTCACTCTCCTCTCCTTCAGACAATCAGATATCTGGAGGAAGTGGGAGCAGCTGCAGCTCAGATTTCCTCCAGATATATGTGATTTGCCCGAAGGAGAGGAGAGTGAAGCCAGCTCTGATTGGCCACAGGGATCGCGTGACATAATAATGTCACGCAATCACCGGGGAGAGTCAGTGCCGACACCACTGGAACGGCGTCGGCACCGGAGGCGGGTATAGGTTTTATTATTCTACAAGAGGAAAATATAGGGATTGAAAAGGGGTTATTAGAATATAGGACTACCCCTTTAATAACACCTGAATATGTAAGAAAGTAAAAGTGCATTTTTATCTTTCTTAAGAGAATATCTCTGCGTGCAGAATTATTATGTACCTAAATGAAAAACGTAAATTTTCCATCTCAATTGTTAAATTTTCATCTGTTAAAGTGAGAATAAGAACCAAATGGACATCAGGGGGCCATGAAACGTAGCATTGGGGGATTCATGGTTGCTTATGTCTGTGCACAACAGTAATCTGGAATATAGAAACACTGGAAGCTGAAGACATAAAAGCTTCTGTAAGACAATGGCAAAACTTAAAGGGAAACTATCATCGGAAAATGACCTATTGTTTAAATAAGAATCTTATGTTGCATGTGTTTTGAAAAAAAATTGGCAATGTGTTTTTTTTTGTTTTGTTTTTTTTTTTTTTTTTAAATATCATGATCTTTATTAAAAAAAAATCTAATTAATAATTGTGCAAATTTTCACTCTGGCCACTGGGGCTTTTTTCTTTACTTTAACTGCCAGACTTTGCAGGAACTTTTTATCAGTAGAGGCAGAATTACAATGACTGATAACACCTATATACACAGCTGAAAACACAGGATCCACCATTCATAATAGGTGAAGTCACAGCTCACCTCCTCCTCCTCCTGTACAATGACTGATAACACCTCTATATACAGTAGCAGTAGATAACACAGGATCCACCATTCACAATAGGTGATGTCACAGCTCACCTCCTCCTCCTCCTGTACAATGACTGATAACACCTCTATATACAGTAGATAACACAGGATCCACCAATCACAATAGGTGATGTCACAGCTCACCTCCTCCTCCTCATGTACAATGTCTGATAACACCTCTATGTACAGTAGTTAACACAGGATCCACCAATCACAATAGGTGATATCACAGCTCACCTCCCCCCTCCTGTACACTGACTGATGACTCCTCTATATACAGTAGATAACACAGGATACGCCATTCACAATAGGTGATGTCACAGCTTACCTCCTCCTCCTCCTGTACAATGACTGATAACACCTCTATATACAGCTGATAACACAGGATCCACCATTCATAATAGGTGAAGTCACAGCTCACCTCCTCCTCCTCCTGTACAATGACTGATAACACCTCTATATACAGTAGCAGTAGATAACACAGGATCCACCACTCACAATAGGTGATGTCACAGCTCACCTCCTCTTCCTCCTGTACAATGACTGATAACACCTCTATATACAGTAGATAACACAGGATCCACCAATCACAATAGGTGATGTCACAGCTCACCTCCTCCTCCTCATGTACAATGTCTGATAACACCTCTATGTACAGTAGTTAACACAGGATCCACCAATCACAATAGGTGATATCACAGCTCACCTCCCCCCTCCTGTACACTGACTGATAACACCTCTATATACAGTAGATAACACAGGATACACCATTCTCAATAGGTGATGTCACAGCTCACCTCCTCCTCCTCCTGTACAATGACTGATAACACCTCTATATGCAGCAGATAACACAGAATCCACCATTCACAATAGCATTTGACATAAAAATCAGATTTAATCAGTAGGTGATTTTCTGATGATCGGTTCCTCTTCAGTGCATGTTTCTAGTTCTTCTCCAGTTTTCATACTGTTGCATATCACAAATCTCAAAATAAAGAAATTGTAACTGTGAGAAAACAGACAGAACTGCACGTTCTCGTAGATACTGAAATATTTGCTTTTTCCTGCAGTTTCTGTTTCCCGATGCAAAATCCCTTGATGGAGCAGAGTCCAGGACCAATGGCTCCAATAGTGATACTGCAGCACAGGCAGAGAGCGAGGACTATGTAAGTCATTTCCTAGGGAAGTGTCACCATTACATGTGTCATATGGAAAGGAAGTAGATAACGTACTGTATGCTTTCGGGACAAAAATATATACATTCTTTAATTCTCCGTTAAGGCTAGATAGGTAGCAATTTTCCAAATTATGAACATTAGGTATTCTGTCCTAATCCTGAGTTACATCCTGTATTATACTCCAGAGCTGCACTCTGTACACAGTGACTGCACCAGCAGAATAGTGAGTGCAGCTCTAGAGTATAATACAGGATGTAACTCAGGATCAGTAATGTAATGTATGTACACAGTGACTGCACCAGCAGAATAGTGAGTGCAGCTCTGGAGTATAATACAGGAGGTAACTCAGGATCAGTAATGTAATGTATGTGCACAGTGACTCCACCAGCAGAATAGTGAGTGCAGCTCTGGGGTATAATACAGGATGTAACTCAGGATCAGTGCAGGATAAGTAATGTAATGTATGTACACAGTGACTCCACCAGCAGAATAGTGAGTGCAGCTCTGGAGTATATTACAGGATGTAACTCAGGATCAGTAATGTAATGTATGTACACAGTGACTGCACCAGCAGAATAGTGAGTACAGCTCTGGAGTATAATACAGGATGTAACTCAGGATCAGTAATGTAATGTATATACACAGTGACTGCACCAGCAGAATAGTGAGTGCAGCTCTGGAGTATAATACAGGATGTAACTCAGGATCAGTACAGGATCAGTAATGTAATGTATGTACACAGTGACTGCACCAGCAGAATAGTGAGTGCAGCTCTGGAGTATAATACAGGATGTAACTCAGGATCAGTACAGGATCAGTAATGTAATGTATGTACACAGTGACTGCACCAGCAGAATAGTGAGTGCAGCTCTGGAGTATAATACAGGATGTAACTCAGGATCAGTAAAGGATAAGTAATGTAATCTATATACACAGTGAATCCACCAGCAGAATAGTGAGTGCAGCTCTGGAGTATAATACAGGATGTAACTCAGGATCAGTAATGTAATGTATGTACACAGTGACTGTACCAGCAGAATAGTGAGTGCAGCTCTGGAGTATAATACAGGATGTGACTCCGGATCAGTACAGGATAAGTAATGTAATCTATATGCACAGTGAATCCACCAGCAGAATAGTGAGTGCAGCTCTGGAGTATAATACAGGATGTAACTCAGGATCAGTACAGGATAAGTAATGTAATCTATATGCACAGTGAATCCACCAGCAGAATAGTGAGTGCAGCTCTGGAGTATAATACAGGATGTAACTCAGGATCAGTAATGTAATGTATGTACACAGTGACTGCACCAGCAGAATAGTGAGTGCAGCTCTGGAGTATAATACAGGATGTAACTCAGGATTAGTAATGTAATGTATGTACAGAGTGACTGCACCAGCAGAATAGTGAGTGCAGCTCTGGAGTTTTCGATATTGCTGAGGAAGTTGCAAAAAGTGTGTAAAACCCAGAATAAGTTTGTCGCTCCCCACATTCACAGTTGTTCGTCCCCATGATGTCCTCACTTATCTGGTATTTAGATGAGATGTTTATCTCCCTACTGTCGCTATAAATGAGATGCGGATCTTATTTTGCCGGCGCTTGGTTCTGATGTTCGGCATATTCCCGGCCATCTGTCCTCGGCTATCAGACGGACTCATTTGTAATGCAACAATGCTGGAATGATTGTGAAGTGGCTGAATTATGTATGTCTGGTGTAATCGCTCCTCTGTGCGCAGACCCTGTACAGCCAGCTGAAGTCCGCGCCATCCGACAGCCTAACGTACAAGCTGGCGCTGTGTCTCTGTATGGTCAACTTCTACCATGGAGGGGTCCGGGGGGTGGCGCACCTGTGGCAAGAGTTTGTGCTGGAGATGCGCTATCGGTGGGAGAACAATCACCTGGTCCCAGGGTGCGTATATTAATCACCGCCTCGGCGTCTGCTTTGTGCAGAGGAGTTGTGTCGCTGTGAATAGTCCCGGCACGTCACGGTTCTGTAGGTTATACATATGCAACGCCAGTCTGAGAAAAGTGCAGCAGCGTTAGAAGAGCAGCTGCTAAAATCGCCCACACAAGTGTATGCTGATGGTCCTGGAGATATGTGAGCGAGCAGCCATCCTTTCTTAAAGGGGTATTACTGCCTCGAAAAGGGATGTCTAGAGCCGTCACCTAATGATCGGTGGGGATCCCCTTCCTTAGACCTCCGCTCATCATGTAATGAGAGACCTTGCACAAAAAACTTGGAAGAGCATCCTTTGCTAAATCAGAGCAGTGTCCCCTTGGGCTCCCGGACCTTACGGGCTCCTGAAGATCAGACCTTCGCCGATCATAAAGTGATGGCTCATCCTCGCCACCTGGCCATTTTTTTTAAATTTGCACTTTCGTTAATTTTTCACCCTTAGCTATAACTTTTTTATTTTTCCGTACGAGGCTCAAAATTTTCCTATAGTTTTGTTTATACAGCTCCTATTCAAACCTATATGTCTCCATGGTAACAGACCACAAACAAAGCCTGCGTAGTCTGATTCCAGAGTTATAGTTTCCTTCATCTGTCCTCTACTTCTTGGTAACTTGTTGAGCGCCTGACAGCATAAAGTTGGGAGCAGATGAAAGAAAATACGTCGGCAGGATTAGACTACACATGGTTGGTTCCAGTTGAAACGCATAGGTATGCAATGGAGCTGCATACACAAAACGACGTGATGTTTTTAATTGAGTTACTTTATTATTGATTTTTAGATACGCTGCAGAATATATCAGTAATGTCAGAGATTCCACATGAGGCTTAACGGGACTGTTCATGTTCTGTAGGTTAACTAGCGGACCCCCAGATCTGAAGTGCTGCCTGCTCCACCAGAAGCTCCAGGTAAGCACTTTCCGTTTCCCACCTAGTAACAGATGTTTTTGGGCCTTGTACGTGAAAATCTGTCTCCCTGCTCTTCAGATGCTGAACTGCTGTATCGAGAGGAAGAAGGCGAGAGACGACGTCAAAAAGGGGAGCGCTCCCCCCGACTCCTCGAATTCGGCCACGCATCGGCCGGCAAGCGATTCCATAAACTCCGCAGCAGAGGCGGAGAAAAATAAGTACGAGGTGGGCAAATCCTGGGACTCCTGGAGCGACAGCGAGGACGAGTTTTTTGAGTGTCACAGTGACACGGAGGAAATGAAGGAAAGCGGCCAAGAGGAGGCAAAGAAGAAGTCCAGAGAGGAGGCGAAGGAGGTGCTGAAACCAGACGGCCGCCTTCACCAGTCCGGAAACCTGACCCTACTGCTCTCCGGAGAGCCGCTCTACGTCCCCATCACACAGGTAACACCCTACTCCTTGCTTCTTTGTGCTTTTACCCTTCCTGTGGGACCGAATGGTCATTCAGGGGTTGTAAGCCCACCCTAGTTACATCCTACCTGTCTCATTACAAGAGGTCGTGCTGTTACATTGCACCAAGCCCTGCAGCTGCGGGTACAGGACACGATCAGGACAGATTTTCAGCCTAAGGATTTAATCAATGTTTTCATTCACTGGCAGCCAGCAGAGATGTGGAAATGGTGAGAAAATGGAGCACAAAGTATATTAGAAAGTTGTGCGCATCATTGCAGATGCAGAATCAGCCAGTACATAACTGCATAAGTGATATCCGAAGTTCTGTCACTTTTAACTCTTCAACAGCCTCCATGGGGGAAATCAACTGATCACGGGGGTGGCAATCGCAGCCTGAGTTAGGGAAACTACCTTAAAGATTTTTCCCCCGCTAAATACATTGATTACTTATTCACTGAATCAGGTGTGATTCCTGGGGGTCTCCACTGCTTCTGGGGACCCAAAGTCCCCAGTGGGAATAAAGAGCTCCTCTATATGTGCAATCAGCTCTGCATTCTCTTCTATGGGTGGTCAGCTCTGCATTCACTTCTATGGGTGGTCAGTTCTGCATTTGCTTCTATGGGTGGTCAGCTCTGCATTCGCTTGTATGGGTGGTCAGCTCTGCATTCGCTTGTATGGGTGGTCAGCTCTGCATTCGCTTGTATGGGTGGTCAGCTCTGCATTCGCTTGTATGGGTGGTCAGCTCTGCATTCGCTTGTATGGGTGGTCAGCTCTGCATTCGCTTGTATGGGTGGTCAGCTCTGCATTCGCTTGTATGGGTGGTCAGCTCTGCATTCACTTCTATGGGTGGTCAGTTCTGCATTTGCTTCTATGGGTGGTCAGCTCTGCATTCGCTTGTATGGGTGGTCAGCTCTGCATTCGCTTGTATGGGTGGTCAGCTCTGCATTCGCTTGTATGGGTGGTCAGCTCTGCATTCGCTTGTATGGGTGGTCAGCTCTGCATTCGCTTGTATGGGTGGTCAGCTCTGCATTCGCTTGTATGGGTGGTCAGCTCTGCATTCGCTTGTATGGGTGGTCAGCTCTGCATTCGCTTGTATGGGTGGTCAGCTTTGCATTCGCTTGTATGGGTGGTCAGCTCTGCATTCGCTTGTATGGGTGGTCAGCTCTGCATTCGCTTGTATGGGTGGTCAGCTCTGCATTCGCTTGTATGGGTGGTCAGCTCTGCATTCGCTTCTGTGGGTGGTCAGCTCTGCATTCGCTTCTATGGGTGGTCAGTTCTGCATTCGCTTCTATGGGTGGTCAGCTCTGCATTCGCTTGTATGGGTGGTCAGCTCTGCATTCGCTTCTATGGGTGGTCAGCTCTGCATTCGCTTCTATGGGTGGTCAGCTCTGCATTCGCTTCTATGGGTGGTCAGCTCTGCATTCGCTTCTATGGGTGGTCAGCTCTGCATTCGCTTTTATGGGTGGTGAGCTCTGCATTCGCTTGTATGGGTGGTGAGCTCTGCATTCGCTTGTATGGGTGGTCAGCTCTGCATTCGCTTGTATGGGTGGTCAGCTCTGCATTCGCTTGTATGGGTGGTCAGCTCTGCATTCGCTTGTATGGGTGGTCAGCTCTGCATTCGCTTGTATGGGTGGTCAGCTCTGTATTCGCTTGTATGGGTGGTCAGCTCTGCATTCGCTTGTATGGGTGGTCAGCTCTGCATTCGCTTGTATGGGTGGTCAGCTCTGCATTCGCTTGTATGGGTGGTCAGCTCTGCATTCGCTTCTATGGGTGGTCAGCTCTGCATTCGCTTGTATGGGTGGTCAGCTCTGCATTCGCTTGTATGGGTGGTCAGCTCTGCATTCGCTTGTATGGGTGGTCAGCTCTGCATTCGCTTGTATGGGTGGTCAGCTCTGCATTCGCTTGTATGGGTGGTCAGCTCTGCATTCGCTTGTATGGGTGGTCAGCTCTGCATTCGCTTGTATGGGTGGTCAGCTCTGCATTCGCTTGTATGGGTGGTCAGCTCTGCATTCGCTTGTATGGGTGGTCAGCTCTGCATTCGCTTCTGTGGGTGGTCAGCTCTGCATTCGCTTCTGTGGGTGGTCAGCTCTGCATTCGCTTCTGTGGGTGGTCAGCTCTGCATTCGCTTCTGTGGGTGGTCAGCTCTGCATTCGCTTCTGTGGGTGGTCAGCTCTGCATTCGCTTCTGTGGGTGGTCAGCTCTGCATTCGCTTCTGTGGGTGGTCAGCTCTGCATTCGCTTCTGTGGGTGGTCAGCTCTGCATTCGCTTCTGTGGGTGGTCAGCTCTGCATTCGCTTCTATGGGAGATAGCAGGTTCACAGAAGGAAATAAAGTGGTGATCAAGCCTGGGAAACGTTACTGCGTTCAGACAGGGAACTTTGACACCCCCTTCTCAAGATTTTTGGGGCTCCCATATGTCGGAGCCCGAGTATTAACTATCCAGTGGCTAGAGAATAAATGTATTTAGTGGGTAAATCCCTTTAAGAGAAGGTGTCATTCCAATGGGACAAATACTATAGCGACCCCAGCGCCAAATGTTGGATCCTTAAAGGGTATTCTCAGATCTAAACTCTATCCCCTCTCCATAGGCCGCGGCCTGACTTCTATCATAGTGAGGATGGGGCTTTACCGAACCAGATGCTCCGCTGCGGTAATGATGGAGATATCAGTATTCGGCTTCCTCCGTCAGTCCCGTAGACAATGAATGGAGCAGACGTACCCCTGCTTCATTCCCTATTCTTGGGATCGCTGAGCGTCCCAGTGGTCGGACCTCTGAGATTTCTCCGATCCTGTGGACAGGGGATGACTTTCGATTCTGCGAATTCCCCTTTAAGGGTAGAGATCTGCCCTTTTTGGTCCACAGTGGAGCCCCGCACACAGCGGATCAGTCATTGGGTCATCTGAAGTTCCCCTTTAAGACTTTGCATCTTGCCTTGTAGAACATTTTCTACCTTGAGGCGATAAATAATATATTTCCGTAGACTCGCAGTCTCTCCTAATGAACCTCTGATAATCTCGTCTCGTATTTTTTTTTTTGTGTGCAGACAGAATAGTTTTTTACTGAAATTTCTGATCTATAAATCCATTATTCTCTCTGAACGGCAGAAGACCAATGTTGGTAATTATTAATAAAGCAGATTTATTTTCTGTACTTTATTGAAGCCGAGCGTCAGTGCGCAGTATATTATCCTCCCTTCTTTCAGAGTTTTCATTATGTGGCTGGAAACCCGGAGAAGACGCGGCGGCTCCTGCACTGATGTGACGCCGCAGACGTCTTCTGTATTGTGCTGCCGTACACTCACCAGACAATGGGAACGTTTCTCAAAGAGCCGTCACCCACATACTGACGCCTCAACAAACAATCACCGAGGAATCTGCTATTTGTGTCATGGACGGCAGAATCCTAAACGTAAGAAGTGATTGTAATCCTTGTGACAGAGGAAGAGGCCGGTGCCAACTATTACCATCGTGTCCTTACCAAACATTATGTCAGTATACCCCAGTGTACGCCGCTCATACACACCTGGTCAAAATTGTTGGTACCCCTCGTTTAATGAAAGAAAAACCCACAATGGTCACAGAAATAACTTGAATCTGACAAAAGTAATAATAAAATACAAAATCTATGAAAATGAACAAATGGAAGTCAGACATTGCTTTTCTGCTTCCACAGGATTTTTAAAAAATGAAACTCATGAAATAGGCCTGGACAGAAATGACGGTACCCCTGAAAATAATGTGACAAAAGGGACATGTGAAATCAAGTTGTGTCCACTAATTAGCATCACAGGTGTCTACAATCTTGTAATCAGTCAGTGGGCCTGTATATAGGGCTACAGATACTCACTGTGCTGTTTGGTGACATGGTGTGTACCCCACTCAACATGGACCAGAGGAAGCAAAGGAAAGAGTTGTCTCAGGAGATTAGAAAGAAAATTATAGACAAGCATGTTAAAGGTAAAGGTTATAAGACCATCTCCAAGCAGCTTGATGTTCCTGTAACTACAGTTGCACATATTATTCAGAAATGTAAGATCCATGGGACTGTAGCCAGCCTCCCTGGACGTGGCCGCCGGAGGAAAATTGATGACAAATCAAAGAGACGGATAATACGAATGGTAACAAAAGAGCCCAGGATAACTTCTAAAGAGATTAAAGGTGAACTTCAAGCTCAAGGAACATCAGTGTCAGATCACACGATCCGTTGTTGTTTGATCCAAAGTGGACTTCATTGGAGACGACCAAGGAGAACACCATTGGTGAAAAAAAATCATAAAAAAGCCAGACTGGAATTTGCCAAACTACATTTTGACAAGACACAAAGCTTCTGGGAGAATGTCCTATGGACAGATGAGACAAAAATGGAAGTTTTGGGCAAGGCACATCAGCTCTATGTTCACAGATGGAAAAGTGAAGCATATCAAGAAAAGAACACTGTCCCTACTGTGAAACATGGAGGAGGCTTTGTTATGTTCTGGGGCTGCTTTGCTGCATCTGGCACAGGGTGTCTTGAAACTATGCAGAGTACAATGAAATCTCAAGACTAATCAAGGGATTCTAGAGAGAAATGTGCTGCCCAGTGTCAGAAAGCTTGGTCTCAGTCGCAGGTCATGAGTCTTGCAACAGGATAATGACCATAAACACAAGTAATGTAATGTATGTACACAGTGACTGCACCAGCAGAATAGTGAGTGCAGCTCTGGGGTATAATACAGGATGTAACTCAGGATCAGTAATGTAATGTATGTACACAGTGACTGCACCAGCAGAATAGTGAGTGCAGCTCTGGGGTATAATACAGGTAACACTTATTAGGGGCAGTAGTGATCATGGCTCCCAGTACAGTACTTGATAGATCACTGATGTGATCAGTCGCCCTGTAGACTGTGCTGTGCTCGGACGATAGTTATGACACTTTTCACCTTCTGCCTCCAGATTTATTAACAGCGGGGGGACAAAGTGCAGATTTTCGGAGAAGTTGTTGTCAACACTGTTGACTCGTGTTTGTACGACGGCGTTGGATAATCTCGTCCATTTTCAGCTTCGTCGCTCCTAATTGGTTTCAGCCTTTATGTAAAATCATTTCTTTGATCGCTTCGTTTTAATGTGACAGCGACATCTCGTTTAAGTGCTGGAATTAAAGGGCGATGATTTCATGTTACTGCGGCGCCGCATGGGAACTGTTTAATGTAAAGATTTCCAAACAAGAGGAATAAAACTGCAGATTTTCCGAGGTGGCTTGAAATGCATTAGTGAATTTAAAGAAAATTATCAGCTGTGTGACGCTAATAACTCCTCTATGAAACAAAAGATCCTCGGCGTAGACCGGCGTCAACCGAGCGCAGCCAAGTGTGCTAGAGTGTCGTACAAAGTGAAATCTGCGATCTCTGGTCATGCTTCATCACAAACCTGTTAACGGGGCCATCCACATTATAGGAAAAGTTTTTTGTTTTTTTTTACTTGATCATGAAGAACAAAAAAAGTTTTGAAAAACTTTGAGAAAACTTGACTTTTTTTTTTTTTTTTTTTTTTAATTTTGCACCAGCGGAGGTAATGCAGGGGGGCATTTAAACCCCCTACTTGACATATTTAGTAAAATTTGTGCCAGAATTTGGTGTAAATAATAGCAGAAATCTGGTTTTAGTTTGTGGCTCACGGAACAGCCTGTTTTATTTTCCGTATCCATTTCAGCTTGCTGATTTCCAGCGGTTTCTCGGAGAACCACTTTAAGTCATCGGTGCATCCAAGTGGAGGCCAAATATTTATCTTATCGACATCATCCGTTTGGCCGGTACAGAAAAACTCTTTTGGCCTGTGGGTAACAGATGACGCTAGGTGGCATGCGTCAGGAGCCTTTGCAATGTTGAGATGTGAACAGGAGCCATGATCAGGCCCTATCCTCCGATTACCGCCGTCTCTATTGTCCAGTTTCAAGTGATCTCATTCAGTTCTTTGCCCACTTACTATTTGGTAGGGCGATTTTTGTTGCTAAACTGGATAAACCATCATTTGCTTCTCCCCTGGTAAATGTAGTAATGGCACCGCTGGATGTAATCAGCCCTTATTTAAAACTCACTCCGAAACTACAAACTTTTCCTCCTGCATTACCGGAGCCCCGTGGAGCGTAATCCTTGATTTGCGGCATCCGCAGATCCGTTCTTTGGGAGCGATTCTCCACCTCTCGTTCAGCGGCGGTGGCACACAATCCTCTGATTCTTAACCTAATCTCTCCTGGTCTATGAACACACTCACCCTACGTTACGTCCCCGGGGGTCTCGCCGTCACTTCGCGGGGCGTGCCCGTAGTCTATATCTTGATTATTTTCTCCTAAATTGAACAGTTTTTTTTTATTTTGAAGTCTCCGGAGTCGAATAATTCCCACCTCAAGTCACAGAAACATTAAAAAATAAGTGTGGGGTGGGGGAAGTTTCATAAAACTAAATCAGTCCATGTTAACCCCTTAGCAAACAGGCTTATTTGGCACTTAAAGGGGGTACTTCTCAGATTTTGATGACTTGTCCTGATGATAGATTATCAATATCCGATCCGTTCCTTTGGAAGTTGCGATCGCTGGGACACTTTGGGCTCGCATTGCATTTCCCTGGTGCCGGGCCGCTCTCTTTTATGGTCTATGTCTGATATACACCTGATGGATGCAATACCCGGCCCGGCCTGTAGATAAGAGTGGTGCTGTGCCTCGAAATATAAAAAAAATACTACTTTTTTTTTTCATTTTTTGTTTTTAATCATTCATGATTTTTAGTGATATTCATAAAGCCATAGTTTTCGTCACATTTTAATAACCTTCATCCCGGCAGAGAAAGACGAGCCGAGATGCCTGGATCTTTGTGCCATATTCAGAGCTTATAAAACCAAATATATGCTTATTACAAGCCGGTGTTTCTATTCCTGCATCATTGACTTCCACTTGGAATAAAAATGTATTTTCTGGATCGTCGTCGTACTCCGGCGCTGAATATTAATCTGTCGTGATGTCTGCAGCGGGCCCAGTGGTGGCCACTACACAAGCCGCCTTCCCCAGCGCCGTGGTGTAATACCATGCTGTTTGCAGCCTGTGTAGCCCCCTCCGTGCCCCATCCATGGGTCATTTCTCACTCCGGGTACAGCAATTATAACTCCATACATGTCACAGCCCTGCGGACCACCGGAGAGGAGGATGCATGTGTGTTTTGTTATAGGTGACATTGCTCGGGCTGTCACACGTGGGCACAGTAGTCATTTTGCCATCTCCAACCCTATAATTAAATTGACCGTGTAGGAATGACATTAAAGGTGCATTCAGACGATCGTATAAATCGGACTGCAATGCACGGAGTGGCCGTTGGGTCTCCCGACACGAGCGAAATATAAAATATAGAATCATATGAAGCTGTCAGCTCAGTTCGGGAGACCTGCGGCCAGTCCATGCATTGCGGTCCGATTTATAAGGTCGTCTTATTGCACCGTTAAAGGGTCATACAGAACCAGGGTATATAACCAGACATTATTCCGAGCCGCTCGGCGCAAGAAGAGGGAAATATGAGGTTGTACGATCAATGATCTATCTGTATCGGCACAGAAAAAAAGCGACGCAACGTGTCAGGGATAAATCTCCTACTCTTGAAGAACTGCAAGTTCCAGCACGGCCGAAATGCTAAGAAATATCATGACCGGAAAAAAAGTCTAGTACTTTCATATAGGTCATGAAACATCACTACAGTGCCTCCATAACAGTGCCAGCCAGTTCCCCTATAACAGTGCTAGCCAGTGCCCCCATAGCAATGTAAAGGACATATTAATATTCATGCTATCCAAGTGTAAAGGACATATTGATACTCATGCTATAGCAACTCCATTTTGTCTGCTTGCTTCAAAATCATGTTATTATACTTCTTGCATAACATGCATTCTTTCCTTCTCTTCTCATGCTTCACATGCATCTTTCCCACACTAACCTTTTCTCACAAGAACATTCTGTGAGACACCCTGCTCCCGTTATCTAACTAGTCTGAGCCGGGATGGGTAACCTTGTAACTTTCCATCATGCGCCGAACTAACGATGATATATGACCATATGTGTGTTTCCGTAATAATTGTACTAACATTGGTTCAAGCCTGTAGTATGGCTGTAGGTGATTGGCCATTGATAAACTCAAAACAATATAAAATGCTAAGTAGAAATAAGCTTGGTTAGAGATTCTCTGAATCCTCCCATACAGAGCACTGTCTCCGTTTTGGTTTTCTGTGGATTGCTATCAACCTTATAACATAATAATTTGATACTCACTTGGTCAACCGTGAAGGGCCATTGCCCTCCCTCAACAGCAATACCCCCATAACAGTGCCAGCCAGTACCCCTATAGCAGTGCCCCTATAGCAGTGCCAGCCAGTTTCCTTATAGCAGTGCCCCTATAGCAGTGCCAGCCAGTACCCCTATAGCAGTGCCCCTATAGCAGTGCCAGCCAGTTTCCTTATAGCAGTGCCCCTATAGCAGTGCCAGCCAGTACCCCTATAGCAGTGCCAGCCAATTTCCTTATAGCAGTGCCAGCCAGTGCCCCTATAGCAGTGCCAGCCAGTGCCCCTGTAGCAGTGCCAGCCAGTGCCCCTATAGCAGTGCCAGCCAGTGCCCCTATAGCAGTGCCAGCCAGTTCCCCTGTAGCAGTGCCAGCCAGTGCCCCTATAGGAGTGCCAGCCAGTTCCCCTGTCTGGCATAAATGATAGTGTCCTACTATGCCTGTGTGTGCCCCGGCAAGCGTCCCATCCTTTTGAAAATTGATGAGAGGGGTAAAAAGTTGCAATTAAAAACAATATATACTAAAATTTGTGCCTTTTTTTTGCCATAAAAGTGGCGTAAAGTTCAGACGTCCAGCGGAGATCAGTAATATTTTCTACTGTTCTTCCCATGTAATATAATCTATAAATTTGTAATTATCTCAGATCCTTACACCTCAAGTCTTCAGACTCCTTCCTAAAACGTCTTCCACAGTAAAATCATTATCTTCACAGCCCGTCAGGATTTTACCTTGGGGAGAGCAATAAGCTGCAGGTAATAGAGAGAGTCAATACCGCTTCCCCCGCTCCGTCCCAGAGTGGGACCCACTATAAATGCTTATTGCGCCCCGTCTTCAGCTCCGTCCCTCCGGCTCCTCATGCGCTGTAAATGTCAGCGTGTTTCCAGGCTCTAATGATTCCTGCTGGAGAGAAGCCTTGAAATCCATGCACATTGTGTTTGTCTTTTATCCTATTAATCTGCAGTAATAGTTGACCCACGTCTGTCCTCCCTCCAAGGGCCAATCAATACCTCTATTTAGAATCCTGACCCCTTCCTGCACATAACAGTCCTGCAGCCAGAGGGCCCTATATACAGTCTCCTGCATCTCATGGGGCGAATATCACCTTCATCAGCTACCCAAACCTTTCTCTTCCCCTTTGTTATGCCTGGGACACCTACACCGAACACACATCTGTCTTACGTTACAATCTCATCTGCTCCTTGTAGAATTCAGATTCTTTTGTATATCAGCAGTAGCTACTATAATACTGCCCCTACGTACAAGAATATAGCTACTATAATACTGCCCCTATGTACAAGAATATAACTACTATAATACTGCCCCTATGTACAAGAATATAACTACTATAATACTGCTCCCTATGTACAAGAATATAACTACTATAATACTGCTCCTATGTACAAGAATATAACTACTATAATACTGCCCCTATGTACAAGAATATAGCTACTATAATACTGCCCCTATGTACAAGAATATAACTACTATAATACTGCTCCTATGTACAAGAATATAACTACTATAATACTGCTCCTATGTACAAGAATATAACTACTATAATACTGCCCCTATGTACAAGAATATAACTACTAGAATACTGCCCCCTATGTACAAGAATATAACTACTATAATACTGCCCCTATGTACAAGAATATAGCTACTATAATACTGCCCCTATGTACAAGAATATAACTACTATAATACTGCTCCTATGTACAAGAATATAACTACTATAATACTGCTCCTATGTACAAGAATATAACTACTATAATACTGCTCCTATGTACAAGAATATAACTACTATAATACTGCTCCTACGTACAAGAATATAACTACTATAATACTGCCCCTATGTACAAGAATATAACTACTATAATACTGCCCTCTAAATACAAGAATATAACTACTATAATACTGCCCCTATGTACAAGAATATAACTACTATAATACTGCTCCTATGTACAATAATATAACTACTATAATACTGCCCCATATGTACAGGAATATAACTACTATAATACTGCCCCTATGTATAAGAATATAACTACTATAATACTGCTCCTATGTACTAGAATATAACTACTATAATACTGCCCCTATGTACAAGAATATAACTACTATAATACTGCTCCTATGTACAAGAATATAACTAATATAATACTGCTCCTATGTACAAGAATATAACTACTATAATACTGCTCCTATGTACAAGAATATAACTGCTATAATACTGCCCCCTATGTACAAGAATATAACTACTATAATACTGCCCCCTATGTACAAGAATATAACTACTATAATACTGCTCCTATGTACAAGAATATAACTACTATAATACTGCCCCTATATACAAGAATATAACTACTATAATACTGCCCCCTATGTACAAGAATATGACTACTATAATACTGCCCCTATGTACAAGAATATAACTACTATAATACTGCCCCTATGTACAAGAATATAACTACTATAATACTGCCCCCTATGTACAAGAATATGACTACTATAATACTGCCCCTATGTACAAGAATATAACTACTATAATACTGCTCCTATGTACAAGAATATAACTACTATAATACTGCTCCTATGTACTAGAATATAACTACTATAATACTGCTCCTATGTACTAGAATATAACTGCTATAATACTGCTCCTATGTACAAGAATATAACTACTATAATACTGCTCCTATGTACAAGAATATAATATAATACTGCTCCTATGTATAAGAATATAACTACTATAATACTGCTCCTATGTATAAGAATATAACTGCTATAATACTGCCCCTATGTACAAGAATATAACTACTATAATACTGCGTCCTATGTACAAGAATACAACTACTTTAATACTGCTCCTATATACAAGAATATAACTATAATACTGCCCCCTATGTACAAGAATATAACTACTATAATACTGCCCCTATGTACAAGAATATAACTGCTATAATACTGCTCATATGTACAAGAATATAACTGCTATAGTACTGCTCGTATGTACAAGAATATAACTACTATAATACTGCTCCTATATACAAGAATATAACTACTATAATACTGCCCCTATGTACAAGAATATAACTACTATAATACTGCTTCTATGTACAAGAATATAACTACTATAATACTGCTCCTATGTACAAGAATATAACTACTATAATACTGCTCCTATGTACAAGAATATAACTACTATAATACTGCCCCCATGTACAAGAATATAACTACTATAATACTGCCCCCATGTACAAGAATATAACTACTATAATACTGCCCATGTACAAGAATATAACTACTATAATACTGCCCCTATGTACAAGAATATAACTACTATAATACTGCCCCTATGTACAAGAATATAACTACTATAATACTGCCCCCTATGTACAAGAATATAACTACTATAATACTGCCCCCTATGTACAAGAATATGACTACTATAATACTGCCCCTATGTACAGGAATATAACTACTATAATACTGCCCCTATGTACAAGAATATAACTACTATAATACTGCCCCTATGTACAAGAATATAACTACTATAATACTGCTCGTATGTACAAGAATATAACTACTATAATACTGCTCGTATGTACAAGAATATAACTACTATAATACTGCTCGTATGTACAAGAATATAACTACTATAATACTGCCCGTATGTACAAGAATATAACTACTATAATACTGCTCCTATGTACAAGAATATAACTACTATAATACTGCTCCTATGTACAAGAATATAACTACTATAATACTGCTCCTATGTACAAGAATATAACTACTATAATACTGCTCCTATGTACAAGAATATAACTACTATAATACTGCCCGTATGTACAAGAATATAACTACTATAATACTGCTCCTATGTACAACAATATAACTACTATAATACTGCCCCTATGTACAACAATATAACTACTATAATACTGCCCCTATGTACAAGAATATAACTACTATAATACTGCCCCTATGTACAAGAATATAACTACTATAATACTGCCCCTATGTACAAGAATATAACTACTATAATACTGCCCCTATGTACAAGAATATAACTACTATAATACTGCCCCCTATGTACAAGAATATAACTACTATAATACTGCCCCCTATGTACAAGAATATGACTACTATAATACTGCCCCTATGTACAAGAATATAACTACTATAATACTGCCCCTATGTACAAGAATATAACTACTATAATACTGCTCGTATGTACAAGAATGTAACTGCTATAATACTGCTCGTATGTACAAGAATATAACTACTATAATACTGCCCGTATGTACAAGAATATAACTACTATAATACTGCTCCTATATACAAGAATATAACTACTATAATACTGCTCCTATATACAAGAATATAACTACTATAATACTGCCCCCTATGTACAAGAATATAACTACTATAATACTGCTCCTATGTACAAGAATATAACTACTATAATACTGCTCCTATGTACAAGAATATAACTACTATAATACTGCTCCTATGTACAAGAATATAACTACTATAATACTGCTCCTATGTACAAGAATATAACTACTATAATACTGCTCCTATGTACAAGAATATAACTACTATAATACTGCTCCTATGTACAAGAATATAACTACTATAATACTGCTCCTATATACAAGAATATAACTACTATAATACTGCTCCTATATACAAGAATATAACTACTATAATACTGCCCCCTATGTACAAGAATATAACTACTATAATACTGCTCCTATGTACAAGAATATAACTACTATAATACTGCTCCTATGTACAAGAATATAACTACTATAATACTGCTCCTATGTACAAGAATATAACTACTATAATACTGCTCCTATGTACAAGAATATAACTACTATAATACTGCCTCCTATGTACAAGAATATAACTACTATAATACTGCTCCTATGTACAAGATGGTTCTTTTCCCAACCAATTGATCAGTATGGTGTGGAAGGAAGAATCGATGTGTTTCCTATTCCAGCTGTAATAAATGAAGATCCGTCTCTTAAGGGCATTTAGACCTCAGACCTTGAGTTCAGCAAAACGATTTGCAGGACCCTGAACCAGTGGCCACAATGGTGGTCCGTTATCACTGGACTGGATATAACTACTATAATACTGTCCCTACGGATAAGAATATAACTACTATAATACTGTCCCTACGGATAAGAATATAACTACTATTTTAGTATATGGGTGGGAGCTACAGCACGCGGACCCCCTCCGGCGAGCAGTTACCTGATACCTATGAAGCCGCAGTGAATGTTACAATGTAACAAGATTCTACATCTGTCCTGGAGCTGGCCCTCTCTCCGCGCGGACGGAGCTGGCCCTCTCTCCGCGCGGACGGTCTATGTGTAGGTTTGGGAGGTCACACAGCTTATCCCGGAGTCTTTTACTTTCTAACCCTCAGCAGATAAGTTCCCTGAATGGGGCGCGCTGTCATTACGCTGTCGAGTGAGGTGGAAGTAATGCAGCAGCTCGGACCCTCTGTTTACAACCTATAGATTTTTTTTCCTCCTTTTTAGCTGTATCGAGCACTTAATCAGAGAAGCTTCCTGCGCCCCCCGGCCCCTGTCAACGCCTCAGCTCTACTCCCCTCCACCGGAGTGTGTCATTGTGACCCATGTTCCAGGAGGTTAGGCGTGCAATTACGGATCAATAACTGGATTTTTCCTGTTGCGCTGTATTATATTATCATCGCCTCTTTCCTCGCCAGCGGGAAGTCCTCCCTCTAAGCTGTGATCTGTCGCCGGCTCACTAAACCCAAGACGTCCTAAAAAGACTTTGCTTAATTTGTCACTTCCATCTCATGTTAAGGAATTTATCGTATGTCGGATCCCGTCTTTTTATTCTGTGCTGTAGAACATAAGCTGATTTTCTCTGTTATCAGCCATTTCAGGGTAAGGAGAGAAGATGCAATAAAATCCCTTCCCTCCGTGATCACTACTGTATCTCCGCTACGAAGGACCCCCAATGAAGGAGAATATTACCATTTTATCCTATGCCCGCTCCATCTCAAAAAGTGGTGGCTCATCACTAGGAGACGTCATAATTTTATGATCAATGGTGATCGGCACCGTTTCGGAGAAAAAGAGTCCTCAGGGGATTCCTCTGCTCATCGCGCTCCACCCACCTGCTGTCCCGGGGAATCACAGCCACAGTGAAGCGAATGGCTGCAGCTCCATCCACAACCAGGTAGCTGGAAGCAACGCTATGCTACTGGAAAAAACTGCTTAAGGCGACCTTTCTCCAAAATTAATAAGTTTACCTGGCCACATCATGGAATAGTGACTTCAGAGCTCAGTAATACGTCTTTTTTATTTTTTTAATTTCTCCTCTTCATTACAGAGATATTTGCTTGTAAGGTTGTAATTTGTGCTAAACCCAACTGGGCGTTACCAGATTTTCTTCTTTTTGTGGGCGTATATTTCACCCAATGCATGACACTGACCAATCATAAGCAGGAGGCATCATGCAGGTGAAAAAAAGAACACGCCCCTAGATAAGCTTAGAGTCAGCTTTCTCTGTGTGAGACATGTAATGACACACAGCCCTGCTCTCCTCACTGATCTCTGCACCTACTATGTAGAATAAAGCAGAGCTGAGTTTCATCACAAACGCCTCCATCTTTCATCTCACGGAAGTCAGTGGTGGTAGGGACTGGGGGAGTACTGACTGCTATGAGCGGAAAGCTGGAAGTGTTGATAATCACTCAACTCTGGTGTATCGCTCACATGCTTCAGCCACACTGACTGTCATGAGAGGAGATCTGGAGGTGTTTGTACTCGCACTTGGCTCTGCTCTTTACTACAAAGTTGGTGCAGAGGCCAGGATTGTCTGTCATTACATATCTCACAGAAAGAGCAATCTTCTTCTGACCTTCTGGGGGCGTGTTCTTTTAGCCCCTGCATGACGGATCCTGCTTATGATTGGTCAATGTCATGCAGGGGAAGAAGTACACGCCCCCCAGAGACAAATCTTTGGAAATTCCCCCGTTGGACTTATCATAAATTATAACCTAAACTTTACAAGCTGATATCTCCCCAAGAAGAGGAAAAAATTAAAAATAAAAACTGCATTTAACTCAGCTCTGCAGCTATTTTTCCTGTGACGTGGCCAGTATAACATGCTCTGTCTGGTGAATGGCTTCCACGTTTGGATCAGCATTCAAACAACTTTCATTCATAGCGTTCCTAGGAGTCGGACCCCTACTGATCATAAAGTGATGGCATACCGTAGGGATAGCAATATCCCTTTAAGAAGGAGGAGCTTAGTATAGACCCAATATACTTACTAATATAGCCAAAAATGTGGAAACAATTACATAAATTTGATCTTCATCCAAAATAATTACCCTCTTTATCAGTGTGTATATATGTGTGTGTGTGTGTGTGTGTGTGTGTGTGTGTGTGTGTGTAAGTTCTTGGCTTGTTTTTGGAAACACTGGGATATTATGGATATCCCCTTTAATCTACTGATGATTATAGCCCGTCAGACGGGGAGACAGTTGAGCTAAGGCATCATAGTGTAGGCTATTGGGATTTATAGGGATTGGACAGGCGTAGACATTCATGGCTGCTTTCTTTCAAAAACAGCGCCACCTCTGTCCATGGGTTGTGTCTGGTATTGCAGCTCATTTCCTTTCTTTTTAAAGGGCACCTACACTTTATTTTCTAAATATTTGACTGGACATCGGTGGGGGTTCGGGCCCTGAGACCCCTCACCGATTGCTGGTCCCCACACGGTCCTGTCCAGAGTCCAGGTATATATTATATCTCCGACTTTTTTGCGTTTCCTGACGTGGCTGGCTGTATGCTTATTTGGCAGTAAATAGTTAATGCATTGCTAGCCATAGTGGATAATCATATTTCCTGGACATATATAATATAACCTTGATGAGACTTTACTTGTGACAATGTGAGGTATTTAAGATGTATCTATGGGCCATAGTGCCATACTATCTCTCACAGTATGAACCCCGTTGGTCCTTCATTATGATGGATTTTTTACAATGTATGTGTTTTGCACCGCCTTTGTCAGATATTTTCCTGATCTTTTATCCTATTATATTTAATAAAAGTTAATTTTTATACTAATTAACTATTTCTTGGGTCTTCCTGATCGCGTGTTTTTCCTCTATTTATTTTGTTGTCAGTGAGTAGAAATATTTTTATTTACACCCAGAGGCTGAAAATCTATGCAGCTCACACAGGGGCCCGGGCTATCTGAGAGGTCTGACCATACGACACATCTATACGCAGACTTTATGTCCTCCCCCAATGTATGGGTCATCTGGAATAAGAAAAACACGGCTGCTTTCACCTGAGAACAGCGCCCCCCTGTCCATGGACGGGGTCTGGTATTGGAGCTCAGTTCTATTGAAGTGAATGGGGCAAAACTGCAGTACCACAAACAACCTGTAGACCGAGGGGGGGGGGGGGGGCACTTGCTATGGTTTTCTAATTGTGGAAAACCCCTTTAAATGTCCTTTCTGCATGACTGACATATACACGTGTGTGTGTGTGTATGTATGTATATATATATATATATACATACAGTACAGACCAAAAGTTTGGACACACCTTCTCATTTAAAGATTTTTCTGTATTTTCATGACTATGAAAATTGTACATTCACACTGAAGGCATCAAAACTATGAATTAACACATGTGGAATTATATACTTAACAAAAAAGTGTGAAACAACTGAAAATATCTCTTATATTCTAGGTTCTTCAAAGTAGCCACCTTTTGCTTTGATGACTGCTTTGCACACTCTTGGCATTCTCTTGATGAGCTTCAAGAGGTAGTCACCGGAAATGGTTTTCACTTCACAGGTGTGCCCTGTCAGGTTTAATAAGTGGGATTTCTTGCCTTATAAATGGGGTTGGGACTATCAGTTGTGTCGTGCAGAAGTCTGGTGGATACACAGCTGATAGTCCTACTGAATAGACTGTTAGAATTTGTATTATGGCAAGAAAATAGCAGCTAAGTAAAGAAAAATGAGTGGCCATCATTACTTTAAGAAATGAAGGTTAGTCAGTCCGAAAAATTGGGCAAACTTTGAAAGTGTCCCCAAGTGCAGTTGCAAAAACCATCAAGCGCTACAAAGAAACTGTCTCACATGAGGACTGCCCCAGGAAAGGAAGACCAAGAGTCACCTCTGCTTCTGAGGATAAGTTTATCCGAGTCACCAGCCTCAGAATCGCAGGTTAACAGCAGCTCAGATTAGAGACCAGGTCAATGCCACACAGAGTTCTAGCAGCAGACACATCTCTACAACAACTGTTAAGAGGAGGCTTTGTGCAGCAGGCCTTCATGGTAAAATAGCTGCTAGGAAACCACTGCTAAGGACAGGCAACAAGCAGAAGAGACTTGTTTGGGCTAAAGAACACAAGGAATGGACATTAGACCAGTGGAAATCTGTGCTTTGGTCTGATGAGTCCAAATTTGAGATCTTTGGTTCCAACCACTGTGTCTTTGTGCGACGCAGAAAAGGTGAACGGATGGACTCTACATGCCTGGTTCCCACCGTGAAGCATGGAGGAGGAGGTGTGATGGTGTGGGGGTGCTTTGCTGGTGACACTGTTGGGGATTTCTTCAAAATTGAAGGCATACTGAACCAGCATGGCTACCACAGCATCTTGCAGCGGCATGCTATTCCATCCGGTTTGCGTTTAGTTGGACCATCATTTATTTTTCAACAGGACAATGACCCCAAACACCTCCAGGCTGTGTAAGGGCTATTTGACCAAGAAGGAGAGTGATGGGGTGCTACGCCAGATGACCTGGCCTCCACAGTCACCAGACCTGAACCCAATCGAGATGGTTTGGGGTGAGCTGGACCGCAGAGTGAAGGCAAAAGGGCCAACAAGTGCTAAGCATCTCTGGGAACTCCTTCAAGATTGTTGGAAGACCATTTCTGGTGACTACCTCTTGAAGCTCATCAAGAGAATGCCAAGAGTGTGCAAAGCAGTCATCAAAGCAAAAGGTGGCTACTTTGAAGAACCTAGAATATAAGACATATTTTCAGTTGTTTCACACTTTTTTGTTAACTATATAATTCCACATGTGTTAATTCATAGTTTTGATGCCTTCAGTGTGAATGTACAATTTTCATAGTCATGAAAATATAGAAAAATCTTTAAATGAGGTGTGTCCAAACTTTTGGTCTGTACTGTATACATTGCTCAAAAAAAATAAAGGGAACACTGAAATAACACATCCTAGATCTGAATGAATGAAATATTCTCATTGAATATTTTGTTCTGTACAAAGTTGAATGTGCTGACAACAAAATCACACAAAATCATCAATGGAAATCAAATTTATTAACCAATGGAGGCCTGGATTTGCAGTCACCCCCAAAATTAAAGTGGAAAAACACACTACAGGCTGATCCAACTTTGATGTAATGTCCTTAAAACAAGTAAAAATGAGTCTCAGTGTTGTGTGTGGCCTCCACATGCCTGTATGACCTCCCTACAACGCCTGGGCATGCTCCTGATGAGGCTGAGTATTGTGTGTGGCCTCCACGTGCCTGTATGACCTCCCTACAACGCCTGGGCATGCTCCTGATGAGGCTCAGTATTGTGTGTGGCCTCCACGTGCCTGTATGACCTCCCTACAACGCCTGGGCATGCTCCTGATGAGGTTGGGGATGGTCTCCTGTGGGATCTCCTCCCAGACCTGGACTAAAGCATCCGCCAACTCCTGAACAGTCTGTGGTGCAACGTGACGTTGGTGGATGGAGCGAGACATGATGTCCCAGATGTACTCAATCGGATTCAGGTCTGGGGAACGGGCGGGCCAGTCCATAGCTTCAATGCCTTCATCTTGCAGGAACTGCTGACACACTCCAGCCACATGAGGTCTGGCATTGTCCTGCATTAGGAGGAACCCAAGGCCAACCGCACCAGCATATGGTCTCACAAGGGGTCTGAGGATCTCATCTCGGTACCTAATGGCAGTCAGGCTACCTCTGGTGAGCACATGGAGGGCTGTGCGGCCCTCCAAAGAAATGCCACCCCACACCATTACTGACCCACTGCCAAACCGGTCATGCTGAAGGATGTTGCAGGCAGCAGATCGCTCTCCACGGCGTCTCCAGACTCTGTCACGTCTGTCACATGTGCTCAGTGTGAACCTGCTTTCATCTGTGAAGAGCACAGGGCGCCAGTGGCGACTTTGCCAATCCTGGTGTTCTGTGGCAAATGCCAAGCGTCCTGCACGGTGTTGGGCTGTGAGCACAACCCCCATCTGTGCACGTCGTGCCCTCATACCACCGTCATGGAGTCGGTTTCTAACCGTTTATGCAGACACATGCACATTTGTGGCCTGCTGGAGGTCATTTTGCAGGGCTCTGGCAGTGCTCCTCCTGTTCCTCCTTGCACAAAGGTGGAGGTAGCGGTCCTGCTGCTGGGTTGTTGCCCTCCTACGGCCCCCTCCATGTCTCCAGGTGTACTGGCCTGTCTCCTGATAGCGCCTCCATCCTCTGGACACTACGCTGACAGACACAGCAAACCTTCTTGCCACAGCTCGCATTGATGTGCCATCCTGGATGAGCTGCACTACCTGAGCAACTTCTGTGGGTTGTAGAGTCCGTCTCATGCTACCACGAGTGTGAAAGCATAACCAACATTCAAAAGTGACCAAAACATCAGCCAGAAAGCATTGGTACAGAGATGTGGTCTGTGGTCCCCACCTGCAGAACCACTCCTTTATTGAGGGTGTCATGATAATTGCTAATAATTTCCATCTTTTGTCCATTCCATTTGCACAACAGCATGTGAAATTGATTGTCAATCAGTGTTACTTCCTAAGTGGACAGTTTGATTTCACAGAAGTTTGATCTACTTGGAGTTATATTCTGTTGTTTAAGTGTTCCCTTTATTTTTTGAGCAGTGTGTGTATGTGTATGTGTGTCTGTGTGTGTGTATATGTGTATATATATATATATATATATATATATATACACACAGTACAGACCAAAAGTTTGGACACACCTTCTCATTTAAAGATTTTTCTGTATTTTCATGACTATGAAAATTGTACATTCACACTGAAGGCATCAAAACTATGAATTAACACATGTGGAATTATATACTTAACAAAAAAGTGTGAAACAACTGAAAATATGTCTTATATTCTAGGTTCTTCAAAGTAGCCACCTTTTGCTTTGATGACTGCTTTGCACACTCTTGGCAGTCTCTTGATGAGCTTCAAGAGGTAGTCACCGGAAATGGTCTTCCAACAATCTTGAAGGAGTTCCCAGAGATGCTTAGCACTTGTTGGCCCTTTTGCCTTCACTCTGCGGTCCAGCTCACCCCAAACCATCTCGATTGGGTTCAGGTCTGGTGACTGTGGAGGCCAGGTCATCTGGCGTAGCACCCCATCACTCTCCTTCTTGGTCAAATAGCCCTTACACAGCCTGGAGGTGTGTTTGGGGTCATTGTCCTGTTGAAAAATAAATGATGGTCCAACTAAACGCAAACCGGATGGAATAGCATGCCGCTGCAAGATGCTGTGGTAGCCATGCTGGTTCAGTATGCCTTCAATTTTGAATAAATCCCCAACAGTGTCACCAGCAAAGCACCCCCACACCATCACACCTCCTCCTCCATGCTTCATGGTGGGAACCAGGCATGTAGAGTCCATTCGTTCACCTTTTCTGCGTCACACAAAGACACGGTGGTTGGAACCAAAGATCTCAAATTTGGACTCATCTGACCAAAGCACAGATTTCCACTGGTCTAATGTCCATTCCTTGTGTTCTTTAGCCCAAACAAGTCTCTTCTGCTTGTTGCCTGTCCTTAGCAGTGGTTTCCTAGCAGCTATTTTACCATGAAGGCCTGCTGCACAAAATCTCCTCTTAACAGTTGTTGTAGAGATGTGTCTGCTGCTAGAACTCTGTGTGGCATTGACCTGGTCTCTAATCTGAGTTGCTGTTAACCTGCAATTTCTGAGGCTGGTGACTCAGATAAACTTATCCTCAGAAGCAGAGGTGACTCTTGGTCTTCCTTTCCTGGGGCGGTCCTCATGTGAGACAGTTTCTTTGTAGCGTTTGACGGTTTTTGCAATTGCACTTGGGGACACTTTCAAAGTTTGCCCAATTTTTCGGACTGACTGACCTTCATTTCTTAAAGTAATGATGGCCACTCGTTTTTCTTTACTCAGCTGCTTTTTTCTTGCCATAATACAAATTCTAACAGTCTGTTCAGGAGGACTATCAGCTGTGTATCCACCTGACTTCTGCACAACACAACTGATGGTCCCAACCCCATTTATAAGGCAAGAAATCCCACTTATTAAACCTGACAGGGCACACCTGTGAAGTGAAAACCATTTCCGGTGACTACTACCTCTTGAAGCTCATCAAGAGAATGCCAAGAGTGTGCAAAGCAGTCATCAAAGCAAAAGGTGGCTACTTTGAAGAACCTAGAATATAAGACATATTTTCAGTTGTTTCACACTTTTTTGTTAAGTATATAATTCCACATGTGTTAATTCATAGTTTTGATGCCTTCAGTGTGAATGTACAATTTTCATAGTCATGAAAATACAGAAAAATCTTTAAATGAGAAGGTGTGTCCAAACTTTTGGTCTATACTATATATATATATATGTATGTATGTATGTATATGTATATGTTCGCTCTCTGTAAACCAGATCTGATTTGCATTTCTTCCTCCAGAATTTTCCGCTGCTGTGGAAACACGAGACATTGTCAGTTTCTATGGTAAAATTAGACGTCTTGGAGACATGTGCTTTTCTTCCCTTTACTCCTGCTTAATATAGTGTCTAGGTCTCGCCCCCCACCATCCAGTGCGTAGACCTCCCACCCACCGGGTACTGCCAGTAGTGGTAGATGCTTTTAAAGGGGGATTTCATGTCCACTATATATCACATATATAGTCCTGAGCGAAGGACCCATCATTGTGCCCCAAAAGTGTGTTTAGTTATTACCCCGGAGGTCCCATGTGGCCCCATTATGACCATAGTCTGCACCGTGCTATACTGGATATGCTATAGACTAAAGCTTTCCAGTCTGTGACTCTGTGGCTGTCAGGACATTCTGGGAGTTGTAGTTTTGCACCAGATGGGGATTACCACTTTTAGAAGATTTTATAATCTGGGGTCGCACAGGATTTATCTGTATTATCCTGGATGTCTTTGACCACCCTACTTATATTACAGCATGGTGGAGTCACAGACTGCGGCACTTTTTGGAAAGACTCGGTGCCCTCGCACTCCTCCATTACTCACAATAGCGAGCCTTTTGTTAGCGCTTCCCGAGCCGCCTAATTTGAGATTTTCCAATGCCTCAGGTTACCAGGCGTAAAAAATCCTCCGGGAGCGCAGGTCGCAGAAAATGCTGCCGCAGCAAGTGCTCAGTTCTGCTTATTTCGGCTGTTTCAGGAGCCAGCGCCTATGACAGAAGACCTGCTCGAGGAACAGTCTGAGGTCTTGGCTAAACTGGGGACCTCGGCGGAAGGGGCGCACCTCCGCGCTCGGATGCAGAGCGCCTGCTTGCTGTCAGACATGGAATCGTTTAAGGTATTTTGGATGTGGCCGGTGTAGAATATAATGTAATGTGTCAGTATATGGGACCCTATGTGTCAGCACAGCATAAAGACCTGCACATCTTTCCTCAGATGCCCTGTGGTGGAGATTTATGGGGTTCTCATTCTTGGTCACTGGGCGCGCTGTTTAATTGGAGTTCATGGATGTGGTTTTGCCTTTAACGCCTGATGATTGTCAGTGTGACCCTAAACACAGATAACACCCTGCCCCGGAGCCCACTGCGGATAACACCCTGCCCCCGATCCCCCTGCGAATGTCACCCTGCCCAGGAGCCCCCTGCGAATGTCACCCTTCCCATGGAGCCCCCTGCAGGTGTCACCCTTCCCACGGAGCCCCCTGCGGATGTCACCCTGCCCCCGAGCCCCCTGCGGATGTCACCCTGCCCCCGAGCCCCCTGCGGATGTCACCCTGCCCCCGAGCCCCCTGCGGATGTCACCCTGCCCCCGAGCCCCCTGCGGATGTCACCCTGCCCCCGAGCCCCCTGCAGACGTGCTGACATTTTCCTCCCCAGTGACTTGTGTGACTGCTCTCCGTAGGCTGCCAACCCTGGCTGCTGCTTGGAGGACTTCGTCAGGTGGTACTCCCCGCGGGACTACGTCGAGGAGGAAGCGGAGGACGAAAGTGGCAACAAAGTCATCAAAGGAGAACTGAGCGCCAGGATGAAAATCCCCAATAACATGTGGGTGGAAGCCTGGGAGACTGCCCGACCAACGCCCGCACGCCGGCAGCGCAGGTTATTCGATGACACTAAGGAGGCAGAAAAGGTGAGAAATCGAAGGTCTGATTCTTGTTAAAGGGACGTTACTTAAAGCCAGATTTAAAGGGGTTGTCCACGATTTAACTATAGACGAACTGTGCTTAGGATAGGTAATCGGCATCAGATCAGTGGGGTCCAACACCCGGCCCCCCAACAATGAGCTGTTTACAGATCCGGCAGCCACAGGAACAACAAACAGCTGGTCAGTGTGTCAGACCCCCACCAATCTGAGATTGATGACCTATCCTACAGGTATAATGTTATGGATCACCCCTTTAAGAATAGTGAACGGCCTTTAATTTGTAACTCCGTGCCTTGCTATTACGTGGACAGACCTCGCTGCACGTAGAGTTGGTGATTCGGGGTCCGCGGTGTCGGGGGGCGACGTCTGTGTATAAGGAGATGGCGGAAGTTTCCCAGTAAGGACTGATGTGGCCGCTGGTTCCATCACATTGATTTCTGCCGCCGGAGTCTTCTGTGAGGCTGTCAGTAACACGGTGACGACTCCTCTCCTGCGATAACCATGGCTGACCTTTATCTGCTTATTTGGTTTTCACAGACCTCCTCTCCCCCAAGTCGGATCGGTAATTAATTATCAGGATGTCGCCTGATTTCTCCATTTTTCATCTCAGAGATTTATAGCACTGGAAGGAAGTGAACATCACAAGTAATGTCGGCCACAGCCATTACCCCGTCCATGTGTTCTCATAGAGGAAGAGCAATAAGCTGCAGCAGAATAGTGAGTGCAGCTCTGGAGTATAATACAAGATGTAACTCAGGATCAGTAATGTAATGTATGTACACAGTGACTGCACCAGCAGAATAGTGAGCGCAGCTCTGGAGTATAATACAGGATGTAACTCAGGATCAGTAATGTAATGTATGTACACAGTGACTGCACCAGCAGAATAGTGAGTGCAGCTCTGGAGTATAATACAGGATGTAACTCAGGATCAGTAATGTAATGTATGTACACAGTGACTGCACCAGTAGAATAGTGAGTGCAGCTCTGGAGTATAACACAGGATGTAACTCAGGATCAGTAATGTAATGTCTGTACGCAGTGACTGCACCAGCAGAATAGTGAGTGCAGCTCTGGAGTATAACACAGGATGTAACTCAGGATCAGTAATGTAATGTATGTACACAGTGACTGCACCAGCAGAATAGTGAGTGCAGCTCTGGAGTATAATACAGGATGTAACTCAGGATCAGTAATGTAATGTATGTACGCAGTGACTGCACCAGCAGAATAGTGAGTGCAGCTCTGGAGTATAATACAGGATGTAACGTGGTCGGCTTCTTCTCTAGTACACTCCTGGTCAGTGCCCTGTCGCTGCCGGTTCTGGTTTCTTCTTCTGATCTAGTTCAGTGAATTTCCCATTCTAGCTCTCCCCGGTTTATCGCTGGGTGTAGACTCGGGTATTTCTGCCGCTTCGTCTCTATTTCCTTTACTTATAGTTTGTTTTTATAAAGCAATAAATAAAAATGTACTTAAGAAAATGCGGCCGTCCGCTCTGGTTTCCATGACAGCGACTTGAGGAGAATTGAGCCTCATTGTTCAGGCGCTTATTCTGCAGCGTCGCGTCGACATAAGCCGCATCTCGTCAGCTGCAGATTGTACAGGCGGCCACTTAGTCCTGTCTGTGCAGAGCGGTAACACAAAGAGCGGAGGCTGCGCACCGAGGCCTCCGACCTCTCACCGCCGGGCACCGAGGCCTCCGACCTCTCACCGCCGGGCACCGAGGCCTCCGACCTCTCACCGCCGGGCACCGAGGCCTCCGACCTCTCACCGCCGGGCACCGAGGCCTCCGACCTCTCACCGCCGGGCACCGAGGCCTCCGACCTCTCACCGCCGGGCACCGAGGCCTCCGACCTCTCACCGCCGGGCACCGAGGCCTCCGACCTCTCACCGCCGGGCACCGAGGCCTCCGACCTCTCACCGCCGGGCACCGAGGCCTTCGACCTCTCACCGCCGGGCACCGAGGCCTTCGACCTCTCACCGCCGGGCACCGAGGCCTCTGACCTCTCACCGCCGGGCACCGAGGCCTCTGACCTCTCACCGTCGCGCACTGAGGGGGCTTTCCAGCCTCAACCTGAATAGACCAGAGGTGTACGTGCTCGATCTCCACTCCATTCATTGTCTATGGGACATAACGCAGGAGTCCCATCACGCAGCAGTCCCATCAGGCGGCATTTCCATAGACAGTGAATGGAGCGGAGGCCGAGCATGGGTCTCTGCTCCATCGTGCAGGTTGGGGCAGCTTTGCCCTTCTCATGGGTTTCCAGAGCTGCAATCTCGGGTTCAAATCGAACCCCCGGTGATCAGCAACATCCTAAGAGTTGAGGATGTCTTTATTTTTTAGGAATAACCCTTTAATATCCTGCCCCGTATGTTGGAGATGACTTGTGGGTCTATGGCCGTCTTTAGGGACATGAGATGACTTGTGGGTCTATGGCCATTTTTAAGGACATGAGATGACTTGTGTGTCTATGGCCGTTTTTAGGGACATGAGATGACTTGTGGGTCTATGGCCGTCTTTAGGGACATGAGATGACTTGTGGGTCTATGGCTGTCTTTAGGGACATGAGATGATTTGAGGGTCTATGGCCGTTTTTAGGGACATGAGATGACTTGTGGGTCTATGGCCGTTTTTAGGGACATGAGATGACTTGTGGGTCTATGGCCGTCTTTAGGGACATGAGATGTCTTGAGGGTCTATGGCTGTTTTTAAGGACATGAGATGACTTGTGGGTCTATGGCCGTCTTTAGGGACATGAGATGTCTTGAGGGTCTATGGCTGTTTTTAAGGACATGAGATGACTTGTGGGTCTATGGCCGTCTTTAGGGACATGAGATGTCTTGAGGGTCTATGGCTGTTTTTAAGGACATGAGATGACTTGTGGGTCTATGGCCGTCTTTAGGGACATGAGATGTCTTGAGGGTCTATGGCTGTTTTTAAGGACATGAGATGACTTGTGGGTCTATGGCCATCTTTAGGGACATGAGATGACCCTCTCACCCTCTACACTTTAGGTTCTCCATTACTTGGCCGTCCAGAAACCCGCAGACCTGACCCGCCATCTCCTCCCGTGCGTCATCCATGCTGCTCTTCTCAAGATCAAAGAAGAAGGTGACTGCCATCCTCACCCCATATTACACAATAACGTACCTTCCCTATAGATGATGGCGGTTGTATTCATGTCTTCTGATCTTTCTACAGAAATAGTGGAAGATATTCCTTCTGTGAAGTCATCAATAAAGCGCATCATCTCTCATTCCAGTAAAGTTCTGCGCTTCCCCGGCCCCGAAGACAAGAAGTTGGAGGTGAGTGACCAGGTGTCCATGAAGGGGTGGCCGAGTCTCAGCAGATTTTGTCAGGTTCATGTGTTCCCTCTCTTTTTCTTTCCCAGGATATAATCAACCAGATCATTAATGTGGAGGCCACCATCGCCAGAGCTCGGTCGCTGAAGGCCAAGTTCGGGACGGACCGATGTGACAACGCAGAGGAAAAGGAAGATCTAGAGAAGTATTTATGATGCAGAGCGCCATCTGCAGTCATGGACGAGGCAGTACAGACCCTTGATGCTGGTCACAGACATAGCATAAAATGGTCCATCCTAAATGAAGAACTGCCAGAACGATTTGCAGGATCCTGGTCCGGTGGTCACGTTGGTAGCCCAGAGCCCTGCAAAGCTCCTTCTACCCGCCGGCATCCTGGGCGCCTCTAGTGATTCTAGACCCTGCGACGAAGCGTGACCTACGTCATAACATCGTGGGGGCCTACAAATCAGGATGCCGGCCGGTAGGAGTGTAATAGGGCTCCAGTCCAGTGATAACGGACCACCATTGTGGCCACTGGTTCAGGGTCCTGCAAATCGTTTTGCTGAACTCAAGGTCTGAGGTCTAAATGCCCTTAAGAGACGGATCTTCATTTATTACAGCTGGAATAGGAAACACATCGATTCTTCCTTCCACACCATACTGATCAATTGGTTGGGAAAAGAACCAACTTGCAATACCACATGCAAACTGTGCACACGGATGGCGCTGTTTTAAAGGGAAATAATAAAGCAGCCATGTTTTTCTAATCCTGGATCACACCTTTTTAAAATTGACTTTGGCCTGGCTGTAGGTTCTCTCTGTTTCTGGGAAAGCTGGGTCGCTACCAGTACAGCCACCGTTACACAGGGATGTAAACACACAGGTTTTTTACATGAAAAAGCTGCATCAAAAGCCCAAGATTTTTTTGGTGCTGATTTTTACACATTTCTTTGTGTGTGTAGCATTTTTTTTTCCAAGCAGAAACCAAGCTTCAACTATAGACATGTTGCTTTGCTACAGGCATTAAAAACAGCACGGTGTGCACTGTGGCGAGTTTTCCTAATGAAATTGATAGTTTACAGAGGATTTAAGGCAATTTTTCTTGTGTATTTTGCAGGAGATTCTGCTTCAAAATCCACGTCAAAAACTCATGTGTGAACATTCCCCAACTCCCACATTATGCCGGAGATCTGAATACATAACTGTTTGTCATTCAGGAGTGTAGGAAAGCTGTGGAGGACACCTGGCAGCTATATTAGGGCTCATCCAGCTTTCCCAGGAACAGATTGGGGGGGTGGTGGGGTCTGTGTTGCCCATCTCTGGGCCGTATGTACACTTGCAGGATGATGATGATGATGATGATCTCCCGTCCTGTCAGCCTCCTCTCTGCTGTCATGGCTGATGTGCTGATCTCTTCTCGCTGACAGGTTTGTGAGTTGTCTCCTGGAGCAGCCTGAGGTGCCAATCATCGGAGCGTGCAGGGGTCCGGCCGGAAGCATCATCCACAAGATGTTTGTCAGCGCTCAGCGGGTGAGTCCGGGCTGTAATAACGGAGAACATGGGAGGAATGAAACGCGCGTGTAATGAACGCGGCTCGCCGCCGTGCCGTACATGCTCCTCCGAGGTGACGGCAGACCAGGACACCTTGTTTTCTGTGCTTGATTAATGTCCTCTCATTATCTCGCCCTGCGGGGCCGGCGCAGACATCCCCCCTCTTATCGGAGACACAATAAACAGGCAGCGGCTTTTGTCTCCATCCCGCATTCAGGACAAACAAGCGGCCGCCATCGGTGTAAGTCAGAGTGCGATCACCTGCTGTACAGATAGTCGGGTCTCATAGACGAGCCTCTGAGTGACCCCCCCCAATGTGTGCTCAGGGGGGTCTGACCTGTAGGATCGTCACCGATCAGTGCCGTGGTCCCAAAGCCCCTCACTGAGCTGAGCATCTATAAATGCACCTGTGACCAGCACTGCAGCTCGGCCGCATGTAAGACCCCCGGCAGGGGTGCGAGTGTGAGACCCCCAATGATCGCACACTGAGGGTCTATTCTAAGAATCAGTAATCAATTTATATTCCTGGAAATTGAGCGCAGTAGAAGTGATGACATCACAGGATGACATCACATCAGCTTTGCAAATATCCGATGGTTGGGCGGACAGGTGGCGTCACCGGGGAAGGGGCTTCTTGCAATGAACCCCCTCGATAGGTCTTGTAGTTCCTGCCACGACACGGGTATCATGAGACGGTTGACGCAGAGCCCCTCTATGAATGTCCATCCCCCTCCCCCATCATCATGGCGTCCATACCTGTGCGTAATGTCGTGCTGCATGTACTAATCTGTCTGTCTAACCTCTCATAGCCGTCCTCGGCTTGACTGTGTCTCTATCTCTCACCCCGGTTTCCTTTCTCCAGCTGACTGAATCTTCTGATGAGGTAACATCCACAATTTCTACCTCATTTCCTCACCCCATGTCTTTAATGAGCGGAGGACCCCCCGGCCCCCCGGAGCGTCACCTAACACTTACTAACCCGCTCCATCCTGACACATAGATACAATGTTACCGCCAGCGTACGAGGCGAAAGCTGCGCTACCGCACAAAGCGCCACATCCCGCGACCTCGAGCCGGCAGACCCCGCCTAGCGGACCACTGTCCGCCCCCATTTTATCACTCTGGTAGCCAGGACTAAATTTCCAGGTTTCTATGACGAGATTCAGCTAAAAATACCCTACACATCTCTCGGGATGAGGCAGAAACGTTTGATCAGAGGGGTCCTGATTCTTGGGACCCTCCATAATTAGCAGAATGAAAGGGTCACAGTTCAGTGAGAGACGCGTCCACTTCACTGTTTACACAGGACATGAATATTCCCGTCCCAGAAAATCCCTTTAAAATAAGAAGCTGCAATACCAGATCCGGCCTGAAGATTAAGGGTGGCGTTCTGGGTATAAATGATGCAGCTTTTCATCCCAGTACATTGAGCCCAATGTGTGACCCCAAAAAATCCATAGAAAATCTAAAGGCACACAGAAAAGGGTGGAGGAAATGCCCCAGACCCCCGATGTCACACCTGTACCCCTCTTGTGTCCCTCGTTGTGAGCATAGACCGGCCATGATGCCCAAGTCCCCGCCGTTGCAATGCTTGTGATGAATATTGTCTTGACATTTCAGGTGGCAATGATGGCCCCGATGGACGAAGAGCCCAAGAGGTCAAGTGCGTCCGATGACAAGAAGCTGCTGTCTGGAACAGACTTCCCCTCCCCCGCTGGCCGAGAAGTCATCCTGCGGACCACCGTGCCCAGACCGGCCCCCTATTCCAAGGCCCTGCCCCAGCGCATGTACAGCGTCCTCACCAAGGACGACTTCAGACTCGCCGGAGCCTTCTCCTCGGACACGTCCTTCTTCTAATGTCCTCCCGTGAGTCCGGGCGTAGTCAGGTGACGGCTGACGTAGCCCCTCGTCACAGGGCGACTCCTCCGCTTGTTAGTGTGATCGCTGTAGTCCATTTCATCCGAGTATCTTCAGGGCACTGAGCAGTCGGTGCTGGGGACTCTATTTAAGATGATCCTGTCCCGGTTCACTGTGAAGGAATCGTGGATTGTCCTTCACCCAAATGTAGAGATGTCTCCATCATGCTGGGAATAGGGGCGCAATGCTCTGCAGAGGTCACTGATGTCCCTGCGCCCGTCCACCTTCGGTTATTGTGTTCACTCTCCCTAGAGATCAGCGATCGTTATGTGAGTATTCGCTCCCCTCCGTGTCCTCTGCTAAAGTAATGGATCCCCCGCGATGATGGTGTTTGGTTTTTCCAGTATTTGGTTCCTTTAAATTTTATTAAAAGTATTTGATCGGTATCTCATGCCCCTTTAATATCCCCCAGAGTTGTCCGCTCAGGTTTATGTATTGTCCCTCATGTCCCTGTGTTTTTATAATGGAGGACTGAAATTATGGTATAAGCCCCCGGCCCCCCAGGAAACTGATAGATTCTTAGTGCATGCGGTCAGGTCAGGTCCTGCAGTGAGGGCAGGTCCTGGGGTTACGTCTCTGTAGAGACCAAGCGTGATGGTTGACATAGGGTACCGAGCTCAGGTCCCGGTAGGGGGTGCAGCGTCCCGGTACCGAGCTCAGGTCCCGGTAGGGGGTGCAGCGTCCCGGTACCGAGCTCAGGTCCCGGTACGGGGTGCAGCGTCCCGGTACCGAGCTCAGGTCCCGGTACGGGGTGCAGCGTCCCGGTACCGAGCTCAGGTCCCGGTACGGGGTGCAGCGTCCCGGTACAGAGCTCAGGTCTGGGTACGGGGTGCAGCGTCCCGGTACCGAGCTCAGGTCCCGGTATGGGGCGCAGATCTTGGGCCCCGGTGTCTGTACGAAGCTCTGGTCTTTTCCCGCGGTGTCTGTACGGAGCTCTGGTCTTTTTCTGCAGTGTCTGTACGGAGCTCTGGTCTTTTTCTGCGGTGTCTGTACGGAGCTCTGGTCCTTTCCCGCGGTGTCTGTACGGAGCTCTGGTCTTTTCCCGCGGTGTCTGGACGGAGCTCTGGTCTTTTTCCGTGGTGTCTGGACGGAGCTCTGGTCTTTTCCCGCGGTGTCTGGACGGAGCTCTGGTCTTTTCCCGCGGTGTCTGGACGGAGCTCTGGTCTTTTTCCGCGGTGTCTGGACGGAGCTCTGGTCTTTTTTCGCGGTGTCTGGACGGAGCTCTGGTCTTTTTTCGCGGTGTCTGGACGGAGCTCTGGTCTTTTTCCGCGGTGTCTGGACGGAGCTCTGGTCCTTTCCCGCGGTGTCTGTACGGAGCTCTGGTCTTTTCCCGCGGTGTCTGGACGGAGCTCTGGTCTTTTTCCGCGGTGTCTGGACGGAGCTCTGGTCTTTTTCCGCGGTGTCTGGACGGAGCTCTGGTCTTTTCCCGCGGTGTCTGGACGGAGCTCTGGTCTTTTCCCGCGGTGTCTGGACGGAGCTCTGGTCTTTTTCCGCGGTGTCTGGACGGAGCTCTGGTCTTTTTCTGCGGTGTCTGTACGGAGCTCTGGTCTTTTTCTGCGGTGTCTGTACGGAGCTCTGGTCTTTTTCTGCGGTGTCTGGACGGAGCTCTGGTCTTTTTCCGCGGTGTCTGGACGGAGCTCTGGTCTTTTTCCGCGGTGTCTGGACGGAGCTCTGGTCTTTTTCTGCGGTGTCTGTACGGAGCTCTGGTCCTTTCCCGCGGTGTCTATACGGAGCTCTGGTCTTTTCCCGCGGTGTCTGGACGGAGCTCTGGTCTTCTCCCGCGGTGACTGGACGGAGCTCTGGTCTTTTTCTGTGGTGTCTGGACGGAGCTCTGGTCTTTTTCTGCGGTGTCTGTACGGAGCTCTGGTCTTTTTCCGCGGTGTCTGTACGGAGCTCGGGTCTTTTTTCGCGGTGTCTGTACGGAGCTCTGGTCCTTTCCCGCGGTGTCTGGACGGAGCTCTGGTCTTTTTCTGCGGTGTCTGGACGGAGCTCTGGTCTTTTTCCGCGGTGTCTGGACGGAGCTCTGGTCTTTTTCCGCGGTGTCTGGACGGAGCTCTGGTCTTTTTCCGCGGTGTCTGGACGGAGCTCTGGTCTTTTTCTGCGGTGTCTGGACGGAGCTCTGGTCTTTTTCCGCGGTGTCTGGACGGAGCTCTGGTCTTTTTCTGCGGTGTCTGGACGGAGCTCTGGTCTTCTCCCGCGGTGACTGGACGGAGCTCTGGTCTTTTTCTGCGGTGTCTGGACGGAGCTCTGGTCTTTTTCTGCGGTGTCTGTACGGAGCTCTGGTCTTTTTCCGCGGTGTCTGTACGGAGCTCGGGTCTTTTTTCGCGGTGTCTGTACGGAGCTCTGGTCCTTTCCCGCGGTGTCTGGACGGAGCTCTGGTCTTTTTCTGCGGTGTCTGTACGGAGCTCTGGTCTTTTTCCGCGGTGTCTGTACGGAGCTCGGGTCTTTTTTCGCGGTGTCTGTACGGAGCTCTGGTCTTTTTCCGCGGTGTCTGTACGGAGCTCGGGTCTTTTTTCGCGGTGTCTGTACGGAGCTCTGGTCCTTTCCCGCGGTGTCTGGACGGAGCTCTGGTCTTTTTCTGCGGTGTCTGTACGGAGCTCTGGTCTTTTTTCGCGGTGTCTGTAAGGAGCTCTGGTCCTTTCCCGCGGTGTCTGGACGGAGCTCTGGTCCTTTCCCGCGGTGTCTGGACGGAGCTCTGGTCCTTTCCCGCGGTGTCTGGACGGAGCTCTGGTCCTTTCCCGCGGTGTCTGGACGGAGCTCTGGTCCTTTCCCGCGGTGTCTGGACGGAGCTCAGGTCCCGGGGCGCAGTGTTATTGTGTTGTTGCGCTCAGGTCTTGGGCCACAGTGTCTTGTCATGATCAGTTCCTGTGTCCCGTATATTCATCACTTTCCTTCTTTATTATGTTGAACATTTATTACTTTCAGATTTTCTGCAAAATAAACCCTTCTGTGCGACGTCTGCTCCAGTGTCCATTATCCAGGCGGCACGAGGCCTCCATCTTTGTGATATTTTGTACAGTGCAGAGCGTTGCGTCTCCGGCCGGAGCCTCCTGGGAGCAGAATATAACAATGCAGTGTAACCTGCCCTTCTGGATCTGTAGAAAGCCGGGGAAAAACTGCAGCTGGTGACCGCGTGTCCCATGTAGAATATGAATCAGAGAGCGCTGCAGGATAATGAGAGGATGGATATTAGGGGCTTAGATCTCTGGGTCATTTTCTGCTGGTGTTGATGCTCTGCAGCGGGTGAGATACGCTGCAGGGATGATTGCTGCAGCTTTTATCTGTGTTTTCTTCGTTATCTCTGTCTCATTGCAGCTTCCGTCGATAGTTTATATTACAGGAGCCGCTCCGTGCAGGATATCGATCGCAGCCTGATCCCCAGGTCTATAGCGGCTGTCAAGATTGTGTCTCTGGGCTACAGAACGAATGTGAAGATGGAAAGGCCGACGAGAGCCGCCGTCACCTGTACACCGGCATGCAGAATTATACGAGCACGGAGCTGGTCACACTAGTCACTGCTTTGGTTTATAGCGGAGCTGTGACACCCCAGAGGCCATGACGGGCCACCATGACACTGATACGGCCCCTCGTAGGTTCTGGCGTTTTCTGGATGTCAAAAGAATCAGGAACCTGCACTGTGAATGTGAACAGTGCCCGACTGATCCCTAAGGTCTGTGTGTGACCTGGTTGCTAAAGACAGGGGCGCACAAAGGCTGAAGTCTTTCCTTAAAAGTAATATTCTGTGGGGTGCAGCTTGCAGTAATAGTGCCCCTAATTGAAGCCGTAATCCCACCCACTACAGTACCCTGGGATTTCACGCAATTTACTGCTTATTAAACGTTTTCAGTCCTTCTTGAGATAAACACTTGTTTACAGCTCGTTGCCTTGGAGACCGACCACCGCTGCTAGACAGCAGAACACGAGCAGTGCTTACAAGCTGTTCTCTGTTGAGCTTGTAAGCATTGCTATGAAGCGATACCGCAGATACCTTCTAATCCGAGCCGACGTCAGCATAGTGCCTGTAATCTGGACAGCAGCGGTGGTCGGTCTCCTAGGCAACAAGCTGTAAACTAAAGAAAAGTGTTAATATCTCAAGAACAGCTGCAAATTTTAATGAGCAGTAAATTGCAAAAGTGATTGTAGATGCAAACAGTGTCCGACGATATCATCTATGAAGGTGGGAATTTCAGCGATTTTCTTGAGAGATGGCCTGCCATACGTCCGACATGTGACCACTGCAGCCAATCACGGGCTTCAGCAGTCTTGTGCTGTATATTCTGTGGGACAATATTTAAATGGGTCCATTATATACTCCATTTCTTCTTTTCTGTATATTTGAGCCTCATTTCATCTTGTGCAGTTGTACTCCCGTTACCCAAATGGAGTACGTGTCCTTTTTTTTTTTTTTTGCAAAGTTGAAGAAATTTTAAGTGATCATGCGACGCATGAAAGGCACAAAAAGGTGAAACGAAAAAAAAGAGCATCTTTGATTTTGTGCAGAATTCATCAACTCGAGTTTTAGACGAAAAAAAGGCGATGAACACCACGAGAAAAAACAAAGAAAAGTCACTTAAAATAAAACTCAAAATGATGAATCAGTTATAAAAATAAATTTTTATCATCTGTTTGCTTAGGCACGAACCCAATTATTTGAGGCGTAAATGGCAGAACCGTTCATTTTCTCAGGGGTAGAAAGATTCACCTGCGTGTCAGAGATGCACCAAAAGGTAAAACTTGGTGCAAAACTATTGAGTAGCAAAAATTTTGCCAAGAATTTTAAAGAAGGCTTCCTCCCCGAGATATGAACTCTTTATTATGTTGGCATTTTTACGGGTCTCCTGCGTATCACGGTCGCGGCAATAAAGGTTGCATCATTTTTTATATTTTTTTTTTGCATCTCACGGATGTCGCTGGATTCCATCTTCTGTCTATGGAGCAGCAACAATGTAACAATTCTGTATATGTTGTAACTTCTGATAATAGAGAGGTGAACGGCTGAGGTCGGAGGGTCCTATACAATTATCAGCTCCGGGGCCAATATCTTACAAATCCCTCAATTAAAAGGACCGATCCCATCCCCCCGGCCGGCGAGATCTTCCCATCCCCGCTTATGGCTATTGATAGATTTAACTGTACGGCGTACGCTGCCATGGAAACAAGTGGAAATATCTATTTTAAGGCTAGAATTGGCGCTGGGCGTCACACAGCTGAAATAATTTACTCTTTAACCCCTTCTTCCACACGGACCGGCAGCGTTGCCATCTGCTTAAGCCTTTTTTTTTTTTTTGTACGTGTAAGAATATAAGTCATGATGCTGTCAGCGGGGCGTTAATGAACTTATAACGGCAGATGAAGGTGTCGTTAACATAAAATAAAAGTGGAAAATATATCAAGAGAAGTGATGAAAGGAACGACGCCAGGTTCCAGTTCAGGAACCTTAACTCCCTGCGCAAGGAATCGGAAAGCTGAAGAACAAGAGGGAAAGACAGAAATAGAGGAGCGCGGTCCGGGGCGTGAAGCGCGGCGCACAATTTATACAGTGTCAGATTTAATTGGCCGCTCTGCACAAACGCCATTCACTTCATTATCCTGCGCGCGCCATCTCTGGGGGGGCACTTTCTTTACATGCCCGCATTTGTGATCTGCGCTCACATCCGGATTTTCTTTTTTTTTTCTAGAGTTTTTCCAAGCTTCATTTTTTAGGGGGAACGAAGAATGACAGACAGGATGTCAAGTACAAGAGTCAAAAATAAAAACATTTTTTTCCAGCCTCAAATTGCATCCAAATAACCACAAAGATCGGCCATCATAGGGGTGAAATATTAAAGGGGTTCTCCACCTTTGCCTGGACACATTTACCACCTGAATCTGCAGATCTTTGAGGCTGATTAGTAGTTGGAGCTCCATCGCAGAGATTGTCAGCAGATTCCGGTCGTATGGCTTAAGTTTTTTTTTGATTTTGCGCGCTGCTTCCCCGTCAAGTTTAATATAGCAGAGACCCGCTTTAGAAGAGATGTAGCAGAACAGTGGAATTTGTGAGACTGGCGCTCTCATAAGGAGAACCAGTACTTGCTTCACGTTACCTTTTCCATTGCAAAGGGTGAAAATGCATGACGACAGCGGCAGGATGGACGTGCGCCGAATTTACACTGCGGATATTTCTTTTTTTGCAGCGTGTGCAGGAATCTTCCTAAACTCTCATGCACAAAGTTGGTCCAAAGTTTAGCCGCTGCAATTACGATATGAGGGAACATTTCAGAGTACGGAGCTTTTGCCAGAGTCTCTGGCTTTTCACCTATTTGGTCAAGGTCAGGGAAAAAAAAAACCATTGCGGCTGCAGGAGATGATTTTTGCAGGAAGGGGAAGGATAGAATGGAGGCTTCATCCGGGGGCCAAAATGCTGGTGTGTATTTACAGGGACCATGCGATGGTGCAAATGCATATAAACACCGCACACGCAGTATATTCTAATCACACACACGTCAGCTGCTTTGCTATGAATCCCCCTGCTTTTTGGATGTGATAATTGGCGCTGTTCTCGCCCTCCCCGTGAGCCGAGCGTCACCTCGGATATTCGGAGCATAGTAACAATAATTCTCTGCCGGTGATGAGGAATCTTCTCGTCGGGGCGTTTCTATTATTATCTCGTCTTTTCATCATTAGGGTTTTTTCTTCATTAATTATTTAGAGCATTTTATTAACTGAACATTTTTTATTGCCGACGATTTTCTTTTCCGTCGTAAAGAGCGAGTGACGACGATTGTGGGTTATAGGTAATGGGGATCATATATTACAGGTTTTTAATATGATCCTTAAAGGAACAGATCCTCTTGTCTCAGAATGCATCAGCTCCTCTGATATCAGTCACATATGTTTATGCGTCTATGGAGAGGAGGAAACCTAATGGCTGCCGATCTCTCCCTTTGTGGGTCCAGGACGTCATTGGTACAAACATTCCTCTACCGACTATCTCTCGACTCCACGGTCATTAATTAGGGGATTGTGCTGGGATTCCTGCTGGGAGAGGGGAAGGGAGAGCTGCTAGCATCAGGGCATGGACACAGAACATTGCCCAGGTTGTGTTAGTTTTTCTTATGAAAATCACTTTAATAAAACAAATCTCCTTTATTTTATCTATAATTCAGAGGGTGAGAAATCAAGAATAAGACTGATACATCACAACAAGGGGACAGGTTAGGCTTTGGTAAAGAATTTGGTGATATCCGATCCATACTTGGAGGCCATGGAAAGTTTCTTGGATCGACTCCTCTCTTTTGCTTGTTGAGCTGTTCTCTGCAAAGACAGAAAAGATCTGATTGTTATAGACTGGAGCTGAGGATTATTAATTACTTCAGCGAAGATTGATAGAACACAAATATTGTTTGTTTGTTTTTTCCTCGGATGAACAGTGCCACTCTTATCTATGGCTGTGTCTGGTATTGCACCTTCACTAGAATCAGGCTCGGCTGCAAAACCTATTCCTAGAAAACTAAAGAAAATTTTCCCTGATCCTGCACAATCCCATCAGATTATCCATGTTGGTGCCTATAAATTACACCCGGTGCCAGGTGACCGTGTATTGAAGCCCCTTGATCCCAACATTTGCACCTCTCCTCGCACCCTGGGGCGCCTCGTCGCCTCGCCCGCCAGCTCACACACACTTTTTACAGTTTGTCTTTAAGGAAACGAGAAGAAGCTTCAAAGCGAAACGATTCTAATGAGATAAACTAAAGATAAATGTGTCGGACCCAAACCTGCCCCAAATATCACATCCCCTCCAGTCCGGATATCGGCACGGGAGTTTTTGTGGCCATAAAATGTGAACGACCAGACACCATGACCTAGGGGACAATCTGTGCACTGCGCCATGGACTACGTCAGTGCTATAGACATAAGGCAATATGAAGAGACGGAGGAGAAGCCACAAGCGAGAGGTTTAATGGAGGACGCTGCACTGTTGAGCATTGCCGGTGAGACTCAAGGAGAACCCGTTATACCGGCAGCGGAGGATCCATACAATGCACTGACTACGAGAGTCCGCGGGATCCTGTAATGACTGTGAAGTAGGATGAGCCGGCAGCTTTTGGCAGCGGCGCCCATCGAGTGCCTCATCAGCGGCTCCTCGGGAGCTTCTGAGGTTGTCATCAGGCAGTTATCTCGGCGGACAGTCTGCTGCCGCTCACCCAAATTGCCTCATTAGTGATTGAGAATATCCAGAAATTAGAAAAAGGCAGATAATGAGGCAGCAGAAGAGCGGCCAGAAAAATATTAATAAAACACCCCAATTAGAGAGCGGACATATCACTCCAGCAGGGAATCCGAGGAGAGAAGGACAGCCTCCACTTCTGGGGTGTAAATTGGTGGATAGCACATAAAAGACCCTAGGGACAATGATGGTGGTAGTAGTGATAGTGGTTGCTGAGTGAGCGCTGTGCACACGTCATCACCGGATCGCAGCGCTGTCACTGGAATGGACACGGGTGCAGAGCCATCTGCAATTCTGCTGCCGTTTTAACCACGATATTGGCCATGACGCGCGTCGCTTGTATATGGAGCAAGGTAGAAGTGACTAGTGATCCCCGCCCGGCCGACATGGACGGGGAATCCATATCACAGTAAATGAGAAAACCCCTTTAATTCAGTTTTAAAGGAACTCTCCGATTTTTAGATATGGACACGGCTGCAGGACTCGTTCCAGGCGGCTGCATTAGTGCGTTATGTAGCAAGACAAACGTCGATGGACCAGATTCATCATTTGCAAGGTCTTTTTATAAGACACTTTTCTTTTTGGTCTTGTATTAGTTGCCTTTTTTAGTGTCAAATCCTTAAAAGTGGCGCAGGCAGTTCAAAAATTTTGTGCAAAATAATAAAAAAAAAAAACCTCTTTATGGCTCTTACCATTTTTGCATCTTCATAGAGCAAAAAACCCCACACAGCTGACATTCGTGCGCAAATTACTGGTGTACGAAAAAATCACTCCAGGGGTCGACTGGAAAACATTTGCAGAAAAATGTTGCGTCTTTTTCAAAGTTCACAAATAATGAATCGTCTGCCCGAACAGAGGACGACAGCAAGCAGAGGTCTTAAACAGCGAGCAGTGGGTACACCAAGTCCGCCGACAACTGCCCTTTATGTGCGGACTCTATAACACTCCCTGGAAATGATCAGACGGAGCCGAGCAGCCGGCTGACAGCAGACCATCATTTCCCATTACAGGAGCTGCTCCGTCTCTTCTACATCTTCCCGGCTGGGGGCTGTGTATGGAAAGCGATATGGGGGTCACAGGACAACACTGACCCCGGGAAGCTCAGATTTCTTGACGGATAAATCAGAAATTCAATTTCAGTAGTTAATTAATTTCTATCATCCTGCAGATTACCCCCCGACGGCGGGTCGCGGGGGTCAGTGACTAATGACATTTCTAAAATGTCGGAGAAGTGGTCCTATGTTTTATACATCAGGAGAGAAAATACCGACAATTTAAGGTAGAAAACCGTCTATCCAGTTATACATATTGTTCTTCCATTTGGTGACAGTGATTTAGCAGAGCTGAGTTTGTCATTGGGAGCTGCATTGTTCTTACCGCTCAGAATTATAGGGGTACTCCTATCTGGAGAAATTTGGACCTCATAACTCTTGACAGCGAGGTCCCGTCTTGCGCCCTTGTGAATGGAGACCTGGCTGGACAAGCGCTGCCATCTTTTATGTACCTTTACCTGCAGTCCTATGTAAAGCCTCCGATTATGTGTTGCGATGATATAATGACTTATGTTGGCTCTGCTACATCTCTCCATACGTTACACGCAGCGCAGGGCCTTACCTCTCGGTGACACACGGTGCACAGGGTCTGCAGGTTATCCAGCGCACACTGTCCTCCCCCGCCGTACACGGGTCTGATGTGGTCCACTTGCCAGAACTGCCCCTCTGTGGGGGTCCGGATCAGCTCATTTAACTGCGAGGAAAGATCAAGCGGTTACAGGGCGAAATCTGGACGACTCGCGGTCATGTATCTATCTATCTATCTATATATATATACACAGTACACACCAAAAGTTTGGACACACCTTCTCATTTAAAGATTTTTCTGTATTTTCATGACTATGAAAATTGTACATTCACACTGAATGCATCAAAACTATGAATTAACACATGTGGAATTATATACTTAACAAAAAAGTGTGAAACAACTAAAAATATGTCTTATATTCTAGGTTCTTCAAAGTAGCCACCTTTTGCTTTGATGACTGCTTTGCACACTCTTGGCATTCTCTTGATGAGCTTCAAGAGGTAGTCACCGGAAATGGTCTTCCATCAATCTTGAAGGAGTTCCCAGAGATGCTTAGCACTTGTTGGCCCTTTTGCCTTCACTCTGCGGTCCAGCTCACCCCAAACCATCTCGATTGGGTTCAGGTCTGGTGACTGTGGAGGCCAGGTCATCTGGTGTAGCCCCCCATCACTCTCCTTCTTGGTCAAATAGCCCTTACACAGCCTGGAGGTGTGTTTGGGGTCATTGTCCTGTTGAAAAATAAATGATGGTCCAACTAAACGCAAACCGGATGGAATAGCATGCCGCTGCAAGATGCTGTGGTAGCCATGCTGGTTCAGTATGCCTTCAATTTTGAATAAATCCCCAACAGTGTCACCAGCAAAGCACCCCCACACCATCACACCTCCTCCTCCATGCTTCACGGTGGGAACCAGGCATGTAGAGTCCATCCGTTCACCTTTTCTGCGTCGCACAAAGACACGGTGGTTGGAACCAAAGATCTCAAATTTGGACTCATCAGACCAAAGCACAGATTTCCACTGGTCTAATGTCCATTCCTTGTGTTCTTTAGCCCAAACAAGTCTCTTCTGCATGTTGTCTGTCCTTAGCAGTGGTTTCCTAGCAGCTATTTTACCATGAAGGCCTGCTGCACAAAGTCTCCTCTTAACAGTTGTTGTAGAGATGTGTCTGCTGCTAGAACTCTGTGTGGCATTGACCTGGTCTCTAATCTGAGCTGCTGTTAACCTGCGATTTCTGAGGCTGGTGACTCGGATAAACTTATCCTCAGAAGCAGAGGTGACTCTTGGTCTTCCTTTTATGGGGCGGTCCTCATGTGAGCCAGTTTCTTTGTAGCGCTTGATGGTTTTAGCAACTGCACTTGGGGGCACTATCAAAGTTTTCCCAATTTTTTGGACTGACTGACCTTCATTTCTTAAAGTAATGATGGCCACTCGTTTTTCTTTACTTAGAATTTGTATTATGGCAAGAAAAAAGCAGCTAACAGTCTATTCAGTAGGACTATCAGCTGTGTATCCACCTGAATTCTGCACAACACAACTGATGGTCCCAACCCCATTTATAAGGCAAGAAATCCCACTTATTAAACCTGACAGGGCACACCTGTGAAGTGAAAACCATTTCCGGTAACTACCTCTTGAAGCTCATCAAGAGAATGCCAAGAGTGTGCAAAGCAGTCATCAAAGCAAAAGGTGGCTACTTTGAAGAACCTAGAATATAAGACATATTTTTAGTTGTTTCACACTTTTTTGTTAAGTATATAATTCCACATGTGTTAATTCATAGTTTTGATGCCTTCAGTGTGAATGTACAATTTTCATAGTCATGAAAATATAGAAAAATCTTTAAATGAGAAGGTGTGTCTAAACTTTTGGTCTGTACTGTATATATATATATATATATATATATATAGATATATATAGATATAGATATATATCTATATATATAGATATATATATAGATAGATGTACAGTGGACACCATTAACACCACCGTCTGACGGCCGTTGCAATGCAAACATAAACATCGCTGAACAAGGCGGAGGTAGCGCAGCCATCAGAGAAGAAGCCGAAACAAAGAATCAGGCAACGTCTAATGATGATTATCTGTCACTTTCCCACAGAGGCTGAAGTTTTCAGTTTATTCTTTTGCATTGAGTTACAGTGTGGCCACTAGAGTTATAACAACGCCCCCCCCACCTCCCCCACCTACAAACCCCCAACCTACCTCCCCAGAATAAAAAAGGGAAACCATGTAATAATGGGCTAATTATTGGAATGACATCATTGGTGCTAATTTTGTGTGTCAAAACAGGGGGCTCTCCGAGTAGTAGCAAATCTACGACTCCCACCATTCCTGGACAGTGGCCGCCTGGGAGTGGTAGTTTTGCTGTAGATTTGTTGGCTTCTTGCCATTTACCATTCTGTCGGTTGCTCTTTAGCACTAGTCTCTGAGCGGTCACCTTGCCGTCATTCATGTGCCTAATCTGCTGCTGAGGAGCAACCGGCAGAATTCAGAGTGACCCTGCAGCGGGGATCCGATGAGCCGCTTGTGACCACTGATCGCCCCGGCGAGTTCTCGACGGCTTTACCTGATCTATTGGAAGTTGTGCCATCCACGTGCTCTCCAGCAGTCCCTTCCTCTGACTCGGGGGGGCGTCCCGTACGCTCAGGAACAGCTCGTGCGCGCTCAGGCAGCACTGCTGGCACACCCCGTGCTCCGTCTCGAACACTTTGGCCCTCATGTAGCTCTGGCTGGAGCGGGTCAGGAACTCGTCCTGACACTTGCGGCTGCAGAATCGATTGTCCCAGGCCACTGACGCATTTCCGGCCGGTGACTGGGGACAGGGCTCCTGGCAATAAACGCACAGAGGGACTCCAGCGCTGTCCACCGCTTGCAGGTAGCCTTTACCTTCGGCGTCCGCCGGGGGCCCAGCGTCCTTTATATCTCCACTCCTAATATTGGAAACATGATGGTAAGAGGACGAGGCGGCGGCAGAATAATCACCGTCTTATTACCACTTCACGCTGAGAAACTAATAAGAGGCAGAGAGTCGCTCAGGAAGTCGGAGCAGAAAGAAACTGTTCATTTTCCGATATTGTGCATGTCGCCCATTGAGCGCCCTCCATTAAAGTCGCCATCCATTTGGCTCTAACCGCAGTCTGACTGCGAGGCCCCCTCCCCCGCAGATATCCCACCGCTCGTCAGCTATATTTACCCTCGTAAAACCAGAATGCGGATGAATTATTTATTCACACCTTGTAAACAGTGAAAGAAGAGATGGACGGGGGGCGAAGATTTCATTTACGCGGCTCCTGGGTATATGGTGATATATATCGGGGCGGGTGGGATATTCTGTAGAGACACCACACCCTGTAAACCAGAGGGCACCGTCCCCATACCTCCAGCTCAGGACCCCCTGAACCATAAAATAGACCGCACTAAGTGGGGCGTCCCGATCTGGTGGTCCCACCCGGCCCCATTTATTACATATCAATCATACATCTCATATTGGCCTTTTAATCCAGATCAAAGATCCTCCGATCACCTGAAAAAATGCCATGAAGATAAATCTGCGCTGACACACTGTAACGAGCTCTGCACCAGTGTCGTCCAGGCTGAATATGGACCAATGCTTGTATTCACTGGCAGCAAGTGGAGATCTTGTAGAGAGACACAGATACAGCAAAGGCCGGATTCATCATTTGCGATTCCGCTGACGTTTGCTGCAATTCATTTTTTTTTTATTATTATTATTCTAATTTTTTTATCTACTTAGTTTTTGATTATTTTTACTTGTGTTTCTCTTTTATCTTATTTTTAATAAACATAATAAAAAAAAGTGGAAAGAAGAAAAAAAAAAAAAAAGATAAAATAATACATTTTTTTTTGCCTTTTTGTTATTTTAATTTATTTAATCCTTTTATGTTTTGCTCATCTTTTCTTTTTTCGGTTACTATGTCGCTGCAGAATACGCCGCCATAAAAGCACGTACGGGCAGTGATTAAGGGATTAAATTCCCATCAGCCGGAAGCAGCAGGGGACTCGGCTCTACGACATCCATCATCCTCGTGGGACATCCCCTTTAAGGGGTCACATGTGAGGACGACTCGGGGTCACTTTAGGGGGCCGCGCTCGATGATCGCATCCTCTCCCTGCTGGGAATCATTTCTCTGGCAGCCATTGATTTTGTCTCAGTTTCTCGCCTTCATTACTTGGTCCAGAACAGGAAATTAAGCCGAACTTTCCGCGCGGTTTCAGGTCGCCCGTCTGCCCGGCCGCTTGTTAATAATATGAAAAGCAAACTTCATTACACGGAGGACTGAGCAATTAAAACGATACCTGCGCGCCCGCAGCCGGCGCTCGCCACACTCATAGCAACACTAAATAGATCTGCTGTCTCCAGAGACACGAACATAACAAGTTCATCCGCAGTAATGTATGCAAGTGGCGGAGCGCTGATCCCGCTGCTTCCCTCCGCCGGCGTCTCCGCACTCCCCCCCCTAACTCACTGCTTCAACCCAGGAACAGCCAAAAAGTTTTATTAGCTGCCCCCCCCCCCCCACTACAAAAAAAGCAGGTCAAATAAATGGTTAATATTGAAAAAACTTTTTGAAGCTTTTCTATCAACTTTGGGTTTACAAATCTTTAATTATTTTTTTTTGTATCTACTAGGGGTCAGTGAATAAGAATTTATTTTTTAGATCCAGAGACTGTAAACCTGTACAGATGTGATGGTTCTCACCAGAGAAGGCTTGTAGACCATCTCCACCTCCTAACAGTGTCATGCTTAAGATGCGTAATGTGTCTTTATAGTGGTTGGAGCACAATTCCTTATAGAGCGCTCCAAATCCCTTGCACAGAGATAAAACATATTATGTCTGCAGTCACCACTAGGGGGAGCTCCCTGTATATAGAGATACATGATAAGATTATGTATGCAGCCACCACTAGGGGGAGATCCCTGTATACAGAGATACATGATAAGATTCTGTCAGCAGCCACCACTAGGGGGAGCTCCCTGTATACAGAGATGCATGATAAGATTCTGTCTGCAGTCACCACTAGGGGGAGCTCCCTGTATACAGAGATACATGATAAGATTCTGTCTGCAGCTTTCAGTGATATACATGTATACGTTTGTTGTATGCCGTATGTTCAGCCAAAATGTTATTTAATGAGAAGCCCTCACGTCTGTTTTAGTAAATACTTGAAAAAATCATTGTGCTCTACCTCTGTTATCCCTCCTGGAAATATATGAATAAACCCCGGGATGTTCTCATTTCCTTATTTAAAAGGGGTTGCCCAAAGAAAGGCATGTGTAATAAAAAATAAATAAAATAAAATAGAAAACCAGCCTGCCGGCACCCACTGGCATCCAGTGCAGGCTGTTCAGTGTTCTGCGCAGAGACAGGAAGACGTGATGTCACCGCTCCTTCAGTCATCGGACCGCTGCGACCTGCGATTGGCTGCAGCACTCAGATGACCTTGAGCAATGCATTATAATAAAACATCAGATGGTGTGCTGTTCAAGTCATATGACTGCTGCAGTCAATCACAGGTTGCAGCGGTCCAGTGGCTGGTGGAGTAGTGACATCACCATTTTCTGTCTCTATGCTGACCACGGAACAGCCTGCACCAGATCCCGGCAGCTGCCAGCAGGCGAGTTTGTTATTCTTGAACATACCCGTCCCTTGGGCAATGTTTTATTTAGCCTGGATGACCTCTTTAATAGAATGTGTTCCTGCACGGTCCAACACTAGTAGCACTGACTGGACGTGTGCGCTTAAATGCGAGCACCCGGCGGCCACTTTTTGCAGACATTTCCAGGAGGAGCAATAGAGGGATCATACAATCCAGTGCTCCATGAATTGCTATATTATGGGGAAGACAACTATTTACTAGAGCAGCCGCGTCAGGGGGGCCCCGAGAGGTCGCGTCAAGGGAGCCCCGAGAGGCCGCGTCAGGGGGGCCCCCCCAGAGGTCGCGTCAGGGGGGCCCCCCCGTGAGGTCGCGTCAGGGGGGCCCAGAGAGGTCGCGTCAAGGGGGGCTCAGAGAGGTCGCGTCAAGGGGGGCTCAGAGAGGTCATCTTCATATCGTATCAGGGGATGTGTAATGAAAAGATATATTAACATATAATCATCTGCCGCTAAATGGCTCCGGCCGTCCCTCTTGGCCGGTTAGTGAGTGTGACACGCTGCTTCGTTTTCTAGGGTTATCCCCCCTTTCATTGGGACAGGGGTCTTTTTATTGCCCCGTCTATAAATCCCTCACATGTAGATTCCGTGCTTCCTATTTTGCTTTATTTGCACGCGGGCAGCAGCGGATGCAATCAGCGCAGGCGGCACAAGTTCAGTGCGGCAGAAAACAAGCATCTTGGTTTTTATTTAAAAAAAAAATAAAAATTTATATATTTTTTTCTTCTGCTTTCCAAAAAAAAACGACAAAACGTGAAGCTTTATAAAGTCGATGTCGTAAAAAGGAAAAAAAAGGGAAAAGTCAGAGGAATGATGAGAGCGGCGCAGAGGTTGGGGTTGATGGCTGCATCTGTCAGCGCGCGCTGCACTTACCGCGTGGGGGGTCCCGCAGCTGCACCCGGAGACACCTTTTCTTTGACGGACGACGTGCGCTCCCTGCTGACAAGCCTCACACTTCCCCCGCTGCTCTGAACTTTGCTTAATGAGGCGGCAGCGACATCTTCTTTGGTCAGGTACCTGCGGATCAAACAACAGCCGCATGTGTCACCCCATTACACTGAGCGATGTGGTGTGTGTGATGCCGCGCCGGCACTCTATCATCGCTGCTGTACTGCGGCCGCTCGCTCGCCTCTGCCGCATATTCCTCTATTTAAATATTGATTTTTTTTTTTCTGGTTTGCAAAATGTCACCTTCAATTTTTAACTAAGGGGAGAAAATAGCGAGGAGCGGACTCTGCTAATTGGGACGAGAAGACGCGGACATTAGCGCCGGGAGGACGGTGCGCTATCTGCAGAGCGGCGCGGCGGGCGGTGAGAGCGCGACCACCACATGCTGGGAGCGGCGGGTCTGCAGAGCGGAAACGCACGAAACATACATCAGCTCCGAGTGTCTGACATGACGTGTGCGCGCCGAGGCTCAGACGTAGCTGAGCCCACATTGTCATCCATTTCATTAGTGATTTTTACATAGGACTGCAAGATCTAGGTAAGGCGAGGTAGTCCTGGTTCAAACGTGATGGCACCGGTCATCGCCAGATATCACGCAGGATCGGGTCTACTCGGCACTACTGGGTCCGGTACAGAGTTGTGACTTCTGCTGGGAAATGACGCATAGGTCTGGCTGATAACAGGGAGTAGTAGCTTGTATGTTAGATATGATCCCTTTAGGACTTGCCTGTATGATTCGTGGCCGTATCAGGTGATGTTCCTGTATGTACATTTATGCTTATGGGTTTGGGGTTATGTGTTTTTCATGATTTTTCATAGATTTTTTTTTTTTTTACATTTTATTTCTTATTTTTAGCCCTTTTCTTCTTCACCGCCACAAGTCTTGTGTTGCTTGGCAACCAGAAGATTTAATCAAAGCGTAAAAAAAAGAAAAAAAAGTGCGACACCCCGGACAGGAAAGCGACACCTGCAGCAGCGATGAGACACGTACCGGAGAAGTAATAAAGTCTAAATAAAGATATTATTCAGTGAGACGGCTGATCTGTCTGCGTGACGTAATATTCCTAATAAAATCACAATTTAAGAGCCCTAAGCATCACTGTCCCTCTGTTCCTCCTCCGGGAAAAGCATGAATAGTGGGTGTTACCAGTCAGAGGGGCGTGTCCTTCTAAACTATGACTCCATCCAATCAGGGCTGACAGTGTCAGACTGGGCGGGGACAAGCATTTGACAGGATGATTGGTGACGCCCAATTGTCAGTTTATAGTTTTACAGGAGGAATTACAGAGGGGCAGCAAAATGTACAGTTCTAAGAAAAAGACTTTATGGGGAATGCAGCGTTTATATAAAACAGGTCAGGAAAGAGTTTTGTGTCAGTCTCATGCGGGTGTCCGCGGACGGCCGAGCTCCTGCTCTAACGCTGGGATCGTTTGTCCTTCAGTTCCAGGGTCAAGGGAGACGGCAACATGTTCAAAGGGGGCCACCCCTCTCTAACGGGTCCTGGGGACATAATTGGTGACCCCCGTAGCTTCAGGCCTGGGGAACCTAGCAAGGATCTCATTGCTGTCGGTTACACATTGTACAGGAAGTGTTGTCATAGGGACACATCATAATGAAATGCAGGCATTAAAAAAAAAAAGATAGTAAATGTAAAAAAAAAAATAAAATCCTAGTCCTTTAAGATTAAAATAAAAAAAGTATAAGATAATAACCTGAAAAATTAATTTAAAGGGATTGTCTAAGCAGTCATGTGACACATCAATCTGGTCAACTGACTGCTGCAGCCAATCACGAGCCTTGGTGTCAGGTGACTGAAGAAAGGGGCGGCATCACTGGGGCGGTTTAGTATCCATTTTTCTTAGCCACCCTTTGCTTATATAAATTTTAAAGTTGGGCTACCGCCCCTTTAATGGTAGTCGCCAAGTGATATATGAGCGGTAAAATAAATAATATGGCTGACATAACCCCGCGTGCGCTGCAGCTTTCTCCTGTGATCTCAGTACGCCCTGCGAGGCTCTGGCCTCCATGACCCCGGTGAAGCCTCTTACCTCTTGGTGCTGCTGCTCGCTGACTGTTGCCTAGACAGCTCTCCTGCGGCCAGCACGGGGCTGCTGAAGATCAGGCCGCTCTTACGGATCATCCGCTGCTTCATGGCGGTCAGGCTGCTCCATTCTCTGACGAACCTGAGGATCTGCAGCAGAAAAGCCGCAGAGTCAGTGCAGGAAATCCGCGTCCGGCATCTGGACTCGCTCGGCTCGTAGCCCCCCCCCCTAGCCATAGACAGACGATGACGCGGCTGCAGCTTTTTCTATGGAGATAAGCGTTTGCCTGATGCCGCTCATCTCTGCACAGGTAAGGTAGGATAATCGGTCAAACTCCGCTCCCTTTACAAAAGAAAAATTCAGCTCTGCTACACAAACACAAATGTGGAAAAATTAGGGGCGACCTGTCATTTACTATAAATATATATTTTATTACCCGGTGTAAACGCTGCTGTTCTCCTGAATCAGACGACGTTTTTCTCTTCTTCCTGCGCCTCTCCGTTCCGGAGATATCTCCCCTTTATATAAAATCTAGTCATTAGCCAAGTGGGCGTGGTCCTCAACTCTTCTCTATGGGTGTCTTCATGTGGATCACGCCCAGTTGGCTGAAATGACTGGATTTGTATATAGGGAAGAAAGGGCCGTATCTCCGGAACAGAGAGGAGCAGGGACAAAAGAAAAACATCGCCGGATTCAGGAGAACAGCGGCGTTTACACCGGGTAATAAAATGACAGATTTATGACAAGTGATGGATTCGGCTACACTGGACAATCTCAACCATGGTAATTAAAAAAAAATGCATCTAAGGACATATTAAGCGCAAGACTCGCGCTGAGCTCTGCTACGCTGCACAATCCTGGCTCTGCATCTGTGCAACTCGCAGACAAACTCATCTCTCCTACATATCAAATTCAGCGAGGCAACATCTCCGGTTTCTGATAGAGAAACTGGCAATCTCAGCTCTGCTAGACCTGTGCCAACAATTGTAATCTGCACTGTAAATGGAGCTGCAGTCCTATGTAAATCCACATTTTACCTCCCCCCATGATCTTACAAGGACACTAAATTGCAAAATCTGCTCCAATGCGAGACGTTCTCGGCTCTGCTACATCTGAAGGACGGGGTGAATCGGGTAACAGAACTTTCTAAACTGTGTATTTATCGCCGGGAGAGAAGGTGTTAACCAGGAGGCCATGAATATTGATGAATTATCACAGTTGGTAATTCTGCAAATGAGAAGGAGAAAAGAGAAAAAAAAATACTTCTTGGCGTTTGCATCCGCAGAAACGTGTAGGTGTGAGATTTTGCAAAAGGAGCAGAACCCGGGATTATTTTCGGCCTCAGCAGACGTTACCAGCGCTTGTCTGAATCTGCTGCACAACCAGAAAAACACTTCTCTATATATAGGAGCCTTAAAGGGACCCCCGCAATGTGCGGGGGGAGGGGGCTCCGCATCTATTGTGCTGCTCTCGTTAGGCAATTAATTGTTCCCGGCACAGACGCCGGATCACTGGCGGCCATTGCTCACGGCCGGGTCTGCTGGGACTGGCGACATTTATAATGGGATTGGTTTGGACGTGGCCTTTTGCTGGTGGGAAATATGAAATGTTATACACGATTAATAATGCATCTGGGTGAAATCAATGCTTCGCACACCCCCGACCAGGATACGTGATACCACACCGAGGGGTCCGTGCTATCGGCTGGACGATCATGTGTAATACCACATTTCACCACTAGTGGCTGCTGCAGACAAAATGAGCAACCAATGTCAACTTCCGATTCCTCCCCCAATTAGTATGAGACCCCCTGGAGAAAAGAAACAAAACAAAACTGATTTGTAATGAAACTCATCTGAACTACAATGTAAACACAGAATCGCTTAAAGAGAATCCAGCTGCAATACCGGACACAACCTGTGCACAGAAGTGGCGCTGTTTTGTTTTTGTTTTTTGTCGAATTCTTAGACCCCTTTAAAGTGAACAAACACAATATGTCGTGTGACACGATTGCAGGTAACGTCATGTGTGAGGACCTCTTTTGTTCCTCTTGTCAATCAAGTGACATTTTTCCAGTCGCAGTGACCCCCGAAGTCTTGACTTCTGTCAGACTGGACGGTCGTGGTCACAGACGATAATCCTCGGGGATGTGGGAGAGAACAGCGGAGAAGGCGACAGTCATGGAGAAGATATGGAAGTTGGACCTCGATCCTGACCCGGGGTGGGATGTGAAGATCTAGATGGAGGCTTAATAAAACTTTAGGGATGAGTGACGCCTTCCTCCCCTCCCGGACACCTTTAGTACAACAGTAACTGCTGGATGGGGGAGGAGGGGGGTGGAGCCGCAGTTTCGCCCTCTTTCAGTGGCACAGGCGGAGGCTTCCATACATTTTCTAATAATAGTTTGTTTTTCCCCCGGGGGGAATCGCAGGAGGCGTGGCTTCTGAAGTGTGAAAGGGGAGTGGCTTATTAATCGCAACTTATTTACAAAAGTATCTGGTAAGATACAGGACAAGGGTCACACGTTAGATCAAGTATTTAGGGACATTTATCAGGAACTCCGAGACTTTTTTGCGAGAGACTTTGTTCAAATTAGTGCCATCTTTTGGCACCTTGTCCGGGTGACACCACCAACACAAGTACAGTATATACTGGAGCTCGATCCATTGTAATAAACGGATGAGAAACAAATGTGTTGGATCAGATGACACAAAATATCCCAAAAAGTGGAAACCCCCTTTAATTCTTGCTGCTCCACGTGCTGAGGCTTCCTGTAGAAAGCAGCTGCACCGTCTGCGGCCCGGGGGATAATGGAAATAAAGTGGTAGCAAAAATGCACGGGATTTTCTATAAAAAGGAAAAAGTCAAATCACCTGTTGGAGAGTTACCTTATACAGTAAAGTCTTCCTTCTTTCCTATAAAGTAAAACGTCCGGCCCTTTAAGAGCCACATGACTTACGGTATTTGGCCAAACCAGAGTCTTCTCCAAAAGACAGACTGGGTGTCTTTCTTTTTTTGGAGCAGTTTCCGATTTATGAGTTGTCCCAACTTGCCGGTCATCATCTATTTATATAGGATAGGAGATAAGTTGCTCATTACTGTGGGGTCCAATAGCTGGGATCCCTAGAGATCCTAAGAACGAAGCTCTGAAATGCCTCGTTAGAATGTAGCAATTACTACGCCTGAGCGATACGGCTCTATTCATTCTGTACGGGGCCCCCAGGATGGTCGGGGGTCCCAGCAGTCGGGCCCCTAATGCTGCAAGACTCAATAAAGAGCCGATCGCTGACCTGTAGGGCGGACACCTCCAATAGTTTCCACAAGAGAAAGGCGTTTCTTCCTTCTAGGGGAGAACTAATCCGAAGTCCTTTTTATCTTCCCCAGGGGGCATTGCCTTGTCTGTAAGATGTCCTACACCAGGCGGGGGTCTCCAAAATGAGAAGAATCGCCCCTTAAATCTAGGTAAACCTTGATGAGTATCCCGGTGTTTGGCGCAAGCTCTTGGTGACGTCTATAAGACAATCTGATCAGGGTGCAGGCTTGGGGGCTCTCAGACATCCATATTGGCAGAGAACCCCTTTAAGGCGACGCTGATTGAGCACCTTCGTGGTAGACCTCCCCCATGTGGCACCTAATATTGAGTTATTATCATACTTGTGCGTATTGATGGCGCAGGATGGGGGCGGTGCACCGGGAGGACGGGAGCGCAACCACGACGGCGGATCTATAGATTATAGATGGTGAATGGGCTCCAGCCGTCTCTTAGATACATAGATGGAGAGAATATACTCTCCATAGACAGCCGCAATATATAGTTACCATGGAAACTGAATACGGGCTGCACGGGAGATCAGTGGGCTCATTCACTCTGCAGATCTCCATCATCGCCCTAATCTGCATCCATCTCTAGTGGTCGGAGGTGCGCGGCCGGTCCTGGGAAACAGCCCGGACTCCGATACGTATAAAACACCTGACTGCACAAGCAGGGTGCTCCAGTGAGAGAGTAACTTCCTGGGTAATAGGTCTGTAAAGACTTACCTATGTTACTTGTGATATCACCGCTGCTGTCAAAACACCTGAGCAGTGGAGGAGCCGGCACTGGACCGGGGGAGGGTGAATATTTCTGCTTTATTTTCAGCATCATGCAGTCAGTGCAACCATGAGATCAGCTTCTGAGATTAGAGGAAACTCCCATCCCGACAATTCATCCCCATAAATAAGACCCCAGCATCCAGAGTGTCCGACAGAGGGACAGGCTTATTGTTACCCCATATCCTGCCCATGTGATTGCAGGGTCCCAGATGGGCTGTTATAGCAATCGGGAGAGGGGGGGGTAAAGGAAATGTATTATCAAAAAAATACCTGTTGTTTAAATCAGGGTCTTATGTTAAATGCTTTTTTTTTATTTGAACAATGAAATATAATATTATACATATACATATATATATATATATATATATATATATATATATACACATACACACACACATACATACATATATATATCTCAGATTCATATACTTCCTGTCCTTTCGGGAAGAGTTTTCAGAAACCTCATCATCATTGGAGACAGCATTACAATGACTGATAACACCTCTATATACATCTGATAACACAGGATCCACCATTCACAATGGATGATATCACAGCTCACCTCCTCTTCCTCCTGTACAATGACTGATAACACCTCTATATACATCTGATAACACAGGATCCACCTTTCACAATAGGTGATGTCACAGCTCACCTCCTCCCCCTCCAGTACAATGACTGATAACACCTCTATACACAGCAGATAACACAGGATCCACCATTCAAAATAGGTGATGTCACAGCTCACCTCCTCCCCCTCCAGTATAATGACTGATAACACCTCTATACACAGCAGATAACACAGGATCCACCATTCACAATAGGTGATGTCACAGCTCACCTCCTCCTCCTGTACAATATCTGATAACACCTCTATATACAGTAGATAACACAGGGTTCACCATTCACAATAGGGGATGTCACAGCTCACCTCCTCCTGCACAATGACCTTTTGCACACACTCATTAGATGCTTCAATGGAAAATATAGGGCCAGAGTTTGTTCATTGCTGTTGATGTTCATGTGAATATATACATATACATCTGATAACACAGGATCCACCTTTCACAATAGGTGATGTCACAGCTCACCTCCTCCCCCTCCAGTACAATGACTGATAACACCTCTATACACAGCAGATAACACAGGATCCACCATTCAAAATAGGTGATGTCACAGCTCACCTCCTCCCCCTCCAGTATAATGACTGATAACACCTCTATACACAGCAGATAACACAGGATCCACCATTCACAATAGGTGATGTCACAGCTCACCTCCTCCTCCTGTACAATATCTGATAACACCTCTATATACAGTAGATAACACAGGGTTCACCATTCACAATAGGGGATGTCACAGCTCACCTCCTCCTGCACAATGACCTTTTGCACACACTCATTAGATGCTTCAATGGAAAATATAGGGCCAGAGTTTGTTCATTGCTGTTGATGTTCATGTGAATTTAGTTACAAAACAGAAAGTTATTGTCTAAAAAAAATGTAAAAAAACAACCTAGTGGCTGGTGTGAGTATTACGTTTCTACTTTTCATTTTTAAAAGCCAAAAAATAGTATCGAACATAAAAAAAAAAAAAATCAGTAGGTCATTCGAGTTCCTGTTAAAGGTGTAGTCCAGGATTAGTTCTCTGACAATTGCTGGGGGATCTCGGCAGTCAGATCCTCTCCAATCTATTAAGTGACTGGGTGATCGTGTCTGGTTACCGGGGTCCCCCTTTGGATAGAGCCATCAGCTATGCAAGCTCAAATATTAAGGATTGGCGCTCCTGTGCCTTAATATTCCTGCTCTCACTAATGAGCACCCGTAGAGTAAGGACGTAGCACATCGCACCGCTCAGCACCCACAGACCGCTCAGCACCCACAGATCGCTCAGCACCCACAGACCGCTCAGCACCCACAGACCGCTCAGCACCCACAGACCGCTCAGCACCCACAGACCGTGTGCGCTATGCAGAGATACTTATATAGCTCAGAGATCAGTCGCAGCAGTGAAAAGTTTAATAAAGCTTAACTTAGTTGCAGGGAACTTCCTACAGAGCCGAGGACTCGTCCGTCTCCCGAGTGCGACTTAATTACCCCACTTTACCCAGGATTTCTCTTACCAGGGATCGGTTCGGCTTCTGCTGCAGGGCTCCAGGTAAATCATCCCAGTTTTCCAATTTAATATCCAAAGGAATGAAATTGCAGACGAGCGGCTCTGCGTCCTGATGAGACAAACACGGGTTCAGGGCTGTAATGAGGCCGTTCTCAGATTTGCCGCCACTTCTCCAGAGCGCAGTCCCTTCTGCACGGTGTCTAATGCTAATAACCAGAACGCCGGCCGGCAGACATGACATTTGTGGTATCAGAACAAGGAAATAACGGGAAAAAAACATCCAGAACACGGAGTGAAGCCTCATTCATACGTCCGTCATACACGGCGCGATGCACGGACCGGCCGCGGGAACGTCACAGACTCCGCCTATGAATCCATCATACACGGCGCGATGCACGGACCGGCCGCGGGAACGTCACAGACTCCGCCTATGAATCCATCATACACGGCGCGATGCACGGACCGGCCGCGGGAACGTCACAGACTCCGCCTATGAATCCGTCATACATGGCGCGATGCACGGACCGGCCGCGGGAACGTCACAGACTCTGCCTATGAATAAGTCATACACGGTGCGATGCACGGACCGGCCGCGGGAACGTCACAGACTCCGCCTATGAATCCATCATACATGGCGCGATGCACGGACCGGCCGCGGGAACGTCACAGACTCCGCCTATGAATCCGTCATACATGGCGCGATGCACGGACCGGCCGCGGGAACGTCACAGACTCCGCCTATGAATCCATCATACACGGCGCGATGCACGGACCGGCCGCGGGAACGTCAGAGACTCCGCCTATGAATCCATCATACACGGCGCGATGCACGGACCGGCCGCGGGAACGTCACAGACTCCGCCTATGAATCCGTCATACATGGCGCGATGCACGGACCGGCCGCGGGAACGTCACAGACTCCGCCTATGAATCCGTCATTCACGGTGCGATGCACGGACCGGCCGCAGGAACGTCACAGACTCCGCCTATGAATCCATCATACACGGCGCGATGCACGGACCGGCCGCGGGAACGTCACAGACTCCGCCTATGAATCCGTCATACACGGCGCGATGCACTGACCGGCCGCGGGAACGTCACAGACTCCGCCTATGAATCCGTCATACACGGCGCGATGCACGGACCGGCCGCGGGAACGTCACAGACTCCGCCTATGAATCCGTCATTCAAGGTGCGATGCACGGACCGGCCGCGGGAACGTCACAGACTCCGCCTATGAATCCGTCATTCACGGCGCGATGCACGGACCGGCCGCGGGAACGTCACAGACTCCGCCTATGAATCCGTCATACATGGCGCGATGCACGGACCGGCCGCGGGAACGTCACAGACTCCGCCTATGAATCCGTCATTCACGGTGCGATGCACGGACCGGCCGCGGGAACGTCACAGACTCCGCCTATGAATCCGTCATACACGGCGCGATGTACGGACCGGCCGCGGGAACGTCACAGACTCCGCCTATGAATCCGTCATACACGGCGCGATGCACGGACCGGCCGCGGGAACGTCACAGACTCCGCCTATGAATCCATCATACACGGCGCGATGCACGGACCGGCCGCGGGAACGTCACAGACTCCGCCTATGAATCCATCATACACGGCGCGATGCACGGACCGGCCGCGGGAACGTCACAGACTCCACCTATGAATCCATCATACATGGCGCGATGCACGGACCGGCCGCGGGAACGTCACAGACTCCGCCTATGAATAAGTCATAGACGGCGCGATGCACGGACCGACCGCGGGAACGTCACAGACTCCGCCTATGAATCCATCATACACGGCGCGATGCACGGACCGGCCGCGGGAACGTCACAGACTCCGCCTATGAATCCATCATACACGGCGCGATGCACGGACCGGCCGCGGGAACGTCACAGACTCCGCCTATGAATCCGTCATACATGGCGCGATGCACGGACCGGCCGCGGGAACGTCACAGACTCCGCCTATGAATCCATCATACACGGCGCGATGCACGGACCGGCCGCGGGAACGTCACAGACTCCGCCTATGAATCCGTCATTCACGGTGCGATGCACGGACCGGCCGCGGGAACGTCACAGACTCCGCCTATGAATCCATCATACACGGCGCGATGCACGGACCGGCCGCGGGAACGTCACAGACTCCGCCTATGAATCCATCATACACGGCGCGATGCACGGACCGGCCGCGGGAACGTCACAGACTCCACCTATGAATCCGTCATACATGGCGCGATGCACGGACCGGCCGCGGGAACGTCACAGACTCCGCCTATGAATAAGTCATAGACGGCGCGATGCACGGACCGGCCGCGGGAACGTCACAGACTCCGCCTATGAATCCATCATACACGGCGCGATGCACGGACCGGCCGCGGGAACGTCACAGACTCCGCCTATGAATCCATCATACACGGCGCGATGCACGGACCGGCCGCGGGAACGTCACAGACTCCGCCTATGAATCCGTCATACACGGCGCGATGCACGGACCGGCCGCGGGAACGTCACAGACTCCGCCTATGAATCCATCATACACGGCGCGATGCACGGACCGGCCGCGGGAACGTCACAGACTCGGCCTATGAATCCGTCATACATGGCGCGATGCACGGACCGGCCGCGGGAACGTCACAGACTCCGCCTATGAATCCGTCATTCACGGTGCGATGCACGGACCGGCCGCGGGAACGTCACAGACTCCGCCTATGAATCCGTCATACACGGCGCGATGCATGGACCGGCCGCGGGAACGTCACAGACTCCGCCTATGAATCCATCATACACGGCGCGATGCATGGACCGGCCGCGGGAACGTCACAGACTCCGCCTATGAATCCATCATACACGGCGCGATGCACGGACCGGCCGCGGGAACGTCACAGACTCCGCCTATGAATCCGTCATTCACGGTGCGATGCACGGACCGGCCGCGGGAACGTCACAGACTCCGCCTATGAATCCGTCATACACGGCGCGATGCACGGACCGGCCGCAGGAAAATCACAGACTCCGCCTATGAAGCGGTCACGTTCAGGTTAGGAGAGCGGCGGCCCGTCCGTGCATCGCCCCATATCTGCGCCGCGTATAATGGACATCTGAATGAGGCTTTAGAGAGTATTACAGACTGTTCCAAGTCACCACATAGATGTCAAGGTCTTTTCCTCCAGCAATTACCGCTGATTGTGCAGGAGGGAGCAGAAGCAACGTCATGAGCGATGCTCCGGATGTGATACTAAGCAGCTCCAGAGAATCATATTAAGGCCACATACACCATATTGGATTAAAGTCGGCTGAACCCACCAATATCAGACTGAAAAATCTCCTCCGGCATCGGCTTATCTCCTCGGCCAAATAAAAGGTCGGTTGTTCAAATTCCAAAGAGCCGATCCTTTTCTTCATGGACATCATGTGTCAGGGGAGAATCTGGAGACTCCCATACACATCTGTGTGGGGGTTCAGCCGACTTTTAACTAAGGTACATGGAGGCTTTATGATCTGGGAATGTCCTACCTGACGAGAGCCATTAGGGCGGAGTTCTACATTTCTGATATTCCTTTTACTTGTTGGTTCGCTGGATGATTAATCTATATCTCTCGTCAGAGTAAACCATGTGGAATATACAGTTTATACATTGCGTTACTCTAGACCAGGGGGTCACCCCTGTGCGGCACACAAGCTGTCCTGAAACTACAAATCCCAGCATGCTCTGACAGTTGCCGACTTCAGGGCGAATGCAGGGAGCTGTACCTTCACAGTACCTAGTGTGCTGGAGGGTGCTGACTCCTGCTCTAAGCCGAGCTTTCTCTTGTGCTCTTTATCGCCCCCTGCAGAGTTGTGTAACATGAATGGGGGAGGGAAGGTGACAACTGCTCCGACAACCATTTTAATGCCCTTGGGTTTGATAAAGAGTCTAATGAAATGATAGGACACGAGGTACAATCACTGCGTCCCAATGCAAAATCTGTAATAGGACCCCCCACCTACCCTGAGCCACATAACTTTATATGTGGCAGATGGACCTTTGGGCCCCTTAGACATGAGGCGTGGATGCCATTTGTGAATCCCCAATAGCTGCGCCTCTTGGTAAAACAATTTCTGGCAAAAGGCCGACCAAGAAGAAGCTAGAAATATTTCCAAAGCCCCAAAGTAAGACGAGCCAGTGTGTTATTAAAGGGGTTGTCTACTTCTTAGGTCATCAATATCTTGGGGTTCCTCACCAATAGGCTATGTACAGTGCGTAATTGCCGCTTTTGGGTAATTCAGCTCCGCTGCTACTCAGTTCAATAGGAGCTGCAGTACCTGATAACAGCCACTAGGCAGAGTACGGAGCCAGATTTGAACATCCGGCCACAATGTCTGAGGTTCGGCTGATCGGTGCGGTCCCACAATCAGCCGAATGTACAGTATCGAGGCAGTTTTCTGGTTCGGCAGCTCCTAGTGAAGTGAATAGTGTCTGAGCTGCAGCACCGGAGATCGACCTCAATGCACAGGATTCTGGCCGCCCATTTTGTGATCCTCGCACTTCAGCCCCTCGCTCGCACGGTGCAGGGATTCCTTCGGACGGCCTTGCAGTTTTTGGGCAGAATCGTTTACTCGGTGTTGTGAAGAGATGGCGGATAGATTCCCGCAGATCACCATTAATCTCTTCTCTGGCGGAGGAGACAATACGGCTTTTTAATTCAATAAAGCGCAATCCCAGCTGGCACCGGAGGAGGGGAAATATCAGGCAGACAATAAGCAGCTCTCCGCTGCACGTCTTATTTTATTTCCTTGCAATCTGACGGCCTCGTGCACCCGGGCCGAGTACATACCTTACTATATAAATAGATGCGGTCCGTGTGCCTGCTGGCACAGAACATTAATCCATCATACACCGGGAAACAAGTGGAGCTGTGACAATGATCTGCAATGAAGCACAATATGTAGGGCAGTGAGGAGATGCAGGAGCCGTATACAGAGCCCGATGTCACCAGGGAAAACACTTTACTGGGAGAGGCCAGAGTGGCAAGCGGGGGAGGTGAAGGAGCTCATGAAGATGTAAGAGCAGGGAGAAAAGGAGACAAAATTAAAGTGTGAGCACAAATGGGGGGAGCAGAGTAAGAGAGCAGAGACCACAATAAGAGAAAGGGAGGACAAGTAAGGAGCAATGCAAGGAGAAGTGCGGGCAACGACGCCATCAGAGGAAAAGGAAGAAAGCAGACCGCAATAAGAGAAAGTGAGGACAAGTAAGGAGCAATGCAAGGAGAAGTGGGGGCAACAACCGAGGAGAGGGACAACGAGATCAGAGGAAAAGGAAGAGAGCAGAGACAACAATAAGAGAAAGGGAGGACAAGTAAGGAGCAATGCAAGGAGAAGTGCGGGAAACAACCGAGGAGAGGAAAAAACGCGATCAGAGGAAAAGGAAGAGAGCAGAGATAACAATAAGAGAAAGGGAGGACAAGTAAGGAGCAATGCAAGGAGAAGTGCGGGCAACAACTGAAAGAGGGACAACGCGATCAGAGGAAAAGGAAGAGAGCAGAGACAACAATAAGAGAAAGGGAGGACAAGTAAGGAACAATGCAAGAAGTGCGGGCAACAACGCCATCAGAGGAAAAGGAAGAAAGCAGACAGCAATAAGAGAAAGTGAGGACAAGTAAGGAACAATGCAAGGAAAAGTGCGGGCAACAACCGAGGAAAGGAAAAAACGCGATCAGAGGAAAAGGAAGAAAGCAGAGACAACAATAAGAGAAAGGGAGGACAAGTAAGGAACAATGCAAGGAAAAGTGCGGGCAACAAGATCAGAGGAAAAGGAAGAGAGCAGAGACAACAATAAGAGAAAGGGAGGACAAGTAAGGAGCAATGCAAGGAGAAGTGCGGGCAACGACGCCATCAGAGGAAAAGGAAGAAAGCAGACCGCAATAAGAGAAAGTGAGGACAAGTAAGGAGCAATGCAAGGAGAAGTGGGGGCAACAACCGAGGAGAGGGACAACGAGATCAGAGGAAAAGGAAGAGAGCAGAGACAACAATAAGAGAAAGGGAGCACAAGTAAGGAGCAATGCAAGGAGAAGTGCAGGAAACAACCGAGGAGAGGGACAACGAGATCAGAGGAAAAGGAAGAGAGCAGAGATAACAATAAGAGAAAGGGAGGACAAGTAAGGAGCAATGCAAGGAGAAGTGCGGGAAACAACCGAGGAGAGGAAAAAACGCGATCAGAGGAAAAGGAAGAGAGCAGAGATAACAATAAGAGAAAGGGAGGACAAGTAAGGAGCAATGCAAGGAGAAGTGCGGGAAACAACCGAGGAGAGGAAAAAACGCGATCAGAGGAAAAGGAAGAGAGCAGAGATAACAATAAGAGAAAGGGAGGACAAGTAAGGAGCAATGCAAGGAGAAGTGCGGGAAACAACCGAGGAGAGGAAAAAACGCGATTAGAGGAAAAGGAAGAGAGCAGAGATAACAATAAGAGAAAGGGAGGACAAGTAAGGAGCAATGCAAGGAGAAGTGCGGGAAACAACCGAGGAGAGGAAAAAACGCGATCAGAGGAAAAGGAAGAGAGCAGAGATAACAATAAGAGAAAGGGAGGACAAGTAAGGAGCAATGCAAGGAGAAGTGCAGGAAACAACCGAGGAGAGGAAAAAACGCGATCAGAGGAAAAGGAAGAGAGCAGAGATAACAATAAGAGAAAGGGAGGACAAGTAAGGAACAATGTAAGAAGAAGTGCGGGCAACAACCGAGGAGAGGAAAAAACGCGATCAGAGGAAAAGGAAGAGAGCAGAGACAACAATAAGACAAAGTGAGGACAAGTAAGGAACAATGCAAGGAGAAGTGCGGGCAACAACTGAAAGAGGGACAACGCGATCAGAGGAAAAGGAAGAGAGCAGAGACAACAATAAGAGAAAGGGAGGACAAGTAAGGAACAATGCAAGAAGTGCGGGCAACAACGCCATCAGAGGAAAAGGAAGAAAGCAGACAGCAATAAGAGAAAGTGAGGACAAGTAAGGAACAATGCAAGGAAAAGTGCGGGCAACAACCGAGGAAAGGAAAAAACGCGATCAGAGGAAAAGGAAGAAAACAGAGACAACAATAAGAGAAAGGGAGGACAAGTAAGGAACAATGCAAGGAAAAGTGCGGGCAACAAGATCAGAGGAAAAGGAAGAGAGCAGAGACAACAATAAGAGAAAGGGAGGACAAGTAAGGAGCAATGCAAGGAGAAGTGCGGGCAACAACTGAGGAGAGGGACGAGATCAGAGGAAAAGGAAGAGAGCAGAGACAGCAATAAGAGAAAGGGAGGACAAGTAAGGAACAATGTAAGAAGAAGTGCGGGCAACAACCGAGGAGAGGGACAACACGATCAGAGGAAAAGGAAGAGAGCAGAGACAACAATAAGAGAAAGGGAGGACAAGTAAGGAGCAATGCAAGGAGAAGTGCGGGCAACAACTGAGTGTTATGCACACGTCCGGGCTGAGCGGCGTGTGCGTGTGATTGTAGTGATTCCACTGGACCATGAACCGGAGAGTGCCTGGAGGGGCGTGACTAAGTATCTGGCCGATCCGACCAAGATGGCACGACGGCATACGACGCCAGTGCACCAGGGAGAAACCGGGCAGAGGGACCAGGTGCTACTCCAGGTCAAACTCCGGACACGGGGGTTGACCCACACAGGGATTACTGGATCAGGCTGGTTAGGCTGGCGCACAGACTGGAGGGTATAGGCAGGCACGACTGGTATGCAGGCAGGCGGGTAAAGGCAAGCGCAGCTAGAGTGCAGACAGGGAGGCACAAGCAGGTAGGAACACAGGCGGGATAGGACCCAGTACACACTGGGACTCAGGAACAATACAGGTAGAGGGGTACAGGCAAGCACAGCTAGAGTGCAGACAGGGAGGCACTAGCAGGTAGGAACACAGGCGGGATAGGACCCAGTACACACTGGGACTCAGGAACAGGCAGGTTAGGCTGGCACAGACTGGTGGATATAAGCAAACACGGCAGGTATGCAGATGGGTGGATACAGGCGAGTATGCAGGCAGGGAGGTACTGGCCGAAAGGACGGGCTGGAGCACAGAAAGGTTAAGACCCAGTACAGACTGGGTCACAGAACCGCAGATGCGGTAGACAACCACAGCAGAGAGGGAACGCCCGAAGCGGTGGGCAAGAACAGAGCAGGACGGGGCTGCAGGAGCAGCGAGCACAAGCAGGGCAGGACAGGACTGCCGGAGCAGCGGGCAGAAGCAGGGCAGGACAGGACTGCCGGAGCAGCGGGCAGAAGCAGGGCAGGACAGGACTGCCGGAGCAGCGGGCAGAAGCAGGGCAGGACAGGACTGCCGGAGCAGCGGGCAGAAGCAGGGCAGGACAGGACAGGACTGCCGGAGCAGCGGGCAGAAGCAGGGCAGGACAGGACTGCCGGAGCAGCGGGCAGAAGCAGGGCAGGACAGGACTGCCGGAGCAGCGGGCAGAAGCAGGGCAGGACAGGACTGCCGGAGCAGTGGGCAGAAGCAGGGCAGGACAGGACTGCCGGAGCAGTGAGCAAAAGGGACAGAGCGGAGCAAGGCTGCGGAGCAGTGAGCAAGGAGTCAGAGCAGGCTAGAACCGCCGGAGCGGTAAGCAAAGGAGTCAGAGCAGACTAGAACCGCCGGAGCGGTGAGCAAAGGAGTCAGAGCAGGCTAGAACCACCGGAGCGGTGAGCAAAGGAGTCAGAGCAGGCTAGGCTGAGTAGGGGGGACAGGGCTCTGTTCACACGGAACAGACAGGAAGGGAAAGGCAGAGCCAGACACCCACAGGGTACTAGCAGAGAAGTAGCGAGTGGACCACAAACTCACAAACGGGAGTACAGAGACAACAAGCAGGAGTTAGGTACGAGTACAGACTCTGCAGAAAAAGGAAGGGAACGGACATAGAGGCAAAACAGGTAAAGGATAGGAGAGAGTTCAGACTGGAACTGAGTGTACGGAGGAGACCGACACTGCAGCGGAATACAGGAGCGGGTCTGGGAATACGGCCCCCAGAGAGGCAGGACGAACAGGCAAGGTGCGTGTTCAGACAGGACAGACAAGATACAGGAGCAGGTCTAGGTAATCGGCCCCTAGAAGGCAGGAGGAACAGGCTAGGAGCGTGTTCAGACAGGTCAGACAAGATACAGGAACGGGTCTAGGTAATCGGCCCCTAGAAGGCAGGAGGAACAGGCTAGGAGCGTGTTCAGACAGGCCTGGAAATACAGCCTCCAGGATAGGCAGACAAGAGAACACAGAACGGGACCTGGCACCTTCAGAGTGCAAGCACACACTGAATGAAACACTATGCTCAGGCAGGGATAGATGGGAGCAGCTGAGCTATATACCAGGTGACAGACAGCAATAGGCTGAGGACGCACAAGGGGTGTGACCCACAGCAGGTACAAAAAGCAGGAAGTGATCGGGCGCCGCCCTTAAGCAGCAGAAACAGACACAAACAGACAGCATGGAGGGAAGCCAGAGAGACATTCTGGACAGGAGATCAAGTGCGCGCTCTTGCACAGTGGGATATGGACCACTATGCAAGGACGCCGCCAGGTATGTTACACTGAGGAGAGGGACGAGATCAGAGGAAAAGGAAGAGAGCAGAGACAGCAATAAGAGAAAGGGAGGACAAGTAAGGAACAATGTAAGAAGAAGTGCGGGCAACAACCGAGGAGAGGGACAGCACGATCAGAGGAAAAGGAAGAGAGCAGAGACAACAATAAGAGAAAGGGAGGACAAGTAAGGAGCAATGCAAGGAGAAGTGCGGGCAACAACTGAGGAGAGGGACGAGATCAGAGGAAAAGGAAGAGAGCAGAGACAGCAATAAGAGAAAGGGAGGACAAGTAAGGAACAATGTAAGAAGAAGTGCGGGCAACAACCGAGGAGAGGGACAGCACGATCAGAGGAAAAGGAAGAGAGCAGAGACAACAATAAGAGAAAGGGAGGACAAGTAAGGAGCAATGCAAGGAGAAGTGCAGTCAACAACTGAGGAGAGGGACGAGATCAGAGGAAAAGGAAGAGAGCAGAGACAGCAATAAGAGAAAGAGAGGACAAGTAAGGAGCAATGCAAGCAGAAGTGCAGTCAACAACTGAGGAGAGGGACGAGATCAGAGGAAAAGGAAGAGAGCAGAGACAGCAATAAGAGAAAGGGAGGAAAAGTAAGGAACAATGCAAGCAGAAGTGCAGGCAACAACCGAGGAGAGGGACAACAAGATCAGAGCAAAAGTAAGAGAGCAGAGACAGCAATAAGAGAAAGGGAGGACAAGTAAGGAGCAATGCAAGGAGAAGTGCGGGCAACAACTGAAAGAGGGACAACGCGATCAGAGGAAAAGGAAGAGAGCAGAGACAGCAATAAGAGAAAGGGAGCACAAGTAAGGAACAATGCAAGCAGAAGTGCAGGCAACAACCAAGGAGAGGGACAACAAGATCAGAGCAAAAGTAAGAGAGCAGAGACAGCAATAAGAGAAAGGGAGGACAAGTAAGGAGCAATGCAAGGAGAAGTGCGGGCAACAACTGAAAGAGGGACAACGAGATCAGAGGAAAAGGAAGAGAGCAGAGACAGCAATAAGAGAAAGTGAGGACAAGTAAGGAACAATGCAAGGAAAAGTGCGGGCAACAACCGAGGAAAGGAAAAAACGCGATCAGAGGAAAAGGAAGAAAGCAGAGACAACAATAAGAGAAAGGGAGGACAAGTAAGGAACAATGCAAGGAGTAGTGGGGGCAACAACCGAGGAGATGGACAACGAGATCAGAGGAAAAGGAAGAGAGCAGAGACAACAATAAGAGAAAGGGAGGACAAGTAAGGAGCAATGCAAGGAGTAGTGGGGGCAACAACCGAGGAGAGGGACAACGAGATCAGAGGAAAAGGAAGAGAGCAGAGACAGCAATAAGAGAAAGCGAGGACAAGTAAGGAACAATGCAAGGAGTAGTGGGGGCAACAACCGAGGAGAGGGACAACGAGATCAGAGGAAAAGGAAGAGAGCAGAGACAACAATAAGAGAAAGGGAGGACAAGTAAGGAACAATGCAAGGAGAAGTGGGGGCAACAACCGAGGAGAGGGACAACACGATCAGAGGAAAAGGAAGAGAGCAGAGACAGCAATAAGAGAAAGGGAGGACAAGTAAGGAGCAATGCAAGGAGTAGTGGGGGCAACAACCGAGGAGAGGGACAACGAGATCAGAGGAAAAGGAAGAGAGCAGAGACAGCAATAAGAGAAAGAGAGGACAAGTAAGGAGCAATGCAAGCAGAAGTGGGGGCAACAACCGAGGAGAGGGACAACGAGATCAGAGGAAAAGGAAGAGAGCAGAGACAACAATAAGAGAAAGGGAGGACAAGTAAGGAACAATGCAAGGAGAAGTGGGGGCAACAACCGAGGAGAGGGACAACGAGATCAGAGGAAAAGGAAGAGAGCAGAGACAGCAATAAGAGAAAGAGAGGACAAGTAAGGAGCAATGCAAGGAGAAGTGGGGGCAACAACCGAGGAGAGGGACAACGAGATCAGAGGAAAAGGAAGAGAGCAGAGACAACAATAAGAGAAAGGGAGGACAAGTATGGAACAATGCAAGGAGAAGTGGGGGCAACAACCGAGGAGAGGGACAACACGATCAGAGGAAAAGGAAGAGAGCAGAGACAGCAATAAGAGAAAGGGAGGACAAGTAAGGAGCAATGCAAGGAGTAGTGGGGGCAACAACCGAGGAGAGGGACAACGAGATCAGAGGAAAAGGAAGAGAGCAGAGACAACAATAAGATAAAGGGAGGACAAGTAAGGAGCAATGTAAGAAGAAGTGCGAGCAACAACTGAGGAGAGGGACAACGAGATCAGAGGAAAAGGAAGAGAGCAGAGACAACAATAAGAGAAAGGGAGGACAAGTAAGGAACAATGCAAGGAGAAGTGGGGGCAACAACCGAGGAGAGGGACAACACGATCAGAGGAAAAGGAAGAGAGCAGAGACAGCAATAAGAGAAAGGGAGGACAAGTAAGGAGCAATGCAAGGAGTAGTGGGGGCAACAACCGAGGAGAGGGACAACGAGATCAGAGGAAAAGGAAGAGAGCAGAGACAACAATAAGAGAAAGGGAGGACAAGTAAGGAGCAATGTAAGAAGAAGTGCGGGCAACAACCGAGGAGAGGGACAACGAGATCAGAGGAAAAGGAAGAGAGCAGAGACAACAATAAGAGAAAGGGAGGACAAGTAAGGAACAATGCAAGGAGAAGTGGGGGCAACAACCGAGGAGAGGGACAACACGATCAGAGGAAAAGGAAGAGAGCAGAGACAGCAATAAGAGAAAGGGAGGACAAGTAAGGAGCAATGCAAGGAGTAGTGGGGGCAACAACCGAGGAGAGGGACAACGAGATCAGAGGAAAAGAAAGAGAGCAGAGACAACAATAATAGAAAGGGAGGACAAGTAAGGAACAATGTAAGAAGAAGTGCGGGCAACAACCGAGGAGAGGAAAAAACGCGATCAGAGGAAAAGGAAGAGAGCAGAGACAACAATAAGACAAAGTGAGGACAAGTAAGGAACAATGCAAGGAGAAGTGCGGGCAACAACTGAAAGAGGGACAACGCGATCAGAGGAAAAGGAAGAGAGCAGAGACAACAATAAGAGAAAGGGAGGACAAGTAAGGAACAATGCAAGAAGTGCGGGCAACAACGCCATCAGAGGAAAAGGAAGAAAGCAGACAGCAATAAGAGAAAGTGAGGACAAGTAAGGAACAATGCAAGGAAAAGTGCGGGCAACAACCGAGGAAAGGAAAAAACGCGATCAGAGGAAAAGGAAGAAAGCAGAGACAACAATAAGAGAAAGGGAGGACAAGTAAGGAACAATGCAAGGAAAAGTGCGGGCAACAAGATCAGAGGAAAAGGAAGAGAGCAGAGACAACAATAAGAGAAAGGGAGGACAAGTAAGGAGCAATGCAAGGAGAAGTGCGGGCAACAACTGAGGAGAGGGACGAGATCAGAGGAAAAGGAAGAGAGCAGAGACAGCAATAAGAGAAAGGGAGGACAAGTAAGGAACAATGTAAGAAGAAGTGCGGGCAACAACCGAGGAGAGGGACAGCACGATCAGAGGAAAAGGAAGAGAGCAGAGACAACAATAAGAGAAAGGGAGGACAAGTAAGGAGCAATGCAAGGAGAAGTGCGGGCAACAACTGAGGAGAGGGACGAGATCAGAGGAAAAGGAAGAGAGCAGAGACAGCAATAAGAGAAAGGGAGGACAAGTAAGGAACAATGTAAGAAGAAGTGCGGGCAACAACCGAGGAGAGGGACAGCACGATCAGAGGAAAAGGAAGAGAGCAGAGACAACAATAAGAGAAAGGGAGGACAAGTAAGGAGCAATGCAAGGAGAAGTGCAGTCAACAACTGAGGAGAGGGACGAGATCAGAGGAAAAGGAAGAGAGCAGAGACAGCAATAAGAGAAAGGGAGGAAAAGTAAGGAACAATGCAAGCAGAAGTGCAGGCAACAACCGAGGAGAGGGACAACAAGATCAGAGCAAAAGTAAGAGAGCAGAGACAGCAATAAGAGAAAGGGAGGACAAGTAAGGAACAATGCAAGAAGTGCGGGCAACAACGCCATCAGAGGAAAAGGAAGAAAGCAGACAGCAATAAGAGAAAGTGAGGACAAGTAAGGAACAATGCAAGGAAAAGTGCGGGCAACAACCGAGGAAAGGAAAAAACGCGATCAGAGGAAAAGGAAGAAAGCAGAGACAACAATAAGAGAAAGGGAGGACAAGTAAGGAACAATGCAAGGAGTAGTGGGGGCAACAACCGAGGAGATGGACAACGAGATCAGAGGAAAAGGAAGAGAGCAGAGACAACAATAAGAGAAAGGGAGGACAAGTAAGGAGCAATGCAAGGAGTAGTGGGGGCAACAACCGAGGAGAGGGACAACGAGATCAGAGGAAAAGGAAGAGAGCAGAGACAACAATAAGAGAAAGGGAGCACAAGTAAGGAGCAATGCAAGGAGTAGTGGGGGCAACAACCGAGGAGAGGGACAACGAGATCAGAGGAAAAGGAAGAGAGCAGAGACAGCAATAAGAGAAAGAGAGGACAAGTAAGGAGCAATGCAAGGAGAAGTGGGGGCAACAACCGAGGAGAGGGACAACGAGATCAGAGGAAAAGGAAGAGAGCAGAGACAACAATAAGAGAAAGGGAGGACAAGTAAGGAACAATGCAAGGAGAAGTGGGGGCAACAACCGAGGAGAGGGACAACGAGATCAGAGGAAAAGGAAGAGAGCAGAGACAGCAATAAGAGAAAGAGAGGACAAGTAAGGAGCAATGCAAGGAGAAGTGGGGGCAACAACCGAGGAGAGGGACAACGAGATCAGAGGAAAAGGAAGAGAGCAGAGACAACAATAAGAGAAAGGGAGGACAAGTATGGAACAATGCAAGGAGAAGTGGGGGCAACAACCGAGGAGAGGGACAACACGATCAGAGGAAAAGGAAGAGAGCAGAGACAGCAATAAGAGAAAGGGAGGACAAGTAAGGAGCAATGCAAGGAGTAGTGGGGGCAACAACCGAGGAGAGGGACAACGAGATCAGAGGAAAAGGAAGAGAGCAGAGACAACAATAAGATAAAGGGAGGACAAGTAAGGAGCAATGTAAGAAGAAGTGCGAGCAACAACTGAGGAGAGGGACAACGAGATCAGAGGAAAAGGAAGAGAGCAGAGACAACAATAAGAGAAAGGGAGGACAAGTAAGGAACAATGCAAGGAGAAGTGGGGGCAACAACCGAGGAGAGGGACAACACGATCAGAGGAAAAGGAAGAGAGCAGAGACAGCAATAAGAGAAAGGGAGGACAAGTAAGGAGCAATGCAAGGAGTAGTGGGGGCAACAACCGAGGAGAGGGACAACGAGATCAGAGGAAAAGGAAGAGAGCAGAGACAACAATAAGAGAAAGGGAGGACAAGTAAGGAGCAATGTAAGAAGAAGTGCGGGCAACAACCGAGGAGAGGGACAACGAGATCAGAGGAAAAGGAAGAGAGCAGAGACAACAATAAGAGAAAGGGAGGACAAGTAAGGAACAATGCAAGGAGAAGTGGGGGCAACAACCGAGGAGAGGGACAACACGATCAGAGGAAAAGGAAGAGAGCAGAGACAGCAATAAGAGAAAGGGAGGACAAGTAAGGAGCAATGCAAGGAGTAGTGGGGGCAACAACCGAGGAGAGGGACAACGAGATCAGAGGAAAAGAAAGAGAGCAGAGACAACAATAATAGAAAGGGAGGACAAGTAAGGAACAATGTAAGAAGAAGTGCGGGCAACAACCGAGGAGAGGAAAAAACGCGATCAGAGGAAAAGGAAGAGAGCAGAGACAACAATAAGACAAAGTGAGGACAAGTAAGGAACAATGCAAGGAGAAGTGCGGGCAACAACTGAAAGAGGGACAACGCGATCAGAGGAAAAGGAAGAGAGCAGAGACAACAATAAGAGAAAGGGAGGACAAGTAAGGAACAATGCAAGAAGTGCGGGCAACAACGCCATCAGAGGAAAAGGAAGAAAGCAGACAGCAATAAGAGAAAGTGAGGACAAGTAAGGAACAATGCAAGGAAAAGTGCGGGCAACAACCGAGGAAAGGAAAAAACGCGATCAGAGGAAAAGGAAGAAAGCAGAGACAACAATAAGAGAAAGGGAGGACAAGTAAGGAACAATGCAAGGAAAAGTGCGGGCAACAAGATCAGAGGAAAAGGAAGAGAGCAGAGACAACAATAAGAGAAAGGGAGGACAAGTAAGGAGCAATGCAAGGAGAAGTGCGGGCAACAACTGAGGAGAGGGACGAGATCAGAGGAAAAGGAAGAGAGCAGAGACAGCAATAAGAGAAAGGGAGGACAAGTAAGGAACAATGTAAGAAGAAGTGCGGGCAACAACCGAGGAGAGGGACAGCACGATCAGAGGAAAAGGAAGAGAGCAGAGACAACAATAAGAGAAAGGGAGGACAAGTAAGGAGCAATGCAAGGAGAAGTGCGGGCAACAACTGAGGAGAGGGACGAGATCAGAGGAAAAGGAAGAGAGCAGAGACAGCAATAAGAGAAAGGGAGGACAAGTAAGGAACAATGTAAGAAGAAGTGCGGGCAACAACCGAGGAGAGGGACAGCACGATCAGAGGAAAAGGAAGAGAGCAGAGACAACAATAAGAGAAAGGGAGGACAAGTAAGGAGCAATGCAAGGAGAAGTGCAGTCAACAACTGAGGAGAGGGACGAGATCAGAGGAAAAGGAAGAGAGCAGAGACAGCAATAAGAGAAAGGGAGGAAAAGTAAGGAACAATGCAAGCAGAAGTGCAGGCAACAACCGAGGAGAGGGACAACAAGATCAGAGCAAAAGTAAGAGAGCAGAGACAGCAATAAGAGAAAGGGAGGACAAGTAAGGAGCAATGCAAGGAGAAGTGCGGGCAACAACTGAAAGAGGGACAACGCGATCAGAGGAAAAGGAAGAGAGCAGAGACAGCAATAAGAGAAAGGGAGCACAAGTAAGGAACAATGCAAGCAGAAGTGCAGGCAACAACCGAGGAGAGGGACAACAAGATCAGAGCAAAAGTAAGAGAGCAGAGACAGCAATAAGAGAAAGGGAGGACAAGTAAGGAGCAATGCAAGGAGAAGTGCGGGCAACAACTGAAAGAGGGACAACGAGATCAGAGGAAAAGGAAGAGAGCAGAGACAGCAATAAGAGAAAGTGAGGACAAGTAAGGAACAATGCAAGAAGTGCGGGCAACAACGCCATCAGAGGAAAAGGAAGAAAGCAGACAGCAATAAGAGAAAGTGAGGACAAGTAAGGAACAATGCAAGGAAAAGTGCGGGCAACAACCGAGGAGAGGGACAACAAGATCAGAGCAAAAGTAAGAGAGCAGAGACAGCAATAAGAGAAAGGGAGGACAAGTAAGGAACAATGCAAGAAGTGCGGGCAACAACGCCATCAGAGGAAAAGGAAGAAAGCAGACAGCAATAAGAGAAAGTGAGGACAAGTAAGGAACAATGCAAGGAAAAGTGCGGGCAACAACCGAGGAAAGGAAAAAACGCGATCAGAGGAAAAGGAAGAAAGCAGAGACAACAATAAGAGAAAGGGAGGACAAGTAAGGAACAATGCAAGGAGTAGTGGGGGCAACAACCGAGGAGAGGGACAACGAGATCAGAGGAAAAGGAAGAGAGCAGAGACAACAATAAGAGAAAGGGAGGACAAGTAAGGAGCAATGCAAGGAGTAGTGGGGGCAACAACCGAGGAGAGGGACAACGAGATCAGAGGAAAAGGAAGAGAGCAGAGACAGCAATAAGAGAAAGGGAGGACAAGTAAGGAACAATGCAAGGAGTAGTGGGGGCAACAACCGAGGAGAGGGACAACGAGATCAGAGGAAAAGGAAGAGAGCAGAGACAACAATAAGAGAAAGGGAGGACAAGTAAGGAACAATGCAAGGAGAAGTGGGGGCAACAACCGAGGAGAGGGACAACACGATCAGAGGAAAAGGAAGAGAGCAGAGACAGCAATAAGAGAAAGGGAGGACAAGTAAGGAGCAATGCAAGGAGTAGTGGGGGCAACAACCGAGGAGAGGGACAACGAGATCAGAGGAAAAGGAAGAGAGCAGAGACAGCAATAAGAGAAAGAGAGGACAAGTAAGGAGCAATGCAAGCAGAAGTGGGGGCAACAACCGAGGAGAGGGACAACGAGATCAGAGGAAAAGGAAGAGAGCAGAGACAACAATAAGAGAAAGGGAGGACAAGTAAGGAACAATGCAAGGAGAAGTGGGGGCAACAACCGAGGAGAGGGACAACGAGATCAGAGGAAAAGGAAGAGAGCAGAGACAGCAATAAGAGAAAGAGAGGACAAGTAAGGAGCAATGCAAGGAGAAGTGGGGGCAACAACCGAGGAGAGGGACAACGAGATCAGAGGAAAAGGAAGAGAGCAGAGACAACAATAAGAGAAAGGGAGGACAAGTAAGGAACAATGCAAGGAGAAGTGGGGGCAACAACCGAGGAGAGGGACAACACGATCAGAGGAAAAGGAAGAGAGCAGAGACAGCAATAAGAGAAAGGGAGGACAAGTAAGGAGCAATGCAAGGAGTAGTGGGGGCAACAACCGAGGAGAGGGACAACGAGATCAGAGGAAAAGGAAGAGAGCAGAGACAACAATAAGAGAAAGGGAGGACAAGTAAGGAACAATGTAAGAAGAAGTGCGGGCAACAACCGAGGAGAGGAAAAAACGCGATCAGAGGAAAAGGAAGAGAGCAGAGACAACAATAAGACAAAGTGAGGACAAGTAAGGAACAATGCAAGGAGAAGTGCGGGCAACAACTGAAAGAGGGACAACGCGATCAGAGGAAAAGGAAGAGAGCAGAGACAGCAATAAGAGAAAGGGAGGACAAGTAAGGAACAATGCAAGAAGTGCGGGCAACAACGCCATCAGAGGAAAAGGAAGAAAGCAGACAGCAATAAGAGAAAGTGAGGACAAGTAAGGAACAATGCAAGGAGAAGTGCGGGCAACAACTGCGGAGAGGGACAACGAGATCAGAGGAAAAGGAAGAGAGCAGAGACAGCAATAAGAGAAAGGGAGGACAAGTAAGGAGCAATGCAAGGAGAAGTGCGGGAAACAACAGAGGAGAGGGACAACGAGATCAGAGGAAAAGGAAGAGAGCAGAGACAGCAATAAGAGAAAGGGAGGACAAGTAAGGAGCAATGCAAGGAGAAGTGCGGGCAACAACCGAGGAGAGGGACAACACGATCAGAGGAAAAGGAAGAGAGCAGAGACAACAATAAGAGAAAGGGAGGACAAGTAAGGAGCAATGCAAGGAGTAGTGGGGGCAGCAACCGAGGAGGGGGACAACGAGATCAGAGGAAAAGGAAGAGAGCAGAGACAGCAATAAGAGAAAGGGAGGACAAGTAAGGAACAATGCAAGGAGTAGTGGGGGCAACAACCGAGGAGAGGGACAACGAGATCAGAGGAAAAGGAAGAGAGCAGAGACAACAATAAGAGAAAGGGAGGACAAGTAAGGAACAATGCAAGGAGAAGTGGGGGCAACAACCGAGGAGAGGGACAACACGATCAGAGGAAAAGGAAGAGAGCAGAGACAACAATAAGAGAAAGGGAGGACAAGTAAGGAGCAATGCAAGGAGTAGTGGGGGCAACAACCGAGGAGAGGGACAACGAGATCAGAGGAAAAGGAAGAGAGCAGGGACAGCAATAAGAGAAAGTGAGGACAAGTAAGGAACAATGTAAGAAGAAGTGCGGGCAACAACCGAGGAGAGGAAAAAATGCGATCAGAGGAAAAGGAAGAGAGCAGAGACAATAATAAGACAAAGTGAGGACAAGTAAGGAACAATGCAAGGAGAAGTGCGGGCAACAACTGAAAGAGGGACAACGCGATCAGAGGAAAAGGAAGAGAGCAGAGACAGCAATAAGAGAAAGGGAGGACAAGTAAGGAACAATGCAAGAAGTGCGGGCAACAACGCCATCAGAGGAAAAGGAAGAAAGCAGACAGCAATAAGAGAAAGTGAGGACAAGTAAGGAACAATGCAAGGAAAAGTGCGGGCAACAACCGAGGAAAGGAAAAAACGCGATCAGAGGAAAAGGAAGAAAGCAGAGACAACAATAAGAGAAAGGGAGGACAAGTAAGGAACAATGCAAGGAAATGTGCGGGCAACAAGATCAGAGGAAAAGGAAGAGAGCAGAGACAACAATAAGAGAAAGGGAGGACAAGTAAGGAGCAATGCAAGGAGAAGTGCGAGCAACAACTGAGGAGAGGGACGAGATCAGAGGAAAAGGAAGAGAGCAGAGACAGCAATAAGAGAAAGGGAGGACAAGTAAGGAACAATGTAAGAAGAAGTGCGGGCAACAACCGAGGAGAGTGACAGCACGATCAGAGGAAAAGGAAGAGAGCAGAGACAACAATAAGAGAAAGGGAGGACAAGTAAGGAGCAATGCAAGGAGAAGTGCAGGCAACAACTGAGGAGAGGGACGAGATCAGAGGAAAAGGAAGAGAGCAGAGACAGCAATAAGAGAAAGGGAGGACAAGTAAGGAACAATGCAAGCAGAAGTGCAGGCAACAACCGAGGAGAGGGACAACAAGATCAGAGCAAAAGTAAGAGAGCAGAGACAGCAATAAGAGAAAGGGAGGACAAGTAAGGAGCAATGCAAGGAGAAGTGCGGGCAACAACTGAAAGAGGGACAACGCGATCAGAGGAAAAGGAAGAGAGCAGAGACAGCAATAAGAGAAAGGGAGGACAAGTAAGGAACAATGCAAGAAGTGCGGGCAACAATTGAAAGAGGGACAACGCGATCAGAGGAAAAGGAAGAGAGCAGAGACAGCAATAAGAGAAAGGGAGCACAAGTAAGGAACAATGCAAGGAGAAGTGCGGGCAACAACTGAAAGAGGGACAACGAGATCAGAGGAAAAGGAAGAGAGCAGAGACAGCAATAAGAGAAAGGGAGGACAAGTAAGGAACAATGCAAGAAGTGCGGGCAACAACCGAGGAGAGGGACAACAAGATCAGAGCAAAAGTAAGAGAGCAGAGACAGCAATAAGAGAAAGGGAGGACAAGTAAGGAACAATGCAAGGAGAAGTGCGGGCAACAACTGAAAGAGGGACAACGCGATCAGAGGAAAAGGAAGAGAGCAGAGACAGCAATAAGAGAAAGGGAGGACAAGTAAGGAACAATGCAAGAAGTGCGGGCAACAACGCCATCAGAGGAAAAGGAAGAAAGCAGACAGCAATAAGAGAAAGTGAGGACAAGTAAGGAACAATGCAAGGAAAAGTGCGGGCAACAACTGAGGAGAGGGACAACGAGATCAGAGGAAAAGGAAGAAAGCAGAGACAGCAATAAGAGAAAGGGTGGACAAGTAAGGAGCAATGCAAGGAGAAGTGCGGGCAACAAACGAGGAGAGGGACAACGAGATCAGAGGAAAAGGAAGAGAGCAGAGACAGCAATAAGAGAAAGAGAGGACAAGTAAGGAGCAATGCAAGGAGTAGTGGGGGCAACAACCGGGGTGAGAACAAAAGGAAGAGCAGCAAAAGTGAGCAGCCGAAGGAGAAAGTCTAATAAGAGAGCAGGTGAAAAAGACCACATAATGAGAGAGCAGCCGAATGAGAAAGTCCGAAAAGAGAGGCCAAAAGAGAGAGCACAATGAGAGCAGCTGAAGGGGAGAGCCCAAAAAGACATCAGAAAGAGCACCTAAAGGAGAGAGTCTGATAAAAGAGCAGGTGAAGAGAAGAGCATAATGAGAGAGCGGCCGAAGAAGAGAGACAAAAATAGAGCAGCCGAAGAGGACAGCATAATGAGAGAACAGCCAAATGAGAGAATCCAAAAAGAGAGGTCAAAGGAGAGAGACGAAAAGGAGAGCAGCGAAGGAGAGCCCAGTAATAGAGCAGCCAAAGGAGAGAGCCCAGTAATAGAGCAGCCAAAGGAGAGAGCCCAGTAATAGAGCAGCCAAAAAAGAGAGCAGCAGTAGGAGAGAGCCCAGTAAGAGAGCAGAAGGAGAGATCCCAGTAAGAGAGCAGAAGGAGAGAGCCCAGTAAGAGAGCAGCAGAAGGAGAGAGCCCAGTAAGAGAGCAGCAGAAGGAGAGAGCCCAGTAAGAGAGCAGCAGAAGGAGAGAGCCCAGTAAGAGAGCAGCAGAAGGAGAGAGCCCAGTAAGAGAGCAGCAGAAGGAGAGAGCCCAGTAAGAGAGCAGCAGAAGGAGAGAGCCCAGTAAGAGAGCAGCAGGAGAGAGCCCAGTAAGAGAGCAGCAGCATGAGAGCCCAATAAGAAAGCAGCAGAAAGAGAGCCCAGTAAGAGAGCAGCAGAGCGAGCCCAGTAAGAAAGCAGCAGAAAGAGAGAGACCAATATGAAAGCAGCAGAGCGAGCCCAGTAAGAAAACAGCAGAAAGAGAGAGCCCAATATGAAAGCAGCAGAAGGAGAGAGCCCAGCAATACAGCTGCAGAAGGAGAGAGCCCAGCAATACAGCTGCAGAAGGAGAGAGCCCAGCAATACAGCTGCAGAAGGAGAGAGCCCAGTAATACAGCTGCAGGAGGAGAGAGCCCAGTAATACAGCTGCAGGAGGAGAGAGCCCAGTAATACAGCTGCAGAAGGAGAGCGCCCAGTAATACAGCTGCAGAAGGAGAGAGCCCAGTAATACAGCTGCAGAAGGAGAGAGCCCAGTAATACAGCTGCAGAAGGAGAGAGCCCAGTAATACAGCTGCAGAAGGAGAGAGCCCAGTAATACAGCTGCAGAAGGAGAGAGCCCAGTAATACAGCTGCAGAAGGAGAGAGCCCAGTAATACAGCTGCAGAAGGAGAGAGCCCAGTAATACAGCTGCAGAAGGAGAGAGCCCAGTAATACAGCTGCAGAAGGAGAGAGCCCAGTAATACAGCTGCAGAAGGAGAGAGCCCAGTAATACAGCTGCAGAAGGAGAGAGCCCAGTAATACAGCTGCAGAAGGAGAGAGCCCAGTAATACAGCTGCAGAAGGAGAGAGCCCAGTAATACAGCTGCAGAAGGAGAGAGCCCAGTAATACAGCTGCAGAAGGAGAGAGCCCAGTAATACCGCTGCAGAAGGAGAGAGCCCAGTAATACCGCTGCAGAAGGAGAGAGCCCAGTAATACAGCTGCAGAAGGAGAGAGCCCAGTAATACAGCTGCAGAAGGAGAGAGCCCAGTAATACAGCTGCAGAAGGAGAGAGCCCAGTAATACAGCTGCAGAAGGAGAGAGCCCAGTAATACAGCTGCAGAAGGAGAGAGCCCAGTAATACAGCTGCAGAAGGAGAGAGCCCAGTAATACAGCTGCAGAAGGAGAGAGCCCAGTAATACAGCTGCAGAAGGAGAGAGCCCAGTAATACAGCTGCAGAAGGAGAGAGCCCAGTAATACAGCTGCAGAAAGAGAGAGCCCAGTAATACAGCTGCAGAAGGAGAGAGCCCAGTAATACAGCTGCAGAAGGAGAGAGCCCAGTAATACAGCTGCAGAAGGAGAGAGCCCAGTAATACAGCTGCAGAAGGAGAGAGCCCAGTAATACAGCTGCAGAAGGAGAGAGCCCAGTAATACAGCTGCAGAAGGAGAGAGCCCAGTAATACAGCTGCAGAAGGAGAGAGCCCAGTAATACAGCTGCAGAAGGAGAGAGCCCAGTAATACAGCTGCAGAAGGAGAGAGCCCAGTAATACAGCTGCAGAAGGAGAGAGCCCAGTTATACAGCTGCAGAAGGAGAGAGCCCAGTTATACAGCTGCAGAAGGAGAGAGCCCAGTAATACCGCTGCAGAAGGAGAGAGCCCAGTAATACCGCTGCAGAAGGAGAGAGCCCAGTAATACAGCTGCAGGAGAGAGCCCAGTAATACAGCTGCAGAAGAAGAGAGCCCAGTAACACAGCAACCGAAAGAGAGAGCCCGGTAATACAGCAGCTGAAGTAGAAAGCCCTGAAAGAGGGCAACTGAAGGACCGAGCCAATTAAAGAATAGATGAAGGAGACAGCCTAGTAGGTGAGCAGGCGAAAGAAAGAGAGAGAGCTCAACAAGAATGCAAGCAAAGGAGAAAGTGAAAAACATGGTAATAGAGAAAACTCATATTATATACACTGTGTGCAGAATTATTAGGCAAGTTGTATTTTAGAGGATTATTTTTATTATTGATCAACAACTATGTTCTCAATCAACCCAAATATCCAAACTTAATATTTTTGGAAGTTGGAGTGTTTTTTTTTTAGATTTGGCTATCTTATGAGGATATCTGTTTGTGCAGGTAACTATTACTGTGCAGAATTATTAGGCAACTTAATAAAAACCAAATATAATCCCATCTCACTTGTTTATTTTCACCAGGTAAACCAATATCAGTGAACAAAATTTAGAAATAAACATTTCTGACATGCAAAGTCAAAAAACAAAAAATTAGTGATCAGTATAGCCACCTTTCTTTAAGATGACACTCAGCAGCCTCCATCCATAGATTCTGTCAGTTGCTTGATCTGTTTTCGATCAACATTGCGTGCAGCAGCCACCACAGCCTCCCAGACACTGTTCCCAGAGGTGTACTGTTTTCCCTCCCTGTAGATCTCACATTTTATGATGGACCACAGGTTCTCTATGGGGTTCAGATCAGGTGAACAAGGGGACCATGTCATTATTTTTTCTTCTTTTAGACCTTTACTGGCCAGCCACACTGTGGAGTAGTTGATGCATGTGATGGAGCATTGTCCTGCATGAAAATCATGTTTTTCTTGAACGATACCGACTTCTTACTGTACCACTGCTTGAAGAAGTTGTCTTCCAGAAACTGGCAGTGGGTCTGGGAGTTGAGCTTCACTCCATCCTCAACCAGAAAAGGTCCCACAAGTTCATCTTTCATGATACCAGCCCATACCAGTACCCCACCTCCACCTTGCTGGCGTCTGAGTCGGAGTGGAGCTCTCTGCCCTTTACAGATCCAGCCTCTGGCCCATCCATCTGGCCCATCAAGAGTCACTCTCATTTCATCAGTCCATAAAACCTTTGAAAAATCAGTCTTAAGATATTTCTTGGCCCATTCTTGACGTTTTATCTTATGCTTCTTGTTCATAGGTGGTGGTTTTTCAGCCTTCCTTACCTTGGCCATGTCCCTGAGTATTGCACACCTTGTGCTTTTTGATACTCCAGTAACGTTGCAGCTCTGAAATATGGCAAAACTGGTGGTGAATGGCATCTTGGCCGTTTCACGCTTGATTTTCCTCAATTCATGGGCAGTTATTTTGCGCCTTTTTTGGCCAACACGCTTCTTGCGACCCTGTTGGGTATTTGCCATGAAACGCTTGATTGTTCGGTGATCACGCTTCAAAAGTTTGGAAATTTCAAGACTGCTGCATCCCTCTGCAAGACATCTCACAATTTTGTACTTTTCAGAGCCCATCAAATCTCTCTTCTGACCCATTTTGCCAAAGGAAAAGAAGTTGCCTAATAATTAAGCGCACCTTATATAGGGTGTTGATGTCATTAGTCAACACCCCTCCTCATTACAGAGATGCACATCACCAGATTTACTTAATTGGTAGTTGGCTCTCAAGCCTATGCAGCTTGGAGTAGGACGACCTGTATAAAAAGTATCATGTGAGCAAAATACTCATTTGCCTAATAATTCTGCACAAAGTGGAGAGTCATTACAAACAGAGTGATCTATTTCAAGTGTTTATTTCTGTTAATGCTGATGATTATGGCTTACAGCCAATGAAAACACAAAAGTCATTATCACAGTAAATTATAATAATTAAAAAATACACCTGCAAAGGCTTCCTAAGTGTTTAAAAAGGTCCCTTAGTCTGTTTCAGTAGGCTTCATAATCATGGGGAAGACTGCTGACTTGACAGATGTCCAGAAGGCAGTCATTGACACACTCCACAAGGTCCCAGAGTCTGGAGGAAGAGTGGAGAGGCCACAATCCAAGCTGCTGGAGGTCTAGTGTGAAGTCTCCACAATCAGTGATGGTTTGGGGGGCCATGTCATCTGCTGGTGTAGGTCCACTGTGTTTTATCAAAGTCAGTGCAGCCGTCTACCAGGACATTTTAGAGCCCTTCATGCTTCCCTCTGCCGACAAGCTTTTCGGAGATGGAAATGTCATTCTCCAGCAGGACTTGGCCCCTGTCCACACTGCCAAAAGTACCAATACCTGGTTTACACACAACAGTATCACTGTGCTTGATTGGCAGCAAACTCGCCTGACCTTAACCCCATAGAGAATCTATTATAGAGAATCTATGGGGTATTGTCAAGAGGAAGATGAGAGACCCCAGAGCCAACAATGCAGACGAGCTGAAGGCGGTTATCAAAGCCACCTGGGCTTCCATAACACCTCAGCAGCCACAGGCTGATCGCCTCCATGCCACATTGCCGCATTGATGCAGTAATTGATGCAAAAGGAGCCAGACCAAGTATTGAGGGCATTTACTGAACAGACATTTCAGTAGGACATTTCGGATTTTAAAAACATTTTTCAAGCTGTTGTTATAAAGTATTCTAATTTACTGAGATAATGACTTTTGTGTTTTCATTGGCTGTAAGCCATAATCATCAACATTAACAGAAATAAACACTTAAAATAGATCCCTCTGTGTGTAATGACTCTATATAATAGATCCCTCTGTGTGTAATGACTCTATATAATAGATCCCTCTGCGTGTAATGACTCTATATAATAGATCACTCTGTGTGTAATGACTCTATATAATAGATCCCTCTGTGTGTAATGACTCTATATAATAGATCCCTCTGCGTGTAATGACTCTATATAATAGATCCCTCTGCGTGTAATGACTCTATATAATAGATCACTCTGCGTGTAATGACTCTATATAATAGATCCCTCTGCGTGTAATGACTCTATATAATAGATCCCTCTGCGTGTAATGACTCTATATAATAGATCCCTGTGTGTAATGACTCTATATAATAGATCCCTCTGTGTGTAATGACTCTATATAATAGATCCCTCTGTGTGTAATGACTCTATATAATAGATCCCTCTGTGTGTAATGACTCTATATAATAGATCCCTCTGGGTGTAATGACTCTATATAATAGATCCCTCTGCGTGTAATGACTCTATATAATAGATCCCTCTGTGTGTAATGACTCTATATAATAGATCCCTCTGTGTGTAATGACTCTATATAATAGATCCCTCTGCGTGTAATGACTCTATATAATAGATCCCTCTGCGTGTAATGACTCTATATAATAGATCCCTCTGCGTGTAATGACTCTATATAATAGATCACTCTGCGTGTAATGACTCTATATAATAGATCCCTCTGCGTGTAATGACTCTATATAATAGATCCCTGTGTGTAATGACTCTATATAATAGATCCCTCTGAGTAAAATGACTCTATATAATAGATCCCTCTGAGTAAAATGACTCTATATAATAGATCCCTGTGTGTAATGACTCTATATAATAGATCCCTCTGTGTGTAATGACTCTATATAATAGATCCCTCTGTGTGTAATGACTCTATATAATAGATCCCTCTGTGTGTAATGACTCTATATAATAGATCCCTCTGCGTGTAATGACTCTATATAATAGATCCCTCTGTGTGTAATGACTCTATATAATAGATCCCTCTGAGTAAAATGACTCTATATAATAGATCCCTGTGTGTAATGACTCTATATAATAGATCCCTCTGTGTGTAATGACTCTATATAATAGATCCCTCTGTGTGTAATGACTCTATATAATAGATCCCTCTGTGTGTAATGACTCTATATAATAGATCCCTCTGTGTGTGATGACTCTATATAATAGATCCCTCTGTGTGTAATGACTCTATATAATAGATCCCTCTGTGTGTAATGACTCTATATAATAGATCACTCTGTGTGTAATGACTCTATATAATAGATCCCTCTGTGTGTAATGACTCTATATAATAGATCCCTCTGTGTGTAATGACTCTATATAATAGATCCCTCTGTGTGTAATGACTCTATATAATAGATCACTCTGTGTGTAATGACTCTATATAATATATCCCTGTGTGTAATGACTCTATATAATAGATCCCTCTGTGTGTAATGACTCTATATAATAGATCCCTCTGTGTGTAATGACTCTATATAATAGATCCCTCTGTGTGTAATGACTCTATATAATAGAGCCCTCTGTGTGTAATGACTCTATATAATAGATCCCTCTGCGTGTAATGACTCTATATAATAGATCCCTCTGTGTGTAATGACTCTATAATAGATCCCTCTGTGTGTAATGACTCTATATAATAGATCCCTCTGTGTGTAATGACTCTATATAATAGATCCCTCTGTGTGTAATGACTCTATATAATAGATCCCTCTGTGTGTAATGACTCTATATAATAGATCCCTCTGTGTGTAATGACTCTATATAATATATGAGTTTCACTTTTTGTATTGAAGAAATGAAATAAATTAACTTTTTGATGATATTCTAATTTTGTGAGATGCACTTGTACATAGTACAATAGACTGTTAAACACCTAGGAGTCCCACTAGAGGCCACTGACTATATAAGCGGACTTTTTGATGGCCTCTCTGTATTGTTGTTAGGGGTCTTCTGTGTTGTCTTGTGTAGATCGTTCATGTGCTATTGATTACCCTAGGGGTTATAGTGTAATATTACGTATTGATGAATTGTTAATAACTATTTTTTAAAATCCTTCGTGCAATTAAATTCTCTTAGCTGACTTTTAGGTTTATAAATCTGATTTTGTACGCTAGTTTTATTAGAGACAGCTTTTATGGTGGATTTTAGGCTATTCAAGCCAAAGAAAAGAGCCTGATAATTCAGGTCCGTCGTGATGATTGTGGAGTAACATCTCCCAGATAAAAGGCCCCTCAGAATGGCGGCCAGGACGACCGTAAGAATGAAGAGATCGCTTCAAAAGAAACAATAAAGAATGAAAATAAAAACGGAAGAAAATAAGCAGCAAGATGATAGACAGCCAAAAAAGCCAATTTAATGAGGCAGCGAAGAAAGGGAGAACAAAGCAAATAAAATAAGGAGAAGAAAAAGAGTTTACACAGGAAAAATATGGAGAGAAAGACAAAAGAGCAAAGAGGAGAACCAGAGAGAAGAAGTATCGAGACAATGCATGAGGCAAAAGAGCAACAAAAAAAGCAAGATTCCTGCACCAAAGCTACAAGTGTCTACAAACGTCACAGTAATCATTGCACGGACATCAAAGGGTTCATAGGTACACAGTGACTGCACCAGCAGAATAGTGAGTGCAGCTCTGGAGTATAATACAGAATGTAACTCAGGATCAGTAATGTAATGTATGTACACAGTGACTGCACCAGCAGAATAGTGAGTGCAGCTCTGGAGTATAATACAGAATGTAACTCAGGATCAGTAATGTAATGTATGTACACAGTGACTGCACCAGCAGAATAGTGAGTGCAGCTCTGGGGTATAATACAGGATGTAACTCAGGATCAGTACAGGATCAGTAATGTAATGTATGTACACAGTGACTGCACCAGCAGAATAGTGAGTGCAGCTCTGGAGTATAATACAGGATGTAACTCAGGATCAGTAATGTATGTACACAGTGACTGCACCAGCAGAATAGTGAGTGCAGCTCTGGAGTATAATACAGGATGTAACTCAGGATCAGTAATGTAATGTATGTGCACAGTGACTGCACCAGCAGAATAGTGAGTGCAGCTCTGGAGTATAATACAGGAGGTAACTCAGGATCAGTAATGTAATGTATGTATACAGTGACTGCACCAGCAGAATAGTGAGTGCAGCTCTGGAGTATAATACAGGATGCAACTCAGGATCAGTAATGTAATGTATGTACACAGTGACTGCACCGGCAGAATAGTGAGTGCAGCTCTGGAGTATAATACAGGATGTAACTCAGGATCAGTAATGTAATGTATGTACAGAGTGACTGCACCAGCAGAATAGCGAGTGCAGCTCTAGAGTATAATACAGGATGTAACTAAGGATCAGTAATGTACACAGTGACTGCACCGGCAGAATAGTGAGTGCAGCTCTGGAGTATAATACAGGATGTAACTTAGGATCAGTAAAGTACACAGTGACTGCACCGGCAGAATAGTGAGTGCAGCTCTGGAGTATAATACAGGATGTATCTCAGGATCAGTAATGTAATGTATGTACACAGTGACTGCACCGGCAGAATAGTGAGTGCAGATCTGGAGTATAATACAGGATGCAACTCAGGATCAGTAATGTACACAGTGACTGCACCGGCAGAATAGTGAGTGCAGCTCTGGAGTATAATACAGGATGTAACTCAGGATCAGTAATGTAATGTATGTACACAGTGACTGCACCAGCAGAATAGTGAGTGCAGCTCTGGAGTATAATACAGGATGTAACTCAGGATCAGTAATGTAATGTATGTACACAGTGACTGCACCGGCAGAATAGTGAGTGCAGCTCTGGAGTATAATACAGGATGTAACTCAGGATCAGTACAGGATCAGTAATGTAATGTATGTACACAGTGACTTCACCAGCAAAATAGTGAGTGCAGCTCTGGGGTATAATACAGGATGTTACTCAGGATCAGTACAGGATCAGTAATGTAATGTATGTACACAGTGACTGCACCAGCAGAATAGTGAGTGCAGCTCTGGAGTATAATACAGGATGTTACTCAGGATCAGTACAGGATCAGTAATGTAATGTATGTACACAGTGACTGCACCAGCAGAATAGTGAGTGCAGCTCTGGAGTATAATACAGGATGTTACTCAGGATCAGAACAGGACCAGTAATGTATGTACACAGTGACTGCACCGCCAGAATAGTGAGTGCAGCTCTGGAGTATAATACAGGATGTAACTCAGGATCAGTAATGTATGTACGCAGTGACTGCACCAGCAGAATAGTGAGTGCAGCTCTGGATTATAATACAGGATGTAACTGAGGATCAGTACAGGATCAGTAATGTAATGCATGTACACAGTGACTGTACCAGCAGAATAGTGAGTGCAGCTCTGGAGTATAATACAGGATGTAACTCAGGATCAGTAATGTAATGTATGTACACAATGACTGCACCAGCAGAATAGTGAGTGCAGCTCTGGAGTATAATACAGGATGTAGCTCAGGATCAGTACAGGATCAGTAATGTTATGTATGTACACAGTGACTGCACCAGCAGAATAGTGAGTGCAGCTCTGGAGTATAATACAGGATGCAACTCAGGATCAGTAATGTAATGTATGTACACAGTGACTGCACCGGCAGAATAGTGAGTGCAGCTCTGGAGTATAATACAGGATGTAACTCAGGATCAGTAATGTAATGTATGTACACAGTGACTGTACCAGCAGAATAGTGAGTGCAGCTCTGGAGTATAATACAGGATGTAACTCAGGATCAGTAATGTAATGTATGTACACAATGACTGCACCAGCAGAATAGTGAGTGCAGCTCTGGAGTATAATACAGGATGTAGCTCAGGATCAGTACAGGATCAGAAATGTAATGTATGTACACAGTGACTGCACCAGCAGAATAGTGAGTGCAGCTCTGGAGTATAATACAGGATGTAACTCAGGATCAGTAATGTAATGTATGTACACAGTGACTGCACCGGCAGAATAGTGAGTGCAGCTCTGGAGTATAATACAGGATGTAACTCAGGATCAGTACAGGACCAGTAATGTAATGTATGTACACAGTGACTGCACAGGCAGAATAGTGAGTGCAGCTCTGGAGTATAATACAGGATGTAACTCAGGATCAGTAATGTAATGTACACAGTGACTGCACCTGCAGAATAGTGAGTGCAGCTCTGGAGTATAATACAGGATGTAACTCAGGATCAGTAATGTAATGTATGTACACAGTGACTGCACCAGCAGAATAGTGAGTGCAGCTCTGGAGTAGAATACAGGATTTAACTCAGGATCAGTACAGGATCAGTAATGTAATGTATGTACACAGTGACTGCACCAGCAGAATAGTGAGCACAGCTCTGGAGTATAATACAGGATGTAACTCAGGATCAGTACAGGATCAGTAATGTAATGTATGTATACAGTGACAGCACAAGCAAAATAGTGAGTGCAGCTCTGGAGTATAATACAGGATGTAACTCAGGATCAGTAATGTAATGTATGTACACAATGACTGCACCAGCAGAATAGTGAGTGCAGCTCTGGAGTATAATACAGGATGTAGCTCAGGATCAGTACAGGATCAGAAATGTAATGTATGTACACAGTGACTGCACCAGCAGAATAGTGAGTGCAGCTCTGGAGTATAATACAGGATGTAACTCAGGATCAGTAATGTAATGTATGTACACAGTGACTGCACCGGCAGAATAGTGAGTGCAGCTCTGGAGTATAATACAGGATGTAACTCAGGATCAGTACAGGACCAGTAATGTAATGTATGTACACAGTGACTGCACAGGCAGAATAGTGAGTGCAGCTCTGGAGTATAATACAGGATGTAACTCAGGATCAGTAATGTAATGTACACAGTGACTGCACCTGCAGAATAGTGAGTGCAGCTCTGGAGTATAATACAGGATGTAACTCAGGATCAGTAATGTAATGTATGTACACAGTGACTGCACCAGCAGAATAGTGAGTGCAGCTCTGGAGTAGAATACAGGATTTAACTCAGGATCAGTACAGGATCAGTAATGTAATGTATGTACACAGTGACTGCACCAGCAGAATAGTGAGCACAGCTCTGGAGTATAATACAGGATGTAACTCAGGATCAGTACAGGATCAGTAATGTAATGTATGTATACAGTGACAGCACAAGCAAAATAGTGAGTGCAGCTCTGGAGTATAATACAGGATGTAACTCAGGATCAGTAATGTAATGTATGTACACAGTGACTGTACCAGCAGAATAGTGAGTGCAGCTCTGGAGTATAATACAGGATGTAACTCAGGATCAGTAATGTAATGTATGTACACAATGACTGCACCAGCAGAAGAGTGAGTGCAGCTCTGGAGTATAATACAGGATGTAGCTCAGGATCAGTAATGTAATGTATGTACACAGTGACTGCACCAGCAGAATATTGAGTGCAGCTCTGGAGTATAATACAGGATGTAACTCGGGATCAGTAATGTAATGTATGTACACAGTGACTGCACCGGCAGAATAGTGAGTGCAGCTCTGGAGTATAATGCAGGATGTAACTCAGGATCAGTACAGGATCAGTAATGTAATGTATGTACACAGTGACTGCACCAGCAGAATAGTGAGTGCAGCTCTGGAGTATAATACAGGATGTAACTCAGGATCAGTACAGGATCAGTAATGTAATGTATGTACACAGTGACTGCACCAGCAGAATAGTGAGTGCAGCTCTGGAGTATAATACAGGATGTAACTCAGGATCAGTAATGTAATGTACACAGTGACTGCACCTGCAGAATAGTGAGTGCAGCTCTGGAGTATAATACAGGATGTAACTCAGGATCAGTAATGTAATGTATGTACACACTGACTCCACCAGCAGAATAGTGAGTGCAGCTCTGGAGTATAATACAGGATGTAACTCAGGATCAGTACAGGATCAGTACTGTAATGTATGTATACAGTGACTGCACCAGCAGAATAGTGAGTGCAGCTCTGGAGTATAATACAGGATGTAACTCAGGATCAGTAATGTAATGTATGTACACAGTGACTGCACCAGCAGAATAGTGAGTGCAGCTCTGGAGTATAATACAGGATGTAACTCAGGATCAGTAATGTAATGTATGTACACAGTGACTGCACCAGCAGAATAGTGAGATATGTGCAAACAAGTTAAAGTGAGTGTTAAAATAAAGACAGAACAAAAAAAAAAAAAGGGGAAATACATATGGGATGGTGTTAGGTTTATGGTTTACCGTTGCAGCGCCATACAGTGCTTTAGTAAAATAGCCACATCATGACAGCGCCCAAAGAACAAAGCCAGACAGTTGCCTAAAAATCATTGCCCAAACAAACTAGGGAAAGTCTGCAGCTGGTTTGGGCACTTAAGTGTGGTAACAGGTACACGACAAGAGCCACAAGCGCCATCTACAGCAATGACAAGTGATGTGCGGCTTGTGACTACACACCTAGAATAAAAGTAGACAAAAACAGAATGTAGGGGGGAGAGGACGTGAAAAACAAGGAGGAGCACTGCACAGGAAAGGAAGCTCGGGACTTTGGGCAACAAGAGGAAAAATCCCAGTGCAGAGAAAAAAAATTCTGTGCAGAAGTTGCAGGTGAAGGACCCCACAATGGGGACTAACAGGGTCAATGAGAAATGTCCCTGGTAGGACAGAGCCGAGGTGGTGAGCGACAGCTTAGACCTCCGGATACCACAATAGCGCCAATGTCAGGGTACTGCTATCAGTTACCTGTAGGGAAGCCAAGCCTGGATGACAAAAACACATTACAAAAAGGTTAATTAAACAGACAGAAGAACATTGCGAGCAATTCCCCAGCCCTAAAAAGAAGGCAGCGCGCCATCCAATCGTGCAGCTCTGCCGATTAAACAGTTTGTGGCAGTGGCCATGGAGGAAGTGTTCATTGCACATTACCTGGTTCAGTGGCTGCTGATTCCTCCCCCGGGGGGTCTTCCAAGTTGTTGTTTTGGATGCTTAGTAAATGATCCCCCTGTAAGTCTCTTTGTGGAGTGGGGGGCGCCTCCTGCGGAGAGCAGGCGACAGGCTCATTATCCCCATCATACTGACTTTGATTTTCTTTCTCCTCTTGAATGCAGGATCGGCTCGCTGCCTGACTGTTCTTCTCACTACCTGTCCTCACAAAAGAGAGAAAGATAAGACTACAGCCTCAAGTGAAGAAATAATACCAAAAACCAACTTATTATTAATGGTGACAACTTATAATAGTTTATACAGGATAGAAGAGTTTATACAAATAACTTCCATAAAATTGGGGCAGATAACATTATATTAGAAGTAACATTCCTGTACATAAGAGCAGTATTATAGTAGTTATATTCTTGTACATAGGGGCAGTATTATAGTAGTTATATTCTTGTACATAGGGGCAGTATTATAGTAGTTATATTCTTGTACATAGGGGCAGTATTATAGTAGTTATATTCTTGTACATAGGGGGCAGTATTATAGTAGTTATATTCTTGTACATAGGGACAGTATTATAGTAGTTATATTCTTGTACATAGGGAGCAGTATTATAGTAGTTATATTCTTGTACATAGGGGCAGTATTAGAGTAGTTATATTCTTGTACATAAGAGCAGTATTATAGTAGTTATATTCTTGTACATAGGGGGCAGTATTATAGTAGTTATATTCTTGCACATAGGGGGCAGTATTATAGTACTTATATTCTTGTACATAGGGGCAGTATTATAGTAGTTACATTCTTGTACATAGGAGCAGTATTATAGTAGTAATATTCCTGTACATAGGGGCAGTATTACAGTAGTTATATTCTTGTACATAGTGGCAGTATTATAGTAGTAATATTCTTGTACATAGGGGCAGTATTATAGTAGTTATATTCTTGTACATAGGGGCAGTATTATAGTAGTTATATTCTTGTACATAGGAGCAGTATTATAGTAGTTATATCCTTGTATATAGGGGGCAGTATTATAGTAGTTACATTCCTGTACATAAGAGCAGTATTATAGTAGTTATATTCTTGTACATAGGGGGCAGTATTATAGTAGTTACATTCTTGTACACAGGGGGCAGTATTATAGTAGTTATATTCTTGCACATGGGGGCGGTATTATAGTAGCTATATTCTTGTACATAGGGAGCAGTATTATAGTAGTTATATTCCTGTACATAGGAACAGTATTATAGTAGTTATATTCTTGTACATAGGAGCAGTATTATAGTAGTTATATTCTTGTACATAGGGAGCAGTATTATAGTAGTTATATTTCTGTACATAGCGGCAGTATTACAGTAGTTATATTCTTGTACATAGTGGCAGTATTATAGTAGTTATATTCTTGTACATAGTGGCAGTATTATAGTAGTTATATTTTTGTATATAGGAGCAGTATTATAGTAGTTATATTCTTGTATATAGGAGCAGTATTATAGTAGTTATATTCTTGTATATAGGGGGCAGTATTATAGTAGTTACATTCCTGTACATAAGAGCAGTATTATAGTAGTTATATTCCTGTACATAAGAGCAGTATCATAGTAGTTATATTCTTGTACATAGGGGGCAGTATTATAGTAGTTACATTCTTGTACACAGGGGGCAGTATTATAGTAGTTATATTCTTGTACATAGGGGGCGGTATTATAGTAGCTATATTCTTGTACATAGGGAGCGGTATTATAGTAGTTATATTCCTGTACATAGGAGCAGTATTACAGTAGTTATATTCTTGTACATAGGGGCAGTATTATAGTACTTATATTCTTGTACATAGGGGGTAGTATTATAGTAGTTATATTCTTGTACATAGGGGCAGTATTATAGTAGTTATATTCTTGTACATAGGGGCAGTATTATAGTAGTTATATTCTTGTACATAGGGGGCAGCATTATAGTACTTATATTCTTGCACATAGGGGGCAGTATTATAGTAGTTATATTCTTGTACATAGGGGCAGTATTATAGTAGTTATATTCTTGTACATAGCAGCAGTATTGTAGTAGTAATATTCCTGTACATAGGGGCAGTATTACAGTAGTTATATTCTTGTACATAGGGGGCAATATTATAGTAGTTATATTCTTGTACATAGGAGCAGTATTATAGTAGTTATATTCTTGTACATAGGGAGCAGTATTATAGTAGTTATATTCTTGTACATAAGGGCAGTATTATAGTAGTAATATTCTTGTACATAGGGGGCAATATTATAGTAGTTATATTCTTGTACATAGGAGCAGTATTATAGTAGTTATATTCTTGTACATAGGGAGCAGTATTATAGTAGTTATATTCCTGTACATAGGGGCAGTATTACAGTAGTTATATTCTTGTACATAGTGGCAGTATTATAGTAGTTATATTCTTGTACATAGTGGCAGTATTATAGTAGTTATATTCTTGTATATAGGAGCAGTATTATAGTAGTTATATTCTTGTATATAGGAGCAGTATTATAGTAGTTATATTCTTGTATATAGGGGGCAGTATTATAGTAGTTACATTCCTGTACATAAGAGCAGTATTATAGTAGTTATATTCCTGTACATAAGAGCAGTATTATAGTAGTTATATTCTTGTACATAGGGGGCAGTATTATAGTAGTTACATTCTTGTACACAGGGGGCAGTATTATAGTAGTTATATTCTTGTACATAGGGGGCGGTATTATAGTAGCTATATTCTTGTACATAGGGAGCAGTATTATAGTAGTTATATTCCTGTACATAGGAGCAGTATTACAGTAGTTATATTCTTGTACATAGGGGCAGTATTATAGTACTTATATTCTTGTACATAGGGGGTAGTATTATAGTAGTTATATTCTTGTACATAGGGGCAGTATTATAGTAGTTATATTCTTGTACATAGGGGCAGTATTATAGTAGTTATATTCTTGTACATAGGGGCAGTATTATAGTAGTTATATTCTTGTACATAGGGGCAGTATTATAGTAGTTATATTCTTGTACATAGGGGGCAGTATTATAGTACTTATATTCTTGCACATAGGGGGCAGTATTATAGTAGTTATATTCTTGTACATAGGGGTAGTATTATAGTAGTTATATTCTTGTACATAGTGGGCAGTATTATAGTACTTATATTCTTGCACATAGGGGGCAGTATTATAGTAGTTATATTCTTGTACATAGGGGCAGTATTATAGTAGTTATATTCTTGTACATAGGAGCAGTATTGTAGTAGTAATATTCCTGTACATAGGGGCAGTATTACAGTAGTTATATTCTTGTACATAGTGGCAGTATTATAGTAGTTATATTCTGGTACATAGGGGCAGTATTATAGTAGTTATATTCTTGTACATAGGAGCAGTATTATAGTAGTTATATTCTTGTACATAGGGGGCAATATTATAGTAGTTATATTCTTGTACATAGGAGCAGTATTATAGTAGTTATATTCTTGTACATAGGGAGCAGTATTATAGTAGTTATATTCTTGTACATAGGGGCAGTATTATAGTAGTAATATTCTTGTACATAGGGGCAATATTATAGTAGTTATATTCTTGTACATAGGAGCAGTATTATAGTAGTTATATTCTTGTACATAGGGAGCAGTATTATAGTAGTTATATTCCTGTACATAGGGGCAGTATTACAGTAGTTATATTCTTGTACACAGTGGCAGTATTATAGTAGTTATATTCTTGTACATAGTGGCAGTATTATAGTAGTTATATTCTTGTATATAGGAGCAGTATTATAGTAGTTATATTCTTGTACATAGGGGGCAGTATTATAGTAGTTATATTCCTGTACATAAGAGCAGTATTATAGTAGTTATATTCTTTTACATAGGAGCAGTATTATAGTAGTTATATTCTTTTACATAGGAGCAGTATTATAGTAGTTATATTCTTGTACATAGGCGGCAGTATTATAGTAGTTATATTCTTGTACATAGAGGGCAGTATTATAGTAGTTATATTCTTGTACATAGGGGGCAGTATTATAGTAGTTATATTCTTGTATATAAGAGCAGTATTATAGTAGTTATATCCTTGTACATAGGGGGCAGTATTATAGTAGTTATATTCTTGTATATTGGAGCAGTATTATAGTAGTTATATCCTTGTACATAGGGGGCAGTATTATAGTAGTTATATTCTTGTATATTGGAGCAGTATTATAGTAGTTATATTCTTGTACAGAGGGGCAGTATTATAGTTGCTATATTCTTGTATATAGGAGCAGTATTATAGTAGTTATATTCTTGTACATAGGAGCAGTATTATAGTAGTTATATTCTTGTACAGAGGGGCAGTATTATAGTAGTTATATTCTTGTACATAGAGGGCAGTATTATAGTAGTTATATTCTTGTAAATAGAGGGCAGTATTATAGTAGTTATATTCTTGTATATAAGAGCAGTATTATAGTAGTTATATTCTTGTACATAGGAGCAGTATTATAGTAGTTATATTCTTGTATATAGGAGCAGTATTATAGTAGTAATATTCCTGTACATAGGGGCAGTATTACAGTAGTTATATTCTTGTACATAGTGGCAGTATTATAGTAGTTATATTCTTGTACATAGGGGGCAGTATTATAGTAGTTATATTCTTGTACATAGTAGCAGTATTATAGTAGTTATATTCTTGTATATAGGAGCAGTATTATAGTAGTCATATTCTTGTATATAGGAGCAGTATTATAGTAGTCATATTCTTGTACATAGCAGTATTATAGTAGTTATATTCCTGTACATAAGAGCAGTATTATAGTAGTTATATTCTTTTACATAGGAGCAGTATTATAGTAGTTATATTCTTGTACATAGGAGCAGTATTATTGTAGTTATATTCTTGTACATAAGAGCAGTATTATAGTAGTTATATTCTTGTACATAGGAGCAGTATTATAGTAGTTATATTCTTGTACATAGGAGCAGTATTATAGTAGTTATATTCTTGTATATAAGAGCAGTATTATAGTAGTTATATTCTTGTACATAGGAGCAGTATTATAGTAGTTATATTCTTGTATATAAGAGCATTATTATAGTAGTTATATTCTTGTACATAGGAGCAGTATTATAGTACTTATATTCTTGTACATAGGCGGCAGTATTATAGTAGTTATATTCTTGTACATAGAGGGCAGTATTATAGTAGTTATATTCTTGTACATAGGGGGCAGTATTATAGTAGTTATATTCTTGTATATAAGAGCAGTATTATAGTAGTTATATCCTTGTACATAGGGGGCAGTATTATAGTAGTTATATTCTTGTATATTGGAGCAGTATTATAGTAGTTATATTCTTGTACAGAGGGGCAGTATTATAGTTGCTATATTCTTGTATATAGGAGCAGTATTATAGTAGTTATATCCTTGTACATAGGGGGCAGTATTATAGTAGTTATATTCTTGTATATAGGAGCAGTATTATAGTAGTTATATTCTTGTATATAGGAGCAGTGTTATAGTAGTTATATTCTTGTACATAGGAGCAGTATTATAGTAGTTATATTCTTGTACATAGGAGCAGTATTATAGTAGTTATATTCTTGTACAGAGGGGCAGTATTATAGTAGTTATATTCTTGTAAATAGAGGGCAGTATTATAGTAGTTATATTCTTGTATATAAGAGCAGTATTATAGTAGTTATATCCTTGTACATAGGGGGCAGTATTATAGTAGTTATATTCTTGTATATAGGAGCAGTATTATAGTAGTTATATTCTTGTACAGAGGGGCAGTATTATAGTTGTTATATTCTTGTACAGAGGGACAGTATTATAGTTGTTATATTCTTGTACATAGGGGGCAGTATTATAGTAGTTATATTCTTGTACATAGGGGGCAGTATTATAGTAGTTATATTCTTGTACATAGGAGCACTATTATAGTAGTTATATTCTTGTATATAGGGGCAGTATTATAGTAGTTATATTCTTGTATATAGGGGCAGTATTATAGTAGTTATATTCTTGTACATAGGAGCAGTATTATAGTAGCTATATTCTTGTACATAGGTGGCAGTATTATAGTAGTTATATTCTTGTACATAGGAGTAGTATTATAGTAGCTATATTCTTGTACATAGGAGCAGTATTATAGTAGTTATATTCTTGTACATAGGAGCAGTATTATAGTAGCTATAGTCTTGTACATAGGGGGCAGTATTATAGTAGTTATAGTCTTGTACATAGGGGCAGTATTATAGTAGTTATATTCTTGTATATAGGGGCAGCATTATAATAGATATATTCTTGCACATAGGGGCAGTATTATAGTAGTTATATTCTTGTACAGAGGGGCAGTATTATAGTTGTTATATTCTTGTACAGAGGGGCAGTATTATAGTAGTTATATTCTTGTACATAGGAGCAGTATTATAGTAGTTATATTCTTGTACATAGGGGGCAGTATTATAGTAGTTATATTCATGTACATAGGAGCAGTATTATAGTAGTTATATTATTATACATATGAGCAGTATTATAGTAGTTATATTCTTGTACATAGGGGGCAGTATTATAGTAGTTATATTCTTGTACATAGGAGCAGTCTTATAGTAGTTATATTCATGTACATAGGAGCAGTATTATAGTGGTTATATTCTTGTACATAGGAGCAGTATTATAGTAGTTATATTCTTGTACATAGGGGCAGTATTATAGTAGTTATATTCTTGTACATAGGGGGCAGTATTATAGTAGTTATATTCTTGTACATAGGGGGCAGTATTATAGTAGTTATATTCTTGTACATAGGGGGCAGTATTATAGTAGTTATATTCTTGTACATAGGAGCAGTATTATAGTAGTTATATTCTTGTACATAGGGGGCAGTATTATAGTAGTTATATTCTTGTACATAGGAGCAGTATTATAGTAGTTATATTCTTGTACATAGGAGCAGTATTTTAGTAGTTATATTCTTGTACATAGGGGCAGTATTATAGTAGTTATATTCTTGTACATAGGGGGCAGTATTATAGTAGTTATATTCTTGTACATAGGAGCAGTATTATAGTACTTATATTCTTGTACATAGGGGCAGTATTATAGTAGTTATATTCTTGTACATAGGAGCAGTATTTTAGTAGTTATATTCTTGTACATAGGGGGCAGTATTATAGTAGTTATATTCTTGTACATAGGAGCAGTATTATAGTAGTTATATTCTTGTACATAGGGGGCAGTATTATAGTAGTTATATTCTTGTACATAGGGGGCAGTATTATAGTAGTTATATTCTTGTACATAGGGGCAGTATTATAGTAGTTATATTCTTGTACATAGGAGCAGTATTATAGTAGTTATATTCTTGTACATACGGGGAAGGACTTTGAGCAGTTGTCATGTTGTTTCCGTCCTTTCAGCTCATATAAAATACATAACTCGGCAGGGGGTGAGAAGTACAGAAGAAAGATACTAAAATATATATAAATTTGTGCTTTCCAACCTTCTTTGGTTCCTGAGAATTTCAGTTTGGTTTCTCACATTAATTTTCATGTCTGTCCTCAGCTATGAATGTATCAATCTTCCAAATACCAACTTGTCGTTACTAAATGTAAAGCACCAGATGGGGAGCAGTGCTTCAAAGCTCACGTGAAAGGTAACACTTGTAGCATTGAATCTTGGATTCCTAAACCAATCTGCTGGAATGATTAAACTATGTTCTCGCAGTGAAATATATGCACTGATGTAGACAGACTGGCAGAACGCGATTATTATTGCACTTTTGTAAACCAAGAGAAAAGAATCATTTTGCATAAGTCTTAAAGGCAAAAAAAAAAAATGCCATCTATGATTAAAAAATGAATCAGTTTTCCTAACAGACTTGTTTAAAAATCCATTGTTTTGAATATATAGTTCCTATGCAGATTTATGTGTTGCCATGGTTACAGACTACAAACAAATTTTGTGTAGTCTGATCCTGCAGTCATGTGTTACTCCATTCTCTCAGGTTCACTGAGTGGAAGTGATGTGCTGCAGGGGCTGACAGGAGGAGGCAATGTATAGAAAAGACTGAAAGGAGTGATGAACTGCAGGAGGCTGTATAGAGGGAGGCCAAGACAAGTTGTGTTCTGCAGGAGAAGGCTGTATATAGTATCTAGGTGGGCTGAGAGGAGTGATGTATTGCAGGATGGGGCTGTATATTGAGAGGACTGAGAGGAGCAATGAACTACAGGATGGGGATTTATATTGGGAGGGCTGAGAGGAGTGATGTACTGCAGAAAGGGGCATTATATTGAGAAGGCTGTTGGGTGTAATGTATTGCAGAATGGGGCAGTATATTGAGATGGATGAGAGGAGTGATGTGCTTTAGGATGGGGTTGCATATACAGGGGACGAGAAAAATTATGTACTGCAGGAGGAGGGTGGTAATAGAGGGGCTAAGAGAAACCATGTTCTGCAGGGGAGGGCTGTATATAGATGGACTGAGAGCAGTGATCTACTGCAGTTATCAGACTTTTTATCGATCTGGATAAGAGGAATGATGTGCTGCAGGATGGGGCTGTATACCGGGGTTGACAGGAATTATGTACAGCATAATGGGGCTTTATAATGTGGGAGCTGAGATGAGCAATGCACTGCAGGATGGGGCTGTATAATGAGGGGCTAAAAGAAATCATGTTTGGCAGGGGAGGGCTGTATATAGATGGGTTGAGAGCAGTGATCTACTGCAGTTATCAGGCTGTTTATCGATCTGGATAAGAGGAATGATGTGCTGCAGGATGGGACTGCATACCGGGGTTGACAGGAATTATGTACAACATAATGGGGCTTTATAATAAGGGAGCTGAGATGAGCAATGCACTGCAGGATGGGGCTGTATAATGAGGGGCTAATAGGAGCAATGTACTGCATGATGGGGCTTTAAATTGAGAGGGCTGAGAGGAGTGATGTACTACAGGATGGGGTTTTATATCGATATGGCTGAAAAGAGCGTTGTACTGCAAGCTGGGGCTGTATATTGAGATGGCTGAGAGGAGTGATATGGTGAAGATGGGGTTGTATATATAGGGGCCGAGAAGAATGATGTAGTGCAGGAGGAGGCTGTATATGGAGGGGCTAAGAGAAACTATGTTCTGCAGGAGAAGGCTTTATATAATATATAGATGGGCTTCGAGGAGTGATGCACTGCAGAATGGTGCTTTATATCGAGAAGGCTAAGAAGAGCAATGCAATCCAGGATGGAGCTGTATACTGTATATCGAGGGGGCTGAGAGCAGTGATGTGCTGCAGGATGGGGTTATATAATGAAGGAGCTGAGAGCAGCGATGAACTGCGGGATGAGTCTAACTTCCAAAGGCGGAGAGAAGAGGCAAGCTACAGGTAACTGAGCAGGTGCAATTACGGATGTATTGGAACCACAATATCACATATCAGCAGAAAGTTGCAGATCGTTACAGACTATGCTTAAGCGAGGAGAATATAGAGGGGCAAAAAGAAGTTATTTTCTCCAGGAGAAAGCCATGTATAGTGTATAGATGGGCTGAGAGGAGTGATGTAAAGTAGGATGGAGCTGTATATTGAAAATACAAAAGGAGCAATGTACTGCAGGTTGGGGCTTTATTGACTTGATGAGAGGAGCGATGTACTACAGGATGGAGTTGTATATACAGGGGCTGAGAAGAGTGATGTACTGCAGGAGGCTGTGTATAGAGGGGTTAAGAGAAGTTATGCTCTGCAGCAGAAGGTTGCATGTAGTATATAGATGGGCAAAGAGAAGTGATGTACTGCAATACTGGGTTGTATATTGACAAGACTGAGGCACTGCAGGTAAAAATTTATAATTGCTGCTCACATCTTACACCAATCACAATTGATGGCTGATATTGCACATGCCCCAATAAGAATATTTGAACAAGAAGCCATAGTCACCTCCTGACGCACAACTTGGTGGTGCTGAACGACCCCCTTAAAAAATAAATTCTTAAGGGCTGTAGAAACGGTGCTTAAAGTTATAATTTTCACACAAGGAAGGCTTTTTAATACCAGAAAAATGATGCGGCATCTTTTAGAAATGTTTTCCACATGTTTTTTTTTTACATTTTTTAATTTTCGTCTTCTCAGGGGATTAAGAGTAATGATGGAGTTGCAGGTAAACTACTATAATCGAAGAGAACAGACTGTATAACAATATAAAGTGCAGGAGATTATCACAGTGTTATCCTCTATTCTGCATTGCACCCCTATTACTTACAGCACGGGGGGGGGATGATCCCTTGTAATGTACAGGCCGATCATCAGAAGTGTCTAATTATCATCATATGATCACCAATCCGTGTCATTGTCCTGATATCGGCACTCACAGCTGCTAACGAGTGTGATTATTACTACCGCCTGCTAATTGTACTGCACACCGCCGCAGGTAGAAAGATATCGCCATGACCATTTCTATGTATGAGAACGGGATACCTGCGATCTATATACATAACTCATGAAGAAAAGGTCACACTCGTCATCTGCAGCTTTCAGCATCAGAATTTACCTGGTGGGCTGACTACTTGTTAAAGGGGTTGTTCAGAATTAGGAAAAAATGGCTGCCCCTCCTTCCAAAATAGCACCAAATATGCCTATAGACTATCTACTACTGCAAATTATTACTATTTAAAGGGGTAGCCCTCTGCAAAACCCATGTGCACACGAGGAATAACTATTTCTGACCAGCATATGACTTGCATCCTATATTTTTCACCAGTTTTCCCCTCTACAGAATCTATCAATTTTCAGTTGTCTCTGAGTTGGTGGGTGTAGACTAGCAGCTATGATGTTTCCCATATACAGCACACACAGACAAGAGGGATCCTGCTCTCTTTTCTCTATGTGTCCTTTGTTTACTTTTTTTCCCCTCTGCAGGATCTATCTATAATTTTCAGTTGATTCTGAGCTGGTGGAGGGAGACTAGCTGCTATGTTGTCGCCCATACACAGCGCACACAGACATGAGGGATTCCTGTCCTCTTTTCTCTATGTAGCACATGTTCACCAGCTTTCCCCTCTGCAGGATTTATCTATAATTTTCAGTTGTCTCTGAGCTACTGGGTGGAGACTAGCTGCTATGATGTCTCCCATGCACCGCACACACAGAAATGAGGGATTCCAGCTCTCTTTTCTCTATGTAGCACTTGTTCACCAGTTTTCCCCTCTGCAGGCTCTAATTTTCAGTTGTCTCTGAGCTTGTGACTGTAGACTAGGTGCTGTAATAGCTCCTATACAATGCACACAAAGACATGAGAGTTCTGCTTTCCTTTTTCCATGTAGCCTATGATCAGAAGCAGCATTGAGGAAATTACACAGCTGTACTGAGCAGTGTGACTGTGAATCCAGCTCTGAGGTCTTACTAGAAAGCACCAGCACATTTCCAACTGCGTCTGTGTTGGCGCCCCTTCTCTCACTTTGTTTCTCCCTCCTCTTCCTTTCTCCACAGACCTTAGCTGTAATCTGATCTCTCAGTACATCTGGAGTCAGACAGATTTTAGCAGCATTTCAGTTTGAATGGTGACTTCACAAGGCAGAGGGATGAGAAAAAGTGGCTCATAAGTGGAAAAAGATGCATATTTATCTGATCAGATATATTTCAAAGTTTCTTATGTTTACTTGTACGTTTGATTTATGCAAAGCTTGCCGAAACTCGCACTGGACCATTCAGCCCTTTCTTGAGACGTCTATGAATATGGCAGCTCTACATTGAAGTGCTCGTTTTAAATAATATAGCTAGGCACATTTTTAATATTATGGGGCTTTTTTCCTTGGAATATGCAGATTTTGTATGAAATCTAAGTGCTGGAATATAATTATCCCCTCGGTATCTCTGATTCTTAATTAACCCGAGTTCTCCGGAGACTAATGCGCTGTCCAGAATGCCGAAGTCCGCGAGTTCCGCGCCAATATCGCGTCGGGGATCCAAAAATAAGCAAATTACAACCTGTTCCTTTTTTTTTGCAAATTAAGGAAGGTATCTCCAGACTCCGGAGTTCTAGAACAATGCAAACTTTAGCAGAATGCAGGAAAGTTTGCGGCACGGTCCCGGGCACGCGGCGGATAGTTAGAATGAAATGCAAACGCAGCATCATTAGTCTGTGAAAGAACTAAAAATCTATAATTTCATTGCCCTTTTGATCATAAATCTCCAGACGGGGAAAGAAAACAGCAGGGCGATGAATGTTAGGCTTATTTGCTGCCATGGAAACGGGACCTCCGCTCCTGCCCATTGAATTCGTGTCCCGCTGACATTAATCAGAAATGTCCATTTGTGCCAAGCTTAATGCCATGCCATAGCAGATCTCAACATACGTTCTTGACAGAAATTGGCACCTTTCACTTTCCGAGGAGACACATTCACAGATTGATGCTCAGGTAGGATTTTTGTCCTCTGTGCAGACGTCTGAAATATGCATAACCTCGTTTGCCTCCTCAAGATTCAGCTTCTTAAAGGTGAATTTGCCATTGAGCTTATTATTGCATTTATAATGCTGCTATTATATAAGGGAACGGATGATTATTCTCCTATAACAGCTGCTTAAAGGGATATTCCCACAATCGTCTTTCAGCATCTTTCCTATTTCCTCTCACTGTGCAGCCGCAGAGAAAAGGAGTTTGGATCAGTGCTCAAAGAAGCGAGGTGCTGACGAAGATCTCCAAGCGCTCAACAACCCCCGTCACAGAGGAAACTAAATGTACAAAATAATAGAAGAGATGATTATGGAAGAAGAAAGGAGGAGCACAACGGAGGCGGTAGAGGAGGAGCACAACGGAGGCGGTAGAGGAGGAGCACAACGGAGGCGGTAGAGGAGGAGCACAACGGAGGCGGTAGAGGAGGAGCACAAAGGAGGCGGTAGAGGAGGAGCACAACGGAGGCGGTAGAGGAGGAGCACAACGGAGGCGGTAGAGGAGGAGCACAACGGAGGCGGAAGAAAGAGGAGGAGGAGCACAACGGAGGCGGAAGAAAGAGGAGGAGGAGCACAACGGAGGCGGAAGAAAGAGGAGGAGGAGGAGCACAACGGAGGCGGAAGAAAGAGGAGGAGGAGGAGCACAACGGAGGCGGAAGAAAGAGGAGGAGGAGGAGCACAACGGAGGCGGAAGAAAGAGGAGGAGGAGGAGGAGCACAAAGGAGGCGGAAGAAAGAGGAGGAGGAGGAGGAGCACAAGGGAGGCGGGAGAAGGAGGAGCACAAGGGAGGCGGGAGAAGGAGGACCACAACGGAGGCAGAAGAAAGAGGAGGAGGAGCACAAGGGAGGCGGGAGAAGGAGGAGCACAAGGGAGGCGGGAGAAGGAGGAGCACAAGGGAGGCGGGAGAAGGAGGAGCACAAGGGAGGCGGGAGGAGGAGGAGCACAAGGGAGGCGGGAGGAGGAGGAGCACAAGGGAGGCGGGAGGAGGAGGAGCACAAGGGAGGCGGGAGGAGGAGGAGCACAAGGGAGGCGGGAGGAGGAGGAGCACAAGGGAGGCGGGAGAAGGAGGAGCACAAGGGAGGCGGGAGAAGGAGGAGCACAAGGGAGGCGGGAGGAGGAGGAGCACAAGGGAGGCGGGAGAAGGAGGAGCACAAGGGAGGCGGGAGAAGGAGGAGCACAAGGGAGGCGGGAGGAGGAGGAGCACAAGGGAGGCGGGAGGAGGAGCACAAGGGAGGCGGGAGGAGGAGGAGCACAAGGGAGGCGGGAGGAGGAGGAGCACAAGGGAGGCGGGAGAAGGAGGAGCACAAGGGAGGCGGGAGAAGGAGGAGCACAAGGGAGGCGGGAGAAGGAGGAGCACAAGGGAGGGGGGAGAAGGAGGAGCACAAGGGAGGCGGGAGAAGGAGGAGCACAAGGGAGGCGGGAGAAGGAGGAGCACAAGGGAGGCGGGAGAAGGAGGAGCACAAGGGAGGCGGGAGAAGGAGGAGCACAAGGGAGGCGGGAGAAGGAGGAGCACAAGGGAGGCGGGAGAAGGAGGAGCACAAGGGAGGCGGGAGAAGGAGGAGCACAAGGGAGGCGGGAGAAGGAGGAGCACAAGGGAGGCGGGAGAAGGAGGAGCACAAGGGAGGCGGGAGAAGGAGGAGCACAAGGGAGGCGGGAGAAGGAGGAGCACAAGGGAGGCGGGAGAAGGAGGAGCACAAGGGAGGCGGGAGAAGGAGGAGCACAAGGGAGGCGGAAGAAGGAGGAGCACAAGGGAGGCGGAAGGAGCAGGAGCACAATGGAGGCGGAAGAAGGAGGAGGAGCACAAAGAAGGCAGAAGAAGTAGGAGGAGGAAAAAAAATATAGAAAAAGGAGGAAGGAAGAAAGAAAAAGAAAAATGAAAAAAATGAAAAAGGTATAAGTTAGGAAAAAGGAGAAAGAAGGAAGAAGGAAAAAATGAAGAGGATGAAGGAAAAATTAAAAAGTAAAAAGGAAGTAAGAAACTAGGAAGAAAGAAAACAGGAAGAGAAAGCAGGAAGAGGAAGAAGGAAGAAAAAAGCAAAAGAAGGAAAGAGAAAAGATAAAAGGAAAAAGAATGAAGAAAAAGGACAAGGAAAGAGGATGAAAAAATAAGAAAGAAGAAGGAAGAAAAGGGGAAAAGGAAGAAAGAAGCAGAAAGAGGAAGAAGAAAGAATCAAAAAGAGGAAGAAGGAAAAAAAGGAGGAAGAGAGAAAGAAAGAGAAAGAAAGCAAGAGGAAGAAGAAAAAAGGAAAAAGAATGAAGAAGTGAAAAAGAGGAAGGAAAAGGATGAAGGAAAGGAGGAAGAAAGGAAGGAAGAAAAACGGAAAATGGAAGGAAGATACAATGAAGAAAGAAGAAGGAAGCAGGTAGAGAAAGAAGGACAAAGAAGAAAGGAAGAATCAAGAAAGAAAGAGGAAGAAGAGGATGGGAGAAGGTAATGAAAAAATAAGATATAGAAATAAATATTAATAGTATTAATAAAATTAAAAGTTATCTAAAATATAATAAAACATAAAATATAAAAGGGCCTCAATGATCTTTTTAAATCATTACATCAAAAAAATTACTCTAACAAATAATAATAATAAAAAAATATTGCAGACCCAACAAACGCGAATGCTAAGCGACAAACACTGATAAGAAAATGTATTTTTGAGTAACACTATATAATGACATAAAAAAAATCAGAAACTCTACAGTGGATTGAACTCTACTTTTAGGATACACAGCACCAAATCTCCAGCAAATGAATAGAGTGTAATTACAAATTCTGTCTGCCTTCTGCCACCATTGGGGGGCGCTTATGAGCTTACTGTATACTGATTTTGTAAAAATGGTGACAGAAGGTGGACAACCGCGCTATCACTATAAGGACTTTTCGTTTCTTAATCTTACACCTACCTTTTCTGTTCCTAGGACTTTCACATATCTCACAATACGGCAGTAAGGAGTTATTGGTGTATGTACAGGCCGGGCAGTTCCACTGCTTCTGCGAGAGGGCAGGTCTTGGAGGGGTATGTAAAGCCCCTTCAGAAAGTCCCCGCGTCTTAGGTGAAGAAAACAAGGAATTAGGTTTGCCACTCCAAGACTTTCTCTTTCCACAGTTGACACTTTTAGGGGTGGATTTGGGGGTCTGGCTGCCCGATGGTCGGAAACGCTTAGCTTGATGTTCAAACTCTTCGTCGGGAAAGAGGGCGTCAACATCAACCACTTCACTGTCATCTGATGGAGCTTTGGTGGCAAACACTTCTTCTACAGCTTTGTCATCCATCTCCCCAGCGACTTCTTCACCTTCTTCTTCTCCAGAAATTTTCTTGCGTTTTTTCTCGACTTCCGGCCTGGGTGAGAAGAAAGAGCGGATGTCGTGCTGCTTCTCTTTTTCGAACTGAGAAGAGATAGAATGAACATGTAAAAGAATTTCATTCACTTTAATAGAGCTGAACTGCAATACCTCACACAACCAGGTGTGGCGCTATGTCTAGACATGTTTGTTTTTTTTAAATGAGCAGTACTTCCTAGGGGTCAAAAATAACATGTTCAGGTTTAGCTGTGACTTGGTGACCACAAGCCTTCATAATGGCCGACTATGGCAGCTGGACTGGAAACTGAATTTCTGATGCATACGACCAAAGTTAGGAATAAAATTGACCAAAAAATGAATATTGGGGCATCTGACCATTTAGGACGCAGCTTTGAAGAGTGCTTCTGATAAAAGGTAAAATAGTGTCATGACAAACGCTTTGATCAGTGTAAGTGCGGTCACTAAAAACCCCACACAGCGGACCGTCGAGAGGAAGCGGCATGGTGTACGGGCCTGGAAGAAGTACCAGTCTGAACACCACTCTGCTCAAATCTACGCTACGGTCCTCAGCCGAGACCTCCTGCAGCGATTGGTGGAGATCTCAGGACTATACTTATAATCCGCATTACTGTCATATAGACTGTACTTATATACCGCTTACTGCTATATACAGTGCCATGAAAAAGTATTCACATCACGTGAACTTTTCTAAATATTTTCATGTTACACCCACACTCGCTCAGTGAGATTGGATGGAGACATCTGTGATCAGCAATTTTCACGTCTTGTCACAGATTGTCACTGGGATTTGGGTCTGGGCTGTGACTGGGCCGTTCACACACATGAATATGCCTTGATCTAAACCCTCCATTGTAACTCTGGCAGGATGTTTAGAGTCGGGGTCCTTCTGGAAGATGAACCTACACCCCAGTCCCAAGTCTTTTGTAGTCTCGAACAGGTTTTCCTCGAGGATTGCCCTGTATTTAGCTCCATCCATCCTCCAATCACCTCAGACCAGCTTCCTTGCCCCTGCTGATGAAAATCCTCCCCACAGCATGATGAAGCCACCACTATGTGGGATGGTGGGGATGGTGTTTTCAGAGTGGTGTGCAGTGTTCGTTTTTTGCCACACATGGCGCTTTGCATTTAGCCCAAAAAGTTCTCCTTTGGTCTCACCTGACTAGAGCAGCTTCTTCCACATACTCGCTGTTTGCCCCTACATGAATTTTTGCAAAGGGGACTCACCTGGTTTTGTCTCCCACTCCTGTGAAAAAATACTGACCAAATACTGATAGTGGGGCCGTGGCCTAATAGCTGTCCTGTGGGCAGATTCTCCCACCCGAGCTGTGGATCTCTGCAGCTCCTCCAGAGTGACCCTGGGCCTCTTGGCTGCTTCTCTAATTAGGGTTCTCCTTGCTTGGGATGTCAGGTTAGATGGGCGGCCATGTCTTGGTAGGTTTGCTGTTGGTGCCATACTCATTCCATTTTTGGATCATGGATTGATCACTGCTCCGTGAGATGTTCAGAGCTTGGGCTATCTTTTGTGACCTATCTGGTATGTTCCTTAGTTTTCATCATACTGTTTGATCCCTAATGTTCTCAAACCTCTGAGGTCTTCACAGAACAGCTGTAGTTATACGGAGAAGAAATTACATCCAGGTGGACCCAATGTACTAATTATGTGACTCCTGGAGATGATTGGTCACAAAAGATTTTACTTAGGGGTATCAGACTACAGGGGGCTGAATACAAATGCACCTCACAATTTTCAGATTTATATTTTTAAAATAATTAGAAACAGTGTATAGCACATAAAATCCCCCCCAAAAAACATTTAAGCTTGAGGGTGTAACGTGAAAAACTATGGAAAAGTTCACGCAGTATAAATAATTTTTCAAGGCATTGTATATACTGCATTACTGCCATATAGGCTATACCTGTAAAACTGATTTACTTTGCGCACAAATTGACCAATTTGTGTGTGCCCCTTGCACCTGTTCACACTTGCTTCATTCTATTAGAAGCTGTGGGTTAGATTTCTTTTTTGTTGCATACATTTGGCGGCGGTGACTGCCTCCTTCTCCGTAGACGGCGGTGGTCGCACAGGCAGCTGTCATTCCCCAGCAGAGAGCCGCCGTCTCGAGCAATGCAAAGTTAATAACAGTTTGTGATGACCTTTGCAGAGTTAATTTCTCAGGATGGTGCACAATAGTTTTGCAATTAACATATACACAATAAACTGAAAATAGAATGTATTTATTACAGATCCAGGGCCCCCAGATGTGCGGGGGAGGGGGCCGCAGTAATTTATAAAAGTTGCTAGGATGCCTTCGCTCCTCGCAGTAACCACTTGTTATTAATAAGGGAGAAGGAGCGCTTTCTCCAGAGTTCTCATTCGGAGCAGTCACCGATCAGTGTCATCGTGCCTCAGATCAGACGGAGATTCACTTGCACATAGTAATTAAACCTCCGCGGCTCCTGATCGAACTGTCTAAAATCCAAAAATCCCTGGTAAATACAACAAAAGCTCAATGGCACCTCCACAACTCTGCAAAGTCATGTAAGTAAGTAAGGGGCGCAGAGCTGATCTGGAAGTATCTCACTATACTATCCACAGAAGTAGATCACGTAGTGATCCGATAGTGAGCTGTGTGATCCAACCAAAGATCAGTCCTGTCACCCGCCCCAACATGGCCGCCATCCTATATCTGCCTGCAAACATATAATTTATGGGAGCGCTGCCTTTTAGGGGGTATGTGCTTGGTGATGTTTTGGCCGAGGATCCTGAGGCTTGTACCCAGGATGGTGTTTTGTGTTATTGCCATTTATTTTTAAATGATATTTATTATTGCTACTTTATGTTTGACTTTTTATCTATCTAATATCTATCCATCTTCTATGCATTCACCACATTATCTATTTTATATCTATTTCTCTCCTTGCATGCATCTCATCCATTTGTCATATATCTAGTTCATATCTAAAGACTATATGAATGGAGGCAGCACACATATAGAGTGAAAAAATTAATGTTATTTAATAGCCTACGTACTGTAGCAACGTTTAGGTCCAGTATTGTGGACCTTTCTCAAGGTCTAAAACTTTTACAATGAATTATGCTTATCTCAAACATATAGTAAAAAAAAAAAAAAAGTTACGGCTTTCGAATTGCAGATAAAAAAAAAAAAAAAGTTACAAAAATAAACAAAAAGCGTTCCCGAACGTTACACGCCGCGTCATTACAGGGTTAATACGGTCCCATCACCAGCCGATCCGCTGTTCTGAGCTGAACTCTGTCCTTTTCCCGTCGCCTGCTTTATTTGCCGCTAGATAAGCAGTTTTCCATCTTTATGTTCCCGCAGCGGTAGATTTACACGCCGGCACATACGGACGGCTTCATAGCATGTATCTGCAGCGGCGGATGATCTGCCATAACACTTGGCACCAGCAGCTGCTGCGTTTGTTCTTTTAGCCCGTTAACATCACCCGGGATATAATATGTCGCTTGCTTTTTCTTAATTACCAGTGAGCCGGCTATTAAAGAGCACGGCAGGGGGGCGCCAGGGGCGTTTGCTGGCTTAGCTCTTTTTCTCGCTTCCTCTCTTTACTGTGCTTTCTGCTATGGGTCTTGGCTACAGGACCATGGACAGCAAATCACACTCAACAGTGCCAGGCAGCGCCTGCAGAGGACGGCAGGGCCGAGGGGACGCCGCCACCGCCAGAGGTTTCCAGACTTGTCATGCGCCCCCACTGGAGAGATACTGTCAGTGCTGCACGGTGCTGAGTCTTCTCTCTTGGCCGGGGATGTGCTCTTTAAATATTGCGCTCGCCGGTACAGAAATAGCCAGCTGATATAATTGGGTCTTGTAGAGAGCCTTTCACACCCGGCGTAGCCCGGGGCACGTCAGCTGAGCCACTAATGAGCGCCAGCTATCATACAATGCCCTGCTAACACTGGGGGGTCAGCCACCGATGCAAGGACTGAGCGGAGAGGTAGGGACGGGAAAGAGCTGCAAGTGCGGCGGCAGCAGCGTGCTCTTTATCCCCACAGATAAGCAGATGCTCATCTTACGTTGCAATATCCAGAATAAAAAATGATGCAGTGAGATAGGGAAGGGGGGCAGGTATAAAATGCTCCCTTGCATCTGTTCCCAGTATTTAAGAAAGTGTTGGGATTTCCACAGTTTACAGCAGTTTGCATCCGTGTCTCCTCTATGGCCGCTGCTAACACGGGGAGGGATGGACTATGTAAAGGAGATATTTGGTAACCTGTGCAATCTGATGGGACATGAAAATCTGATATTTCAAGGAAACAAGCAGCAGCGCGTATGAGGGCAGCAGCGCGTATGAGGGCAGCAGCGCGTATGAGGGCAGCGGCGCGTATGAGGGCAGCGGCGCGTATGAGGGCAGCGGCGCGTATGAGGGCAGCGGAGCGTGAGAGGGCAGCGGAGCGTGAGAGGGCAGCGGAGCGTGAGAGGGCAGCGGAGCGTGAGAGGGCAGCGGAGAGTGAGAGGGCAGCGGAGAGTGAGGGCAGCGGCGCGCGAGAGGGCAGCGGCGCGCGAGAGGGCAGCGGCGCGCGAGAGGGCAGCGGCGCGTAAATGGGCAGCGGCGCGCGTGAGGGCAGAGGCGCGTAAATGGGCAGCGGCGCGCGAGAGGGCAGCGGCGCGCGAGAGGGCAGCGGAGCGCATATGGGCAGCGGCGCGCGAGAGGGCAGCGGCGCGCATATGGGCAGCGGAGCGTGAGAGGGCACGTAAATGGGCAGCCTCAGATAACTCAGTTGCACATCCCACATTTAGGAGGCCCCTAGAAGGACCGGCTGCAGTTCCCAGGACTTGATTAGTTAAAAAAAACGTGCAGAATAAAGACACTGCGACTCTGCACTTGACTAGAGCGGTGGCTCCTTCCTTCTAGATACAGTAAGTCCTGGTGCAATCCCATTATTTGCAGCGCTGGAACATCCCCTTTAGGATCCTGGAGTGATACTACATTCACATAGATAAAATGCAAAAAGCGAAACCCAGAAATCACGAGCGATGGCAGTACCCGCTCTCTGCAGTCTTACGTAAGCTCTTTCTGCCATCTCAGCACACCGGTCACATAGGAGCGCTAGATTTAGTAAGAACTTGTTCCTCTCCGTGACTCAGGAGCCCCTGCAGCGAGCGCAGCGCCGGGTCTGAGTACACATGACATAGAAGAGAAGGACGGAGGAATTTTAATTGACAGGAAAAATGAACTGCAGCAACTAGTGTCAGTCAGCTGCTGCCAAGGCGAATAAGATCATGGGGTGCGTCAGAAGTGGCATCGCTGCAGATAACGAGAACAGATCACTAGTCAGAGCGCAATGTACATATGGTGCGCAGTTCTGCTCATAGGAAACTACAGGGGTGGTGTTATTCCATGTGGAGACCACCAAGCTGACACATTGAGACTTAGAGGTCAAGTTTTGCTCCCCAGAAAAAAAAAGACATGCAAATTAGCACTTCTCCAAGAGGAAGAAAGCTAGCTATCCAGTGCTACCTATTATATAAGTCAATGTCAGCTCCTTAAAGGAAACCTGCAAGCAGAATAAGTGCAGAATAAGGCAGCGTGCAGCCGCTGCAACAACACAATTTAGGTGTGATCCGAGGTGATCGTCTTTTTATCAATATGCAACTGAGACTGCAAGTGCACGTATCGGCGCACTTACAGTCCATGATGCCTCTTCACTTTTCACCGGCGTCTGCAGCCTGATTGGCAGAGGAGACAGAGTTTCTGCTGTGTGACGTTATCTCTGCTCCCTGCTGAAGTCTCGCACGTGCGCCGCTCTTCCTTTGGCGAGCGCATGCGCAGTACAAGACTGAGGGTTTGGGTAATGAACAGTTACACTCTGCACATGCGCCCGACGGCCAGGAAAACAGCGACACGTGCAAGAATTTGGCTACGAAGAGAGGTGACGTCACGCAACAGAGACTGTCTCTGTTATCAATCAAGCAGCAGGGAACAGGAGCCATGGACTCAAGAGTGCTCTGGTACACCCCGCAGAGCACTTGCAGTCTAATTTGCATATGGATAAAAAAAAAGGCTTATTTCATCACAACAGATTGCAATGAAATAGGTTTTGTTGCAATTATTGCACACTGCCCTATAGTGCACCAACCCTGGTTCCCTGGTGAAAATATTACAGGTTCTCTTTAAAGGGCTGTTCTCATGATTGGTCTTCAGGAACACACCCGGGAGCAGAGCGTTCCTGCTGATTAACAGTGCTGACCGGCAGCGTGACAAGGCCCAAGGAGAGGCGTGGGGGAGAGGCGTGGGGGAGAGGCGTGGGGGAGAGGCGTGGGGGAGAGGGGTGGGGGAGAGGGGTGGGGGAGAGGGGGGACGGGGAACGGAGGGATGGGTGGAGGTTGGCAAGGAATGGATGGGGGTAGGATGGGAGGGATAAGTCATATACTCCCAGACCTGAATTAGCCAGTTTTCTATATGTCACAATCAGCAGACATTTGTTATTTATTCTCACATCGTGAAAGCGACACATCAAATTATTTTTCAGGAAACGGAAATGCCAAATTGGAAAGTTCCTCTTAAACCAGTTGATTTCCCGATATTCTCTGTTCAGCGATTCTGACGCTATCAGTAACTGGCGCGGCAGGACACACCGCTGGCTGCGGGATTTGCAGGTGTACTATGAAAATCTGCCATCAAATTGTCAAATCCAGATAAGTAATGGATGTCAAATTAGGATTAAGTAAATACAAAGCAAAGATGGGGGTGATGGGATAAACTATGAAGGGTCCTGACTGCGGCCTCATCTTCCAGGTGTCAAAACTGATGGGCTCTGCTACGGACTGGATAACAAGCGAACCGTCAACTATAAATAATTCTAATCAGATGCAAAACATTAAAAAAAAAAAAATTGTGCTGCATAGGAAAGCGGATCATCAGAAGTGTCTTCATCCAGCACTTACATGAGAGGAAAGAATGAATGAATCAGCGCCGAGTGCCGGGGAAGAAAAATGACCTTCAAAAACAAAGGCACTTTCCTGCGGTTGACAGAGTGAGGTCTGGCTTCAAAAAGCCCAGAACAGATGATTACGAGGGATTTCATCCTCACAATGCTGTATTTTCCACAGGCCAGAAAGCGAGTGTTGCCTCAGAAAGGCAGAGGCGCATTACACCAGAGTTCACCAAATGGCTTTGTTCAGAATTGGAAGCAGAAACAAAGCAAAAATGAGAGTTCAGCCCTTGATGTGTGCGTACAATTGTGGGCTCCTCTCTAGCGCTGGCAGACTCTAAGCCGGAAGAGGTTTGGCACGGGCCGGACAGAGGTGAGGAGCTGGAGTCTTCTGGTTAAATTCTAGATGTCCTTTCACACAAAACCTATAAGAAACATGGTCTTGCTGCGCTTAGTTTCATGCAATAAAATAAAACTGTTTTTTGCGGCAGACTAGATTCTACGGAATTCTGCCAGCACTGCAGGTGCTGGAAACTTCCTTCCTCACTTTCCAGTATGCATTGCTCCTGCCTTTGTCCAATAGTTGCATGCACTGAAATGAAGCCAGCCTCTCCATTATGTCTGTATGAAGTCTGACAGACAGAAAAGTTAAGCAAAAAAATACACCTACACCTTACTGACGAGACAAAGAACCGCCCCACTTCCTGTAGAAAAAGCGTATCATTATCTGTAAATATACCCTAACTTCCTGTAGAAAGACATCACAACTTTCTGTAGTTAAAATACTCCTTACTTCCTGTAGAGAAAGACAAAAAACAGCTCCCACTTCCTGTAGAAGTAAAGGACCACTGCCTGCTGTAGCAGGACAACGACCCATCACATGTGTGGAGACAAAGACCCGCCCCCACTTCCTATTAAGACAAAGACCCGCCCCCACTTCCTATAAAGACAAAGACCCGCCCCCACTTCCTATAAAGACAAAGACCCGCCCCCACTTCCTATAAAGACAAAGACCCGCCCCCACTTCCTATAAAGACAAAGACCCACCCCCATTTCCTGTAGAGTGACAAAGAACCACCCTACTTTCTGTAGAGAGACAAAGATCCGCCTCCACTTCCTATAAAAACATATACTCACCCCCAATTCCTGTAGAGTGACAAAGAACCACTTTACTTCCTGTAGAAATACAAAGAACTGTTAAAACACCCTCACTTCTTGTAGAAAGACCAGCCCCCTACTTCCTGTAGAAAGAAGACTACCAGTGACAACTTTCTGTAGACAAAAAGACCTGCATCCTACTTCCTTCATCCTACTTCCTTCATCCTACTTCCTGTAGACAAAAAACAACCATTTTCTGTAGAGAGACAAAGAGAAAGACATGGCCCATTTCATGTAGAGATAAGGACCCTCCCCTACTTCCTGTAAGGAGACAAAGACCTGCGCCCACTTCCTGTAGAAAGACAAAGATCCGCCCCCACTTATTGTAAAGAGACAAAGCCCAGCTCCCACTTCCTATAAAGACAAAGATCAGCCCCCACATCCTGTAGAGCTGCAAGGACCTGCCCCCAATTCCTGTAGAGCGACAAAGAACCACCCTACTCCCTGTAGAAGACAAAGACCTGTTAAAACACTCTCACTTCCTGTTGAAAGAAGACAACCAGTGACAACTTTCTGTAGAGAAAAAGACCTGCATCCTACTTCCTGTAGACAAAAACCAACCATTTCCTGTACCAGTCATATTCCCAGGTCACGATGCCCATAATGGTCACTGTTTAGTGGCAGCAGTGTAGTCAGGATCAGGGCTACCACCAGCAGAGCACTCTGTACGCTGAAGACGCGTCCTCCAGTCTGTTAAATACAGAGACAAAAGTTCAAAAAGGAGATCAGGAGAACAATCCTGATGCAAAATTGTTATACAGGAACAAGGTGGAGGTCAGGGCCCATCAGGAATTAGGATGCAAGGTGCAAGGTACGAGAACCAGAAGTGAACCACAGTCAGCAGGCCAAAAACACTTTGAGGCTATGTGCACGCATAGGGGTTTTTTTTAAGAAGGTTTTGGAGCAGAAACCAAAAATCAACTTTGCAAATCCTCCTCAAAAATTCATAACTCCTTAGAAACATAGAGGTTCAGCTCAGTTTCTTCTCCGAAAACTCTTTAAAAAGACTCTACGTGTGCACATAGCCTAATGCAGGTCGCCAGGCCTGAAGTCAACCGGTCAGTTATCCAAGTGGCGAAGAGGACAAAAGCAGCAGGATCCAACCCACTGCCATCCAACTTCTCCTTTATCCCTGTCCCAACAAGTAAAACATAGCCACAGATTGGAAACATCTCCCTCCTGGTGCCGGCCTCATAGAAGTGAAGAAGCGAGTCTACAGGGAGCGATATCAGGGAAGACATCTGCTCGTCAGACCACCACAACCGTATGAGGTCTATGGCCATCTTTTCTTTTCTAGCTGACCTCGCCTGCAAGTTATCACGTATGTACGACACCCCCCAGATGTCACTACAGCAATATCCACCTAAAAGTTGTGACAACCATTTCTTTACTAACGAGGTTGTCCCAACACTGCCTCTTTTAGTGACATCCCTGGGAAGCAAAATCCTTCTCAAGGAATCATTTGTAATAAAATAGAGTTCAATCAACTCAACCTGTACCCCAACACACCACGCTAGATCAACCCAACATGTACCCCAACACACCACGCTAGATCAACCCAACCCGTACCCCAACACACCACGCTAGATCAACCCAACCCGTACCCCAACACACCACGCTAGATCAACCCAACCCGTACCCCAACACACCACGCTAGATCAACCCAACCCGTACCCCAACACACCACGCTAGATCAACCCAACCCATACCCCAACACACCACGCTAGATCAACCCAACCCATACCCCAACACACCACGCTAGATCAACCCAACCCGTACCCCAACACACCACGCTAGATCAACCCAACCCATACCCCAACACACCACGCTAGATCAACCCAACCCGTACCCCAACACACCACGCTAGATCAACCCAACCCGTACCCCAACACACCACGCTAGATCAACCCAACCCGTACCCCAACACACCACGCTAGATCAACCCAACCCGTACCCCAACACACCACGCTAGATCAACCCAACCCATACCCCAACACACCACGCTAGATCAACCCAACCCATACCCCAACACACCACGCTAGATCAACCCAACCCGTACCCCAACACACCAAGCTAGCACCTTCCACTGTTCATTTACCTCTAAAAAAACAGAAGGGGTACGAGTTGAACGAAAGAAGGGGAAGGCTTTCTAAAAATTTATAAACTTTCTTTGCAACTGAAAATCCATCTACTGTAGTGGGAAGTTAAAGAGGGATGCGGCCGCAGGTTCACTGTGTCTGCGAGACTGCATGACTTAAAGGGGAAGCAGCATGTGGGTCATATCCAAAAGGAAATTAAAAATAAAACATACATAAGGGCATACGTTTCATTAATCTCAACACAATATAACTAAGGACAAAAAACACAGCCCGACATCCGTTTTTTCATTTCCCCAGTCTTCACACTCTTGTTAATTAGAAAAACAAGAAAAATTGTTGCCTCGAGGGGCACGATAGCATCCCCCAAAAAATTGTGCCTGCTTTACGTATCGTTGCCTTCTTAGAAAGCAAAAGTGTGAACTAAAACAGAATTTGCGTTTCTTACATGAGTGAAGAGCTGGTCTTTCATGTCATCCAGTTCTTCGCTAGGAGTCCATGATTTGGCAAAGCTCAAGAAGTCCCATTTTTCCTTGTCGTCCACTTCGGCCTGAATCTTTTCCTTCTTGCCGTTTAGCGTGCTGCCGGTGACTTTTGCCTGGAGAAAAAGAAAAAAAAAAATAAGGAATACAAGTCGTATGTCTTCCGACCAGTAGCATCCAACTCTACTTAGGGAACGGACGCCATAATGGTTGATGAGCTGCAGGTATGCTCCGATCACAAGGATACGCGGACACTCCTCACTTGCAGCAGAGCTTCTGTTTTTTGCAATAATGGGTGGGCAAAGGCAACTGCTGGACCCTTTATTCATTCTCTATGGGAAGCCGCCGCAAATAAAAGCCCGCGCTATATGACATGAGCTAACATACGAGGCCGCTGCCGAGCGATGTAAATCTGTTTGTGCATATTGACCCGTGGAAACACAACGCGCGTCGGGCAGACGGCAACGGAGTCTGGGGCATCTTGTATGACGACCAACATCCAATTAAACCCTGCGACGAAAGAAATTTACTGCAGCATTTTACTCATAGGGTGAAATTACAATGAAAATAAATGCCGCTTCGCGCACGCCAACGTGGGGCTCAGGGTTTTGGATGTTGGAGGCACTTCAGTTGCCAATGCAGATAATGAAAACTAATCTATTAAATAAAAAAGGGATGTCTTTTTGGGTTGACCATCCTTTGAGAAGGGTGAACAACAATGACAGTAATTTGTCAGCTAAAATGCCAATCAAGGTTTGACGATACATAGGCCCCGCCCCTTGGACTCCTAAGAACCAGGATTGCAGGTCTGCGTCATGTGACCTCTCTTCTATCTTCTTGAATCATATTTTTTTCCCCTTTACAGTGGGATCATCACTGTAGTGGCAGATGGACCATAATATGCAGGGCTCTGTCCTGATGTGTGGATCCCTTTAAATAATGCTTTAATAAATATAGAGTTGTTGTATGTGGTATGTACAGATTCTATTAAAGGACTATGCCCAGGATTGAAAATTAACTATAAGATAGGGGATAATTTATTGTTAGTTGGGGGTCTGACAACTGGGATACCCATCAATACTGAAAAGGGGCTACACAGAGCCCTTTCTTGAATGAAGCAGAGGTGTGCATGCTCACCCTCCCCTACCGTTCATTCTCTATGTCACTGCGGTATACAGGAGAGAGCTGTACTCTGCTTTCTCCGGCAGTCCCATAGGGGTGGAGGTTGGGAAGGCGCAATTATGCTTTACTCGAGATCTGCAAAGTACCATTCTTAGTATCCATAGCCCCATTTTCAGGATCTCTGGGGGGCCCTTTGGTCGTATTCCCAGTGATCCGATCCTATTAGAAGACCTACTGATCACTGGGGGTACGACTGATGGGTCTTGCAGTGATCCCAAGAACGGGAGCTAGATCCTGGGAACCAGGCTCTGCAAAATGGAATGGAGGGGCACGTGCACAACCTCCACTCCTATGATGCAGAGTACAAGCCAAGTGCATGGTTCTACTATAGCCAGCAGTCCCATAGACAATGAATGGAGGGGCATGTGTGACCTCCGTTCCTATGGGACCACCGAGTACAAGCCAAGTGCATCGCTCTTCTATATCCGGCAGTCCCATAGACAATTAATGGAGGGGCATGTGTGACCTCCATTCCTATGAGATCACCAAGTACAAGCCAAGGGTATCGCTCTACTATATCCAGTAGTTCCATAGACAATGAATGGAGGGGCACGTGCGTGACCTCAGCTCCTATGGGACCGTCAAGTGCAACCAAGTGCATGGCTCTACTATATCCAGCAGTCCCATACACAATGAATGGAGGGGTATGTGTGACCTCCGTTCCTATGGGACCACAGAGTACAAGCCAAGTGCATCGCTCTACTATATCCGGCAGTCCGATAGACAATGAATGGAGGAGTACGTGCGCGACCTCGGCTCCTATGGGAGTGCATCGATCTACTATATCCGGCAGTCCGATAGACAATGAATGGAGGAGCACGTGCGTAACGTCCGTTTCTATGGGAGTGCATCGATCTACTATATCCAGCAGTCCCATAGACTATGAATGGAGGGGCATGTGCACAACCTCCTTCCTAAGGGAGTGCATCGCTGTACTATATCTGTCAGTCCCATAGACTATGAATGGAGGGGCACGTGCGCGACCTCTGCTCCTATGGGAGTGCATCGATCTACTATATCCGGCAGTCCCAATGACAATGAATGGAGGAGCACGTGCGCGACCTCTGCTCCTACAGTGGTGGCCAAAAGTATTGGCACCCCTGCAATTCTGTCAGATAATACTCAGGTTCTTCCTGAAAATTATTGGCACAATTTGAAAAATCATGTGATGCTTCTCTAATTCGTGTAATTAACAGCACCTGTAACTTACCTGTGGCACCTAACAGGTGTTGGCAATAACTAAATCACACTTGCAGCCAGTTAACATGGATTAAAGTTGACTCAACCTCTGTCCTGTGTCCTTGTGTGTACCACATTGAGCATGGAGAAAAGATAGAAGACCAAAGAACTGTCTGAGGACTTGAGAAACCAAATTGTGAGGAAGCATGAGAAATCTCAAGGCTACAAGTCCATCTCCAAAGACCTGAATGTTCCTGTGTCTTCCGTGCGCAGTGTCATCAAGAAGTGTAAAGCCCATGGCACTGTGGCTAACCTCCCTAGATGTGGACGGAAAAGAAAAATTGACGAGAGATTTCAACGCAAGATTGTGCGGATGGTGGATAAAGAACCTCGACTAACATCCAAACAAGTTCAAGCTGCCCTGCAGTCCGAGGGTACAACAGTGTCAACCTGTACTATCTGTCGGCGTCTAAATGAAAAGGGACTGTATGGTAGGATACCCAGGAAGACCCCACTTCTTACCCCGAGACATAAAAAAGCCAGGCTGGAGTTTGCCAAAACTTACCTGAGAAAGCCAAAACGTTTTGGAAGAATGTTCTCTGGTCAGATGAGACAAAAGTAGAGCTTTTTGGGAAAAGCATCAACATAGAGTGTACAGGAAAAAAAAAGAGGCATTCAAAGAAAAGAACACGGTCCCTACAGTCAAACATGACGGAAGTTCCCCGATGTTTTGGGGTTGCTTTGCTGCCTCTGGCACTGGACTGCTTGACCGTGTGCATGGCATTATGAAGTCTGAAGACTACCAACAAATTTTGCAGCATAATGTAGGGCCCAGTGTGAGAAAGCTGGGTCTCCCTCAGAGGTCATTGGTCTTCCAGCAGGACAATGACCCAAAACACACTTCCAAAAGCACTATAAAATGGTTTGAGAGAAAGTACTGGAGACTTCTAAGGTGGCCAGCAATGAGTCCAGACCTGAATCCCATAGAACACCTGTGGAGAGATCTCAAAATGGCAGTTTGGAGAAGGCACCCTTCAAATATCAGGGACCTGGAGCAGTTTGCCAAAGAAGAATGGTCTACAATTCCAGCAGAGCATTGTAAGAAACTCATTGATGGTTACCGGAAGCGGTTGTTCGCAGTTATTTTGGCTAAAGGTTGTGCAACCAAGTATTAGGCTGAGGGTGCCAATACTTTTGTCCGGCCCATTTTTGGAGTTTTGTGTGAAATGATCAATGATTTGATTTTTGCTTCATTCTCTTTTGTGTTTTTTCCTTGCAAGCAAATTAAATGAATATAATAATACCAAAGAATTTGTGATTGCAATCATTTTCAGGAAGAAACTGAGTTTTATCTGACAGAATTGCAGGGGTGCCAATACTTTGGGCCACCACTGTATGGGAGTGCATCGATCTACTATATCCCGCAGTCCCATAGACAATGAATGGAGGGGCACATCCACGACCTCTGCTCCTATGGGAGTGCATTGCTATACTATATCCGGCAGTCCCATAGACAGTGAATGGAGGGGCATGTGTGACCTCTGCTCTTATGGGATCACCAAGTACAAGCCAAGTGCATCGCAATAATATATCCGGCAGTCCCATAGACAATGAATGGAGCGCCACATGTGCGACCTCCGCTCCTATGGGAGTGCATCGCTCTACTATATCCGGCAGTCCCATAGACACTGAATGGAGGGGACCTTGTGCACGCTCCTCTGCTCCAAGCATTTGCAATCCCAGAATACCTCTTTAATGAATACTTCTATTATCTAGATCTATAATATAAAAGTAAATGATAAATATATATCATATAACCACAGATATTAATAAATAAGGATAACACCTAGTGAGGTCAGAATATAATGAGCAGGAGGTTTCTTCGTTTCACCATCCTTTATTCTCGCCCTTCTTTCCGGAATAACGCAGGGCTGAGACACGCATCATACGCCGGCATTGTATGGATGTGAGCGGAGCACAGAGAACATGACGACGTGCCGCCTGTATGAGGCGCGGACCCAGTTAGCGCTGCATTCATGTCACTTCATGCGGGAATTCGAGCTGCCAAGATCAGTAATACTGAAAAAGCATATATATAATAAAATACAAAAAACACCTGACATCTGCTACAGCACTTTTTTATTTTTTTAACATGTGCAAGAATGCGACTCTCATTCTCGGGGTCCTTCCTTTTCTTCCTTCCTCTCTTGCTTGCGCCCGCTCCCCCCGCCTCACTGTCTTCTCTTTGCTGAATGACAGTGCTATCGAATTAATTGAAGCGGGCGATAGGAGCTGGAGTGGGCGTGAAACTATGAAAAGATGACATGTTGTGTGTGACTCACTCTTCATTAAATCTGAGGGCTTCTCAGCCGAGATATTATATTTTTTTATTTTTAAGATTAGTCAATCTGAGGGGAGTGAAGACGTTGCATGCCGATACATAAATAGTACTTTTCGCGGCGCTGCGGCGGTTTTCTGCGGCGGTTTTCTGCGGTGCTGCGGCACATCCCCTTACCTTCCTGTTCAGCATCCCCCACATCAGCGTGTCCAGGGTCCCTTTGGCGATCAGATAATGGATGTGCACGGAGCTGCTCTGGCCGATGCGGTGGGCTCTGTCCTCGGCTTGTTTGATGTGACCTGGATCCCAGTAAAGCTCAGCGAACACCACGTGGGTGGCCGCCGTGAACGTCAGCCCCTGGTCCGAGAAAAGAAACACAAGTGTAAAAAAAGAACGTGAAAGCAAAGGAAGATATTCGTCATCTATATCAATATGACCGACGCGATGAAGCGGAGACGAGGATGAGCAGCTGAGGTGCTGCCTACGTCTACAGGACTGCCTACGTCCAACTACAGGACTGTGGGCGACAACTGCAAACACTGCATGCAGGACCAGCTCTCCAACTATGGGACTGTGGGCAATAACTGCATACACTGCATGCAGGACCACCACCCCAACTATGGGACTGTGGGCAATAACTGCATACACTGCATGCAGGACCACCACCCCAACTATGGGACTGTGGGCAATAACTGCATACACTGCATGTAGGACCACCACCCCAACTATGGGACTGTGGGCAATAACTGCATACACTGCACGCAGGACCACCACCCCAACTATGGGACTGTGGGCAATAACTGCATACACTGCATATAGGACGACCACCCCAACTATGGGACTGTGGGCAATAACTGCATACACTGCATGCAGGACCACCACCCCAACTACAGAACTGTGGGCGATAACAGCATACACTGCATGCAGGACCACCGCTCCAACTACGGGACTATGGGCGATAACTGCATACAGTGCATACAGTGCATGCAGGACCAGCTCTCCAATTACAGGACTGTGGGCGATAACTGCATACAGGACCACCACTCTACTTACGGGACTACGGGCGATAACTGCACACACTGCATGCAGGACCACCGCTCCAACTACGGGACTATGGGCGATAACTGCATACAGTGCATGCGGGACCACCGCTCCAACTACAGGACTGTGGGCGATAACTGGATAACTGCATACAGTGCATATAGGACCACCGCCCCAACTACAGGACTGTGGGCGATAACTGAGTATAATACATGCACGTCACCCGTCTCTCCAATCTATTGGGCATTTCAGAGCCTCGTTTTTGGGATCAGTGAGGGTCCCAATGCTCGGCCCTCCAGTGATCAGTAGGTTATCACTTATACTTTGGGTCTTTTAACATTTTTAACTTTTTTTTTGGTCTAAAAGAACAAAATGTTCAGCAAAACTGAATTGTGAAGAAAGAATTATAATCATTTGCTTCTCACCTGTCCGGCGGCTTGGATGCTGAGAATAGCCACACGGGTATCCGGGTCATTCTGGAACTGATGCACCAGGTGAATTCTCTCTGCAGATGGCACGCTCCCGTCAATGCGGATGTACCGGGCCTGAAAGCAGATTGTGAGCGAACAACGTTTATTTAGTAGCAGGTCTTCTCACGTCTGAGAGGACCACATCTGGCGGGTCACAGAGCGCGGCCAAAGGCGCTGATCGCTCTGTCAGACGAATATCTACAATATTTAGTTTATGTAACATTGCACTTCTGCTGCAGAGGCAAAATCAGCAGCCAAACCATTAGATCGACGGGACCATGCGGTGGTCACTGGATCACTGTGAGAACCGCGTCCAAGATCCCCGGATAACAAGGGAAAGCTTCAATCGGCTACTCAAGAGAGTACACCAGAAGGAGAGCCGTCACCACCTCAGCTAGCCCAAAAAAAAAAAAAAGAGTACACCCCCTCTATGATGTCCAACGGGAGGGACATATGGGCAATGGCTTACTGGTAAGAAAATCCCTTACGACCTGATTCACATTTCTCCTCTACATTTAGTGTCAGTCCGGGGAAAACCTCGGACTCGGCATAAGCAAAAAGCATTTCATTTTCGCAGATAGCAAAGTAAAAAAGTTCCAATATGCAGCAAACCAATAAATAAATATATATATATATATATGGATATAAGGATTATTTATTAATATTATATACTCAAACAACCAGTTTAAGTCTTCTGCTTCCCTCGGAGGGGTAGAACTGAAGTATTTTTTGATGTCTGGTTCAGGTTAGGAACACGGCGGACCACGTCGATCATTGACTACCATTTTAAATTAAAAAAATAAAATATAAAAATATACAATTATACGTATTTATTTATTTTTTGAAATTTAAAATGGAAGTCAATGATCGACGTGGTCCGCCGTGTTCCTACCCTGAACCAGACATCAGAAAATACTTGTGATCTACACCTCTGAGGGAAGCAGAAGACTTAAAGCGGTTGTTTGGGTATATAATAATAATGAGTAATCCTTAAAAAGGGTCATCGATGTCAGATCGGTGGGGGTCCGACACCTGGCAACCCCACTAATCAGCTGTGACTACCTCAGCAAATGTAAAACTTGAAAGGCGTTGCACTGCACAGATCCATCCAATGTGCAGTGGACGCTGCCGGGAGATAACTGCTGATTAGTGGAGGTCCCGGATGTCGGACGCCCACCTATATGATACTAATGACGGATCATAGGGATAGGTTATCAATAACGTGCCCGAACAAGCCCTTTAAGGCCAATTTATACGGTATGATTTGAAGTCATTGATGAGCCCAGATCTATCGGCACATGATGGTTGTATACATGATCTATCGGCACATGATGGTTCACATGTCCTGACGTGAATTAATGGGGATCATCAGGTAGTTCTGTCCCCACATCAGTTGTCTAAAGGGGGCGATGTGCTGCCACAGCCAGAATAAACCATCCTATCTGCCAACCAACAAGAGTCCTGCTCGTACGTCAGGTCACCTCCATGGCGTATGGACAGCGGCTGCTAAATCCAACTCCACAATATTTTCTATCTGGTAATGGAAATTACTGGAAATATTATTTTTTTATAACTTGATATTTGTCTAATTAGTTATATAAATGATGGCACAAGATGAGTGAAATGGTCAAATAATGAAGGCGTGCACAGGGACAGAATAAGAGCGTTACAGTAAATGATCGCGCCGCTTTCTACAGTACCCGGCGCCGTACACAGATTTTTTGCAGAGGCAACAGATCGATACCTATAATGAGGTTAAACACAAAGGAAGTTCCAGATTGAAGATGCGTTCAGAAGAAATGGCGAGGTCCTGCCACGCGGAGCTTACATTTTAAGGTGGTTATTAATTAAACTGTCACTAGCGCTTTATTGACTGTCGTTCTCTGACACCGCGCATCGTCGAGCCATTAATGGGCTGAAATCACCTCCAATTAAGACTTCACCATCTCCCCTGGGGCGCTTGCTCACAGTTTTTCTTAGTAAATATGAACATAAGAAAAGCTGCCTTGCATAATTAAAGAGCCCCTACGTACGCTCAAGGCCGCCATCTTGCTCGCTGGGGATGCATCAGTGACAATACATGGTCAGCTCACCTGGTCTGGGCTATAGATGGCGGTATAAAGGGACGGTCACCAGCACCGAAGAGGGAACCTCCAACCATATGTGCATTTATGTGGACCTTGTATCCGGCCCGGCCCAGGCCGAGCCTCGGGTCCCCACGTCCCCACGCTGCGGAGGCTTCGCTTACCTTGCTCTCTATAGCGGCCTCTGTGCAGGCCTGGAGCATCGAGAGGTGGTGCCCGAACACCAAGAACTTCAGCTTCTCATTTTCCAACATCATTTTAATGTAATCTTTCACGGCTCCAGCCTGAAAAACACAATAATCTATCATCCTGACACTGCAAATTGAGACTGAGAGAAAGAGACTGGAAGAAACTCATTCAAGACTACAAGTCATTGCGGGTAGTTAGGAAATGCAGAATCCGAAACATCTAATAGTGATGGCGGCAATCACGTCCGAGAGCAGCAATCTATAGAGCAGCTGTCCAGACACCAACACATCCAGTCACATATAGAATAGATCAGGAGCCTCTGTATGTCCTGTATTAAACTCCAGAGCTGCACTCACTATTCTGCTGGTGCAGTCACTGTGTACATACATTACATTACTGATCCTGAGTTACATCCTGTATTATACTTCAGAGCTGCACTCACTATTCTGCTGGTGCAGTCACTGTGTACATACATTACATTACTGATCCTGAGTTACATCCTGTATTATACTCCAGAGCTGCACTCACTATTCTGCTGGTGCAGTCACTGTGTACATACATTACATTACAGATCCTGTACTGATCCTGAGTTACATCCTGTATTATACTCCAGAGCTGCACTCACTATTCTGCTGGTGCAGTCACTGTGTACATACATTACATTACTGATCCGGAGTTACATCCTGTATTATACTCCAGAGCTGCACTCACTATTCTGCTGCTGCAGTCACTGTGTACATACATAACATTACTGATCCTGAGTTACATCCTGTATTATACTCCAGAGCTGCACTCACTATTCTGCTGGTGGAGTCACTGTGTACATACATTACATTACTGATCCTGAGTTACCTCCTGTATTATACTCCAGAGCTGCACTCACTATTCTGCTGGTGGAGTGACTGTGTACATACATTACATTACTGATCCTGAGTTACCTCCTGTATTATACTCCAGAGCTGCACTCACTATTCTGCTGGTGGAGTCACTGTGTACATACATTACTGATCCTGAGTTACCTCCTGTATTATACTCCAGAGCTGCACTCACTATTCTGCTGGTGCAGTCACTGCGTACATACATTACATTACTGATCCTGAGTTACATCCTGTATTATACCCCAGAGCTGCACTCACTGTTCTGCTGGTGTCACTGTGTACATACATTACATTACTGATCCTGAGGTACCTCCTGTATTATACTCCAGAGCTGCACTCACTATTCTGCTGGTGCAGTCACTGCGTACATACATAACTGATCCTGAGTTATATCCTGTATTATACTCCAGAGCTGCACTCACTATTCTGCTGGTGCAGTCACTGCGTACATACATTACATTACTGATCCGGAGCTACCTCCTGTATCATACCCCAGAACTGCACTCACTATTCTGCTGGTGCAGTCACTGTGTACACAGTAACTAAGCATCACTACAGGATCAGTAATGTAATGTATGTACACAGTGACTGCACCAGCAGAATAGTGAGTGCAGCTCTGGAGTATAATACAGGATGTAACTCAGGATCAGTAATGTAATGTATGTACACAGTGACTGCACCAGCAGAATAGTGAGTGCGGCTCTGGAGTATAATACAGGATGTAACTCAGGATCAGTAATGTAATGTATGCACACAGTGACTGCACCAGCAGAATAGTGAGTGCAGCTCTGAAGTATAATACAGGATGTAACTCCGTATCAGTACAGGATCAGTAATGTAATGTATGTACACAGTGACTGCACCAGCAGAATAGTGAGTGCATCTCTGGAGTATAATACAGGATGTAACTCAGGATCAGTAATGTAATGTATGCACACAGTGACTGCACCAGCAGAATAGTGAGTGCAGCTCTGGAGTATAATACAGGATGTAACTCAGGATCAGTAATGTAATGTATGTACACAGTGACTGCACCAGCAGAATAGTGAGTGCAGCTGTGGAGGATAATACAGGATGTAACTCAGGATCATACTTTGTGTGGAGAATATATATTTATTACCATTCTTGTTCTGGACTGCATCCACCTCTCAGTGTATGGCTCGTACATGAATGCACCAGATTTACTCCTTATACCTCATCAGTTTTCTTCTTCTGCACTGTTGCTGGATAGTGGAGTAACTAAGGCTGAATGCACACTGCGTTTGGGCACTTTTATTATGCAGGGTCTGTGTTGATGCATTTGCTCCATTTTCACCAGTGATCACTGTCCTGACACCATCAATACTCGGTCCTTGGTGTGACTGGAGCGCTTCTCTACTTGTAAGGACATTCATAGAGATAAACAGTGCGAGGCAGTAATGCTGCAGAAGAGAAGAGGTCGGGGCAGGTGCTGTCATTCTAAAGCATAGAACTGAATGGAATAAATTCCGGGGTCTATACGTCCTCGTATCAGCCGGAGTAATACAGGTATCAATGGTGTCATGGATTTTAATTAGTAATGAATAATTTACTGCTTACCACTGTAACCCACGCAGCCCCCGAGACGGCTCCAGCTCTAAATTGACGGGATAAGCTATTAACACGCATTAACCCTTTTTGAGCCCAGTGGTCTATACATATGCACAGCTGTGCACCGGATACTGTGCGAGCCCCCTGGCAGTCTCAAGAAGGAGATGAACGAATGCACTAATAAAATATTCAGTATAATGCGCTCATTAAACCGCGCGCCTGAAATATACCGGAGCCTCGGCGGCCCCCGTCCCTTCTCTGACTCCGCCACCCCCTGAAGAGAATGTACCAATGTGCCACAAAAAATACACAAAAATGTAAAGGGGGAAACATTAATTATTCACGGCCACAAGACGAGCATTTGATGTGATCAAATAAACGTTTAGGGAGATTTTTGGATTGAACTCGGCGGTCGCGTTGGGGGGGGGATTGTGGGCGCCGGGGAGGAGACGCGAAAACCTCATGTTTAGGTAACGCTCTCATTTACATAACTTTACAGGAATAATTTCCGGGAAGCTTTAATGCGGTAACGCGGTGTGGAAGTTTTCACTTTTTGCTCTAAGAAAGTGGAGATTTCTGAAATTAAATCCAAATTATTATTTTTTGGGGTTTTTTTATTTTTAGGGATCTGTATCCTTTCCTGATACAAAGTCCTTATCCAACCACAAACACTGATCAGTCAAAACATCGAAACCAGCGTCCTAATACTGTGCAGGTGCCCTCATTCTGCCCCAATGATCTGATGGGACCTGTAGTATCTGACGTTAAGACGTTAGTAGCATTTCTCTCTGTCCGGTATGTTATGCAGCGCAGCCGCCATGGATCGCACCCGCTATTCCAGCACGTCCCATAGATGATACATCAGACTGGGATATGGGGAACTGGAGACAAGTCACCTCCATGATCTCTCTGTTATGATTCTCGGACCATTCCTGACCGGCCATTATCTGCTGGAAGAGGCACACCCAATAGAGAATCCCGCAGCCATAAACGAGGTAGAAGGTCAGTACAGTGTTAGGTAGGTGGTACATGTCCACATGATGCCTGGACACAAAGTTACCAACAGAACATCGCCCTATCCCTCTGCTTCCTCCATCTCATCTGCTTCCCATACAGCATCCTGCAGTTATCTCTTCTCCAGCTAAGTGACACACTGGCCGTCCACATGATGGATAACGTCATTCATCAAACCAGGCGTCTTCTTCAATCGCTCCTTGGTCCAGTTCTGATGCTCATGTGCCATTATAGGCTCTTTTCTATCATAGCTACGATGCTCTGCATATCACCACACCTTGCCATCATAGCTATGATGATCGGCATGTCCTCACACCTTTCTATCAAAGCTGCGATGACTTGTGTTCTGACACCTATCAAAGCTGAGATGCTCTGTGTTGACTCCTTTCTATCATAGCTGCGATGCTCTGTGTGTCCTGACACCTTTCTATCAAAGCTGAGATGCTCTGTGTGACATGACATCTTTCTATCATAGCTGCGATGCTCTGCTTATCCTGACTCCTTTCTATCATAGCTGTGATGCAGTGTGTCCTAACACCTTTCTATGATAGCTGAGATGCTCTGCATGTCCTGACACCTTTCTATCATAGTTGCAATGCTCTGCATGTCTTCACTTCTTTCTATCAAAGCTGCGATGCAGTGTGTCCTGACACCTTTCTATCATAGCCGAGATGCTCTGCGTGTCCTGACACCTTTCTATCATAGCTGAGATGCTCTGAATGTCCTGACACCTTTCTATCTGCACCTTTCTATCTTTTTATACAGAGCTGCACTGCTCTGTATGTCCTGACTCCTTTCTATCATAGCTGCAATGCTCTGTATGTCCTGACTCCTTTCTATCATAGCTGCAATGCTCTGTATGTCCTGACTCCTTTCTATCATAGCTGCACTGCTCTGTATGTCCTGACTCTTTTCTATCATAGCTGCACTGCTCTGTATGTCCTGACTCCTTTCTATCATAGCTGCGATGTTCTGTATGTCCTGACTCCTTTCTATCATAGCTGCAATGCTCTGTATGTCCTGACTCCTTTCTATCATAGCTGCAATGCTCTGTATGTCCTGACTCCTTTCTATCATAGCTGCAATGCTCTGTATGTCCTGACTCCTTTCTATCATAGCTGCGATGCTCTGTATGTCCTGACTCCTTTCTATCATAGCTGCAATGCTCTGTATGTCCTGACTCCTTTCTATCATAGCTGCAATGCTCTGTACAGTCATGGCCAAAAGTATTGAGAATGAGACAAATAGTAATTTTTCCAAAGTTTACTGCTTCATTTTTTGTAATGGCAATTTGCATATACTCCTGAATGTCAAAGAGTGATCAGCTTAACAGCAATTACTGTACTTGCAAAGTCAATATTTGCCCAGAAAATGAACTTTAACCCCCAAAACACATTTCAACATCATTGCAGTCCTGCCTTAAAAGGAGCAGCTAACATTGTTTTAGTGATTGATCCATTAACACAGGTGTGGGTGTTGATGAGGACAGGGCTGGCGATCAATCAGTCATGATTAAGTAAGAATGACATCACTGGACACTTTAAAAGGAGGCTGGTTCTTGGTATCATTGTTTCTCTTCAGTTAACCATGGTTATCTCTAAAGAAACACGTGCAGCCATCATTGCACTGCACAAAAATGGCCTAACAGGGAAGAGTATCGCAGCTACAAAGATTGCACCTCAGTCAACAATCTATCGCATCGTCAAGAACTTCAAGGAGAGAGCTTCCATTGTTGTCAAAAAGGCTCCAGGGCACCCAAGAAAGACCAGCAAGCGCCAGGACCGTATCTTAAAACTGTTTCAGCTGCGGGATCGGACTACCAGCAGTGCCGAGCTTGCTCAGGAATGGCAGCAGGCTGGTGTGAGTGCTTCTGCACGCACTGTGAGGCGGAGACTCTTTGAGCAAGGGCTGGTTTCAAGGAGGGCAGCAAAGAAGCCACTTCTCTCCAGAAAAAACATCAGGGACCGACTGATATTCTGCAAAAGGTACAGGGAGTGGACTGCTGAGGACTGGGGCAAAGTCATTTTCTCTGATGAATCCCCTTTTCGATTGTTTGGGACATCTGGAAAACAGCTTATTCGGAGAAGAAGAGGTGAGCGCTACCACCAGTCTTGTCTCATGCCAACTGTAAAGCATCCTGAAACCATTCATGTGTGGGGTTGCTTCTCAGCCAAGGGAATCGGCTCACTCACAGTCTTGCCTAAAAACACAGCCATGAATAAAGAATGGTACCAGAATGTCCTCCAAGAGCAACTTCTCCCAACCGTCCAAGAGCAGTTTGGCGCCCAACAATGCCTTTTCCAGCATGATGGAGCACCTTGCCATAAAGCAAAGGTGATAACTAAATGGCTCATGGAACAAAACATAGAGATTTTGGGTCCATGGCCTGGAAACTCCCCAGATCTTAATCCCATTGAGAACTTGTGGTCAATCATCAAGAGACGGGTGGACAAACAAAAACCAACAAATTCTGGCAAAATGCAAGCATTGATTATGCAAGAATGGACTGCTATCAGTCAGGATTTGGTCCAAAAGTTGATTGAGAGCATGCCAGGGAGAATTACAGAGGTCTTGAAGAAGAAGGGGCAACACTGCAAATATTGACTTGCTGCATTAACTCATTCTAACTGTCAATATAACCTATTGGTCCTCATAATATGATTGCAATTATATTTCTGTATGTGATATAAACATCAGACAAACACTAATAAAAACCAGAGGCCAGCAGATCATGTGAAAATATAATTTTGGTGTCATTCTCAAAACTTTTGGCCATGACTGTATGTCCTGACTCCTTTCTATCATAGCTGTGATGCAGTGTGTCCTGACACCTTTCAAGTATGGCTGCGATGCTCTATTTTAATTTAAGTAATTCATTTTTTGGATCTATGGGTCTACACCACAGCCTCACAAAAATTTTTCGTCTGCCGTACCACGGATTCGCACATCTCGGCACTTCTCCTGAGCAGTAATCCGCTCGTTTTCTTGAGCCTCAGGCGACATTATTGTTACAAAAACACAATTTCTTACAGATCTGTACTCTGGGTCAGCGCTAACAATAAATGACGCCGCTGATGTATTTAGGCGATGATGGTCCCATTTCAAGTTACGAAAAGTGGTTTAAGAAAAATAAAAAGTTCATTTTCTCTTTATGGCAGAAGCCGCTCCAGAGACGATGCAGGAGACGAGAAATAACGGACGGGCGTCGGCGATATGTCACCTAAATTGCACAATTTTCATACACAGTGTGTGAGTGAAGTCACATTAACGTTGGCTGCCAATAATACCGCGGCTTCAGATACCGATATAATCAATTTACACTTCTGAGCTCCGGTGCTAAGTGTATTAATAGTAAATGTGATCGTTAGGAATGATTTGTCTGCAGGTAATGTGGAGAGGTAACTCCCTGTGGTGCCGGCGCGGTGACATCTTCTCATAGAGATACATTGTTGTCTGCTAATCTGAAACGCGCCGTTATTAGAAGCAGCACAGTTTCCATGGCAACCCAGAGTCATAAACCTTTGGTGGGTGTTCGGGTCTTTTTGCCTCAAGAAATAGCATCTGGCTTGGCAAAAAGCTGTTGTTTTGAGGGAGAAGGAAAAGATAAAAAAAAAACAGAAGCAAGTGAAGAACATATGCAACGCGCTATGGATTTTGTCTTTATAGGAGAAATAATTTTATTTTTCCAAAAGTTTTTTAATGGGTAAAAGTAGTCTCAACATAATGCAAGACGGAACCCTGGCCCGACGGAACCCTGGCCCGACGGAACCCTGGCCCGACGGAACCCTGGCCCGACGGAACTCAGGCCAACCATTTTGCAGACATTTCTCATTTTTGTACTTTAATTCTTTCCTCCTCACCTTCTCCTAGGGGCCATCATTTTTATATTGCCCTTTGATTTTAGAATGACAACCCTCATTTTACCATACAATGTACTGAAAATTGGGAAAAAAAAAATCCAAGTGTTATAAAATGGTTAAAAATAACAAAATTACGACAATTTTTTAGTCTTCATGGCGTTCACTGTGTGGTATAAAAAGAGCAGGTAACACGTTTCTCCAGGTCAGGTCTTTTGGTGTGATCAGGGTATTTGGGTATACGTATACAATTGTGACTTATTTTATGGCAGATAAATAACTCGGAAGAATCTGCAACAGATTGAAGAAGCAGTCGCTACACCGAAACAAAAAAAGAAATAACTGAATTCTGCGTGAATACAACATACCTTAGCCAGTGCCGTCTGCTTGTACATGCGGGTGATCATGCCCATGACCTGGATAAAGGGGTTACTGGAATCTGATGACGCCGATTCTGGACATCTCATCAGCCTTTCCCACTCTTCAATACCGGCATTCATTTCCTGTGCAGGAAAAAAAAAGAAAAGAAAAAGGAAATGATATGCTAAAAATTACTATTTATTATGAATTATTTTACCCTCTAAGGGCACAGCCAGTTTTCATTTTCTTTGTCCCCTTCTGCAAACAGCTATTCTTTTTTATACTTTTCTGTAGACCTAGTCGTACAAAGGCTTATGTTTTTATGCTTTTCAGGGTTAATTAGGCCATAAAAATTACATAGAAATATGATTCTCTGGGTTCGTTCCTTTACGGCAATAGCAAACGTGCATAGTTGTTTGTTTTTTTTACTGTTTCAGTGGCTTTAAAAAACTATTAACTGTAAAATAAAAGAATTAAAAACTTTTTTACATTCCCGTTTTCCAAGACCCATAACTTTTCTTAATTTTCTGTCAATGGGGCTATATGAGGGCCTTTTATTTCAAGCAGCAAGCGACAGTTCTTATTGGTACCATTTGGGGCTATATTTTATATTTTTTCTGAATAGTGCTGTGAACAAATGAATGTCAATTTGTTCACCTTCTCCATCATTACGGAAGATCAACTTTCCTCTTTACTCTCCAAATCAAACTTCACCACCTGTAAACTTGACCAAAATCTAGTCCCAACTCATCCCAAACCTTACCACTATCTTCATCCCAACCCTAACCCGCCATTTCAACCTGTCACTAACAACTGGCATCTTCCCCTCATGCTTCCAACATGCCTCAATCACACCCATCCTCCGTGTCTAGCTATCACCCAATATCACTTCTCCCCTTCGCCTCAAAACTACTGGAACACCACGTCCATTCTGAACTGTCTTCCCACCTCTCCTCCTGTTCCCTCTTCGACAGCATCACTCCACTGAAACGGCACTGACTAAAGTCACCAACGACCTACTAACTGCCAAATCCAAGCAACACTACTCTGTCCTCCTCCTCCTGGACATGTCACCTGCCTTCGACACAGTGGACCATTCCCTCTTACTACAGACTCTCTCATCTATCGGCATCACAGACCTAGCTCTTTTGGATCTCTTCATACCTAACAGACCGGACATTCAGTGTCTCCCACTCACACACCACCTCCTCATCTCACCCCCTATCTGTCGGTGTCCCCCAAGGTTCAGTTCTAGGACCCCTGCTCTTCTCTATCTATACCTTCAGCCTGGGACAACTCAGAGTCTCACGGCTTTCATTATCACCTCTATGCTGATGACAAACAGATCTACCTCTCTGGACCGGATATCTCCTCCCTACTAACCAAAATCCCACAATGTCTGTCCACTATTTCATCCTTCTCGGCTACCTTTCTGAAACTTAACATGAATAAAACTGAATTCATCATCTTTCCACCGTCTCGTTCAACTCCCCCCCCAACTGACCTATCCATCATAGTCAATGACTGTCCACTCTCCCCAGTCCCTCAAGCTCGCTGCCTTGGGGTAATCCTGAACTCTAATCTCTCCTTCAAACCACATATCCAAGCCCTTTCCACTTCCTGCCAACTGCAACTCAAAAACATCTCCCGGATCCGTGCATTCCTCAATCATGAATCTGCAAAAACACTAGTGCACGCCCTCATCTTCTCCCGCCTCGACTACTGCAACCTCCTGCTCTGTGGCCTCCCCTCTAACACTCTCGCACCCCTCCAATCTATCCTAAACTCTGCTACCCGACTAATCCACCTGTCCCCCCCGCTATTCCCCAGCCTCTCCGCTCTTTCAATCCATTCACTGGTTCCCCATTACTCAGAGACTCCAGTTCAAGAGCCTAAACTTGGCATACAAAGCCATCCACAACCTGTCTCCTCCATACATCTGTGACCTAGTCTCCCGGTACTTACCTGCACACAACCTCCGATCCTCACAAGATCTCCTGCCCTACTCCCGTCTTATCTCCTCTTCCCACAATCACATACAAGATATCTCCCGTGTATCCCCCCTACTCTGGAACTCTCTACCCCAACACATCAGAATCTTGCCGACCATGGAAAGCTTCAAAGGGAACCTGAAGACCCACCTCTTCCGACAAGTCTACAATCTGCTGTAACCCTCGCTCCACCATACCGCTGCACGACCAGCTGTACCCTCAACCATCCCTTGTAGACCGTGAGCCCTCATGGGCAGGGTCCTCGCTACTACTGTACCAGTCGCCATCAAGTTTTGTTCAAGATTATTTTAATTGTTTTCACTATGTATATCCCTTTCTCACATGCAAAGCGCCATGGAATAAATGGCGCTATAATAATAAATAATAACAACAATTTAGGCGTTTCCATTCTTTTTTCCACGTGACATTTTATGTACAGGTTACAAAATTTTATAGTTTGCTGGATCAGATTTTTACACGGAACTTTTTTCTTTTCTTTTTTTTTTATCAATTTCTTTTTTTTTTATTTAATTGGAAAATTGGGGTGATGCAAAATTTTATGTGCAGTTTAGATTCTGCTGTCAGTGATTGACAGTGGCATTCAATGGGTTAATTTCAATGGGTAGAGCTAGCTCTGGTCACTGCAGTTAAGAGGCACGTGATTGGCTGTGTAACATCAGCTATGAACTGGGGTAAAAAAAAAAAAAAAAATTACCGAAAAACAGTAGTCTACAATTATTTGCCCTCATAAATAAATAGTACAGGTGAAAATAAGAAACTCTGTAATATATCGTATTAGAGAAATCTGCTTCTAAATTAAAAAGATTATTAGTCTTTAAGGCAGTGGACATGGAAACAATGATTTTACATATCTGATCGCAATTCTCATTCATTCATTCATTTTTAGACCCGTTGATATGCAGATTTCTGCCTCATTCAAGTTTCAGATTTTTCTGTATTGGCAGTGTCCCTCCCAGTGATACAGGCTTAATTTGATGTATGTCTCTACCAGCAACTTAGGCTGGATGAGAGATCTGTGTGTCTCTCCCAGTAGTACAGGCTGGATATGAGGTCTGTGTGTCTCTCTCAGTAATATAGGCTGGATGTGAGGTCTATGTATCTCTGCCAGTAATATAGGCTGGATGTGAGGTCTGTGTGTCTCTCCCAGTAATATAGGCTGGATGTGAGGTCTGTGTGTCTCTCCCAGTAATATAGGCTGGATGTGAGGTCTGTGTCTCTCTCCTAGTAATATAGGCTGGATGTAAGGTCTGCGTTTCTCTCCCAGTAATATAGGCTGGATGTGAGGTCTGTGTCTCTCTCCTAGTAATATAGGCTGGATGTAAGGTCTGCGTTTCTCTCCCAGTAATATAGGCTGCATGTGAGGTGTGTGTGTCTCTCCCAGTAATATAGGCTGGATGTGAGGTCTGTGTGTCTCTCCTAGTAATATAGGCTGGATGTGAGGTATTTGTGTCTCTTCCAGTATTATAGGCTGGATGTGAGGTCTGTGTGTCTCTCCCAGTAATATAGGCTGGATGTAAGGTCTGTGTCTCTCTCCTAGTAATATAGGCTGGATGTGAGGTCTGTGTCTCTCTCCTAGTAATATAGGCTGGATGTAAGGTCTGCGTTTCTCTCCCAGTAATATAGGCTGGATGTGAGGTCTGTGTCTCTCTCCTAGTAATATAGGCTGGATGTAAGGTCTGCGTTTCTCTCCCAGTAATATAGGCTGCATGGGAGGTGTGTGTGTCTCTCCCAGTAATATAGGCTGCATGTGAGGTCTGTGTGTCTCTCCCAGTAATATAGGTTGGATGTGAGGTCTGTGTGTCTCTCGCAGTAATATAGGCTGCATGTGAGGTGTGTGTGTCTCTCCCAGTAATATAGGCTGGATGTGAGGTATTTGTGTCTCTTCCAGTATTATAGGCTGGATGTGAGGTCTGTGTGTCTCTCCCAGTAATATAGACTGGATGTGAGATTTGTGAGTCTCTCTCAGTAATGTAGGCTGGATATGAGGTGTGTGTGTCCCTCCTAGTAATATAGGCAGGATGTGAGGTCTGTGTCTCTCTCCTAGTAATTATAGGCTGGATGTGAGGTCTGTGTGTCTCTCTCAGTAATATAGGCTGGATGTGAGGTATGTGTGTCTCTTCTAGTAATATAGGCTGGATGTGAGGTCTGTGTGTCTCTCTCAGTAATATAGGCTGGATGTGAGGTCTGTGTGTCTCTCTCAGTAATATAGGCTGGATGTGAGGTATGCGTGTCTCTCCTAGTAATATAGGTTGGATGTGAGGTCTGTGTGTCTCTCTCAGTAATATAGGCTGGATGTGAGGTATGTGTGTCTCTCCCAGTAATACAGGCTGGATGTGAGGTCTGTGTGTCTATCCTAATAATATAGGCAAAATGTGATGTCTAGATAAAGAAAGGAGAACATGTGAGTATTGCGGCAGTAAAAACATTATTTTATTAAGTACAAATTTCATGATAAGACATATCAGAAAACTTCATATAAATAGGATGGGAGGCATAAAGTGCAGGATGCCTAGCGGACCAGGGACACAACATAAACTATGGTTTCAGAGATGTATGGCAATGTTTATAAGTCAGTGAGGGTGGTGTTAGTGCAGTATCGGTAACAGGAAAGTTCCCTGTGGCTGGGAAGGTCCAAATGGGCCAGGGCATGTGGACAAATCACTTCCCTATTATGCCGCTCCCAGCGCTGCCACTCACCAAAGTGATTGAAGATGTAGAGCCCTCTGATCCAAAGAAATCCCTGGTGTGCAAGTGGTGATGAAACAGACGCGCCTCGACGCGCGTTTCGTCTGCCTTCTTCAGGAGACGCGTGTGCTAGGATGCCACCAGGACCTTCTTAATATACGCCCCTAAATAAGCATGTGACCGCAATAATGAATACCTATTGGAGGTTTAGCGGCGCGTGCGTCCGGAGCCACGTCCCCCGCCACGCGAGCCCCGGCCGTCAAGCCCACCGCGAGCGCGCCGGCGAATACGTCAGTGACTTATCACAGGAGCGCGCCGGCAGCATGGAGATAGCCGGGCCCGGGCACGAGGAGACGGAGGACCACGACGCACGCGCACACCCCCTTCTGGATGAGTGACTATGGCAATGAAAACGCACTGCCCCGAGTCACATGCAGTGGAGGAGGTAACTACTCCGAAGGGGAGGGGGAGCGAAAGGAGGAAAGGACCTACCTATATATGGGGGACGCACCAACCAAGTGAATATGCAGAAGAAAATATATATATATATATATACATACAGTAGTATAAACATATGCATTGTACAAATGTGTCCCAAGAAAAACAGGTGGGTCCCTTCAATCACGGTCGCCTAAATCTACGAGATTCCCTCCCTTGTCACTGAGTCCAGCGGTGGAGATTTTTGTGCATTTGGTCACGGAAGAACTTAAGAAACTCTCCACGCGGAGAAGCTTCGACAATTTGACGCACGCACAACGCATCGCGTTACATCAACTACAGTCCCTCCGCGATACTGTTATAAAACCAGCTGACAAGGGAGGGAACATCGTTTTGTGGCCTCATCAGAAGTACGAGAAAGAGGCCTTAAGTCAACTTAAAGAAAGAGACACGTACTCTAAATTATCCTATAACCCGACAGCCTCCTTCTCTGCTGCCCTTCAGGGAATTCTGGCACGTGCCTGCGAGCGGGGTACGATAGACAGGTGGACTGTTGAGGCCTTCACTGTGCGCTTCCCCAAGACAGCAACGTTCTATTTGCTTCCAAAGATCCACAAGGACACTGTCAAACCACCTGGACGTCCGATCGTGTCTGGTCTGGGTCGTTTATGTGGCCCCATTTGCCAATATATTGATAGCCACCTGAGACCCTTGGTGGAGACACTTCCATCATATACAAAAGACACGACGGACGTCCTGACTAGGGTTGACGGTGTCCTTCTGGAGGCTGGCACTATCATGGTCACGGCCGATGTGGAAAACCTCTATACGTGCATCAGTCATGATCTGGGCATGGAGTCGGTTCGCCTGTTCTTGGGGACCTCCGACCTGGACGGCCCATCGCGTGAGTTATCCTTGAGCTCCTCCACTTTGTCCTCTGTCACAATTACTTTTTATTTAAAGACACAATGCATCTGCAGCGGCGTGCCACGGCCATGCGGGCGGCCTGCGCGCCCTCGTATGCCAACCTCTTCCTGCGGGCGTGGGAGAGGGACTTGTTTGGCGATGAGGGCGTGCGTGGCGCCGACCGGGTCGTGACATGGCTCAGATACATTGATGATATTTTGTTTTTCTGGCGGGGGACAGTGGAGGAACTCTATGATTTTATGAGGCAGCTTAATATGAACACTTGGGGTATTAAATTAACATACTCCCACCACCACCAACGCATGGACTTTCAGGACGTCACCCTGGAGGTTGATTCAGGCGGACGTCTACAGAAAACCCACTGCAGTCAATTCATTGGTTCATGCTGCCTCAGCACACAACTCATCAACGATTAGTGCCGTCCCGGTCGGACAGTTCCTGAGAGTGAGGAGTATATGCTCCACCGATTCCAAGCTTGAAAAACAGGCCACTGATCTGATTGATCGCTTTAGACAGAGGGGATACAGCAATAGGTGCATCGGCCATGCTTATGATAGGGCGCGCAGGACACCCCGTAGTCTTTTGCTGTACCCCGCTCGCGGGCAGCGACCAGATTCCTGAGAGGACCCGCTTCATCTCCACTTTTAACCATGAGTGGGGTACTATGTGAAGGATCCTCTCACGACACTGGAATATTCTCAGCACGGAGCCTTCCCTAAGGGATTACGTTGGTGATTATCCACTTATGACAGCAAGACGTGCGGATAACCTAAAGGATCTTCTCGTTTCTAGCCATTACGTCCCTCCACCATCCAACCCATTTAGCTGACGCGGCCCCAGGGTGGGCTCCTTCTCCTGTGGATACTGCCTGGCTTGCGCCAATGTCCTTCGCTGCACTTCCTTTATTTCATCGGATGGTTCCCGCACCTTTAACCACTTCGCACCAGAGCCTGTTTTTGCCTTCGTGACCGGGCCAATTTTTCAATTCTGACCACTGTCACTTTATGAAGTAATTACTCTGGAACGCTTCAACGGATCCCCCTGATTCTGAGACTGTTTTTTCATGACATATTGTACTTCATGATAGTGGTAAAATTTATTCGATATCACTTGCCTTTATTTGTGAAAAAATCGGAAATTTGGTGAAAATTTTGAAAATTTTACAATTTTCAAACTTTGAATTTTCATGCCCTTAAATCAGAGAGATATGTCACACAAAATACTTCATAAACAACATTTCCCACATGTCTACTTTACATGAGCACAATTTTGGAACCAAAATTTTGTTTTGTTAAGGAGCTATAAGGGTTAAAAGCTGACCAGCGATTTCTCATTTTTCCAACAAAATTTCCAAAAACATTTTTTTAGGGACCACATTATATTTGAAGTCACTTTGAGAGGTCTTTATGACAGAAAATACCCAAAAGTGACACCATTCTAAAAACTGCACCCCTCAAGGTGCTCAAAACCACATTCAAAAACTTTATTAACCCTTCAGGTGCTTCACAGGAATTTTTGGAATGTGGAAGAAAAAAATTAACATTTAACTTTTTTCACAAAATGTTACTTTAGACCCAATTTTTTTTATTTTCACAGGGGTAACAGGAAAAAATGGACCCCAAAATTTTTTGTGCAATTTCTCTTGAGCGCGCTGATACCCCATATGTGAGGGAAAACCACTGTTTGGGCGCACTGCAGGGTTCGGAAGGGAAGGAGCGCCATTAGACTTATTGAATGTAAAATTTGTCTGAATAATTAGCAGACGCCACGTTGCGTTTGAAGAGCCCCTGATGTTCCTAAACAGTGGAAACCCCCCATAAGTGACACCATTTTGGAAACTAGACCCCTTAGGGAACTTATCTAGATGTGTGGTGAGCACCTTGAACCCCAAGGTGCTTCACAGAAGTTTATAATATTGAGCTGTAAAAATAAAATTTTCTCATTATTTCCACAAAAACGTTTTTCATCCCTTAATTTTGCATTATCATAAGGGTAATAGGAAAAATTGCACCATGAAATTTGTTGTGCAATTTCTCCTGAACACGCTGATACCCCATATGTGGAGGCAAACCACTGTTTGGGCGCACGGCAGGGTTTGGAAGGGAAGGAGTGCCATTTGACTTTTTGAATGTAAAATTTGTTTGAATAATTAGCGGATGCCATGTTGTATTTGGGGAGCCCCTGATGTGCCTAAACAGTGGAAACCCCCCACAAGTGACACCATTTTGGAAACTAGACCCAGATGTGTGGTGAGCACCTTGCACCCCCTGCTGCTTCACAGAAGTTTATAATATTGAGCCGTAAAAATAAAATTTTCACATTTTTCCCACAAAAAAGGATTTTCATTCCCTAATTTTGCATTATCATAAGGGTAATAGGAAAAATTGCACCATGAAATTTGTTGTACAATTTCTCCTGAGTACGCCGATACCCCATATGTGGGGGAAAACCACTACTTTGGTGTACGGCAGGGTTCGGAAGAGAAAGGAGCGCTATGTTGGCTGGGATAGGCAGCAGACACCATGTCACATTTGAAGAGTCGCTGACATGCCGAAACAGCAGAAACCCCCACAAGTGACCCCATTTTGTAAACTACACCTCTCAAGGAATTCATCTTAGGAAGTAGTGAGTACTTTTTAATTTTTAAATTTATACCATTGGGCAGTGAAGAAAACATAATTATATTTTTACCACAAAAAAATGTTTTACCCTCAGATTTTACATTTTCACACAGGGCAATGGGTAAAAATGGTGCCGAAATGTGTCACATAATTTCTTCTAAAAGTGGCAATACCGCATATGTAGCTGTATCGTACCGCTCAGCCATACGGCGAGATCTGGGGGGGACGGAGCGCTATTTGTCAATTGGAGAACAAATTATTGTAGAATAGGCATTTGGATTTGGGAGCACAAAATTTTCTGAATTTCTTTTAAGGGGCAAGGGCCATTTCGCTTTTCCAGAGCCTTTCTGCTACCAGTAACTTGGAAGTCCCTTATATTTTTAACAGATGACGGACCTGAGAGGGGACTAGCTTTTTTTGAGGACTGAGTTGAAGCTTTTATTGGGAACATTTTACGTAACATTTATCCGGCGCTCTAGGCTGAGCACTTACATCGGGGTTTCCATCTAAATTTCCAAGTGATGTAATTCAGATGAAACCCCTGCAGGATCCATTCACTGTAATGAGACAGCAGAGTTACTCTGGACTCCGTCTGGCCTCTGTTTAGTGGTGTCCTTTTTTTCAGAAGTGCACAAAACTGTGGCCAACTGCACTTTTATGCACGCCTAAAACAAATGACACCGTGGGATCCCAGGCTAGACGGCGTCCAGTGGCCTATATCTGCCTCATTACAGGGAATCTTCCGTCATGGGTTCTGGCTGAATCACGTATTTCAGAGATTTACACGGAAACTCTGGTGTAAGCGCTTAGCGCAGAGCGCAGGATAAATGTGAGCAGAGTCTTACTGCAATCTTTGGGAGACATAATAAACTAATCAGTAGCAGGTGATGAATTGGTTTTATTTATTTTTTACGCCGTTCCTAGTGTGATATAACTGATTAGATTACTTTATTCTTCGGGTCGGTGCGATTACAGAGATACCAGATTCATATCGGCTTTTTATGACTGACAGCTGTCACACACTAAGACGCTTTTTTTTGCAAAATCTAGTTTTTGCATCGCCATATTTTGAGAGCTATAATTTTTCCAGATTTTGGCCGACAGAGTCATGTGATGGCTTGTTTTTTGCGGGACGAGTTGACATTTTTATTGGTACCATTTTTGGGTACGTGACATTTTTTGATCGCTTTCTATTCCGTTTTTTGGGATGTAAAATTAACAAAAAACAACAATTCAGGAACTGTTTTTTGAGGGTTTTTTTTATGCCGTTCTGCGTGTGGTAAAAGTGATCAGGCAGCGTTATTCTTCGGGTCAGTACGTTTATACCGATACTACACTTACTGTATATTTTTTTATGTTTTGGCGCTTTTACACAATAAAACCATTTTATAGAAAAAAAATTTTTTCTGCATCGCTTTATTCTGAGAGGTATAACTTTTTTATTTTTCGGCTGATGGAGCGGTATGGCGGCTTGTTTTTTGCGGAACAAGATGACGTTTCAGCGGTACCATTTTTATTTCCATTTTGCTTTTTGATCGCTTTTTTTCCACTTTTTGTTTGGCGATATGAGGAAAAAGCATAGTTTTTTGCTCCGTTTTTTATTTATTTTTATTACGGTGTGCACAGAAGGAGTTAATTAGTGTGACAGTTTTATAGCTCGGGTTGTTTCGGACACAGTGATACCAAATATGTGTACTTTTTTTATTTTTGCATAAATATACGGATTTATCGGTTTAATATTTTATTTATTTATTTTTATTTATTTTGTTTTGTTTTTTTTAACAGTTTAAAAACATTTTTTTTTTACTTTTTTTTTACATTTTTACTTAGTCCCTGTATGGGATATTAATTTTTATTTTTCTGATCACTGATCTCATGTAATGTAATAGACATGTATTACATTACATGAGATCTTCCCTGACTGTTTCACAGTCAGTCTTCCGCCTGGCTTCAGCTGCAGGCTGAGCCAGGCAGGACACCATATATGGCAGATCTGGAGGCGGTCATGTGACCTCCAGCTGCCATAGCAACGTCAGGTCCTGGAAGGTATAAGGGGGCCGTCGGAAAGGTAAGTGGACGACCCCCTCTCCTCCTGCTGTCTTCTATATGCCGCGATCACTATAGATCGCGGCATATAGAAGACAGCAAAGGGTTAACATCACTGGTACCTGATCCAATCAGGTCCCGATGATGTTCCCTGTCAGAGCTATCGCTCTGCACCGCTCCCGCAGCGCTTGCAAGACCCTGGGGGTCCTGAGCCCTGCGGGACCACCCACCGTTTTTAAACGTCCGCGCTGCACAGAGCCCAGGCAGAGCGGACGTTTATCTACAGTGGGCGGTCGGGAAGCGGTTAAGATCTCTAAATTTATCTCGTGCAGCTCCACCCATGTGGTATATTATGCCACATGTGGTTGTCCAAAGATTTATGTTGGACTCACTACGAGGGAGTTGAGAGTTAGAGTGCGGGAACATGTACGGGACATTGGTGCGGCCAGGTCAGTGACAGATCCCCGGGAGCTCAAAACATTACCACGTCACTTCCGTGAGGTACACAATTGTGTTCCGCGCACTTTAAAAATACGTGGTATAGACGTGGTGCATTTGGGTTCCCGGGGAGGAAATGCCAAGCAACTCTTGGCTCACAAGGAGGCTAGATGGATTACCATCCTTGATACCATGGCCCCGCGTGACCTAAATGAGAATCTGGGATTCTCATCTTTCCTATAGGGGTGAGTTGTTACTTTGCTGCTCTCCTGCTCTTCCCTGCCCGAACTTGGCCCTTACGTGGTGTGATTTTGTCAGCTTGTTGTTTTTATCTTGGTTTTTAATTTTTATTTCTGTTCATTCACATTTCTTAATCAGTGCCAACCTTTTGACAAGCTCGTTAGTGCCTGACCGAAGCCCGGAGTTGTACTATGGGATTCTCCCTGACTACCTCGGAGGACGTTGGAGTGATGCCTCCCTTCCTCTATTCTTCGGACTTGTCCAAGTCGAATTGGACATCACTTATTCTCTAGTTTATTGGAATAACAGTATTGCAATATTTATTTATATGTATTTTTCTTGTCCAATATGCATATGTATTTTTTGAGGATGTGGGGGTCCCTTATTACATGTTTTTCTTGGGACACATTTGTACAATGCATATGTTTATACTACTGTATGTATATATATATATATATTTTCTACTGCATATTCACTTGGTTGGTGCGTCCCCCATATATAGGTAGGTCCTTTCCTCCTTTCGCTCCCCCTCCCCTTCGGAGTAGTTACCTCCTCCTCTGCATGTGACTCGGGACAGCGCGTTTTCGTTGCCATAGTCACTCATCCAGAAGGGGGTGTGCGCGTGCGTCGCGGTCCTCCGTCTCCTCGTGCCCAGGCCCGGCTATCTCCATGCTGCCGGCGTGCTCCTGCGATGTGTCACTGACGTATTCGCCGGAGCGCTCGCGGTGGGCTTGACGGCCGGGGCTCGCGTGGCGGGGGGCGTGGCTCCGGACGCACGCGCCGCTAAACCTCTAATAGGTTTTCATTATTGCGGTCACATGCTTATTTAGGGGCGTATATTAAGAAGGTCCTGGTGGCACCCTAGCACACGCGTCTCCTGAAGAAGGCAGATGAAACGCGCGTCGAGGCGCGTCTGTTTCAGCACCACTTGCACACCAGGGATTTCTTTGGATCAGAGGGCTCTACATCTTCAATCACTTTGGTGAGTGGCAGCGCTGGGAGCGGCATAATAGGGAAGTGATTTGTCCACATGCCCTGGCCCATTTGGACCTTCCCAGCTATAGGGAACTTTCCTGTTACCGATACTGCACTAACACCACCCTCACTGACTTATAAACATTGCCATACATCTCTGAAACCATAGTTTATGTTGTGTCCCTGGTCCGCTAGGCATCCTGCACTTTATGCCTCCCATCCTATTTATATGAAGTTTTCAGATATGTCTTATCATGAAATTTGTACTTAATAAAATAATGTTTTTACTGCCGCAATACTCACATGTTCTCCTTTCTTTATCTATACAATGTTTGAGAAGGCTACAACCGATCCATGTCCTGGCATCCCTAACCAGGTATCATGGTTCGTCTGGTAGTTTGAGGTGGGCCCTTTTTAGTTCATGGATGTGATGTCTGTGTGTCTCTCCCAGGAATAGAAGCTGGATGTGAGGTCTGTGTGTATCTCCTTGTAATATAGGCTGTATGTGAGGTCTGTGCGTCTCTCTCAGTAATATAGGCTGGATGTGAGGCCTGTATATCTCACCCAGTAATATAGAATGTGTTAAGCTCACGCTCGGACTAACTGGCGTGAGCGTGGTTAGTGATCCCACTGGACCATGAAACGAGGAGTGCCTGGAGGGACGTGACTAAGTATCAACTCAGTCCGACCAAGATCGCACGGCGGCTCGGTCGACTCCGTGAACCAGGGAGGAACCGAGCAAAGAGGGACCAGGTGCTACTCCAGGTTAGACCCCGGTCTCAGCTGTTGACCCACACAGGGGAATGCAGGAACGGGCAGGCACAGCTGGTATGCAGACAGGTGGGTACTGGCAGGCACGGCTGGTATGCAGACAGGCGGGTACTGGCACGCACGGCTGGTATGCAGACAGGCGGGTACTGGCACGCACGGCTGGTATGCAGACAGGCGGGTACTAGCACGCACGGATGGTATGCAGACAGGCGGGTACTGGCACGCACGGCTGGTATGCAGACAGGTGGGTACTGGCACGCACGGCTGGTATGCAGACAGGCGGGTACTGGCACGCACGGCTGGTATGCAGACAGGCGGGTACTGGCACGCACGGCTGGTATGCAGAAAGGCGGGTACTGGCAGGCACGGCTGGTATGCAGACAGGCGGGTACTGGCAGGCACGGCTGGTATGCAGACAGGCGGGTACTGGCAGGCACGGCTGGTATGCAGACAGGCGGGTACTGGCAGGTATGAACGCAGGCTGGATAGGGACCAGTACAGAGTGGGATACAGGAACTGAGCTGCGGGTACGGTGGACTAGTAAAGCAGAACCGCAGGCGCGGAGGACAAGCGGGGCAGAGAAGAGCGAAACCACAGGTGCGGTGGACAAGCAGAGCAGAGAGAAACCGCAGGTGCGGTGGACAAGCACAGCGAAGCGAAACCGCAGGTGCGGTGGACAAGCACAGCGAAGTGAAACCGCAGGTGCGGTGGACAAGCAGAGCGAAGCGAAACCGCAGGTGCGGTGGACAAGCAGAGCGAAGCGAAACCGCAGGTGCGGTGGACAAGCAGAGCAGAGAGAAACCGCAGGTGCGGTGGACAAGCACAGCGAAGCGAAACCGCAGGTGCGGTGGACAAGCACAGCGAAGTGAAACCGCAGGTGCGGTGGACAAGCAGAGCGAAGCGAAACCGCAGGTGCGGTGGACAAGCAGAGCGAAGCGAAACCGCAGGTGCGGTGGACAAGCAGAGCGAAGCGAAACCGCAGGTGCGGTGGACAAGCAGAGCGAAGCGAAACCGCAGGTGCGGTGGACAAGCAGAGCGAAGCGAAACCGCAGGTGCGGTGGACAAGCAGAGCGAAGCGAAACCGCAGGTGCGGTGGACAAGCAGAGCGAAGCGAAACCGCAGGTGCGGTGGACAAGCAGAGCGAAGCGAAACCGCAGGTGCGGTGGACAAGCAGAGCGAAGCGAAACCGCAGGTGCGGTGGACAAGCAGAGCGAAGAAAACCGCAGGTGCGGTGGACAAGCAGAGCGAAGCGAAACCGCAGGTGCGGTGGACAAGCAGAGCGAAGCGAAACCGCAGGTGCGGTGGACAAGCAGAGCGAAGCGAAACCGCAGGTGCGGTGGACAAGCAGAGCGAAGCGAACAGAGCAGAAGGTGCAGGCAGACAGGACAGGGCTCTGTTCACATGGAACAGACTGGAAAATACAGGAAGATAGTTAGAACACAGGAGGTAGATAAGGAGGCAGGTAAACGGGACAAACAGAACCAGACACACACAAGGTACTTACTATGAAGTAGAGAGTGGACACAAAACTCACAAACAGAAGTACAGAGACAACGAGTTGGAGTTAGGTGCAGGTTCAGACACTGCAGGAAAAGGGAAGGTTCGGACATAGAGACAAACAGGTAATAGGCTAGGACACGTGTCCAAAAGGAAGTAGGAATTGAAAATTAGGCCTTGAGGTGAGCATGAAAAAGGTGAAAAAAGCAAGATTTATATTTTTTTAGTATAGTGTCATCAAAAAAATAAAAGTATAAAAAATTGTTTTAAAAAATACATTTCAACATAAAAATTTGATCTTGCCAAGAGCTTTTTGGGAGCAGTGCGATGACTTCAGCAATAACACGAAGCTGATTCAGGGAATCCTACCAGCCGGACAACACCATGGTCGATAGCCGGGACCCCCGTGATTGACTGCAGGACAATATGTATTAGAAGAAAAAAACAGGAGGAGGAGGAGGAGGAGGATCTCATGACTGAACCAGATACAGACATCTGACAATAGGGAATAGAGGAGAAAAAAAAATAAATAAACTGCGTCTCTGCCAACCTAATAAATCAATAGGGAGAAAAAGAGTCTCAGTGCAAATCTTATTACTTAAAGGGATTATCCGGCATCGAGTGCGCAGAAAACAGCCTCATTTTTACACGTCGGCACAGGGTTTTCTGGGAATTTTAATTCAATCTAAATAAGGATACAAGCTGTGATTCTCTATTTAACTTGCTCAGTACCCAAGGGGTAAAGAGCTGCTAAAACGACACCCATGTATCATCCTGACAGGCGTTTTATCATTTCTGCAATATTTCTTCTTTTTTTTTGTTAAATATGTTTTGAAAGTGTGAATAAAACTTAAAATTCTGCACTGAAAAGGAGATCAGATGAGAGTCTACATTTAATCTTGGTGGTCCTTACCCTAGTAAAACCTTTTAATTCCATATGTGGAAACATTTATTAAAAGGAGGATTGTTTATTTTTTTTTTTTTTTGTTATTTTCCATGAATGGCCCATAAATTGGGGAGGTCTAAACCCAACTGATCGGCAGTGATATCCCAGCCTATTTCCATGCACACCAATTCCTTTACACCTTATATATTAATTTGTTCCTCCCCCTGGAAATATACAAATAAATTGACAACTGGGTGGGAATGAATCCACTGGTTAAAGGGATATACCCCCATCTTCATAAATTAATATTGTTGGATAGAGCTGCTAAATACAAGAAATTTTGTAATTAACTGCGTATTAAAATTTGCAATCGTTCTTGAGATATTGACACTTTTCTTTTATTAACAGTTTGTTGTTTTGGAGAACAACCACCACTGCTAGACAGAAGAACATGCCCAGTGCTTACAAGCTCTTATCTATTGATCTTCCAAACACTATTGTGAAGTTGGCCAAGATCACTGGAGCACGCTGTTATCTGCTAATCTCGGCCAGCTTCAGCACAATGTTTATAAACTAGACAGCAAAGGCGGTCGGTCTCCTAGGCAACAAGAAGAAAATTGTTACTATTTCAAGAACGAAAGAAAACTTTAATAAACAGTAAATTGCGAATTTGATTGTTTTTACAAGCTCTAATACCCATTTATGTTAAAAAAAAAAAAATTAACCCCTTAAGCACATCTTAAACCCTTGAAATCCTGATAATCCAGCACCAATCTATGAAATCTATGCTGCTCTAAGAATTGATAATGCCCGAGACATCATCCATGTGACTACTGCAGCCAATCGCTGGCCTCATTTGTCACAGATGAGTCAGGGGCCCCGATATACAATAAACAGCCATTGGGTTTCACCAACTTTAGTCTTATGCAAGTGGGATGGGGGGTAGAGCGTTAGTCCTGACCCGCCCCATTAACGCCTCTATCCATTTGCACAGTACTACTGCTAACGGGGCTGGAGAAAACAGCCATGGGGTATAAAATTTCCATTCAGATATACCCAAGTCTGCTTGTACAAGGAAGCAAAATGGTCCCCTGCTACATATGTGCAGAATAAAAGAGATTCATCAGACGACTTCAGGTAAAAGATTTCTAGCATATTTTTCATAAATATTAGTAAGAATAAAAATATATTGTGATATATAAATATATTATACACTGCGAAAAAAATAAAGGGAACACTCAAATAACACATCCTAGATCTGAATAAATGAAATATTCTCAGTGAATACTTTGTTCTGCAAGTTGAATGTGCTGACAACAAAATCACACAAAAATCATCAATGGAAATCACATTTATTAACCAATGGAGGCCTGGATTTGGAGTCACCCCCAAAATTAAAGTGGAAAAACACACTACAGACTGATCCAACTTTGATGTAATGTCCTTAAAACAAGTCACAATGAGTCTCAGTATTGTGTGTGGCCTCCACGTGCCTGTATGACCTCCCTACAACGCCTGGGCATGCTCCTGATGAGGCTGAGTATTGTGTGCGGCCTCCACGTGCCTGTATGACCTCCCTACAACACCTGGGCATGCTCCTGATGAGGCTGAGTATTGTGTGTGGCCTCCACGTGCCTGTATGACCTCCCTACAACGCCTGGCATGCTCCTGATGAGGCTGAGTATTGTGTGTGGCCTCCACGTGCCTGTATGACCTCCCTACAACGCCTGGGCATGCTCCTGATGAGGCTGAGTATTGTGTGTGGCCTCCACGTGCCTGTATGACCTCCCTACAACGCCTGGGCATGCTCCTGATGAGGCTGAGTATTGTGAGTGGCCTCCACGTGCCTGTATGACCTCCCTACAACGCCTGGGCATGCTCCTGATGAGGCTCAGTATTGTGTGTGGCCTCCACGTGCCTGTATGACCTCCCTACAACGCCTGGGCATGCTCCTGATGAGGCTGAGTATTGTGTGTGGCCTCCACGTGCCTGTATGAGCTCCCTACAACGCCTGGGCATGCTCCTGATGAGGCTGAGTATTGTGTGTGGCCTCCACGTGCCTGTATGACCTCCCTACAACGCCTGGGCATGCTCCTGATGAGGCTCAGTATTGTGTGTGGCCTCCACGTGCCTGTATGACCTCCCTACAACGCCTGGGCATGCTCCTGATGAGGTTGTGGATGGTCTCCTGTGTGATCTCCTCCCAGACCTGGACTAAAGCATCCGCCAACTCCTGGACAGTCTGTGGTGCAACGTGACGTTGGTGGATGGAGCGAGACATGATGTCCCAGATGTGCTCAATCGGATTCAGGTCTGGGGAACGGGCGGCCAGTCCATAGCTTCAATGCCTTCATCTTGCAGGAACTGCTGACACACTCCAGCCACATGAGGTCTGGCATTGTCCTGCATTAGGAGGAACCCAGGGCCAACCGCACCAGCATATGGTCTCACAAGGGGTCTGAGGATCTCATCTCGGTACCTAATGGCAGTCAGGCTACCTCTGGCGAGCACATGGAGGGCTGTGCAGCCCTCCAAAGAAATGCCACCCCACACCATTACTGACCCACTGCCAAACCGGTCATGCTGAAGGATGTTGCAGGCAGCAGATCGCTCTCCACGGCGTCTCCAGACTCTGTCACGTCTGTCACATGTGCTCAGTGTGAACCTGCTTTCATCTGTGAAGAGCACAGGGCGCCAGTGGAAACTTTACCAATTGTGGTGTTCTGTGGCAAATGCCAAGCGTCCTGCACGGTGTTGGGCTGTGAGCGCAACCCCCATCTATGGACGTAGGGCCCTCACACCCTCATGGAGTCGGTTTCTAACCGTTTGTGCAGATGACACATGCACATTTGTGGCCTGCTGGAGGTCATTTTGCAGGGCTCTGGCAGTGCTCCACCTGTTCCTCCTTGCACAAAGTCGGAGGTAGCGGTCCTGCTGCTGGGTTGTTGCCCTCCTACGGCCCCCTCCACGTCTCCTGGTGTACTGGCCTGTCTCCTGGTAGCGCCTCCAGCCTCTGGACACTACGCTAACAGACACAGCAAACCTTCTTGCCACAGCTCGCATTGATGTGCCATCCTGGATGAGCTGCACTACCTGAGCAACTTCTGTGGGTTGTAGAGTCTGTCTCATGCTACCACGAGTGTGAAAGCACAACAAGCAATCAAAAGTGACCAAAACATCAGCCAGAAAGCATTGGTACTGAGAGGTGGTCTGTGGTCCCCACCTGCAGAACCACTCCTTTATTGAGGGTGTCTTGATCATTGCCAATAATTTCCATCTATTGTCTATTCCATTTGCACAACAGCATGTGAAATTGATTGTCAATCAGTGTTGCTTCCTAAGTGGACAGTTTGATTTCACAGAAGTTTGACTTACTTGGAGTTATATTCTGTTGTTTAAGTGTTGCCTTTATTTTTTTGAGCGGTGTATATACAGTGAAGGAAATAAGTATTTGATCCCTTGCTGGTTTTGTAAGTTTGCCCACTGACAAAGACATGAACAGTCTATAATTTTAAGGGTAGGTTAATTTTAACACGGAGAGATCGAATTTCCAAAAACAAAAAATCAAAAAAAATAATCACATTGTATAAATTAGATACATTTTTTTTGCATTTTGCAGTGAGAAATAAGTATTTGATCCCTCTGGCAAACAACACTTAATACTTAGAGGCAAAACCCTTGTTGGCAAGCACAGCAGTCAGACGTTGTTTGTAGTTGATGATGAGGGTTGTGCACATGTCAGGAGGAGTTTTGGTCCACTCCTCTTTGCAGATCATCTCTAAATAATTCAGATTTTGAGGCTGTCGCTTGGCAACTCAGAGCTTCAACTCCCTCCATAAGTTTTCTATGGGATTAAGGTCTGGAGACTGGCTAGGCCACTCCATTACCTTACTGTGCTTTTTCTTGAGCCGCTCCTTTGTTGCCTTGGCTGTATGCTTTGGGTCATTGTCTTGTTAGAAGACCCAGCCATGACCCATTTATAATGTCCTGGTGGAGGGAAGGAGGTTGTCACTCAGGATTTTATGGTACATGGCTTGGCTCCATCCATTCTCCCATTGATGTGGTGAAGTAGTCTTGTGCCCTTAGCAGAGAAACACCCCCAAAACATAATGTTTCCACCTCCATGCTTGACAGTGGGGATGGTGTTCTTTAGGTCATAGGCAGCATTTCTCTTAATCCAAACACGGTGAGGTGAGTTAAAGCCAAAGAGCTCAATATTTGTCTCATCTGACCACAGCACCTTCTCCCAATAACTCACAGAATCATCCAGGTGTTCATTGGTAAACTTCAGACGGGCCTGCACATGTGCCTTCTTGAGCAGGGGGACCTTGCGGGCAGTGCAGGATTTTAAACCTTTATGGCGTAATGTGTTACCAATGGTTTTCTTGGTGACTGTGGTCCCAGCTGCCATGAGATCATTAACAAGTTCTCCCCGTGTAGTTTTAGGCTGATCGCTCACCTTCCTCATGATCAAGGATGCCCCATGAGGTGAGCTTTTGCATGGTGCCCCAGATCGATGTCGATTGACAGTCATTTTGTATTTCTTCCATTTTCTTACTATTGCACCAACAGTTGTCTCCTTCTCACCCAGCGTCTTACTTATGGTTTTGTAGCCCATTCCAGCTTTGTGCAGGTCTATGATCTTGTCCCTGACATTCTTAGAAAGCTCTTTGGTCTTGCCCATGTTGTAGAGGTTAGAGTCTGACTGATTAATTGAGTCTGTGGACAGGAGTCTTTTATACAGGTGACTATGTAAGACATCTGTCTTTAATGCAGGCAAGTAGTTGATTAGGAGCATCTAACTGGTCTGTAGGAGCCAGAACTCATAATGGTTTGTAGGGGATCAAATACTTATTTCTCACTGCAAAATGCAAATAAATATATCTAATTTATACAATGTGATTTTCTTGATTTTTTGGGGGGATATTCTATCTCTCAATGTTAAAATTAACCTACCCTTAAAATTATAGACTGTTCATGTCTTTGTCAGTGGGCAAACTTACAAAAACAGCAAGGGATCAAATAATTATTTCCTTCACTGTATATACATTCATTTGTTTCCTGCAGGCGATTTGCATGGAGCGAATGCTGAGATTTATCTTACACCTGGACCTCATGCATGGTCAGTCTCGCGCTCTTGTGTTTATTCACCAGCAGCACGGCCAGACACATAACCCAGCCTTGACACAGCAGATGTATGCACGGCCAGACACAATCTGTACCCATGAAACAGTGATACCTACAATGCACACACTCCGACACTTATTTACTGAAGGAAACCATAGTCACACACATCGCTGGACACAATAAGGAGTAAAAAGCCGCCATACGGTCACTGACAGAACCAGAGGCTGCAGAAATTCTAAGAGCAGTTATTTCTCCAGAAAACCTTCACATAAATCTATTCATAGGGGGCAGTATTATAGTAGTTATATTCTTGTACATAGGGGGCAGTATTATAGTAGTTATATTCTTGTACATAGGAGCAGTATTATAGTAGTTATATTCTTGTACATAGGAGCAGTATTATAGTAGTTATATTCTTGTACATAGGAGCAGTATTATAGTAGTTATATTCTTGTACATAGGAGCAGTATTATAGTAGTTATATTCTTGTACATAGGAGCAGTATTATAGTAGTTATATTCTTGTACATAGGGGCAGTATTATAGTAGTTATATTCTTGTACATAGGGACAATATTATAGTAGTTATATTCTTGTACATAGGGGGCAGTATTATAATAGTTATATTCTTGTACATAGGGGCAGTATTATAGTAGTTATATTCTTGTACATAGGGAGCAGTATTATAGTAGTTATATTCTTGTACATAGGGGCAGTATTATAGTAGTTATATTCTTGTACATAGGAGCAGTATTATAGTAGTTATATTCTTGTACATAGCGGGCAGTATTATAATAGTTATATTCTTGTACATAGGGGCAGTATTATAGTAGTTATATTCTTGTACATAGGGAGCAGTATTATAGTAGTTATATTCTTGTACATAGGAGCAGTATTATAGTAGTTATATTCTTGTACATAGGGGCAGTATTATAGTAGTTATATTCTTGTACATAGGGACAATATTATAGTAGTTATATTCTTGTACATAGGGGGCAGTATTATAATAGTTATATTCTTGTACATAGGGGCAGTATTATAGTAGTTATATTCTTGTACATAGGGAGCAGTATTATAGTAGTTATATTCTTGTACATAGGGACAATATTATAGTAGTTATATTCTTGTACATAGGAGCAGTATTGTAGTAGTTATATTCTTGTACATAGGGACAGTATTATAGTAGTTATATTCTTGTACATAGGAGCAGCATTATAGTAGTTATATTCTTGTACATAGGGGCAGTATTATAGTAGTTATATTCTTGTACATAGGGACAATATTATAGTAGTTATATTCTTGTACATAGGAGCAGTATTGTAGTAGTTATATTCTTGTACATAGGGACAGTATTATAGTAGTTATATTCTTGTACATAGGAGCAGCATTATAGTAGTTATATTCTTGTACATAGGGGCAGTATTATAGTAGTTATATTCTTGTACATAGGAGTAGTATTATAGTAGTTATATTCTTGAACATAGGGGGCAGTATTATAATAGTTATATTCTTGTACATAGGGGGCAGTATTATAGTGGTTATATTCTTATACATAGGGGCAGTATTATAGTAGTTATATTCTTATACAAAGGGGCAGTATTATAGTGGTTATATTCTTGTACATAGGGGGCAGTATTATAGTAGTTATATTCTTGTACATAGGGGGCAGTATTATAGTGGTTATATTCTTGTACATAGGAGCAGTATTATAGTAGTTATATTCTTGTACATAGGAGCAGTATTATAGTAGTTATATTCTTGTACATAGGGGGCAGTATTATAGTGGTTATATTCTTGTACATAGGAGCAGTATTATAGTAGTTATATCCTTATACATAGGGGCAGTATTATAGTAGTTATATTCTTGTACATGGGGGCAGTATTATCTTTTCATATGGAAATTCTAACACACGATTTATTAATCATCTAATTATTCCTATGAATTGCATGTACACGTTATAGTACATTAATGCGGTGTTATGCGAGTCATTTTAAACTATGCACACAGGGAACATTGTACGGGGCACCCCACCTTGGCCACATCTTTCGGCAGATCGAAGGGGATGCGCTGTCTTATTTTGGGTGGGAGCTGAGTCAAGACCTCGTTCTTCAATCGTCTGATCATGATGCTGCTTAATCGCTGGTGTAAGTCATCTAAATTGGAGGCTCCTCTGTAATCCCACTGAGTCCTATTGCCGAAGTACCTTGGGGAAAAATATGAAAACATTTGAATTCGGCGTCTCGCTCAAAAAAGCGTGTTAAACACTCTGCCGGCTGCGGGGGTCGGGAGATGTACGAGAGAGCAATTGATAGCGGTTCTCATTGACATAGGGGGACTTGGCGGCATTAATGATCTCGGAGAGCTGGGGCACCTGTTATTATCATACATTGCATAAACACCAGCCATATCTTTGTTGTTGAGCAGACGATCGGGTTCCCAGAGGCCGCTTTGATCTCTTGCCGTGGAGCTCGTGGTAGACCGGTATCAGCAGCCGCTGGTGCAATTCAATTACATTTTTATAGCATTTTTTAGCTACGTTGGTAAGAGCCGGTGTCTTGAATGCTCCGCGCGAGGCATTAACTCCTATTTAATGCGGAGCCCCAGTTACATACATTAATAGGACGTGCAGAGCTCTGTCCCCGGGCAGTGTTTTACATTGTTTTACATAAGGCAAAGAATCCTTACAATGGAGGTGAACGATAAAAAAGTAGGAGCTCAACCGCTCTATAAGTCACGCTGGCAAAAAAAAATAAAAATTAGGAGTATCGGATACTTACTTTGGGAGCTCGTCCTTAAAGGGGTATTCCCGTCTCCAAGATTCTATCCAAACATGTAGAAGGAGTATTAATAATACTAGCAAATACCTCCAATTAAAAATGTAGTATAGTTCTTCTGATTAGCTATGTTGCTTACCCCATCTACAGGGCATTGCAGTAGCTTTGGTTTCCATGGTTACAACCACTAACAACCGACTGTCACTATATGAGTGGTCGTAAACATGGATCCCTAAGCTACTGCAATGCCCTGCACATGTGGTAAGCGACAAAGCTAATCAGAAGAACTATACTATATTTCTAATTGGAGGTATTTGCTAATATTTTTCTTATTACATCTACTACATATTGGGATAGGATACCCTTTTAAAAATCTATTTCCTGCACAAAAAAAGAGAAAGTCCAGCTGAAATAATATTTTCTTTGAACTGGGTGTTGTTCCTCTGTTACTCCACCAGTAAAAAAAATAACGTGAAGAAACAGACTATTGGCCTTTATCAATCCTCTTGTCAAAAGCGTGAGACCTCACGCGAGTATTTACAGTATTGCTATCATTGAGTTGTACATTTTCAAGCGGAACAACAGAGGAAGAGCACAATGCAGACTTCTAAGGAAAGATAATCAGAAATCAAGTATCAGATTGGAACGAAGTCTAAAGCTCTAAAAGTTTTTAAATAGCGTTTTTTTTTCTCTCGCTCTCTTGCCGGCTGCAAAATGAGTTAACTGAGAACCGGTCAGTGAGCTGGTTCTTAATGGAAAGCTCTAACCTCTTATTTTCTTCCTGCTGATCTACACTCAGCTAATTTAGGTCCACAAAAGTATTGCTAAAACTGGTCAAAACGAGCTCACTGACAGATTCTCAGTTAACTTATTTTGCTATATTACTCCATTTTTTAATATTGGATTTAAAGTGACCTAACCCTTTAAAGTGACAGTCAACATCCTGCTCTGGAGTCCAGAGGAGCGAATGCTTCTAGTTGTGCAGCAATAACCGAATGTATCAGTTAACGCTTCCCATGGACACTCTGTTAAACGTAGACCCAGTTTAATAGGATTTGATGCTTTACATGAGCGGTGTAATAGACGAACAGCCCCTCCCCCTTGCCAAATTCAATAACAAAGTATGTTGGCGATTAGCAGAATTAACGGCACTGGATACCTGATGTGCGCGTCACAGTATTTCTTGGCATATTCCGTCCACGTTCCGAACCGTCTGGGGAACAGGCCATCGATCTGCATATAAAGCTGAAAGAAGGAGGAAACCTCGGAAATATTCACTTGCAAGAAATGAGCTTTATTTTTAAAATATTTACTTTTTTTTTGGAAAAGATTTTAAGAACTTTGTGTTACAAGTGTCATTACCTCCTCGGGTCGTCCCAGAGCCGGCGTCCCGGTGAGGAGAAGGGCTCGTGACGCTTTCTGAACCATCGGCAGCAGGAGTTTGCTCCGAGACGCGTTTCTTGATTTCATGTAGTGAGACTCGTCCACCAGAACAACTTTAAAGTGCTGCTTATAAAGGGCGTCGATCAGGGTCTTGGCGTCGGCGGTTAATAGGCCGTACCCCAAAACGGTCACTTTACAAGTTGATATTCTCCTGTGGAAGGCAGGGAATCCATTTCTAGATGTTAATCTGCATTCGTTCTTTTCAGGTGACTGTTCAGAACAAGCCGTCCCGCGTGTACATGAGGACCAACAATATTTATCCCTACACAAACTATCTGACAGGTCTAATACTCCGCAATACACAAGTAAAGGATATTAAATCAACGATCAGGCAGGTAAAAGTTCAAGTCCTATAAAAAGATACAAATAATAATAATAAGTATGAAAAAATAAAGAAAAAATATTTTGTCACTAATAACACTGTTTTAAGTAAAAATGAGAGTTAACAAAAACTTATACATTTAGTATCACCATGTCTGGAACGACCCGAGCTATAAAATAAAGCGTAACATAACCTGCACGATGAATAAAAAAAAAAAAGTAAAATACGCCAAAAATGTAGTTTTATATTGACACACAAAACATGGAATAAAAAGCGATCAAAAAGTTGTGCAAAAATAAAAAACCGGTATCACTTGAAAGGTCATCTCGTCCAACAAAGAATGCGATCCATTTATCTGGCCCCAAAACTACAGCTTGTGCTCTCGAAAAAGCTGAAACAGTATTGGGCAGTCACTGACAAATGTTATAAAAAAATATATAGCGAATACTAACTGGAAACTACCAAGATGATGTAAAAGTACAGAAATGTGAGAAAGCGCAGGGAATATGGAAATCCAAGGTGCAACATTGCATCATACGGGAGATTAGAAGCCAAAACTGACGGAAAATGCAACCCAGAGGCTACAACACACAGATCCCTGCAAAACCTGAAAAGCATGAGAGGGGCATATATAGCACATATAGCAGTGTTCAATAAGTAATTTATATTTGGGTCTATGTAGCCATACGAGGGCGTGTTTTTTGGGGGGATGAGTTGTGGTTGTGAATAACAGCATTGGTTTTACCACAGGATGTACTGAAAAAAAAAAATGGGAAAAAAAATTCCAAGAAGGGAGAAATGCTGAAAATAAAAACCCAAAAATCTGAAATTCACAATTGTTTTTTTTTTTTGTTACGTTTTTACATTGTTCAGTGTACAGTAAAAGTTACCTGGTTATGCGACTCATCAGATCCGTACGATTAAGGGGTTCTTAAAAATAATGTATTTTTATTTTCACATTTTAGTAGTAAACAAAAAATAATAATATTATAAATAATTATAAATATAGAATATTATAAATAAATATTATAAATACAGATTATAAATATATTATAAATATAGATTATAAATATAGAATATTATAAATATATTCTGAGACCCATAACTTTAATTTTAAGATTGATGGAACAGTGTGGGCTTTTTATTTTATTTGTTAGGTACCGAGCTGCAATTATTAATTGATACCATTTTGGACTATAGAAGATATTTTGACAGCTTTTTATTGCATTTTGGAGAGAGGTGAAGAGACCGAAATCCGGCAACCCTGGCGTTTTGATTTCTTGCTTTAAACCGTTTTACGGTATGGGTTAAATAATGTTATATTTACACAATTCAACCTCTACAGATGTAATTGTACAAAATATATTGTTATTTATATTTATTTTTAGATTAGTAAAAGGTGGGGGGGGGGCGCACTGGATTTAAGCATTTTTTTGTTATGCAGCATTTAAAAAAAATGTTTGTTTTTTCCAATTTTGTGTTCTAGTCGCATGCAGGACTTTTGCACTATTTACTGCACCATTTCAGCATTGTAATATATAGTAAAAATCACTATCTCATGAAAAAAAAGAATAAAGATGGTGTAAACAGGGGTGGAAGGGGGGGCTTCCTTACGATATCATCTGCCATAGCATCCATCAGCACCCAGAAATCGCATTATGGATGAGCAATGGAAGTAGACCCCCACAATCACCACTTATAAGTGGTCGAACTGCAGTGATCAGAGCTGGCTCCGATCGCTGCTGTTGGAGGCAGATGCAGGCTGTGTAACACAGCCAGCACCTGCTTGAAACACAGTGGACTCTGGCTCCTGAGCCCGCTCCATACCCCAGCACCTGACATAGGAAGTTTTACGCCAAGATAGGGTAAAAAAAAAATTCCAAAATAACAGGACCAAGTCAATCAATTGTTACAAATTTAATGGTGATTAGAAATATAAATAGTCACCTAACATCTGTTTTGTTCTCTATGACGGTTATGTCCTCTGGTCCCAGCTCCGGGATCCACTTCTCCATCTCCTCAATCCATGGATACTTCAAGGAAGAAGGAACAACAATGAGAAGCGGCCATTCTTCCCGGTAACAATAAGCCACAGCAATAGCCTGTAGAGTTTTCCCGAGGCCCATCTGGAAAAAAAAAACAAAAAAAAAAAACCAATATTTACTTTTAATCTCTTAGCGAATGGGGACTCTACTCCGTCCACCGTCTAATTCTTATAGGATTCCCTATTTTCATCCTTCCTGAATTTTCTACCCGTCACATGCATCAAAGTCAAAAGAGTAAATGATTTTATCACGATTTAGGAACTGGAGGAGAGGACAGAGCAAAGAGCAGGAGTGAGATGCTAGATACCCTGAAGAGGTACTCCGCCCAAAATTAGAACTTTTCAGTTCTGGATAAAGTTTAACTTTATCACCCTAACTTTGTTTCAGGACAACTTGCATCTCCCATCAGTAATGTGAAAGTCTGTCTTCACTGAATACAGATTTTACCCTTGAATTGAGTGAAGGAACAGTCCAGGAGGAGGAGAAGCAGATTTTCTGGATAAAATAGATTAAAAAATTGCTTATTTTCACATGTATTATTAATTTACTTAATAAAATTAAACCGACGGTTACTCTTTAAACTTTATTTATTTGTGGTCCATGATGATAAGGAATCAATTATACCATTATCCCAGCACCAAAATTAGGGATTCATTGAGGAACAGCATTCACAGTTTTGCCGACTTCAGAGCTGAAACCTCCCAGCATTTCCTGCTAGGGCAGTTTCATACTCTGACGAAGTACAGCAAGAACTTCACAATAAACCAAAACCTAAAACAAACTGTACCACTATATTATAATAGATATAAGCTGATAGGGATATCTATGGTCACAAACTTGTTGGAGGTTTCAAATAACTAGCAGAATTATGATCGCAGCTCTTTAATACAGACTAACTCAGGATAAATATTTTATGTGCACAGTGACTGCACCAGCAGAATAGTGAGTGCAGCTCTGGAGTATAATACAGGATGTAACTCAGGATCAGTAATGTAATGTATGTACACAGTGACTGCACCAGCAGAATAGTGAGTGCAGCTCTGGAGTATAATACAGGATGTAACTCAGGATCAGTAATGTAATGTATGTACACAGTGACTGCACCAGCAGAATAGTGAGTGCAGCTCTGGAGTATAATACAGGATGTAACTCAGGATCAGTAATGTAATGTATGTACACAGTGACTGCACTAGCAGAATAGTGAGTGCAGCTCTGGAGGATAATACAGGATGTAACTCAGGATCAGTAATGTATGTACACAGTGACTGCACCAGCAGAATAGTGAGTGCAGCTCTGGAGTATAATACAGGATGTAACTCAGGATCAGTAATGTAATGTATGTACACAGTGACTGCACCAGCAGAATAGTGAGTGCAGCTCTGGAGTATAATACAGGATGTAACTCAGGATCAGTACAGGATCAGTAATGTAATGTATGTACACAGTGACTGCACCAGCAGAATAGTGAGTGCAGCTCTGGAGTATAATACAGGATGTAACGCAGGATCAGTACAGGATCAGTAATGTAATGTATGTACACAGTGACTGCACCAGCAGAATAGTGAGTGCAGCTCTGGAGGATAATACAGGATGCAACTCAGGATCAGTAATGTATGTACACAGTGACTGCACCAGCAGAATAGTGAGTGCAGCTCTGGAGTATAATACAGGATGTAACTCCGGATCAGTAATGTAATGTATGTACACAGTGAATCCACCAGCAGAATAGTGAGTGCAGCTCTGGAGTATAATACAGAATGTAACTTAGGATCAGTACAGGATCAGAAATATAATGTATGTACACAGTGACTGCACCAGCAGAATAGTGAGTGCAGCTCTGGAGTATAATACAGGATGTAGCTCAGGATCAGTACAGGATCAGTAATGTAATGTATGTACACAGTGACTGCACCAGCAGAATAGTGAGTGCAGCTCTGGAGTATAATACAGGATGTAACTCAGGATCAGTAATGTATGCACACAGTGACTGCACCAGCAGAATAGTGAGTGCAGCTCTGGAGTATAAATACAGGATGTAACTCAGGATCAGTAATGTAATGTATGTACACAGTGACTCCACCAGCAGAATAGTGAGTGCAGCTCTGGAGGATAATACAGGATGTAACTCAGGATCAGTAATGTAATGTATGTACACAGTGACTGTACCAGCAGAATAGTGAGTGCAGCTCTGGAGTATAATACAGGATGTAACTCAGGATCAGTAATGTAATGTATGTACACAGTGACTGCACCAGCAGAATAGTGAGTGCAGCTCTAGAGTATAATACAGGATGTAGCTCAGGATCAGTACAGGATCAGAAATATAATGTATGTACACAGTGACTGCACCAGCAGAATAGTGAGTGCAGCTCTGGAGTATAATACAGGATGTAACTCAGGATCAGTAATGTAATGTATGCACACAGTGACTCCACCAGCAGCATACTGGGTGCAGCTCTGATCAGCTGCTAGTCAGTGTGGTGATTACGGGTGTGGTGGCTGCAGATCCTGCTGTGAGCTCCTGATCTCTGAGAACCAACACCTCTCCACCTGGGGACCTGCTTTCTCTCTTTCCCGGAGGGAGAGCTGGTTTCTGGGATGAGTGAAGGAGCCAAGCCCCAGGCTTCTGCTTCCCGAACCAGGCCGGCGGGGGGCAGAAGAAACCAGCAACCGGCCTGCACATCAGAGGACTCGGGGGTGAGACGCTGCACCAGGAGTCGCAGCAATGTGGCTCCTACTCCTCCCGGGATTGTGGAGACCCCTAGAAGCCGCAAGGCTTCCAGCATGGAGGTAAAGCCTGACAGCGGCGTGCATGATGGTGCTCCTTCCGGAGGAAAGCGGAGTGCTCACGGAGGTGAGGCCGACCTCCCTGAGGGGGGTTGGGGGCTGCAGGGACCCCGGGAGTCTGTGTCCACCTATGCCTCCCGGGTCATGATCCGCCTCCGTGAGTATGAAGATGCCAGTAAGCTCATCAGGAGGCTCCGGGAGGAGCTGCGCTGCACAAGCGCCAAAGCTGCGGGGGCCTCCAAACAGAGCAAGGCTAAACTCCAGGCCGAGGTAAAGCGACTGACCAGCGAGATTCACCTGCTGGAACTGAGGAAAGCTGACATCAGGGAGCAGAGTGGTCATTTCAAAGAAAAACTAATAAATGAAGACCGCTTTAGAGAAATGGCTGATACCAGAGAGCAAAGGCAGATGGGGCTGCAGCCTGAGAGCCAGGTGGATGATGAGAGTGATGATGACCAGCAGGAAGCCCCACCTGGCAGCCTGCAAAGTCACCCGCAGGCCACGTGCAGCGAGCTCCCTGCAGGACAGGCGACAGTGACATCCGGTCGCAGTTCTGCCGGCTCTGGGGAGGACAGTGACAGCAGCGGCCAGGGAGGGGCGCTAATGGCAGAGATTAAGCTCCTGGAGTCCCCAGTGTGCCTCCAAAACTTCCATCTTGGTGACGATCTACCAGAAGAGGCACCTGGGGGCCATAAAAAGGCAAAGAAGACCAAGCCAGAGCTGCAGGAGGCGGTAAGATACGTATATGCCCCCCTCCCTGTACCCCTTGAGTCGGCGGCAGGCTCAGCTCGCTGTATAAGCCCCGTTGCCCAGCCCAGCCCGGGTTCTGCTGTGGATCCGGTGCAAAGGCGCGGGGAGATTACAGAGCGCGGTAGTGAGGCGCAGAGCTCCGTCTCTGCTTGTAGTAGCGGGACGCAGCAGGAGGTGCATCAGCCGAGAGGCTGGACAGTGAGGGCGGCCCGGCGGCAGGCGTTCCATCAGGCCACGATGCTGTGGTGCGCTCCTCAGTGGGAGGGGGGAGCAGCCCGGTGTCGGGGGCAGCTCCGGTAGCCTCGGCACCTCTGAATGCTGTTGCCGCTGATCACTTAGTTGAGAAGCGACGGCAGTGTGAGGGGGCTGTCGGGGCTGAGCGTTCCGGTCCTCCCACGAAAGTGCTATTTTGTGTTGGCGTCGCTGGTCCGGAAGATCCTGATGCTAAAGATCAGCGGCGCCTAACAGCATCTAAAGATCAGCGGCACATTATTCCGAATGCCAAACAGCGGAAATTACCGACCGATGATGTGGAGGGCACACATAAGACCGGGGGTGAGGTCGCCTCCAGTTCTATGGAGGTGACTGAGCCCCTTGTGCCTGATGCGGAGGTCAAAATGTCATCCGCCATTGTTACTGGTCCAGCAGGAATGAATGTGGTGGTGGGGGTGAATGAGGCTAATTCATTATCTAGTGGTGTGGTTGCTGGTTTGGTGGAGGGTGAGATGGAGGTGGGTAATGGTGTTGCTGTTCGGGCTGATGTGGTCACTGGTCCGGTTGCCCCCCCGGGGGTGGCAACACCTGTCCCGAGTTATGCCAGTGTCACCTCCGGGGCAAATAGGGCATCCTCCTTCTCTCCGGGCTCTGGGGACGGCATGTTGCAACGGCGCCTTCTGGAGGCTCTAAAGAAGGGGGAGAGATCACTAATGGTAGAGGGTCGAGAGGTTGATCTATCCTTCTGGATAGAGAGGCATGGCCTCGGGGCCTTCCGAGAGCAAAAAGGGGGGGATACAGTGTGGTCCCTCCCAACAGCCGGGCCAGGCAGTGTGCGTAGGAATGTGGTCCGTCTTCGGTGGAGGGGCAGTGATGCATGTCCTCCAAGGTCTAAAGTTGTGGAGCTCCTGCTGAGGATGGGCTTCAAGGCGATTGACATCTACGCCTTGATACATCCCTATTCCACGCCTGAGTTTGATATCAGCTTTGTTCGGCCGGAGGGGCTTGAGCTCTTCTGGGCGAATTATGAGCTGGCAAAAAATGAGCCCGGCTGGCGAGACTTTGCCGTTCAGGCAGTGTCTCGCCAAAACCAGATCAAGAAAGTGACCGTGATGACTCATAACGAGTCGCTTTCTTGCTATGACATCATGACGTGGCTTGGTCGGTATGGAGAGGTGGTGGAGATGCCAAAGAAAAACCGCGACGAGTTTGGTATCTGGTCAGGGGCCTGGACGTTTATGGTAAAACTTAAGCGTTCAGGTGGTACGGTTGCCCATATTCCATCGTCTGCCTTCCTGGGTAGGGATCGTATCCTGGTCTTCTACCAGGGGCAACCGAAGCTCTGTCACAGGTGCGGCGACCCCACACACTTCAGTGCAAACTGCACCGTGCAGAAATGCGCGTTGTGTGGGGGTGTCGGCCATCTTGCCGCCTCTTGTGTGGAGATTAGGTGCCACCTGTGTGGTGAGTTAGGTCACCCATTCAGCCGTTGTCCTCGCTCCTTCGCTAATGCAGTCGAGACCCCGGTGGGAGAAAGCCGTGAGGCCGATTCTGCTGGGGAGGGGACTAGCAGGGGTGGGGGAGCCGAGGGGCCAGGGAAGAAAAGCAATAAAAAGACGCCTGCCGAGCTGAGGCGTCTAGACAAGCGCAGACAGGAGAGGGAGCAGGATGAGCCCCAGACTACCGGGGCAGCCCCTGTCCTGGATGCCAGTCTTGCTGCTGAGGCCCCGAGGGATGATGAGTTGGATGAGGAGGTCAGGAGGATCCACAGGGAGGAAACTGCCTCTGCCTCAGAATCCTCCCATTATGAAAGTATGGATGAGGATAATAAGCGGTGGCTAGAGAACAAGCGTAAGCTCGTCACCAAAAAGAAGAAAAAGAAGGGAGAAAAAACATCTTCTCCCGCTCTGACCAAGGTACCTAAGGAAGGTAAAACTGACTCCCCTCTGGTTGGTCTTTCTAACCGGTTCCAAGCCCTTGATAACATCTCTTCCTCTGAGGAGGAGGCAGAGGGTGAGGTTCCGGCTTCAGCGGAGCTTACAGGGGGTGCCGAGTCTCCTTCTCCTGGGGATGCAGGGTCCTTGGGGGAAGGGACTTGCCCAGAGTCCGGAGACGAGGACGAGAAAAGAAGGAAAAATGTGGGAATGGACACCTCTGTGTCATTAAAGAGGGGGAAGGATTCCTCCTCTGAGGCAGAGGGTAAGGGGAGTGGGAAGAAGAAAGCCATCTAACTCAATCACCAATGATGGCGGTACCCACTCCGTTGACGCTGGCTTCCATTAATGTCGCCAGCATTAAGTCAAATATGGCTAGATTTGCGGCCTTTGATTTTCTCAGCCGGGTTGAAGCTGACATTTTCTTTTTGCAAGAGACCAGGCTGCCAAATATGGCAGAGGTGTTTATAGCTAAGAGGGAGTGGAGACTCGGGCCCTCCTATTGGTCTCTTGCGGCCGAGCCGTATAGCGGAGTGGCGGTCCTTTTTACCGCACCAGTAGAATGCCGACGGGTTATTGAGTTAGAAATGGGGAGGTGCCTGATATTAGATGTCCTCATGAAGGGACAGGAGCTTCGGCTCATTAACATTTATGGTCCCCAATCTAAGTGGGACCGGAAGTGTCTCTTTACGAGGATCAAGCCCTACCTTTTTACGAGTCGGCAGGTTGTCTTTGGAGGGGACTTCAACACTGTCACGAGGCCCCGGGATAGAGGAGGTTCCAGAGACAAGCTGACTTATGATAGCGTCGCCCTTAATAGTATAGCTAGTGAGGCTCGCCTGGTGGATGTCCACATCCGGCACACCGCAGGCCACGAGGGGTTCACCTATCATAGAGGTAATTGTAGGTCCAGGATAGACAGGTTTTATTTAAAGGAGGAAGCCGTCTCTTCAGCAGTATCTGTTGTTGAGGTGGAGTTCTCCGATCACTGTATGATTTTGTTTTCCCTGAATGTTACAGAGACCCCCCGGATGGGAAGAGGCTTTTGGAGGCTCAATTCGTCTCTCTTGGAAGAAGCGGAGATAAGACAGTCCTTTGAGGATTTTCTTCAGAGCCAGGTACCCTTACTGGATCTTTGTAGTAGTAAGTCAGAGTGGTGGGAGATGTTCAAGAAAAGGGTGGCGAGATTCTTCCGCCAGCTCTCGAGCCTCAGGAGCCTGGACAGGTATCGCCTGTATCAGGGCCTGAGGAGGAAACTCGAGCATCTTGTCTCAACTGGAGGTAGCCGCGAGGAGATCTCCAGAGTGAAATCTTTGCTAATGAGGTGTCAGTATGATAGACACGCATCTTTGGTTTTTGAGAGGGATTACGGGAAGTACCGCTCGCCCGACCCTTACAGAAACTGCAAGATGTCAGTGAATAGTAAAGTTGTTACAGGACTGGTTGACACTGCGGGGTCCCTGAAAAGATCCAGATCGGGGATCCTGGAGGTCGTCAGATCCTTCTACTCGTACCTCTTGGGGAAGAGGGATCTGGATTGGGATGAGATGTCGGCTTTTCTGGCTGAAGCCGTCCCCGAACCAGGGGTAGACCCCTCTCTTGGCGTTTTGACAGAGATGATCAGGGAAGAGGAAGTTAAGTTGGCGATTGAAGGGCTTGCCCTGAAGAAATCTCCCGGTTCGGATGGCTTAACATCTGAATTCTATAAGACCTTTAAGGACGCCTTGGTTCCCCTCTTGACTGAGGTATTCAATGAGTGTCTTTCCTCGGGCACTCTGCCAAAGTCAATGAGGAGGTCTGCCCTGATCATCTTGTCAAAAGGTAAGGACCCATCTTGCATTGAGAATTGGCGTCCCATAGCGCTTCTCAATGCAGACAGGAAGGTTTTGGCAAAGGTGCTGTTTAATCGGCTGGTGAAATTTGCACCCCAGCTCCTTTCGGGGGCCCAGCATTGCTCTGTTCCGGGCCGCAGTACAATTAGTGCTGTACTCTGTGTCCGAGAGGCGGTGGAGCAGGGTAGGGCTGGCCACTGGAAGGGGTACATGCTGTCATTGGACCAGGCAAAAGCGTTTGATCGGGTTAATCATGAGTACCTCTGGTCTGTCCTTCTGAGGTATGGCCTGCCGGGGGGGTTCGTTGATTGGCTTAAGACCTTGTACGCTGGGGCAGAGAGTTTCCCGCTTGGTTGGATTGGCAGCTCTTTTGAGGTTGGGTGTGGTGTTCGCCAGGGTTGTCCCTTGAGCCCGCTACTGTACGCGTTTTCGATTGACCCACTTCTTAGGAGGGTGGAGCGTGGACCGTTAGCTGGGATCGGGATGGACCGGGCAGCACCGGAAGCCACTCTGAGAGTGGTGGCGTATGCCGATGACGTCACCGTTTTTGTTTCCTCTGATGGGGAGGCAGAATGGCTGATGTCAGAGGTAAATCGCTACTCGGAGGCATCCGGGTCTAAGATCAACCGGGATAAGTGTGAGAGTCTCTGGCTGGGAGGAGGAGATCCTGGTTTTGATCTCCCGGACACCCTTCCAGAACCCAAAGTCTCTGCAAAAGTTCTTGGCATCAAATTTGGCCAGGGGGATTACCCCAAACAAAATTGGGACAGCAGGCTAGAGATCGCCACTCAGAAGGTGAACCAATGGAAGGGTTGGTCTTTGACCCTAAGGGAAAGGGTAAACCTGATCAAAACTTACCTGCTCCCTTTGCTGATCTATCTGGGCAGTGTGTGCATCTTGCCAGAGCCTCTCTGGACTCGGGTCTACAGTTTGTTCTTTCAACTGTTATGGGGGAATAGACTGAACCTGGTCAAGAGGGAGGTTACTTACCGTACGAGGAGACTAGGAGGGTTGGGTATGGTCAACCCTGTGGTATTCCTTGTGAATACCTTCATTACGATCAATATTGCAAACCTCTGGAATGAGAGGGCTCCTCCGTGGGTATTCTCCTGTAAGGGATGGTTTCAGCCTTTCTTCCAGGAATGGGAGACAGGAGGTCAAGTGAAGGATCTCCGCACACCGCATGGACATCTCCCGGCTTACGCTACCGTGGTTCTGAAGGTAATTCGCCGGTGGGGTCTGGGAATGTGGGAGGTCAGGACTCTGCCAAGGAAGCTCCTTGACAAAAGGGTTCTGTTGACCCATTTTCAGAGGCCTCTGGCGCTCAGGGATTGCCCAAGTCGGGATCTTGGGGTGGGTCTGCATCTTTTGAATTTTATCAGTATCCCCTCGAAGGTTTGGGACTTGGCTTGGCGCTGCTTCCATGGGAAACTGTGTGTGAGGGACAATCTGACGTGTAGGAGCTCTGAGGACAGGAACTGTCCTCGGGAGCATTGTGGTACCATGCTTGAAAGCATGGACCACTTCCTGCTTCGTTGTCCCTTTAACACAGAGGTGTACAACAGGGTGGGCGCCTCCATTGGCTGGCCCCGGCTGGCCAGTCTCTCTTATGCGGAATGGGCCTATGGAGCATTCGGGGACCTGGGTGGTCGGGACCGCTGCACCTTATTTCTAGTTAGCGCAGTGGTTAGGTATCACACGTGGAACGCATGGTGCTTAGTATCGACGCAGCGGAAAATCCTCCCAGTGGACGATGTGTTTAGGACCATACTCGGTGACCTGGTGAAGGTGCGTTCTCTGGAGTATGAGAGACTGGGTACACGGAGGGCCGCTCTCCTCTGGAGGGGCTTTTCTTTTAGTGTGCCCTAGTCTGGTCGTCTCCTCTCCTGGTGGTGGGCTGCTGCTGACACCATAGATTTTTGTTTTATTGATCAGTAGACAGTGATGTAGGGCTGCAGGCGCCGAACTTGGGCTTTGTCAGTTGTGGTTATTGTATTGTTTGTTTCTGTATATATTGTATATATGGGTTTGGGTGTAGGTGTTAGGTTGGGTGGAGGGAAAAGGGGGGAGGTGGGTTAATCTTGTGGGACACTGGTTATTTGGGTGAAAAACTGGCACTGCCTGATCTGGCCTATGGACGTTGGACATGGACTGAGGCATGAGACGCAGGACCAGCTCTCAGGTCAGTGCCGGGGAGGGACTGGTGGGCTCGAGTGTGGGGGATTTTGTTTTGTCTTGTATATATTTGTATAGTTAGCATTTATTTTATTTAAAAAAAAAAAAAAAAAATGTATATATTAGTATGTATATAATTTGTCGGTTATTGTTTATTATATTGTTATTTTTTTTTGTTTGGTAACCGGACCAGATGTCATGGTGTAGGTAGTTATTATTGTGTATATATGTATAATATGTGTGTGAGGAGAGAGAGAGCGGCTGGACCAGTTCATTACATTGTTTATTTTCTGGTTATTAATTTTGTTATGTTTCTGTTATTATTATTGTTATGTTTTTCATTTTTATAATAAAAGATCTACAGGATGTAACTCAGGATCAGTAATGTAATGTATGTACACAGTGACTGCACCAGCAGAATAGTGAGTGCAGCTCTGGAGTATAATATAGGATGTAACTCAGGATCAGTACAGGATCAGTAATGTAATGTATGTACACAGTGACTGTACCAGCAGAATAGTGAGTGCAGCTCTGGAGGATAATACAGGATGTAACTCCGGATCAGTAATGTAATGTATGTACACAGTGACTGCACCAGCAGAATATTGAGTGCAGCTCTGGAGTATAATACAGGATGTAACTCGGGATCAGTAATGTAATGTATGTACACAGTGACTCCACCAGCAGAATAGTGAGTGCAGCTCTGGAGGATAATACGGGATGTAACTCAGGATCAGTACAGGATCAGTAATGTAATGTATGTACACAGTGACTCCACCAGCAGAATAGTGAGTGCAGCTCTGGAGGATAATACAGGATGTAACTTAGGATCAGTACAGGATCAGTAATGTAATGTATGTACACAGTGACTGCACCAGCAGAATAGTGAGTGCAGCTCTGGAGTATAATACAGGATGTAACTCAGGATCAGTACAGGATCAGTAATGTAATGTATGTACACAGTGACTCCACCAGCAGAATATTGAGAGCAGCTCTGGAGGATAATACAGGATGTAACTCAGGATCAGTACAGGATCAGTAATGTAATGTATGTACACAGTGACTGCACCAGCAGAATAGTGAGTGCAGCTCTGGAGTATAATACAGGATGTAACTCAGGATCAGTAATGTAATGTATGTACACAGTGACTGCACCAGCAGAATAGTGAGTGCAGCTGTGGAGTAGAATATTCCACACATACAGGTAAGTAATAATTATTTATCTGGACCACATGGGTGGTCCAGGCTTATAAAAAAAAAAAGGTTTTGGATCAGTGCCACATTTGTAGTCTTCATCTGTTACTGCAGCTATTTCTTATTTTATGGGGCTCTGCTGTAATATCTGAACATGGACCACGGCCAGGTGAGGTTTCCATGCCATCAACATAAGCTTTTGTCCAGCTCATGTGTGGTTATCCCTCCTCCTGGGTTACACCAGCCTCTCCCCAAAGATAGAGGATAACAAGAGACTGTAATAATCTGCAAAGCAGAGAGACACAGTCGGACATAATTTATGTTCACGATCTCTTTAAATAGCAACATGGTGCATTGGGAAAAGGAATCCTTGGTGGAATTTTCTGATTATCGTCCATTTAAGGCAAAGCAGGAAATTAAATGAATAGAAGACAAGAAGCAATAGATTTTCAGAAAGCAGAAGCGACATTATTCTCCCTCCTCCACAAACTATAAATATTTGGAATAAATAATTCATCCAGTAAATGATGCAACGCGTCTAATGAAATAGAGAGAAATGATTAGACCCCTCCGCCGATCTCTGCTGTGATCAATACAGTGATGTGCCGCTCAATGGATAAAGTCATTGACGCGCCCCCTGGGCCTGTGCTGTGCTGCACTGCTGCTGTGCAGGGGGAATACCCGGAGCCGGATCGCTGGGGGTTGTAGTTCTCCGTGGCAGTGACCCGGTCCGTGCCCAGGGTGGTCAAACCAGTGGCAGTCTATTTGTATTGTAATAAGTGTCCGACTACGCCACCCGTGGATTGCGGTCAGTGGGGACCGCCGCTGCACTGCAGACCGCTGAGGCTGATGTTGTTCGTGCAGCTGAGTATGGGATGACTCCCCACGGGAGGAGTATTGCCTCAGGGCAGCTAATGTGGAGAGATGATGGGAGTGATGGTGCGAGTATCCCAGTACTGATGGTGCTGGTGCGGCGATGAAACACAGAGACTTGTGGTGCAGTTTCCAAAGCTTTACTCACTGTTGTTGTTTAGGTCACTTCGGCCAGGAGTGACCGCCCGAGCCGTGCTGCGTCCACCAGGTGAGGGACTCGGTCAACTCCCAGGCAATTCCAGAGTGCGGTTCAGAGCTCCCTTCTCTTCCTTTCTACTGGCCGTCCCCACCAGTGACCCACCTTTGTCCAGCTTCCTCGGGCCTTCTGTTGGCGAAACCTCTCTCCGGTTTCCCTGACCCTGTGTGGTATGCCTTTCTGGTGGATGTAGTGAGGGGTCGCACCAAGATGTGGTCACGACCTCCGGTTTTGGCTGAGGATTAGTCACCTCCACCAATTTGGGTTCTGGTACCCTGCTCTGCCAACCCTTCACCCAGTATCTCCTCTGGGAATATGGGGTTCCTTCGGCCTTCGTGTCTCTGGGCCTTTCTCTGTGTTCCTTGCTTCCTTTCCCCTCTGCTTCAGTTCCTTTCTTACTCTCCTTGCTGTTCCTTCTCCTCTCTCTTTCTCTCTCTGCCTCAGGCCTCCACTCCAGGCCTGGCTCTGGAGCTGGGCCCAGACTGAGCCACAGCTCCCTGTCAGCCCTCTCTGGCTGAACTCCCCTGTGAACTGACCACTGTCCTAAGATGGTGCCCACCTTATATACCTCCTTCTGACACCCGAGCCCAGGTGACTAGCAACCAATGGGCTCCTACCTATGCCCAGAAACCCACCCCTATCTGCTCCTACACCACTGGGTTTTCCACCCCCTCCCCACTCCAGCCAGGAACAGAAGCTGTCGTGACTGCACTCTGTCTAGTGGGAGCACAGTTGGTCTGTTCCTCGGAAATGGGGTGTGTGTGGTGCATGCAGCCTACTGAGCCCCGGTCCACACTCCATCCTTACCCGGGAGTGGAATATCACACCTCTGGTTCGAGGTGCAATACCCCTGTAGCAGCCGAGTCCTCCGGGTGCTACATTTCCCCCTGGTAAATCACAGCACGTCCTCGGGCTGGAATAGAATAAAAACATTTTAAACATACAAAATTTTAGAATGCATTCATATATAAGACAATAACTTTTCACTCATCCCTTTATGGGAGGTACTCTTCTCCTTTTAACGTTACTGGTACTCCTTTTCATAAAACATCTTGCTAATGCCACTGGAACTCTTTTAGCATATAAAACATCACATAAAACATTTGTATTATTATTCTAGCAGCATATAAAACATTTTCAAGTAGAACATTCTTGAGCTCTGGCCGCTGTGCAACTTGCGACCAGGTAAAGGTGCAACAGTCCATTTAATCCTGAGGTAGACGTTGCGGTTTTTGTATAAAACCAGTAGGGGGCGCTTTAAGAAGCGCAACTATTTACAAGGGATTGGCCGCTCTCAGTCCTCGGCCAGTGGGGATAAGGGAGTGGCTGCTCACAGTCCTCAGCCTGGTAAAGGATATTGGGGTAACACGCACACAGGAAACTTTTTATCAAGAAACAGTTCCACACTAGTCCCAACGGGGACCACACTTCAATTCGCAACAGTTCTTGTACCCTGACGGGTAACTATATACAGTTCCATTTTACCGCTTACTGGTAACGGTGTCCTTCTCGCTCTTCCGGGTAATCTTCTGGTCCGTCCGGATCCTCAGTGTATTCCGTGTCTGGGCGGTACTGCAGTTCCTCCTCTGTGAGCCGGTGAACGTGGAGGGCATACAGTCCCTTTGCGCCCTTGTGCCGGGTGTAGGTGACCACGTCGCCGGGGTACAGGTCACGTCCGTGATGTCCCTCTGGCAGGTGGCTTTCAACGTCCCTTCTAGTGACGAAGACGTCGGTGTCAGCCTCCGGGTCTCTGACGAAGCCCCAGCCATGCTCCAGCTGGAACTTGACTACGGTCCCGGTGGCTCTGGGTCCGCGGATGGCGTGGGTGTCTTGTCGGGCCCTCCTCTTTTGCTCCGCGCTCCTGGCCTGGAGTCGCTGCTCCCTGATGCGCCTCTGCCGCCGCTCTCTTTCATAGGTGGCTAGCTGCTGACGGCAGCACTCCAGGCGCTGGGCTTCTTCCGCCCGGGTCTCCTGGGTGAAGCCCATGAGGTTCTCGCCAGTGGGGTCCCATGCAAACTGGGCATCCTCCGGCAGGGGTGGAGCGATGTTGGCGGGCTCCGGGGCCGGGATCAAAGGCTCACTCAGGGGTCGCTCTTTCCGGAGACGGGGGTTGGCGAACTCCGGCGGCCATTCAAAGGGTAGCCCTTCCGGGCTGGTATATTGGGCATACAGGTCCGCGCCCAAGGGTGGCACTGTGGGCTTCGGACGGGTGGCAGCTCCCTGGGGCACTCGGCCTTGCGACCAGGCCGGTGGTCGCTTGTTGGTCGCGCCCGGGGGTGGCACCGCCAAGGTAGGGGGCGCTGGTGAGGCAGCGGCGCCCGGGTGTGCTAGGTCTTGCGTCCTGGCCCATGACGTCTCACGCTGTACGGCGCCAGGGTTCAGAGGGCACAGCGCGGGGCGGGGCGTGACGACGGTGCTTGCTGCCTGAGGCCTAGCTGGTGGCGGTGGAGGCGTGGTGTCAGGTACGGTCCCCGGGGCTTCGGGTCCCGCAACGGAGGGTGAGGGCAGGCTGGTGTTCCCCGGGCTTGGGGTGGTGGCGTCCCCATTACCTGCCTCGGTCTCCGTGGCCTCCTCCGCGGCGTCATCTGCAGCTGCCGGTCCCTCTTCTCCGCGCCCAGTGGTAAGCGCGCTGCCCGGTTCCAGCGGGGTCCTCTGCTGGTCACCTCCGTGCTGCCGGGCCATCTCCTCTCTCCACCCGGCAAACACATCCCGCTGCGCCCGGACCATTCTTCTATTCAGATCTTCCAGCGCTGCGCGCGCACGGTCCGGGTCTCTAGGCAGTTGGGCCAGCAGTTCTGTCAGGCTGCAGGGTGGCTCCGCTTGCAGCAGGCTGCGGGCCAGGGTGCTGGTGGAGTTTTCTGTTCCCTCCATCTCCGGGTGCAGCAGGTCCAGACTGATCCAGGCCGCACCCAGCCACTCAGTTCTCTTTCCTATCCGCCCCCATGGGGGTTGATCTTGGGGGCATCTGCTGACAATCACCTTCAGGGGCAGCACCCCCACGTTGATGGACATCTCCATTGCTGCATTCATGGCTGGTGGGGGCGGGCTCCTTCTTTGGCGCCACTCTGGGACCTGGCCCACGATGGGAGGTGGCTTCCTGCTGTCCTTTGGTGCGCACATAATGGCGTCCGCTCTGCCAGGGCGGGAAAAACTGATGAAGATGGCGGGAAACGGTCCAAAATGGCGTCTGATGGCGGGAATCAGCTCCGGATGGCGGGAAACGACTCCGGACGGCGGGAAACTTCTGGAAATGGCGGGAGACTTCTTTTTAAGGTACATGTGCAGTTTTCTTCAGGCACGCAATACCCGCTTGTGGTGGGTTGGTAATGATCCTGCCGACTACGCCAAAGTTGACGCGCCCCCTGGGCCTGTGCTGTGCTGCACTGCTGCTGTGCAGGGGGAATACCCGGAGCCGGATCGCTGGGGGTTGTAGTTCTCCGTGGCGGTGACCCGGTCCGTGCCCAGGGTGGTCAAACCAGTGGCATTCTATTTGTATTGAAATAAGTGTCCGACTACGCCACCCGTGGATTGCGGTCAGTGGGGACCGCCGCTGCACTGCAGACCGCTGAGGCTGATGTTGTTCGTGCAGCTGAGTATGGGATGACTCCCCACGGGAGGAGTATTGCCTCAGGGCAGCTAATGTGGAGAGATGATGGGAGTGATGGTGCGAGTGTCCCAGTACTGATGGTGCTGGTGCGGCGATGAAACACAGAGACTTGTGGTGCAGTTTCCAAAGCTTTACTCACTGTTGTTGTTCAGGTCACTTCGGCCAGGAGTGACCGCCCGAGCCGTGCTGCGTCCACCAGGTGAGGGACTCGGTCAACTCCCAGGCAATTCCAGAGTGCGGTTCAGAGCTCCCTTCTCTTCCTTTCTACTGGCCGTCCCCACCAGTGACCCACCTTTGTCCAGCTTCCTCGGGCCTTCTGTTGGCGAAACCTCTCTCCGGTTTCCCTGACCCTGTGTGGTATGCCTTTCTGGTGGATGTAGTGAGGGGTCGCACCAAGATGTGGTCACGACCTCCGGTTTTGGCTGAGGATTAGTCACCTCCACCAATTTGGGTTCCGGTACCCTGCTCTGCCAACCCTTCACCCAGTATCTCCTCCTGGAATATGGGGTTCCTTCTGCCTTCGTGTCTCTGGGCCTTTCTCTTTGTTCTTTGCTTCCTTTCCCCTCTGCTTCAGTTCCTTTCTTACTCTCCTTGCTGTTCCTTCTCCTCTCTCTGCCTCAGGCCTCCACTCCAGGCCTGGCTCTGGAGCTGGGCCCAGACTGAGCCACAGCTCCCTGTCAGCCCTCTCTGGCTGAACTCCCCTGTGAACTGACCACTGTCCTAAGATGGTGCCCACCTTATATACCTCCTTCTGACACCCGAGCCCAGGTGACTAGCAACCAATGGGCTCCTACCTATGCCCAGAAACCCACCCCTATCTGCTCCTACACCACTGGGTTTTCCACCCCCTCCCCACTCCAGCCAGGAACAGAAGCTGTCGTGCCTGCACTCTGTCTAGTGGGAGCACCGTTGGTCTGTTCCTCGGAAATGGGGTGTGAGTGGTGCATGCAGCCTACTGAGCCCCGGTCCACACTCCATCCTTACCCGGGAGTGGAATATCACACCTCTGGTTCAAGGTGCAATACCCCTGTAGCAGCCGAGTCCTCGGGGTGCTACATCATTAGCTATGAAACAAAATAAAATCTAATATTCGCTGCAGACTCCAGCAGATTAACGCTGGCGTGTATTGTGTGCAGCCACTCATCGCTCATCATATCGCTGCTTACCTTCACTTAACATGTGTGATTACATTACCAGATATGACACTTGTATAGAGAATTCCTAAAAAGTAGTTAACATCTATTGGTCTCTTCATATATTTCCAAAATGTTATACTACTTAACGGAAAGCTTCACCCCAGGTTACACCAGTGTTTAAAAGGAGCTTATGTCAGTTAACAGGGGAGTCGCTTTCCAGGCTGGGCCGCCCCTTAGGGAGCACGGCCCAGGTCGCGCCCATCCTCAGGGAGCACGGCCCAGGTCGCGCCCATCCTCAGGGAGCACGGCCCAGGTCGCGCCCATCCTCAGGGAGCACGGCCCAGGTCGCGCCCATCCTCAGGGAGCACGGCCCAGGTCGCGCCCATCCTCAGGAAGCACGGCCCAGGTCGCGCCCATCCTCAGGAAGCACGGCCCAGGTCGCGCCCATCCTCAGGGAGCACCGCCCAGGTCGCGCCCATCCTCAGGGAGCACCGCCCAGGTCGCGCCGATCCTCAGAGAGCACCGCCCAGGTCGCGCCCATCCTCAGGGAGCACCGCCCAGGTCGCGCCCATCCTCAGGGAGCACCGCCCAGGTCGCGCTCATCCTCAGGGAGTACCGCCCAGGTCGCGCCCATCCTCAGGGAGCACCGCCTAGGTTTCACCTTTTCATAGGGAAAATCTTCCCGGTTGTGCAGCTCCTCAGGGAGCATTTTCCAGGTTTTGTTTATGCAGCATCTCCTAGCTTTTATCAGAAAAGAAAATTCAACACAATGACTTAATGATGCAAATACAGTCCACAACTTTATTACACCAGATTATATCTGCAGGGACGAGTGAAACAGCTACAAGCCATCAGCTTGTTATCAGTCAGCAGTATACGATCCCCGTCCCTGCAGAGGTGTATCCTTGTCAACAAAAGCTATGGATTAGATTTGCAACGTTCTAGATTACATTTTATATTGCTGGACGGAGCGCCACCTGTGTGCAGGAATGGTCAAATCTCATCTTTGCTTTTGCTGGACAATAAAGATTAAGTTGTGCAGATTACTTTTTTTTATTTTGATCTCCCAGACTCCATTAGCACAAAAAGATAATTTCCTAAATTATGCAGGTTCACTGATTCACAAAGAGCTCTTATTAGGAACTGGTTCACAGGGAGCTTCTCCTAGGTGGCACTGGTTCAGAAAGAGCTTCTCCTAGGTGGCACTCATTCAGAGAGCCTCTCCTAGGTGACAATTTTTTTTTATTATTTTATTTATGTTGTTTTTTTTTACACAGAGCCTCACATGTAGGTGGCACTGGCTCGCAGGGAAGCCTCTCCTAGGTGGCACTGGCTCGCAGGGAAGCCTCTCCCAGGTGGCACTGGCTCGCAGGGAAGCCTCTCCCAGGTGGCAATGGCTCGCAGGGAAGCCTCTCCCAGGTGGCACTGGCTCGCAGGGAAGCCTCTCCCAGGTGGCACTGGCTCGCAGGGAAGCCTCTCCCAGGTGGCACTGGCTCGCAGGGAAGCCTCTCCCAGGTGGCACTGGCTCGCAGGGAAGCCTCTCCCAGGTGGCACTGGCTCGCAGGAAAGCCTCTCCCAGGTGGCACTGGCTCGCAGGAAAGCCTCTCCCAGGTGGCACTGGCTCGCAGGGAAGCCTCTCCCAGGTGGCACTGGCTCGCAGGGAAGCCTCTCCCAGGTGGCACTGGCTCGCAGGGAAGCCTCTCCCAGGTGGCACTGGCTCGCAGGGAAGCCTCTCCCAGGTGGCACTGGCTCGCAGGGAAGCCTCTCCCAGGTGGCACTGGCTCGCAGGGAAGCCTCTCCCAGGTGGCACTGGCTCGCAGGGAAGCCTCTCCCAGGTGGCACTGGCTCGCTGGGAAGCCTCTCCCAGGTGGCACTGGCTCGCTGGGAAGCCTCTCCCAGGTGGCACTGGCTCGCAGGGAAGCCTCTCCCAGGTGGCACTGGCTCGCAGGGAAGCCTCTCCCAGGTGGCACTGGCTCGCAGGGAAGCCTCTCCCAGGTGGCACTGGCTCGCAGGGAAGCCTCTCCCAGGTGGCACTGGCTCGCAGGGAAGCCTCTCCCAGGTGGCACTGGCTCGCAGGGAAGCCTCTCCCAGGTGGCACTGGCTCGCAGGGAAGCCTCTCCCAGGTGGCACTGGCTCGCAGGGAAGCCTCTCCCAGGTGGCACTGGCTCGCAGGGAAGCCTCTCCCAGGTGGCACTGGCTCGCAGGGAAGCCTCTCCCAGGTGGCACTGGCTCGCAGGGAAGCCTCTCCCAGGTGGCACTGGCTCGCAGGGAAGCCTCTCCCAGGTGGCACTGGCTCACAGGGAAGCCTCTCCCAGGTGGCACTGGCTCGCAGGGAAGCCTCTCCCAGGTGGCACTGGCTCGCAGGGAAGCCTCTCCCAGGTGGCACTGGCTCGCAGGGAAGCCTCTCCCAGGTGGCACTGGCTCGCAGGGAAGCCTCTCCCAGGTGGCACTGGCTCGCAGGGAAGCCTCTCCCAGGTGGCACTGGCTCGCAGGGAAGCCTCTCCCAGGTGGCACTGGCTCGCAGGGAAGCCTCTCCCAGGTGGCACTGGCTCGCAGGGAAGCCTCTCCCAGGTGGCACTGGCTCGCAGGGAAGCCTCTCCCAGGTGGCACTGGCTCGCAGGGAAGCCTCTCCCAGGTGGCACTGGCTCGCAGGGAAGCCTCTCCCAGGTGGCACTGGCTCGCAGGGAAGCCTCTCCCAGGTGGCACTGGCTCGCAGGGAAGCCTCTCCCAGGTGGCACTGGCTCGCAGGGAAGCCTCTCCCAGGTGGCACTGGCTCGCAGGGAAGCCTCTCCCAGGTGGCACTGGCTCGCAGGGAAGCCTCTCCCAGGTGGCACTGGCTCGCAGGGAAGCCTCTCCCAGGTGGCACTGGCTCGCAGGGAAGCCTCTCCCAGGTGGCACTGGCTCGCAGGGAAGCCTCTCCCAGGTGGCACTGGCTCGCAGGAAAGCCTCTCCCAGGTGGCACTGGCTCGCAGGGAAGCCTCTCCCAGGTGGCACTGGCTCGCAGGGAAGCCTCTCCCAGGTGGCACTGGCTCGCAGGGAAGCCTCTCCCAGGTGGCACTGGCTCGCAGGGAAGCCTCTCCCAGGTGGCACTGGCTCGCAGGGAAGCCTCTCCCAGGTGGCACTGGCTCGCAGGGAAGCCTCTCCCAGGTGGCACTGGCTCGCAGGGAAGCCTCTCCCAGGTGGCACTGGCTCGCAGGGAAGCCTCTCCCAGGTGGCACTGGCTCGCAGGGAAGCCTCTCCCAGGTGGCACTGGCTCGCAGGGAAGCCTCTCCCAGGTGGCACTGGCTCGCAGGGAAGCCTCTCCCAGGTGGCACTGGCTCGCAGGGAAGCCTCTCCCAGGTGGCACTGGCTCGCAGGGAAGCCTCTCCCAGGTGGCACTGGCTCGCAGGGAAGCCTCTCCCAGGTGGCACTGGCTCGCAGGGAAGCCTCTCCCAGGTGGCACTGGCTCGCAGGGAAGCCTCTCCTAGGTGGCACTAGCTCGCAGGGAAGCCTCTCCCAGGTGGCACTGGTTCGCAAAGAGCCTCTCCTAGGTGGCACTGGTTCGCAAAGAGCCTCTCCTAGGTGGCACTGGTTCGCAAAGAGCCTCTCCTAGGTGGCACTGGTTCGCAGGGAGCCTCTCCTAGGTGGCACTGGTTCACAAGGAGCCTCTCCTAGGTTATGATTGTCATCAGGAACCTTCAACCAGGTTACACCTCTTCTAAATAGTTTTTTTTCTGGCCATGTATAGTCTTAGGAAGCTACTAACATGTTACATAGTTTCTTAGAAAGATTCTTACAAGTTACAAAAGGTTCTTTGAAAGCTACATAGGTTCACAAACTGCTTATACCAGATTTATTAGCCAACTAGGAGCCTGGAGAAGCTTAGAAACAACTGAAATGATTCCAATTGCTCTCGGCCACTGTCCCATCTGTTCACTGCAGGTATTGCTTCTCTAAACTTTGGTTATGAACAGTTATCAAGGAGAGAATGTTGTAGGCAGCAGCAAAGTGACTTCAGGGAAAAGCAGTAATATTTGTCCCCATTGATTACTCAGTCTCCCTAGAACGGACAATCCCAGTTAGAGATGACATAGCGGCCATACTGATTTTCACTTAACTTTTTTTTATTATTATTACATTTTTGGAACAGAAATAAACTTGGGAAAATAACTCTTGACAACTTCAGGGAAAAGAAGACTCAGGCTCTAGTATTTGTTGCAGGTAGATATATTAGATCTTTAAAGAGAAGAGTTGTACAATTAGAGAAATACGTCCCATCCGAGCTCTGCCTCGTGGAATTGCTGAGACATCCAACGATATCAAGACATCGCCCGAAGGTCAAACAGCCCAGAAGGCCTTGTTCTATCGAAATGTCACCTGCTAATCTGCTGAAGGTTAAACTGACAGATTATTTTTCCATTCAAACTTTTGCTTTAGTGAATTTATATTTAACATTTATGTCTCCAAACCTGCAATGTGCAAATGTTATTTAAGTGAAGGTGTCTGGCATCATTGCTCTCGGACGTCACATAAAATCAGAAAATGACGACTTCTGCACAAATACTTCTCTGGCTAATAGGAAGAAAAAGTATCAGAGGCACCAAATCCTGAGTCACAGGTTACCTTATGGTGCCTCACGTGAGTTGTGGAAACAAGAGAAGGCTTTTTAAAGCTCGCCACATGGGTTTTCGGGGGCATCTACAGTTCATGCAGAACTTCACTGAGGGTACTCAATGTCACAGGTTACTTCAGAGAAGGATGGATTGCAGAAGCAGTCGTCAAGATATGGCAGATCATAGGAAGCTTTCCTCAGGGTACGCCAGTTCTCCAATGGTTTCTCTAGTGTTTTAAGAAGGGAGCTTCTTCCATGTTATGCCATTCCTCGCCATAGCAGCACCTGGGTTACGCCGCTCCTCAGGGGGCCTCTCCTGGGTTACGCAGCTCCTCAGGGGGCCTCTCCTGGGTGACGCCGCTCCTCAGGGGGCCTCTCCTGGGTGACGCCGCTCCTCAGGGGGCCTCTCCTGGGTTATGCCGCTCCTCATTGGGCCTCTCCTGGGTTACGCCGTTCCTCAGGGGGCTTCTCCTGAGTTACGCCGCTCCTCATTGGGCCTCTCCTGGGTTATGCTGCTGTTCTCAAGGGGCCTTTTCAGGGTTATGATGCTCCTTAAGGGGCCTCTCTCCAGAAGCTATGCTGATCTCCTCAAGGAGCCTTTCCAAGAGTTCCACCACTCCTCTGGGAGGAACTCCTGGGTTTCGCCGCTTCTCAGAGAGGATCTTCAGGCTTACAAAGTGGTGGCGAGAAAACACAATTCTAGCATTCAGATGTTTTCTCTCTTTATGACATTTACGATATGAGTTAATTTTATATTTTAATTTTCATCCACTGGACTTTTTCGGATGCAACAATGTCAAATATCTTTACTTTTTTTGTTTCTTCACTTTTAACCAGAGTGAAGATGATAAAAAAAAAATAGTTTTAAATAAAAAGTAACTTTATACTCCCCCTTTAGGGGACTTGAACCTCTGATCACTTATCCTATATACTGCAGTATAATGGTAAAATCAAGCCCGAGGCTGAGTTTCACCGGAGGGCCCAAATGGCAGGGACAGGGGCTTTCAGCAGGCCCCCAGCTGCCACAGCAATTCATCAGCACCCCACAATTGTTGTGGGAGGTCGACAGGAGTCAGGGTGCTCGCATTGACGACCGCTCAGTTAAATGCTGTTGTCAAAAATTAACAGCCACATCTAAATGGTTAAAAGCAGCACTTGGAGGACCGCTCCGGCTGCTGTTGTTAGAGACAGATGCCGGCTGTGTGACACAGCAGCATCCACATTGTGTGGAGCAGGCTCAGCTCCTGAGTCCGCTCTGCAGCATTACCGAGGCCCAGATCTTAAAGGAGCATGTCAGTGGAGTGTCATTTTGCCGCTCCCTCATAGGCTGTGTAACATAGCGGCATTATCCACCTTGTGTGGAGCAGGCTCAGCTCCTGAGTCCGCTCTGCAGAATTACCGAGGCCCAGATCTTAAACGAGCATCTCAGTGGGGTGTCATTTCGCTGCCCCCTAATAGGCACCTCCGACTGCTGCCTGAGGCAACATTCTCGACTTATGGAAGAAGTGTCTCTGACCACTGGAGCCGACATTTATCGAAAATGTAAAAAAGTTTTTGCACAAACCAAACTGCAATAATGAAACACAGATGACAATAAATGTGCCAAAATGTGAGTGTTAATTATTGAGGAGTGTTCACACCGAGATGAGTCACCCCCTGCTCTGTGACGGTAATCATCCCCTGTGGCCGCGGGCTTGAGTTACGAGAAGCAGGTATCCATTGCACAGTGTGACAATACACAGTAATACCTGATGACCAGGCGGACCGGTGAAGTGATGATTCACAATGCTCCCGCTATGGAGTAATCTTACGCTAATGAACTCGCATGTGGGAGTCAAAGCTCCAATTTCTGCTCTTACAAATTTCTTCTCCGAACAGATAATTAAAGGTGAACAATCTGCCTGCGGGATTTTTCCAGGGATACATGCCAGCACAAACTTCTGCCGCAGTCCCTGCTGCACACATCATTGATACACAGTCATACATGAGCACGTTAGTAACGAGATACGCTCAGGCGCTGTTCACACATTTCTACACAGCAAAACTATATGCAATCATCACTGGATCTAATCCTCCCATTTAATATACACATCCAAAATCAATTTCATAGGACATTATAGGACTATTAAAGGTCTTGCTCTTGCAGTAATCCGACCACCGGTAAGGAAAGTCATAATGGTCTTCAATTTCTTTTGTTTCTCCACGATCTGCCTGACTGTGGACTGGTGGAGTCCAAACTCTTTGGAGATGGTTTTGTTATGTTCAGCCTGCCGATCATCAAAATATTCAGAAATTTCCTTTGCACCATTCCTCAAAAGAGTCTTGCGAAGATCAGGAATTTAACAGATCCCTGCTCTTAAATTAAACAGGTCGCCCACTCACCCCTGATCGTTATGCCATTGATTGAAAACACCAGACTCAGATTTCATCTTCAAATTATCTGCTAATGCCAAAAGGTTCACATACTTTTACCTCAGACGTTGGATAGTGGGGTTTTTTTGGCGGGTGTAGGGGGGGGGTTACACAACTGTCCCAAATATCCTGGGCTCTGCTCCCTTCACCTCGATCTGCTGCCATCGTTGTGCTCCACGTTAGGTTTTGCTGGTTGCCTGGCGTGGCTCAGTCACTTCATTCCCCTAGTCCTGCTTAAAGGTACCCGGTCACGTGAAAAATTGCCATTAACCTGCAGATATGGGGTTAATTTGAAGGCCAATAGCGTTCTGAACCTGCCCGATGCCCGTACTTAGATTCCCTCAGCCAGGAGAAAATTAACTTCATTTTCCCCAGCAGCATTTGGGTTTCAGTCACGGGGACGGCGCGGGTTCAGTCACCACTCTGTGTAACTGCGCCCCAGGCACTGACTGACAGCAGGATGCACTGAAGGTGCAGTTACAGCCGCTGCTCTCTATGCATAGAGCGGTGACTGAACCCTCGTCCACGCCACCCCCTGTGATTGAAACCTGAACCCTGCCAGGTGGAATAAAGTTCATTTTCTCCCAGCAGAAGGGCTCAAAGTGCAGGCGCCGGGCAGGTTCAGAACGCTATTAACCTGCAGATTAACCCCATATCTGCAGGTTAATAGCGTTTTTCAAATGACAATTTCTCTCTAAGGTCACTGAGCCACAATGGACAACCAGCAAAATCCAAAGTGGAGCACAACAGAGGGCAGAGGACTGAGGTGAAGAGAGCAGAACCCTGAGATAGTTGTGTAACATTTTTATAGCAGAAAATCAACCAAGTCTAATATTTTTTACTCATTTGCTCTTTTTTTTTAAATTTCTTTTATCTAGTTTTAGATAAATCAGATGATGTATTTTAAGATCAGATAAAAGCAAAGAATCTCAAGGGTTCAAATTTCAAGCACCACTGTATGGTATGTATGTGTGTATAATATATATATATATATATATATATATATATATATATATATACCGTATATATAGTACAGACCAAAAGTTTGGACACACCTTCTCATTTAAAGATTTTTCTGTATTTTCATGACTTTGAAAATTGTACATTCACACTGAAGGCATCAAAACTATGAATTAACACATGTGGAATTATATACTTAACAAAAAAGTGTGAAACAACTGAAAATATGTCTTATATTCTAGGTTCTTCAAAGTAGCCACCTTTTGCTTTGATGACTGCTTTGCACACTCTTTGCATTCTCTTGATGAGCTTCAAGAGGTAGTCACCGGAAATGGTTTTCACTTCACAGGTGTGCCCTGTCAGGTTTAATAAGTGGGATTTCTTGCCTTATAAATGGGGTTGGGACCATCAGTTGTGTTATGCAGAAGTCTGGTGGATACACAGCTGATAGTCCTCCTGAATAGACTGTTAGAGTTTGTATTATGGCAAGAAAAAAGCAGCTAAGTAAAGAAAAACGAGTGGCCATCATTACTTTAAGAAATGAAGGTCACTCAGTGCGAAAAATTGGGCAAACTTTGAAAGTGTCCCCAAGTGCAGTTGCAAAAACCATAAATCGCTACAAAGAAACTGGCTCACATGAGGACCGCCCCAGGAAAAGAGGACCAAGAGTCACCTCTGCTTCTGAGGATAAGTTTATCCGAGTCACCAGCCTCAGAAATCGCAGGTTAACAGCAGCTCAGATTAGAGACCAGGTCAATGCCACACAGAGTTCTAGCAGCAGACACATCTCTTCAACAACTGTTAAGAGGAGATTTTGTGCAGCAGGCCTTCATGGTAAAATAGCTGCTAGGAAACCACTGCTAAGGACAGGCAACAAGCAGAAGAGACTTGTTTGGGCTAAAGAACACAAGGAATGGACATTAGACCAGTGGAAATCTGTGCTTTGGTCTGATGAGTCCAAATTTGAGATCTTTGGTTTCAACCACCATGTCTTTGCGCGACGCAGAAAAAGTGAACGGATGGACTCTACATGCCTGGTTCCCACCGTGAAGCATGGAGGAGGAGGTGTGATGGTGTGGGGGTGCTTTGCTGGTGACACTGTTGGGGATTTATTCAAAATTTAAGGCATACTGAACCAGCATGGCTACCACAGCATCTTGCAGCGGCATGCTATTCCATCCGGTTTGCATTTAGTTGGACCATCATTTATTTTTCAACAGGACAATGACCCCAAACACACCTCCAGGCTGTGTAAGGGCTATTTGACCAAGAAGGAGAGTGATGGGGTGCTACGCCAAATGACCTGGCCTCCACAGTCACCAGACCTGAACCCAATTGAGATGGTTTGGGGTGAGCTGGACCTCAGAGTGAAGGCAAAAGGGCCAACAAGTGCTAAGCATCTCTGGGAACGCCTTCAAGATTGTTGGAAGACCATTTCCGGTGACTACCTCTTGAAGCTCATCAAGAGAATGCCAAGAGTGTGCAAAGCAGTCATCAAAGCAAAAGGTGGCTACTGTGAAGAACCTAGAATATAAGACATATTTTCATTTGTTTCACATTTTTTTGTTAAGTATATAATTCCACATGTGTTAATTCATAGTTTTGATGCCTTCAGTGTGAATGTACAATTTTCATAGTCATGAAAATACAGAAAAATCTTTAAATGAGAAGGTGTGTCCAAACTTTTAGTCTGTACTGTATATATATATATATATATATATATATATATATATATATATATATATGCGGCAAAAATGTACTGCCAAAATTAGACCGCTGAACAGTTTTCTGTTGGAAAGCATGGCAAGACGCATGACAGCTGTGATTAAAAATCATGGTTCTGCCACCAAATATTGATTTCTGAACTCTTCCTGAGTTAAAACATGAGTAATTTGAGGTCTGAATGCACGGTTTCTTTTTTTTTTTTAGTATTTTGACGCTTTATCATTTGCTGCAAATAAATACAACATTTTTAGCTTTGAATTTCGGAGACGTCAGTAGTTTATATAATAAAACAACAATGTACATTTTACTCAAAAATATACCTAGAAAGAGAAAAATCAGAGAAAACAAAAATTTTGCAGTGGTCTCTTAATTATACAGCTCTGGCAAAAATGAATAGAAAAATTGTCAAAAAGAGTCGTCAGGTTTGGAAATAAAGTAATTAAGTAGCAAGAAGTTACTTCCTTCACTGAACAAACATAATATAGCCCAGCCGGGGTCGCGGTATAACATTTGTTTAGCTGATGCTGCGCCTTAATATCGGCTGCAGAAAAAGTCTCTTGCCGCATATATATATATTTAATCTGTCAATATCATTGCGTGCCGGAGAGGAAGCTTATTATAGAGCGAGCTGCAACTCAGAACGTGTGAATCGTAAAAAAAACACATGCTTCAAATATATTCCGCTATTTAGCATAATTCAGCTAAATTATACTTCTACGATCTCAGTGCCAAGTGGATACTTCTTTTTTTTTTCCTACCTCTGAGAAACTGCACTGAAAACCTCCTTATGTCACTCAAACACCTACATTTAGCACCTAAACCTGGCGGAAATTGTGTCAGCAACAACTGGATGCCAATAATTATCTTTTCCATCTGAAGTGGCAGGATGAACCCAAATATAGCCGATGCGGCAGAAAATATCCCAGCGAGCCGGCCAATCGGGTGCGCTTCCCGATAATTCCATATTCATGACTGGGGGGGGGGGGGCTCGAACCGACAGAGTATTCAGGGGAGGGTGGGATGTGATTGGAAAGCTTCAATCTGATAACCCCAATTAATTGAAATGAAACCTGCAGCCGCTAGAAATGTAAATTGGCAATTTCATTGCTGCAATTTCCTTCTGAAAAAGTTAAACACGAAGTGCTTCTCTATGAGAACAAGAAAGGGTCGTAGAATTTATAACGTGTAGGATAGATCATAACTATCAGATCGTGGGGGTTGGACATCTCCACCAATCAGCTGATTGAAAGGGCTATGACGCTCGGGAAATGGCACAGCTCACTACACTGCATAGTGGCTGAAAGTGATACTGCGGCTCTCTTTCACCAAAGTCTCCAACAACCTACGCTTGAAACATCAATCTCGGTTTGAGTTCGAAGTAAGTGTCCAAAGTAACGATACTACAAATACGGTGTAAACTAATCTCGCAATCACATTACTCCCTTCAAAATGTTCCCCAGTTCTTCCAAACTTAAATATAGTAAGTGAAGTAAAACTGGAAGGAGTGTGTTAAATTAAATCCCTGAAACGGACAGGGATAAATGAAAATAACTATCATACAAAATACACTCACCAAACAACAGAGTGGAACACAGGGGAGTTAAAAGGACGGAGAAACCAAAAAGGAGAGGATGAGGATGTGCACACAAACAAAACTCCAAGCAACAATCTCCTGAACAAAGCTACAAATGCCACCTCCAACCACAAACTACACCTCCAACTCCTAACCAGGCAGTAAGAACTAACACTGGCAATCCCTAAGTGCCAGAGGCGAGTATATATAGCAGAGGGGAATGGCCAACACTGAACAGCTGAGACAACCGGCTAGGAAAGCTCCAGGAGCTAAAACTGTACAATTTAACCCTTGCACTGCCAGCAAGGAAAAAAGCTGCAGATGGTAATAAGATGGTGAAGTACTTCTAACCAGTGCAGGAGTTTGTGAAACCAGACACCCTGATCTTCCAGCCCATCTATGTTGCGGTATCCCCGTGACAATATAAAAAGGGTTCTCAAAACAATAAAACCACATAAGAAAATAATTTTTGCACCACTTAAGAAGCAAACTCCCGCATGCCAAAAAAAAAAAAAAAACTTTGTAATCTCATTTTTTTACAAGACATTTATGAAGTGCTACAAACTGGATTTCACCCCGGGCTTCCAATAATCTGTCACAACGTGGGTAGCCCATGTAACGACGGCATTAGCGCCTGTTGCCTGCAGCTAATACTTCACAACACAAGATATTTCGAGCCGGGTCTGCTGAAAAAAAAAAAAAAAAAAAGCCGGAGAGCAAAATGCTTCAATCCAGAAAGTGGAAAGAAGTGGAGCTCTCCCAGTAGAGAATGATATACGAGCTTTCTGCAGTCTCTCCGGCACAAGGAAAAAAAATAAAAAATAGAAAACAGAAAATGTCAATTTACGTTTGCAATTGGCATTTGCGTTCCTTTTTCGTTTTTTTTTTTTCTAACAAAGCATAAATGTGGGCTGCCTTTGGTAAAGTCACCGCTTAATGGGGCAATTAGCGCTCTGCTTTATGTCGCTTTCCCAGTATAAATCTATTTTCCTAGGTATTGCGCCGCAGACCCAGCTGTTATTTTCTGACCTTACATCAACTCGGGAAAAAGGGCACCAAATGTGCAGGAGACCTCAGAGAGCACATAACTTACCACTCAGGCATCTTGTGCAAAACTAGGAGCCAATTAGTTGTTTAACCCCTTATAGGGCTCAGACCTATTATAGGGAACAGGATTCTGTGATACCGACTAATTATCTTTATACTGCATGTGAACGACCTTGTAATGGACCGCAATACAACGGGGAGGGTTGTATGTACAGTGCAGCGGCAAACTACATCTAATCTTTGTGAACCCTTAGAGTCCGGTTCATTATTGTATTTGCATTTTTTTTTTGTTTAATTTTTGGTGTTTTTCATTTGCGCCTCATTCTTTTAATTTGCACCTATCTTAAAATCTATTTTATATGTATTCGCCTTTTTTTTTTTCTTTGTTCGTCATTGTTTCGGCTGATTCATCAATTGCAACGTTTAAAAAGGTCACAAAATTTTGGAAGAAATGTACTCTAGTCCCATCCCTAACCACAAAAGTAATTTTTTCTTATACGCCTGTGGGGTTTTTTCATTCAAATTTGGCATCATTTTAGTGGATCAAGCGACTTATTTATTTCACTCATTTATATAGCGCCATTAACCCCACAGCGCTTTACAGACATTATCGGCACTGACCCCATTGGGGCTCGCAATCTAGATTCCCTATCAGTATGTCTTTGGAGTGTGGGAAGAAACCGGAGAACCCGGAGGAAACCCACACAAACACGGGGAGAACGTACAAACTCCTTGCAGATGTTGTCCTTATTGCTCCAAAAAGTCACATAATTGGTCAAAACAAAAGTAAACTAGTAAAAAAAAAAAGCCAGAACTTTGTCCTGTCTTGAGAAAACTCTGTGTTTATTGTAACTTTGTTCCATAAGCACAAAAAAAAACACTGAACGCAGGTCATCAAATACTGACACATTTCGAAAGTAAACGCTTTTATTCAAAAATAAACAGAATTTTGGGGGGTTCTGAGCAAAATTTGTGAACCACAAGATTTCTCCCGTGCATCCCCCCTATTCTGGTACTCTCTACCCCAACATATCAGACTCTCGCCTACCGTGGAAACTTTCAAAAGGAACCTGAAGACCCACCTCTTCCCACAAGCCTACAATCTGCAGTAACCACCGCCCCACCATACCGCTGCATGACCAGCTCTACCCTCACCTACTGTATCCTCACCCATCCCTTGTAGATTGTGAGCCCTCACGGGCAGGGTCCTCGCTCCTCCTGTACCAGTCAATGATTTGTATTGTTTAAGATTATTGTACTTGTTTTCTGCTATGTATACCCCATTTTTCACATGTAAAGCGCCAAGGAATAAATGGCGCTATAATAATAAATAATAATAACCATGTGCGCCAGTTTGAAAATATATAGTGGAAAAAAATGTGAACAAATGAAACAAGGAAAAAAAAAAAAATTATAAATAGATAATGAAAATATTTTTGTGAGGCTCATAAAAAATGCCCAAATGTTCATTTTGGAGTAACATAACATCCATTACAACTGGCGCCTGATTGTGTACAGCCCCCCCTTGAATTCGCAAGGAAAATGGTCAAAACCAGAGGTAAATTAGAAAAAAACATTTCCAGGAAGAATAACCAAAGAACAAAGAAGAAGTTGATCAATCACTTTTAAATGTATTTGAGCATCTTCGGAGGAGTTTTATTTTTTTTCGGGGAGGGATGGAGGGAAAGAAATTAATTTTGGGGTCTTATTATACATTTGGCATCGTTTGGCTTTTACAGGCTTTTTGCTTGCCGGCAGGCTGCAGAACGAGTTAATTGGGAATCCATCGGTGAGCTCGTTCAGAAAGTGAGTTTGTAAGATTATGTGCTGTTCCCCTCCCCCATCCCGTTTGCGTTGAAGGACATTGTCTTCTAGGAAAAATCACTTTCAGCAAAGTCTAGATCTTTCGGTGACATGACAGTGGTACCACAAATCCCAGCAGAGTGTGCATATATACCAGCCTACCCTAAAGTGCTGCCTTATGTACGCGACTGGCAGCCCAGAGGTTAATCTTTAAAGAAAAAACAAAAATGAAGGTGAACAGGTAGAGTCCTGCAGGTAATGATTATTGATCTGTTTAAGGGCAGGTGCAGGAACCGGTGCCAAAAAAAGGTTAAAACAATTAAAAAAGGAAATGAAGCAATTTTCTATTTATCAATCAATTTGTTTTTAGTAACGACGCTCTTTTCTTGGGTATCGGGATCGAGGCACCGCGTGCATTTCAAATAGTGAAGAACCCCCCCGGGGACCGCGATCAATTGAGCAGCACAGCTGTAGAGAACGGCTCTTAAAGTAACAACAGTCATAACCCTAATGTATTCTCGCAGTTCACATAAATTGCCGCTGCGTGCCGGATTAATCTAATAACTCGCTCTAAAACAAGCTTAACCCCCTCAGTAGCGAGAATGCTAGCAATATGGAGCTATATAGAAAAATAAAAAATTATCAGTACCAGGCTAGTGAAGTATCAGGAACATGGCAGAGACATGTGCATGGAGGCAGCACAGCGGCGAATGGTGGCACAGCGGCTCTGTAGGCACCCTGTGCCATTAGGTAGTCTCTCTGTACGGCTAAGGATTAATTGGAAATACCTTGATAGAAGCAATGCCCCCTCAACATTGGGGGAAACATAACATTTTCTTCTTTTCATCCAGCGACTGACATCCAGACTCTCCCCGTCCGCCTCTCCGGCAGCGGGAGCCTCTCCCCGTCCGCCTCTCCGGCAGCGGGAGCCTCTCCCCGTCCGTCTACCCGCAGCGGGAGCCTCTCCCCATAAGTCTACCCGCAGCGGGAGCCTCTCCCCATAAGTCTACCCGCAGCGGGAGCCTCTCCCCATAAGTCTATCCGCAGCGGGAGCCTCTCCCCTCTACCCAGAGATAGAACTGATTAGCTTTAGATTCAACACTGTGTTCTCTGCAGGATTTCTAAAAGTCTGACTGCTTCAAGATCAGAAAAAAAAGGCAGTGGACTAAAAGAAAAAAAAAATTGATTTCTTGCTTAGTTTACACATTAATTTCCAGGTTTAGTTTTACATTAAGTGAAAGGGCTAAAATAGTATATTCACACACGGATTCGTCAGTGTTATTCATCTGACTGAAACTTGCAGAATCCAATGCACCATTTGCATTAACAACCCCATTCACAGGTACAGAATGAATAGTTCAGACATTTTTGCAGCGAACATGCCAGGTGTGAACACACCGGATCGTTGCAAGTGCAGCAGATAAAGATTACGACAAGATTGCATGCTCCAGATCCGGAGAGCGCAACCTGTTTGGCTCTGATGGCCACAAAGTTAAACTGCACCACTACGAAGGGACACAAACCGCAAAGGGGGTTACTGGAGAATATAAGCAGTAGCCATATATACTCCTCTTTGGGATCCAGGTCTGCCTCCAAAGGTTCCCTCTCCTTGTGCTTCCTATCCTTGACATACCGGATTTGGCAAATAAGTCAACCACTACCTAAGGAAGGGTATCAATGTGACCAGTGACTGGCTGAGGGGTAGAGATGACCAAAGAGATGTGCAGAAGCTTGGTTACGGGGCCAGATTGCAGGACCAGTGCCCTTCGAACTTCCTCCTGTCTGCCGGATTCCCCAGAGCCTCTTCTGATTAAAAGGTTCATGGCACGGTCGTGCTCCAACAAGGACTCGCACCACGGTTACTTATCAGAAGACCACGAGCCCCTTCCTCAAGCACATTACGTTTAACGACCGTGCTGACGGTCTTCCTCCGATTATACTTAAAAGAAGAGGCGCAGGAGGTGGTTTGCCGGGCTCTGATCTTGGCAGTCATGGACTACTGACATGGCAGCTCGACTTTCGAACCTTTATGATCGTCTCAAGAGTTTGGACATTTGTGGACATTTTCAAAGAATCAAGGAGGGACCAAAAAGCATAATTTTTACAAGTCAAAAAGTCATAAGTTACTTACCGGTAACAGGATTTTTTGGAGACCATGACAGCACCACGAGAGAGGGGATCCGCCCACCAAGGACAGGAAACCTACAGGCTTAAAAGGGGGCGGCCCTCTCTCTCACCTCAGTTTGGATTACAGGGCATTGAGAGGACCACCAGGTTAGTAGACATAGCAAACAATCATAAAAATAATATTTTTATACAACACCACTAAGTGACAAAATTGTAATTAATAGATGAGGATTGCTCCCATAAAGTGAAGAGAGGGAATATAAGGGTGCTGTCATGGTCTCCGAAAAATCCTGTTACCGGTAAGTAACTTATGACTTTATCAGTCGACCATGAGAGCACGACGAGAGAATTGCAGAGATGAAAAAGTCTAGGGAGGGACCACAGCCTGGAGCACCCTTCTCCCAAATGTGAGGTCAGATGAAACACCCAAATCCAGTCTATAGTGCCTACAGAAGGTAGATGGAGAAGAACAGGTAGCAGCCTTACACATGTCTTCCATCGAGAAACCCGTCTTCTCCGCCCATGAGGTTACCACTGCTCAGGTAGAGTGAGCCTTCAACCCCTGTGGCGCTTCCTCACCGCTGGAGACATAGGCTAGGGTAGTAGCCTCCCTCATCCACCTAGCTATGGTGGACTTAGCAACCTTAAGCCCCTTCCTCAGCCCTTGGAAGGAGATAAACAAGGAACTATCTTTCCTGAAAGCCTTGGTCACCGAAAGGTACCTAATCACACATCTTCTTACATCTAAGGTATGGAATTCTGCCTCTTTTTGGTTACTTGGATTAAGATAGAACGAGGGTAGTATTACTTCTTGGAGTCTATGGAAACTGGAAACTACTTTAGGGAGATATGCTGGGTCAGTTCTAAGAATTATTCTATCGTCCAAGATCTGAGTGAAAGGTAGGGCTGAAGACAGAGCCTGGATGTCACTAACCCTTCTAGCTGATGTTAGAGCTATTAGAAGCGCTGTTTTAAGGGAGATGGACTTAAAGGATGCGGAATCTATTGGTTGTTCAAAAGGTGAACCAGTTAATGCTTTTAGAACTAAATTTAGATCCCAGGGTACTAAATTGCTTTTGATAACAGGCCTGGATCTAAACAAAGCTTTCATAAAGCGAGAAATCCAATAATTTCCAGCAAGGTCACAGTTATAGAGGGCACCTAAGGCGGAGACTTGGAATTTAAGGGTACTTGTTGCCAACCCCAACTCAAGGCCCTTCTGTAAAAATTCTAAAATTTTACCAATTGGCGTCCCCTCACCAACTGTAGAACCCAAGAAAGATAAAAAAAAAATTCCAAGTTCTGGCATAAATCCTGGTAGTGACAGGTTTTCTACTACGCATTAGTGTAGTCACTAGATCTCGGGAGAATCCTTTGCGTTCTAACAGAGACCTCTCAAGTTCCACACCGTCAAGTGGAGGCCAGGAGCTTGAGGATGGACTATTGGACCCTGGCTGAGGAGATCCGGAATATCGGGCAGGACCCAAGGATCAGAGATGGACATGTTCCTCAGGCATGAGAACCAGGGCCTCCTGGGCCAAAAGGGGGCGACCAGAAGTACCCTTGCCTTGTCCTCTCTGATCTTTCTTAGGACCATGGGAAGGAGATTCAATGGGGGGGAAAGGCATAGGCCAGACTGAAATCCCAAGTTATTTGGAGAGCGTCCACTGCCAGGGGGTTTTCTCTGGGATTTAGGGAGCAAAAGAGCTCTGTCTTTCGATTTAGCCTTGTGGCAAAGAGATCTACCACCGGAAGTCCCCATTTTCGGACTATTTGGGAAAAAATGTCCTGCTTTAGCCCTGCTTCAGAGAGAAACGGCTTAAGTAGTCTGCCTTTATGTTTTCTTTTCCTTTGATGTGGAGGGCCGTTAAGGAAAGGAGATGGCATTCCGAAATCAGATCAAGGATCCAGTTACTAGAAGAAATTTTTGTCCAGGCAGGTAAGAAGCCCAACAGCATCCCCCCTAACTGGGCTGCGAGTCATTGACTCGGTTTCCGGGGCCCTCGGTTAGAAGGAGTAGAGCAGAATAGGAGCTCTCTACCTTTCGGTCTGCGGTCTTCCCATTTCTCCTGACCCTTCTGCTGTCTTTTTCGTAGAAACCTTCTCCTATGGAAAGGACGTTTATAAGCGGGGATAGACAAGCTAGGGAAACCTTTCTTTTTGTCACTAGCTTTATCCAGAAGCTCGTCCAGAACAGGCCCAAAAAGATGCTCTCCTTCACATGGAATAGTAGAGTCTCGTTCTTGTCTGAATATCACCTGGCCAACATTTAAGCTACAAGGCTCTACAGGCTGAGTTGGACATGGCGGCTGACATCGCTGCCAATCTGACTGAATCCGCAGAGGCATCCACCAGGAAGGAAGCTGCCCCCTGTAGGAGTGACATATCTGATAAAATCTCCTTCCTGGGGGTGTTATTTCTCAGATGGGATTCAAGTTGGTCCAACCATATCATTAGGGACCTGGCGGTACAAGTAGCGGCAACAGCTGGTTTTAAGGCCCCCGCAGACGTTTCCCAGGTCCCTTTGAGAAAGGTGTCAGCTTTCCTATCCAAAGGGTCCTTAAGAGCCCCCATATCGTCAAAGGGGAGAGAGGATCGCTTAGCTATAGCCACATCTATTCTTGGGGCTTTCTCCCAGAAGGAAGAAGCTGAGTCTTCAAAGGGGTATTTTCTTTTAAAAAACGGAGGGAGAATACCCTTTCTCTCTGGCCTTTTCCATTCTCTATGTATCAAGTCCTGAAGTTTATCGTTAAAGGGAAAACTTCTTCTTTTCCTTTGCCCCAGCCCCCTGAACATTACGTCCTGGACTGATTTTTCCGGTCTGGCCTCTGTAATACCCATGGTTGACCGAATCGCTTTAATCAAACTATTAATTTCATTAAGTGGGAAACAATGCTGACCCTCACACCACTGTCTGAGGAAGTGGATGATGAAGAGGCTGAGTTGTCCAAGTCCAACTCATAAGGCAACGACAAGGAGTCATCAGGGGCTGGGGAGATCTCACGGTCTGTATCCACCTTTCCTTTAGTCTTTTTAGAGAGGATTTTACTAATTTCAGACTTGACCAAGGTTTTCAATCCTGAGGTAAAACTAGGGGTCTCCTCTGCTAGCGTCTCATTTATACAGGACTGACACAATTTTTTGGAATATGAGTCGGGAAGGACGGTGTTACACAATGCACATTGAAAATGCTTGGTCTTGGAGGTACACTTCTTCCCCTATTAAAAAAAGAAGGGATACTCCATTACCGAGTGAACTTTCTCAAAGATTACTTTCCCAGGTGGCTCAAAACGGCTGGTACCGATTTGGAGGAAGGACCCTTCTCAACTGGGGGATATTCCCTGGAGGCTGCAGATTAGTCCATCCTGCTGGAGCCGTGATGACTGGACTTAGACGCCGAACCTCGTTTTCCTGAGGACCGGGCATTACCAGTAACGCGAAGGCAATACACTTTTTGGAGCTCCCCAAACAGCCGCTGAGATGGTGGCGATGGCGGCTGCTGAACTTGCTGCTGCTGACTATCAGACTCCATGATAGGGAGAATGAAGCTGGGAAGCCCTGAACAGCGGTGCCTGGGCCAGTTAAATAGCACCTGTTCCACCCTTCAGCCACCTGACTTTAATCAAATATATCTCCCCTTTTTTTATTTTATTTTTTTAACTTTCCTACAGGGACGCCGCCACGGTTAATACCGCGCTTACACTTACAGTGCTGGCCACAAGTATTGGCACCCCTGCAATTCTGTCAGATAATACTCAGTGTCTTCCTGAAAATGATTGCAATCACAAATTCTTTGGTATTATTATCTTCATTTAATTTGCTTGCAAGGAAAAAACACAAAAGAGAATGAAGAAAAAATCAAATCATTGATCATTTCACACAAAACTCCAAAAATGGGACAGACAAAAATATTGGCACCCTCAGTCTAATACTTGGTTGCACAACCTTTAGCCAAAATAACTGCGAACAACCGCTTCTGGTAACCATCAATGAGTTTCTTGCAATGCTCTGCTGGAATTGTAGACCATTCTTCTTTGGCAAACGGCTCCAGGTCCCTGATATTTGAAGGGTGCCTTCTCCAAACTGCCATTTTGAGATCTCTCCACAGGTGTTCTATGGGATTTAGGTCTGGACTCATTGCTGGCCACCTTAGAAGTCTCCAGTGCTTTCTCTAAAACCATTTTATAGTGCTCTTGGAAGTGTGTTTTGGGTCATTGTCCTGCTGGAAGACCCATGACCTCTGAGGTAGACCCAGCTTTCTCACACTGGGCCCTACATTATGCTGCAAAATTTGTTGGTAGTCTTCAGACTTCATAATGCCATGCACACGGTCAAGCAGTCCAGTGCCAGAGGCAGCAAAGCAACCCCAAAATATCAGGGAACCTCCGCCATGTTTGACCATAGGGACCGTGTTCTTTTCTTTGAATGCCTTTTTTTTTTCCTGTACACTCTATGTTGATGCTTTTTCCCAAAAAGCTCTACTTTTGTCTCATCTGACCAGAGAACATTCTTCCAAAACATTTTAGGCTTTCTCAGGTACGTTTTGGCAAACTCCAGCCTGGCTTTTTCATTCTCGGGGTAAGAAGTGGGGTCTTCCTGGGTATCCTACCATACAGTCCCTTTTCATTCAGACGTCGACGGATAGTACGGGTTGACACTGTTGTACTCTCGGACTGCAGGGCAGCTTGAACTTGTTTGGATGTTAGTCGAGGTTCTTTATCCACCATCCGCACAATCTTGCATTGAAATCTCTCATCAATTTTTATTTTCCGTCCACATCTAGGGAGGTTAGCCACAGTGCCATGGGCTTTACACTTCTTGATGACACTGCGCACGGAAGACACAGGAACATTCAGGTCTTTGGAGATGGACTTGTAGCCTTGAGATTGCTCATGCTTCCTCACAAGTTGGTTTCTCAAGTCCTCAGACAGTTCTTTGGTCTTCTTTCTTTTCTCCATGCTCAATGTGGTACACACAAGGACACAGGACAGAGGTTGAGTCAACTTTAATCCATGTTAACTGGCTGCAAGTGTGATTTAGTTATTGCCAACACCTGTTAGGTGCCACAGGTAAGTTACAGGTGCTGTTAATTACACGAATTAGAGAAGCCTCACATGATTTTTCAAAGGGTGTCAATACTTTTGTCCACCCCCTTTTTTAGGTTTGGTGTGGAATTATATCCAATTTGGCTGTAGGCCAATTTTTTTTGTGTTTTTTTCATTGAAGACAAATTAAATGAAGAGAACAATACCAAAGAATTTGTGATTGCAATCATTTTCAGGAAGAAACTGAGTATTATCTGACAGAATTGCAGGGGTGCCAATACTTTTGGCCAGCACTGTAGATGCACGTGACCGGACTTCCGGGTCCCGGTCACGTGACCGCCCCAAGGCGCAGTGAGGTCATCGCACTACGACTTACAGGAGGAGGCCGGAAGTGCGCGCCCGCACGAGCCTCGCGCCGGGAAGTTCCAGTCGCCGCCACTCCAGGTAGGCTCTGCGAAGAGCTGTGCCTTTCCCAGATAGGGGTGCACCCGCATAGCAGACGCTGGAGCTGCCGATCCCAGATAGGGGCGCTGCTCAACAGCTGTCGCCATCCAGTTCTTCCACGAGCCTGCAATAGGTTCCCTCCATCAAGGACAGGAAACAAAACTGAGGCGAGAGAGAGGGCCGCCCCTTTTAAGCCTGTAGGTTTCCTGTCCTTGGTGGGCGGATCCCCTCTCTCGTGGTGCTGTCATTGTCGACCGGTAAAAATCATGAGGCCAATTACCACTTTGTAAAACTGCAATGTGTGCACTTGCCCTAAATGTCCTATAGGTGGGGGTAGGGAAGAGTCCCACATATGGGGGTGTCAGAACGACATCGTACCCTCTTTGGTCAATGGTTGCGTACATCTGCTTTAGACCCCAACAAGAATATTTCCATTTACTGACTGCAAACGGAGTTCATGAAAATGTTGAGGAATGAGTGTTAGAAACTTGAAGAGCTTCTTGTGATACAATGAGTAACTTTACAGATGGCTACAAAATTTCTTTAACAAGAATTGAAAATGACATCTACAGAATGGGAGGAATAGAACAAAGCAACAGGACGTGTGAAAAAGACTTGGGTATACTAATAGATCACAGACTGCACATGAGTCAACAGTGTGATGCAGCAGCAAAAAAGGCAAACAATTCTGGGTTGCATTAAAAGAAGCATAGTCTTCATCATGTGAAGTAATTATCCCCCTCCACTCCTCTTTGGTCAGACCTCATCTGGACACCGTGTCCAGTTCTGGGCGCCACATTTTAAAAAGGACATCGAAAAACTAGAGCAAGTTTAGAGAAGAGCTACCAGGATGGTGAGGAGTCTGCAAACTATGTCCTACGAGGAAAGTTTAAAGGAACTGGGAATGTTTAGCTTGTAAAAAAGAAGACTGAGAGGAGATTTAATAGCTGTCTACAAATATCTGAAGGGCTGTCACACTGTAGAGGGATCAGCTTTATTCTCATTTGCACATGGAAACACGAGAAGCAATGGAATGAAACTGAAAGGGAGAAGATACAGATTAGATATTAGAAAAAACTTTTTGACAGTGAGGGTGATCAATGAGTGGAACAGGCTGCCACGAGAGGTGGTGAGTTCTCCTTCAATGCTTCAATGGAAGTCTTCAAACAGAGGCTGGACAGACATCTGTCCAAGATGGTTTAGTGAATCCTGCATTGAGCAGGGGGTTGGACACTTTGACCCTGGAGGTCCCCTCCAACTCTAACAGTCTATAATTCTATGAATTGCCATGTTTGCTTCCACAACGTATAGTTGCCCATAGGTACATATAAGGCTCCATGGTACAGCCTCAGAGGAAATTAAAAATCTGCAAGCGTCGGGGACTCTGTATATCAGATGAGATTCAGGAGGATGAGAGGTGGAGAAGAAACTGCACTTTATCACCCCAAGTGGCACAATAATAAGCACCCGATTTACAACGCTGTATTAAGTTTCAGGCTCGCACATTGGGATCTGCAATATCCAACTCTTCTTACTAAATTAATCTTTGCACTTCAACAAATCACTATAATCCATCCTGAGTGCGCTGCCATCAAGCGACAGCTCACAGCAGAAGACGGGAAACAAAAAGTGGCGTTCAACCCCCAGAGACGACCTGGCCGATCTGTATGTGCCGGAGACAAAGGGATGGGACAGATGTGCGCTCAATGCCCCAATTCCTGCACCCAAAATAGCCAACATCTGCACATCCCAAGCTGCCATCCCATTACACAGACATATCAAGCCTTAAAGGGAATGTGTCAGCAGAAAATGACCTATTGTTTAAATTACATTTATATGTTTTTTTGTTTGTTTTTTTTTGTTTGTTTGTTTTAATTTTGCCGATTTTTTCTTCCGCATATCACGATCAGTATTAAAAATAGAAAGTTCAGGCTTTGCAATTTTCTCACCGACCGCTGGGGCTATTTTAGTCTCCTACTTCCAGTTGTTTCAGGAAATTAACAAGCACATTAGCAGCAATGATCAGACTCCAACCCGATCTTTTGTATTAAAGCATCAAATGAGCGTGTGCAAAGGTGATTGAGAAGGGACGGAGAGGAGGCTCAGCTGCACAGAGGTATTACCAGTCAGGGCCGGCTCCAGGTTTTTCTGGGCCCCGGGCGAAAGAGTCTCAGTGGGCCCCTTTAACACATACCACGATTCATGATGCAGAGATACCGCAGAGAAATATATATATATAGTACAAATCAAAGATTTCACTTACTACATTACATGAGCGATATCTATTGTAAATTCTACAATAGCTCAGAAACCGGCGAATCCTCATAGCGCACAGTGCAGACCGGACAGTATAGTCCTCCATACAGTATTATGGGCCCCATATATTGCTCCATGCAGAATACTGGCCCCCATATAACGCTCCATACAGGATACTGGCCCCCATATAACGCTCCATACAGGATACTGGCCCCTATATAACGCTCCATACAGGATACTGGTCCCCATATAACGCTCCATACAGGATACTGGTCCCCATACAACGCTCCATACAGAATACTGGCCCCCACATAATGCCCCATGCAGGATGTCACCTCTCCCCCCATATAATACCCCATGCAGGATGTCACCTCTCCCCCCCCATATAATGCCCCATGCAGGATGTCACCTTCCACCCCCCATATAATGCCCCATGCAGGATGTTACCTCCTCCCCATTTAATGCCCCATGAAGGATGTCACCCCCCCCCCATATAATGCCCCCCACACCCTCCCACCATATAATGCCCCATGCAGGATGTCACTTGTTCTCCCCCCCCCCGGGGCGCCCCATGTAATACCCCATGCAGGATGTCACTTGTCCCCCCCATGTAATACCCCATACAGGATGTCACTTGTTCCCCCGCCCCCACATATAATGCCCCATGCCTCCGTACATATAAAAAAAAAAAAAAAAAAAAAAATCGAATACTCACCTCACTTCTCACCTGCTGCTCCGGACCCCACACCCGCGCCGGCGTCTTCACGCCCAACGCTGCCTGTGACGGCTCAGGAGAGAGCGCGGTGTAAAGACGTCACCGCAAACCTCTGACCTAAGACCTCACAGTGCATCAGCCGCGGATGAGACCAGAGGTGCTGCGGAGGCACGGGGAGATGTAAGTATTGTGCGGGGCCCTGAGCAAGCGGGGGGAGCGGACTTTGACACAGGCACAGCACCGCTCATAGAGGTCCCATAGAGCGCCGGGGTGCCCGACGGTGAGTGGGCCCCCCCGCCTGCTTAGGGCCCCGGCACTTGCCCGGGTGCTGACACCTAGCCCTGTTACCAATCATTGTAATTCTGCCTCTGAGGATAAGGAAACTGCTGAAAACTCTTCCTGAAATGAGAGGTAGTACGAGTCTAACATTGGTCTCACGGACAGTATGAAAAATGCTATATATATATATATATATATATATATATATATATTTTTATTTTTTTTTTTTTTTTTTTTTTTTTTAAAGAACATGATATGTGCAAGAAAAAATCATCATTGCCAAAAATTAATAAATACACAAAAATAATATATTGAGAGTAAAAAGTTGGTTAAAAACAGAAACTGTTGATAAAGATCCAAATGATTTCATGGTTCTTGGCTGTAGCACTGTACATTTTAGAAGGGTGTATTCGTGTCACGTGTAGGACATCTTTTTTGGCTGCAGTTTTGGCACAAAATCTGAAAATTGTTTGAAAAAAAATTGTAACAAACAGCAATATGACCACGACTTGTCAATAATTTCTAATCTGCTTCTTCGAGGCGTTGTCCAGCCGAGTTAATGTTTCACCAAATACTTAGACTGGTGCAATACAAAGTGACTAATAACTATCATAGCACCTCCGCTCCTCAGACAGTCATTGTATCTTGGCTTCCACTGATTACATTTAGACAAGGACTTGTGACAGCGATTGCCTGCAGCCGTGACACCACTAGACCTATCGGACTCAAAAAAAAAAAAATGTGAAAACCAGTTTAAGTCACCAACAGACGGTGCAAAAAGTTGGACTTTTTCCTACAAGAAAAATTGGGAATTGAATGGGGTGCCATATTTTACAGGAAAAAAAAAATTCCCAAACTGGCAGCAAAACCAATTTGGTTCGTATTTGAGCTTACAGCCGTCAAGACGTCTCCTTTCTAAATGCTGCACTGAGGTAAATCACGGCCGCTCAACTTGATCTTCCAAAAATGAAGAGCCACCACCAGAAGTGTCCGACAGCGGCCCCTTCCTCTCTCCATGTACCGAGCACATGCTGACTCGGTTGTTCTGAGCATGTAATTGTATGGGGAGGTCAGATGAGATACATGTTGACTAAATGCTCGTCTGGCCAACAGCTATCTAATGTGTATTGACCCCTTAGAAGGTTATTCCTGTGTATAGAAGTTATCCCCTATCCGTAGGATGATATCTTGCCAACTGGCAGGGGTTCAACTGTTTGGATCCCGTGATCATGAGAACGGTGTCCCGTCAGAATGGAGCAGTGGCAGAGAATGGCACCAACGTTCTGCATGGGACTGCCTGAAAAAGCAAAGCGCGTTAACCATCTCTGGCCTTCTCATAGAGAATAATTGGAACGGTTGCTGCATTTATCCGGCAACGCTCCATCCAGGTGGCGCCATTCTTGGGATCAGTGGGAATCCCAGCAGTTGTGTTTGGGCTCCCCTGGTAAGGAGGGCAAGCCTCAGGTCTAGGTGGGCATACGGACCCCAGGCGTTGGTGCAGCAAGCAGGAAGGCACGTGAGAAGCAAGGACTTGACACACTCAGGAATCTTGGGAGCAGGACAGATGCAGTGGAATTCAGGAGGGATGGAAATTAAAGTATGGGGTGCACAGAAGGTGGAGTACCCCAGACAGAGGTCTAGAGACTCAATCCTAAAACACAAGTGGCTGTCCTAATGGGCCTTCAATAGAATTAGTGATATAACGTCACTGAGCCACGCCGGGCAACCTACAAACCCGACGTGGAGCACAACAGAGAGCAGTGGATCAAGGTAAGGGAAGCAAAGCCCAGGATAGATGTGTAACAAGTCGAAACCCCACTGATCAGCGAGATATTACCTAGCCTACAATAGGTATTAACATCTATACATGGGAGTAACCCTTGGAAAGCCAAGAAAGAAAGCCACAGAAAAACTATGTATCACGCGTCAAAGAAATTGCTTCCCTCAGCTCGTCAAAAAGAAGTACAATTAACAACCGGACGGTCCAATCATCTCTAGGCTATCATCCTTATTAACTACAGTCTGTATTACTTTGGTACATGCTGGATTTCCAAAAAAAAAAAAACAAAAACCAGAGCTTGCAAGAGTGGTCATCCATTTTGCCCACATACCGGGAATATTTTGAACTTTTCGTATTGCTATTTTTCCCTGTAGCTCTGGGACCACAAAAGTCAGGATTTAGTGCAATAAGTCTTAACCAGCTCCCACAATGGTTGAAGGCAATGCGTGGATTTATTGCATTTTTTTTTTTTTAATATGCAAGCAATGCTGCATCCATGGCTGCCGATTTGCTGCCTCTCGCCTGTCTACATCAGTGTGAGAATCCCCCCTCTTTTTCACAATTTCTTGCAGTCTTTTATCACGCAGGTTATGATACCAGTGCCGGAGGTGTGATTTCTCTAAATCCGCTTTTATTGCTTCTCCTCCGGCCTTGACCTTCATTTCGGATGCACACGAGGAGCTTGTGTTTCAGTGATTATCTGCAGTGTAAGGCGAGACTACAGAGGTGCCATCTTCAGCTTGCGATACGACTTGAAAGAGACCCCAAGGGGGTATAAATGGGTCACTGCAGCCGCACTCGACGTTAGTCTGGGACACAAACACATTCAAGAACAGTGTGAGAGCGATGCGGCACAGGGAGGGAGCGATAAACAGGAAAAGCGGCCAAACGCGCAGCGGCACGCCATCCCTCCCCACTCCACCACCTCATTGATTTCATCGGAGAGGGATTACTATGACTTAACCTATATTTTGGCTTAAAGACTTCTCCCCCCTTTGCATTGGTGAACCACGTGCCGGATCCTGATGACGAGAGGGGGATTTAACGGCGAGGATTTTACGCTTTTGCAGACAGTGAACGTTTGTGGCCACTTAAATCTTATTCTTTTTCCTTAATGCCTGTGCCTCGAAGACACTTATACAGTGACAATCTGAGGTTTACCGAGAGCCGAGGGAGGACGCACCTGCTCAAACTGTTTTCTACAACCACAAGCAGCGCCGAGTCTGTTTTATGTGCGCGCAGCTGACGAGGAGTCACACTGAGAACATTCTGAGCGGAAGAATCTGGAGCACCGGCGGCCCGATTCTGGAAATGTCATCCTTAATACTGCGCAGCTTCTTCACTTTTATGTAAATAAAGTTTACACATTTATGTTCTGCAACTTTCCGATGTGCTCGCTGCATCAGCTCCAGACCTCATCTAAACTCTCTGCTTGCTGTCAGCAGGTGGAACACACCCAGAAGATGCATGCCTTCGACATATGTCTCCGGATAGACATACGGCGCTTTGCATTGCCCAAAACTATCCGTGTATATAAAAAAATAATAGTCGGTGATCTAGTTTTCTTATTATATCTAGGGATCCCTCTGTCCGACCGGGGCTGTTTGGACACTTTCGGCCACTGTTGGAAAATGCGGGCCTTTGGAAAAGTTTGACTTATGTTCCAGGAGTGGGGATGAGCGGACCTGTGCAAGTTGGGGTTCTGGTACCTGACCTTTATGCCAAAGTTTGGTTACCAGAACTGTACCCGAACCCCATTGAAAAGAATGGAAACCCGAACTTTTGATCTGGAAAATATATATTACACACACAGTACAGACCAAAAGTTTGGACACACCTTCTCATTTACAGATTTTTCTGTATTTTCATGACTGTGAAAATTGTATATTCACACTGAAGGCATCAAAACTATGAATTACCACATGTGGAATTATATACTGAACAAAAAAGTGTGAAACAACTGAAAATATGTCTTATAGTCTAGGTTCTTCAAAGTAGTAGTTTAAATCTTTAAATAAGAAGATGTGTCCAAACTTTTGGTCTGTACTGAGTAATATATATATATATATATATATATATTTATTTATTTTTTATTTTTTTAATTTTTCCTCATCTTTACTTATCCAAATGTTTTAGACGGATTCATGAAATGTGACTTATTAGAATGTCGCCTTTTTGGGGAGAGTGGGGGGTGACAGATCTCACTCCATTCTCCCCCTGAAGTATGGTGTCATAAGTAGTTTTCAATATGGCACATTTTTGAGACCTTTTTAAAGGATTTGTGACTTTGGTGGCAAAAAAAGTTGCACAAACTGGTCAAAGGCAAAACTAAAAACAATTTGGTGAAAAAAAAACACAGAAGCAAATACTACAAAAAAAAAAAAAAGAATTGACTTAAATAAAATCACAAATGATGATTCCGACCATCTGTGTGGACTTTTTAGAACATTACACATTCATCATAGTCTATGGCGCATAGATCCCCAGTAGTGTTGAGCGAGCGTGCTCATTTAACCCTTTAAACGAGCACGCTCAGGGACTCGCCAAGTACTTTCAGCGTGCTCGGCATTTCCTTAACAGCCGCCGCGGCTGCATCTGTTAGACAGCTGTGACACATGCAGGGATAGCCTGCCGCAACACGCTCGCTCAACACTAATCCCGAGTAATAAACCCTTTCTGCACCGCGATCGACGTAGACAAAGGTGTCACCCAAGAGCCGGCACTGGCACTGGCACTGCCACTGGCTGTCCGCCTGAAGACCAAAACAAATGCTCTCCATAGACATAGAGCCATATGACACATTAGCAGATGGTAGAGAATAAAACACATTTTATGCAATAGTATGTGACACAAACTGGTTTTAAAACAAAAAAGTTGTAAAAAAAAAAAAAAAAAAAAAGGTAAAAAAATAAAGAATTAACTATGCAAGAATAAAGTACATACCGGGTGTCCTGTATCTGAATGTGGCGGCCGTAGTCTAGGCGGGTGGATATTCACCAGCACCAATAAGGGACTCAGTAAATCTTTGTGGGTGGAAAAAAGTATTATACAGCCACTCGGATATTGATTTTCACAGCAAGTACACTAGTCTCATTCGGTCTAATAGATTTAGTACATACAGACTATTGTTAAATCAAGTGACAGGGCTCCTTTAAGGTGTAAGATCATTATTTTTACTTTTCTTTCCCAGTTATTAGCCATCTGAAGAGCTGAACTAATGCGGTAAATAAAAAAAAAATCATTGGGATTACAAGGCAGAAACAATATCTGTAGCGCTACCTTTCTTAGAAATCAGCGGATTTATTGCTCTCGATAAGACACTTGTGCGAGCCGTATTCTGCCCTTCGCACATAAGCCGGGGTGTACTTATAATAGGGCCTCTGATTATGTAATGTCATCGTACATAGACGGGGAAGAAGAAAAAAAAAAGTACATAAGTGAAAGAAAATGAGTGCAACAAACTCCGAAAATACCAGCCGTCTGCGGAGGAGACTTGGGGCTCTGCCAGAAATCTAATTGGCTAAATATTCCCGTTACCGGAGAGCGGCTCGTATCTCGGTGATTAGATCAACATCATCTACGGCGGCACGCTGATTCTTATATTGATGGAGACAGATATTTTATCAGAACTTCTTTCCTACAACAGCTGTTAATGACACAGACTGATCGAACAGACAGAAAGTGGAGCGGAAGAACTGAGCAGTCGGCCATCGACAAGAGCGGGGAGACGAGAAGCAGCAGAGCGGGTGTAAGAATGCAGAACTAAGACTGTAAGGGGCTCCCACACCTCTAATGGCGCCCCCTATAGTGCATGCTGGGTCCTGTGTTATCTACTGTATATAGAGGGGTTATCAGTCATTGTACAGGAGGAGGAGGAGGTGAGCTGTGACATCATCTATTGTGAATGGTGGATCCTGTGTTACCTGCTGTATATAGAGGGGTTATCAGTCATTGTACAGGAGGAGGAGGTGGTGAGCTGTGACATCATCTATTGTGAATGGTGGATCCTGTGTTATCTACTGTATATAGAGGGGTTATCAGTCATTGTACAGGAGGAGGAGGAGGTGAGCTGTGACATCATCTATTGTGAATGGTGGATCCTGTGTTACCTGCTGTATATAGAGGTGTTATCAGTCATTGTACAGGAGGAGGAGGTGGTGAGCTGTGACATCATCTATTGTGAATGGTGGATCCTGTGTTATCTACAGTATATAGAGGGGTTATCAGTCATTGTACAGGAGGAGGAGGGGGTGAGCTGACACATCTATTGTGAATGGTGGATCCTGTGTTATCTACTGTATATAGAGGGGTTATCAGTCATTGTACAGGAGGAGGAGGTGAGCTGTGACATCACCTATCTGCCTTGTTGAGATACATTAGATCAATGTCTGTAGTGGGTTATTGTACTATATGATTTTCTTCCTGTTGCTTTTCTTTAATTTTTGTCAAAACATGAAATTCAACTAAATATTGCTTAAAAAAAACACAACTAAGAAATCTACTGTTGTCTGTGGTCGATATTGAGTGCGCTGTACCTACAGCGATGTGACCAGGCAGGAGCGGCTCAGATCAGAGGCAATAAAATGTCTAAATCTGGCTTCAGACGTCGCCGTCTTCTCCAGTGTCAATAAACCACATCACACTTTTAATAAATGGAATCAATGAATGCGTCGAAGAAACAAAATTATTACTTCAGCAACTTGATATTTAACTTTCACTGGAAACAAGGCAGCCATCGCTGAATCTTTTTTAAATCAATCGCAAGAAAGGTCTTCAGCTTCTGCAGCAGCGATGTCTAGATAGATGTCATTTATAATCTGACCGCAACACCTGACAATCCATAATCCAAGATGAACGGACAGAACAGGTGAAGAGGTCAAGGTGGAAGAGCCAGCAAGAAATGATGAAGCTTGGAAACTTAACGGGCGGCTTATGCCCAGTGTTAGCTCATATTGCTAATATTTCAATTAAATGAGTTCTCCACTATTGATGAATCTGAATAGAGTTCACTGCGGCAATGAGAACGTTTGTGACATCTCACTTAACTACACATATGAAAGCACCAAGGATAGAACACCATTTTAAGAACCCTTAAGACACTCTCCCTCCCTCCCCGCACGTCGGGATCGACCCTCTCCCTCCCTCCCCGTCGGCATCGACCCTCTCCCTCCCTCCCCGCCCGTCGGCATCGACCCTCTCCCTCCCTCCCCGCCCGTCGGCATCGACCCTCTCCCTCCCTCCCCGCCCGTCGGCATCGACCCTCTCCCTCCCTCCCCGCCCGTCGGCATCGACCCTCTCCCTCCCTCCCCGCCCGTCGGCATCGACCCTCTCCCTCCCTCCCCGCCCGTCGGCATCGACCCTCTCCCTCCCTCCCCGCCCGTCGGCATCGACCCTCTCCCTCCCTCCCCGCCCGTCGGCATCGACCCTCTACCTCCCTCCCCGCCCGTCGGCATCGACCCTCTCCCTCCCTCCCCGCCCGTCGGCATCGACCCTCTCCCTCCTTCCCCGCCCGTCGGCATCGACCCTCTCCCTCCCTCCCCGCCCGTCGGCATCGACCCTCTCCCTCCCTCCCCGTCGGCATCGACCCTCTCCCTCCCTCCCCGCCCGTCGGCATCGACCCTCTCCCTCCCTCCCCGCCCGCTGGGATCGACCCTCTCCCTCCCTCCCCGCCCGCTGGGATCGACCCTCTCCCTCCCTCCCCGCCCGCCGGGATCGACACTCTCCCTCCCTCCCCGCCGGGATCGACACTCTCCCCACCCTGCCCGCCGGGATCGACCCTCTCCCTCCCTCCCCGACGGGATCGATACTCTCTCCACCCCGCCCGCCGGGATCGACCCTCTCCCTCCCTCCCCGCCCGCTGGGATCGACCCTCTCCCTCCCTCCCCGCCCGCCGGGATCGACACTCTCCCTCCCTCCCCGCCGGAATCGACACTCTCCCCACCCTGCCCGCCGGGATCGACCCTCTCCCTCCCTCCCCGACGGGATCGATACGCTCTCCACCCCGCCCGCCGGGATCGACCCTCTCCCTCCCTCCCCGCCGGGATCGATACTCTCCCTACCCGGCCAGCCGGGATCAACACTGCTAGAGGCCACTGGGATTTTATAAGGCACTAGATTCCAGACTAGGGCACTAGGATGTTCTGGTTCTCAAAATCATTGTCTCCAACCATTCTCCCACTGGTTGTCACCTTCATTTTACACCAAGCAAAGGTCATTTTAGTTTGAGAAGTTTTGGCTTCAAAGGAGAGATTGATGCCCATACACAAGCATCACATCCAACACTGTTCAGTCAGAGCCCAAGCCTTATTTGTTAACTTGAGAATCACAATATAAAATATAAAGTGGGCTCCATACTGATGACTTTGATCAATATTACATATTAAATAGGTATTTTAGTACAAAAAAATGCAGAACTGGAAATACTAATTATCTAGATCGCTGGGGGTTCCAGCAGTCACATGCCCATCAATCAGACATTTATAGCGTATCAAATTGATATGCAATGCTATAGGTCGGGAAAACCCCTTTAATTACGCTCATGATATTAGTTTTTCATTTTCCATTTTATTATTTTTCATCCTTCAAATGTAATTCTTCATAACTAAATCGCATTTTGCAGCACAAAAATATATAAATCATCGTAATTATATGTAATGATGATCATCAACTTCAAAAGAAGCTGGCAAAAAATAAAATAATGAAAATTTGCCAGAATTAGATTTCACTATTAGCTTCCAACTAATATGCAAAACTGTTCGCTCTATTTTGCTCAATTACTTCATGTAAATATCTGCAATGTAAAAGACACGATTTGTTCTAGACTGGAGATGTTAGATGCGCTTAATCCAAACCAACATTTATCCCCTTTCCCAATAGAGGGACGCTCTTTTGGTCTATGGGGTGACCATAACCCTATGGATCAGTTTCACCTATCTGCCGGGCAAGAGGAGTGCTGAAATGCAATGCAAAATCCGACTTTAGCACAACTTCCAGCGATGGCAGAATATTTGCAATCCAATACATAGAGGAGACCAAAGCCATTGAACAAATGGATTTCCCTACTCACCTCTATTTTTGGGGTTGTGTGCATTTAAATACCCTATTAGTAGGGATAAGCGTTCCTGTGGAGGTTTGGGTTCTGGTAACCGACCCGAACTTTACTCCAAAGTTTGGTTCAGGTACCAGAACTGTACCCGAATTATAACCTGAACCCGAACCCCATTCAACACAATGGGGACCCAAACTTTGGAGCAGGAAATCTCTCTCTCTTCCCCCAGAACTCCGGACATTAAAATGGACTTCCGGGAGAAGTCCATGTTCGGAGTTTAGCACCGGAAACTAAGTACGAACTCCGAACTATTAACTGTGTATTCGCTCAGTTCTAGCTATTAGGAAAAAGTGGGGTCTAAACTTTGGCCCCTCATCCCTCATAGTCTGGCCCCAAACATCCATCCATAGACAAGCAGTCCTGGGCGGCAGGGTGGCTCAATGCTTAGCTGTGTTGCATTACAGCACTGGTGTGCGGGGACCTGAAGCCCACCCATGGGCGTCATCTTTATGGAGACTGTATTCTTTCCCCTCTGGAAATGCAGATATCTTCCCACTCTGTGTACAGAACTGCAGAATAATTTGGCGCTATATAAATTAGTAGAAAAAATAACTATGTAATGCTTCATTTCCCCTGTGGGGGTGCTGCAGAGGAACTGCACACTAGTTGACAGGTTCCATCATCATTTAAGCTGATCATTTGGAGCAGCAATCACTGATCAGCTAATCATCAAAGAACCCATAAGGAAACGAGGATAAACTCTTATGTCAAGCAATTTACACTAATGGTCCAGCCTCTGTACTGGAATTTATCTTACTAAATGGACTGTGCAGGACCACACTGATAGGGGTCCGACTTCCGACACCCCCAGTAATCCAGCTTCCAGATGTACATAATGTACAGCCTGGACACCACGGCTTCATTCAGTCTGTAGTAGTCCATCTCCGCTCCTGCAGCTCAGCTCCTATTAATGCGAATAGAAGAGCCACAACACAGTGAACAGAGCCGTAGTGTTTGGCTCCATACACTGTTTATGTCTGGAGGCCACAAGCTAAGTGGTGGCGGTGCCCGAGGTCGGACCTCCACCGGTTTGATAATGTATCCTAAGAAAAGGTGATCAAAATCTTAAATCTGGAAAAATCCCTTTGAAGTGTTGTTCTCATGATCTCCCTGCAGGAGCACGCCGCTCCTCTGCCTTCCAGCTTCCTGCTTCCTGGAGGACTGTTGTGCTCCTGATGATTGACAGTTTGGACCAGCGGCATTGTCACACAGAATGGTCCAATCTGTGCACTTTCCATTGCTGCCTGCAAACAGTTTTTCCTCTTATGCAACAGAGGACTGAAGAGATCCGGCTGGCTCCAGAAAAGCGCTTACAAGCTCTATATTTCGCTCCTTGCCTAGAACACCAGCCATCTTTGATAGCCTGCATCGGTGGCCGGTAACCTAGGCAGTAAACACAAACTCCCTACAATCTTGAGAACGGAGACGATTTTTAATAAAAGGTAAATTGTAAAGTTGATTGTTTTTACAAGCACTTTGCAATTTTTCTCAATTACGATTATGAGAAAACCCTTTTGAAGTGTAAATACAGAAAATCCCAAATCTTTAACCACAGTAAATCATTTAATGCAGGAGTGTTTTCCATTCTCTACCCAGTAGGAGCGTTTCTTCCTTCTCTGCTCACTAATCTCTTCTGCTCGCTGACAAGCAAAAGCAGAGGAAGACAAGTAGGGGATGTAGCGATTCTTACATGGTGGAGCGTAGGCCAGTAAATAACTCCAGAAAGCAGTATTTATGATCATGAGGCGTGCCCCGAGACTTCTGATACACATATAGATTACCCCTTAAATTATAACCTGGGAAAAGGGTTACTATAAAGCAAACCACTGGTGCGATGGCCGAACATTCAATCTGCAGACTTAAAGGGGACCCGTCGGCTCGGCTAACATTTGTGTTCCTCTGTGATTCCTTGTAGAACATTTTTATCAATAAACAACTGGGAGTTGCCATTCTCCTTGTCAAAGGGGCAAGTCTTTGCAGTCTGCACAGACTGGACAGTTATAGAAAGTGGGCGGACACGGCCGCAACTAATAGTAATAACAACAATCAGTATTCAATTTATTTAAAAATTCGTACTAGGAACAGCAGGAGCCATTTAATAAGGAGGCAAGTAGAATAGAAAAAAAGACAATGACACTGGCATCATACTGTGTGGAGAGGCCATTGGGGAGTGCTATACTGTATGCGAGGGGCTTTTGTGTGACCTGCTGGGGGCATCATAATGTGAGTGGGGATATTATACTGCATATGGGTAAAGTTCTGTGGGGTCATCATACTGTCGGATAGTGGCACTGTAGGGGCATCTTACCGTATGTTTGGAACATTATACTGCATGTGGGTAATGTTCTGTGGGGTCGTCACGCTGCGCGCCACAAGCGTCACACTGCACGGACATATTGTGCTCTCCTGAGAAAATTATGTTATGTATATAACTTGCAAAAACAGATTTATCCATCTTGAGACTGCATAGGAGTCTCTAGATGATGCTTTCTAGGTGGAGTGGGACACTCTTGGAAAATATAGTCTAGAGGGAGAACTGAAAGGAAATTTGGTTATAAAGAAGTTTAAACGATTTTTCAGAAGAGAGATAAGAGTTACAGACCCTGATGTCAAAATGCGCTCACTGGCGCCTTTCTGAAGTCCACTATGCACTGTGATACACAGAGGCTGTAGAAACCAAAAAGATCCAATTATTTTAGTAAAGTCATATGGCAAAAATTATTTTTAGCGAAAAAATACATGCATTTAAGGAAAAAAACAAAAACTTACAAGGTTAAACTACGGTTTAAAGACGTTATCCCTTTTCAAAAATTATTGTTCCAAAGGCTCAGAGGAAAAAAAGAACAAACTGGGCTATCACTCCCCATCCTGAGGTCCAACGCGGTGTCTCTGCTGCTGCTCCGATACTTGTGTACAATCTGCAGTAGCGACGTCACATTGATAGCTCTGCAGCCAATTACTGAGCTTAGAGATAGGCTACAGTGCTGCTGATGTGATATCAGTCACCACTGCAGACAATCACCTAAGCAGGCATTGTTGGACCCCAGGAGGGTGAGCAACAGCTCAGTTTGGAGACCTAGGGAAATCATTTTTGAAAAAGAAGACAACCCCTTTGAAAGCAGCACAAGGCATAAAGTAAAATTGTAGAGCTAATATTTCTTTTTAATATTAGAATATTTTTACAAGTTTATCCTGACATTAGCTTCACTCCATAAAGAAGTTATTTATGAGCGCCAGAAATTATTCAGCCAAGAGAAAACAAAAAAAACTCCTTCTTATCAAAGCAACTCTGTAAAGAACTGATGAAAGAAACATCTAAACTGCATTCTAGCATAGGCTATAAAAAAGTAAAAATGTTCTGTACGAGGCGACCTGTTACATCCCCTCTAAACATTCCACCTCTTTACTAAATTTAACTACCGTATGTTTCTCATGCTGTAAGAAATGTATAAATGGCTTCTTTGATTTTCATAGCTACCTTGTTTCTTGGCAACAAAGTGTTTCGGTCGGTCATCCCAACTTGTTCTTCCATCTACGTTTATTGTATATTACTGTCATGATTACATTAATATCTGAACTATTAACTGAACGGTTCCCAATGTGCCGCCGGGAACAAGAGGTGCTGTGATAGATTTTGTTAAGTATCTGCAGGTACAGTAGGTCTCGAGACTCGTTTGTTTAATGAGCACAGAATCTTACGAAAAATGTTTTTATATGTATACAGTTGAAACCAAAACTTTACATACATTATATAAATAGACAAAAATGCATGTTTTCCTCAATCTCAATGAGAGAGAGAGACAGAGACAGAGAGAGAGAGAGAGAGAGAGAGAGTGTGAGTGTGAGTGTGAGTGAGAATGTTTTCAGGCATTTTTATTTCTAACTGCAAAGTCAAAAGTTTCCATACATTTCATTAGTATTTGGTACCATTACCCTTAAACTGAATGACTTGGGTCAGACGTTTGGGATCTCCTTCCACAGCTTCTCACAATAGTTGGTCGGAATTTGGGTCGATTCCTCCCGACAAAACTCGTGTAACTGATCCAGGTTTGTAGGTCACCTTGCTCGCAGCCTTTTCAGCTTTGTCCATAAATTTTCAATAGGATTGAGATCAGGGATTTGTGATGGCCACTCCAAAACATGGACTTTGTTATCCTTAAGCTACTTTGTTATCATTCTGGCAGTATGCTCCGGGTCATTGTCCATTTGGAAGATCCATTTCCACCCAAGCTTTAACTTCCTGGCTGATGTCTTGAGATGTTGCTTCAGTATTGCCGCATAATCTTCTTTTCTCATGATGCCAAATATGTTGTGAATTGCAAAACAACCCCAGAACATGATGCTGCCACCCCGTGTTTCACAGTTGGGATGGTGTTCTTAGGCTTCAAAGCTTCTCTTTTTCCTCCAAACGTAACGATGGTCATTATGCCCAAAAAGTTCAATTTTAGTTTCATCAGACCAAACGACAGGTCTCCAAAGATAAAAGTCTTTGTTCCTGTGTGCATTTGAAAACATTAATCTGGCTTTTTTATGTTTCTTTTGGAGTAATGGCTTTTTCCTGGCAGAATTGCCTTTCAGCCCATGTTGATACAGTACTCATTTCACTGTAGATATTGACACAATCTTGCCAGCTTCCGCCATCATCTTTACAAGGTCTTTTGCTTTTGTTCTTGGGTTGATATGCCGACCAAAGCAAATTCATCTCTGGGACACAGAATCAGTCTCCTTCCTGAGCGGTATGATGGCTGGACATTCCCATCTAGTTTGTACTTGCGTATAATTGTTTATACAGATGAACGAGGCAACTTCAGGTATCTTGAAATTGTACCCAAGGATGAGCCAGACTTGTGCAAGTCCACAACTCTCTTCCTGATATCTTGGCTGATTTCTTTAGACTTTCCCATGATAATACACAAAATAGCAGTGTGTTTCAGGTGTGCATTAAAATACATCCACAGACGGGTCTCTAACTCAGATATTGTCAAAAAACATGCATATGGTTTCTTTTTATAGTGTATATAAACTTCTCGTTTTGAATGAATGAATGAATGAATGTATATACACTGCTCAAAAAAATAAAGGGAACACTCAAATAACACATCCTAGATCTGAATGAATGAAATATTCTCACTGAATACTTTGTTCTGTACAAAGTTGAATGTGCTGACAACAAAATCACACAAAAATCATCAATGAAAATCACATTTATTAACCTATGGAGACCTGGATTTGGAGTCACCACCAAAACTAAAGTGGAAAAACACACTACAGGCTGATCCAACTTTGATGTAATGTCCTTAAAACAAGTCAAAATGAGGCTCAGTATTGTGTGTGGCCCCCACGTGCCTGTATGACCTCCCTACAATGCCTGGGCATGCTCCTGATGAGGCTGAGTATTGTGTGTGGCCTCCACGTGCCTGTATGACCTCCCTACAACGCCTGGGCATGCTCCTGATGAGGCTGAGTATTGTGTGTGGCCTCCACGTGCCTGTATGACCTCCCTACAATGCCTGGGCATGCTCCTGATGAGGCTGAGTATTGTGTGTGGCCTCCACGTGCCTGTATGACCTCCCCACAACGCCTGGGCATGCTCCTGATGAGGCTGAGTATTGTGTGTGGCCTCCACGTGCCTGTATAACCTCCCCACAATGCCTGGGCATGCTCCTGATGAGGCTGAGTATTGTGTGTGGCCTCCACGTGCCTGTATGACCTCCCTACAGCGCCTGGACATGTTCCTGATGAGGCTGAGTATTGTGTGTGGCCTCCACGTGCCTGTATGACCTCCCTACAACGCCTGGGCATGCTCCTGATGAGGCTGAGTATTGTGTGTGGCCTCCACGTGCCTGTATGACCTCCCTACAACGCCTGGGCATGCTCCTGATGAGGCTCAGTATTGTGTGTGGCCTCCACGTGCCTGTATGACCTCCCTACAACACCTGGGCATGCTCCTGATGAGGTTGCGGATGGTCTCCTGTGGGATCTCCTCCCAGACCTGGACTAAAGCATCCGCCAACTCCTGGACAGTCTGTGGTGCAACGTGACGCTGGTGGATGGAGTGAGACATTAGGTCCCAGATGTGCTCAATCGGATTCAGGTCTGGGGAACGGGCGGCCAGTCCATAGCTTCAATGCCTTCATCTTGCAGGAACTGCTGACACACTCTAGCCACATGAGGTCTAGCATTGTCCGGCATTAGGAGGAACCCAGGGCCAACCGCACCAGCATATGGTCTCACAAGGGGTCTGAGGATCTCATCTCGGTACCTAATGGCAGTCAGGCTACCTCTGGCGAGCACATGGAGGGCTGTGCGGCCCTCCGAAGAAATGCCACCCCACACCATTACTGACCCACTGCCAAACCGGTCATGCTGAAGGATGTTGCAGGCAGCAGATCGCTCTCCACGGCGTCTCCAGACTCTGTCACGTCTGTCACATGTGCTCAGTGTGAACCTGCTTTCATCTGTGAAGAGCACAGGGCGCCAGTGGCGACTTTGCCAATTCTGGCATTTGGGGCAAATGCCAAGCGTCCTGCACGGTGTTGGGCTGTGAGCACAACCCCCATCTGTGGACGTCGGGCCCTCATACCACCCTCTTGGAGTCGGTTTCGAACCGTTTGTGCAGACACATGCACATTTGTGGCCTGCTGGAGGTCAATTTGCAGGGCTCTGTCACTGCTCCTCCTGTTCCGCCTTGCACAAAGGAGGAGGTAGCGGTCCTGCTGCTGGGTTGTTGCCCTCCTATTGCTCCCTCCACATCTCCTGCTATCTGCTCCATGCTCTGGACACTGTGCTGACAGACCGCTACCCTTCCTGCCACAGCTCGCACGGATGTGCCATGCTGAATGAAGTGCACTACCTGAGCAACTTCTGTGGGTTGTACTGTAGACACCGCCTCATGCTACTGTACCTCTAGGGGTGAGCGCAATGGCAAAATGAAAAAGTGACCAAAACAACAGCCAAAAAGGATGAGAACATAGAAATGGCTTGGGGACATCACCTGCAGAACCCCTCCTTTATAGGGGGTATCTTGCTAATTGCCTATCATATGTGTATACAGTACAGACCAAAAGTTTGGACACACCTCATTTAAAGATTTTTCTGTATTTTCATGACTATGAAAATTGTACATTCACACTGAAGGCATCAAAACTATGAATTAACACATGTGGAATTATATACTTAACAAAAAAGTGTGAAACAACTGAAAATATGTCTTATATTCTAGGTTCTTCAAAGTAGCCACCTTTTGCTTTGATGACTGCTTTGCACACTCTTGGCATTCTCTTGATGAGCTTCAAGAGGTAGTCACCAGAAATGGTCTTCCAACAATCTTGAAGGAGTTCCCAGAGATGCTTAGCACTTGTTGGCCCTTTTGCCTTCTCTCTGCGGTCTAGCTCACCCCAGACCATCTCGATTGGGTTCAGGTCTGGTGACTGTGGAGGCCAGGTCATCTGGCGAAGCACCCCATCACTCTCCTTCTTGGTCAAATCGCCCTTACACAGCCTGGAGGTGTGTTTGGGGTCATTGTCCTGTCGAAAAATAAATGATGGTCCAACTAAACGCAAACCGGATGGAATAGCATGCCGCTGCAAGATGCTGTGGTAGCCATGCTGGTTCAGTATGCCTTCAATTTTGAATAAATCCCCAACAGTGTCACCAGCAAAGCCCCCCCACACCATCACACCTCCTCCTCCATGCTTCACGGTGGGAACCAGGCATGTAGAGTCCATCCGTTCACCTTTTCTGCGTCGCACAAAGACACGGTGGTTGGAAGCAAAGATCTCAAATTTGGACTCATCAGACCAAAGCACAGATTTCCACTGGTCTAATGTCCATTCCTTGTGTTCTTTAGCCCAAACAAGTCTCTTCTGCTTGTTGCCTGTCCTTAGCAGTTGTTTCCTAGCAGCTATTTTACCATGAAGGCCTGCTGCACAAAGTCTCCTCTTAACAGTTGTTGTAGAGATGTGTCTGCTGCTAGAACTCTGTGTGGCATTGACCTGGTCTCTAATCTGAGCTGCTGTTAACCTGCGATTTCTGAGGCTGGTGACTCGGATAAACTTATCCTCAGAAGCAGAGGTGACTCTTGGTCTTCCTTTCCTGGGGCGGTCCTCATGTGAGCCAGTCTCTTCGTAGCGCTTAATGGTTTTTGCAACAGCACTTGGGGACACTTTCAAAGTTTTCCCAATTTTTCGCACTGACTGACCTTCATTTCTTAAAGTAATGATGGCCGCTCGTTTTTCTTTACTTAGCTGCTTTTTTCTTGCCATAATACAAATTCTAAAAGCCTATTCAGTAGGACTATCAGCTGTGTATCCACCAGACTTCTGCACAGCACAACTGATGGTCCCAACCCCATTTATAAGGCAAGAAATCCCACTTATTAAACCTGACAGGGCACACCTGTGAAGTGAAGACCAATTCCGGTGACTACCTCTTGAAGCTCATCAAGAGAATGCCAAGAGTGTGCAAAGCAGTCATCAAAGCAAAAGGTGGCTACTTTGAAGAACCTAGAATATAAGACATATTTTCAGTTGTTTCACACTTTTTTTGTTAAGTATATAATTCCACATGTGTTAATTCATAGTTTTGATGCCTTCAGTGTGAATGTACAATTTTCAAAGTCATGAAAATACAGAAAAATCTTTAAATGAGAAGGTGTGTCCCAACTTTTGGTCTGTACTGTATATATATACACACACACACACACACACACACACATATACATACATATACACAAACACACACGATTCATGACAATTACAATTGTAAAAACAAGAAAAAATATTAGTTATTGATACGAAATACATATGTTGCTTTAAAGAAAAACATTAAAGGAAACCTGACACCTCGGGAAAACGCAACTTTCCTGCGAATTAAGGGTTAATCTGCAGGTAAATAGTGTTCGAATGCTGCCGGGCTGCTAACTGGAGAAAATTAACTTAATTTCTCATGAGAGCTGCCGGCTTTCAGTCATGGGGGATGCACGGAACGGCTACAGTAACGGGTCAGTACACAGTGAGCAGCGACTGTAAGTACGCCCAGACACTTTGATTGACAACTGAGACTGCAGCACATATATGTAGAGCAACCAAAGTGCCAGGGCGTGCTTATAGCCGACACACACAGTATAGTGAGCAGTGAATGTAGCCGGCGCATGAATGCTCTTACGACTGAAAGCCGGCAGCTCTCAGAAGGAAGTAAGATTTCTCTCTCCTGGTAGGCGCTATTTAACTGCTGATTGATCCAATACATCAGCAGGTGAATAGTGTTTCCCAAAGTGACAGGATCCCTTTAAAAGGCCATGGATTCATCATAATTGCTTTTAAAGTTATTTACTGGTCTTGCTCTTCTGGATTTTGCTGGTTGACTTTGCGCAAAAATCTTCAAAGTGCTATAGAATGTCTGATGCATATTAAAAGATGCACTTTTTAAAAGTTTACTCTGTCATTTTTTAATGTCACATAATATTGTCAATAAACCATCAAAAATTGCAAATTAGTCTTTAGCTGTGCAAAAAAAAAAAAAAATTGGACAAACTGCATTCCACTAGAATACTGGAGTGCTGCTGCTCAAAAAAAGTGCAATAATGAAAGCCACCGTTTTCAAGCAAAGCAAAAAAATTACAACGACTAAACAAAAGTAAGAATGGTGGAAAACACATAATGAATTTGTGTAAAAATGAAAAAAAAAAAAAAATTTTGGCTTTTTAACCACAAAAAAAGATGTAATAAATCAGGGGGCCGACATTGTTTTTGCATTCGATTGATTTTCTTTAGTTGACCCAAATTTAACAAAACAAATAATCTTTTTGCTTATTTATTCCATTTTGAAGCTCGCTGATAATATTAGTGTTTTGGGTTGTTTTTTTTTTCAGGTTTTGTTTGGGATCATCATGAATTGGGATCATCATCAATTGGCATTAAAGGGATCTTCACATAAAAAAAAATGTCATCACTTATTCACATGTACCAAAGATAGCTCCAAATAGGGGAGCGGCGTGCATTGCTTCTCAAACTGCAAGGAGCCCCCTATTTGTTGATGAGGCCCGGGTTTGGCGGAGGGTCCCAGAGGTGGCGCCCCCAACAAATACACATCAATGTTGCCTTTCCTGGCGAAAACCCCATTAAGCTTAGTATTTAGATGTGCAGAACAGTGATTTGCTTCCTAAATATTCAAAAAATAAGAATTGCGGGCCTGCAAAGATTTTCTAGCTTATGTGAACTGAATAGATTTGTAAATTTATAAATTGTATCTTTGGAAAGAAAATGTTAAATTTCAAGTAAAAAAAAAACAAAAACAAACTTTAAAATCAGCACAACTTCATTTCTGAATGGATTTCTCCATCACCTGATGGGTCCCTTGTGCTGACAGATACTGAGGGCTATCTAATCAAACCTGCCGCCTTGCAGTCAGCCTTAAGTGCTCTCCTCACTCACAGCTTGCAAGATTCATTCCCTCCACATCTATAGACTGATAATTACAGCTTGCCTGTGATCTGCCCTCCCTCAAGACATGGATGCTTTCCCCCTCTAAACACACTTATCTGCTGTGTATAACATCTTAAACACTAAGCTACCTGGACAGCCAGCTATGTACAGGAGTTACACAGAATCTACTGCAAGAAAATGTTACTTCATACTTGTTTCAGTACCATATTTAGGAAATAATTTAGATATTCCTAGTAAAATAATAATAATGTAACTATTCATAAATTAATAAACATTGCCTCTTTCTTCTCAAAACAGAAATCCTCAAATCGCATAAGTCAAATTTGCAATTTGTGCTTAAAACTTAAGAGCTTAAAGTTATCAAAATCTTCTTTAAACCCGTTCAATACCTACCGTAATTTACTATATTCTAATAATTATAATTAAAAGCAAAGTTTAAAAGAAAAAAATAATAATTATAAATTATTTTCTTCACTTTTTCCCCAACCAATTTATAATTTTATTTTTTTTTTACATTTCTTGCTAGAAGCCAAATCCGTCAAGGGAACAAACATTTACAAACTAAGTGGTTTTATTACCAATAAGCGCTGAGCCGTCACGTTGCTCGTCTGCTCGTGGGAGAGATGGATATTTACTACACTGAAGAACGAGAAAACGTCGTCTGATATCATCGCTGCAGAACTAATTCACACTGTACAAATTGCACAATTACAGCAACAATTACGCACTTCTTGTAACAAAATGCCCCTTATTACGAATTACAAGCCAATTATTCTCTTCAATTAGGAGAAGAAAAAAAATGGGACTTCTGCCATCTTCTCACAGATGCCCAAATATGAGAAAATGACTCAGGCTGCAAGTGAAAAAGATCCGTATCACTGGCTGCCATGGCTGACAAGCTGATGAAATGTGCGAGTATTTATACTACATGAGGGTGAGGCAGTGAAGCATTAAAGAAAATGTGTCATCAGAAAGTGACTTACTCTTTAAATCAGACTTTTACGTTGAATGTATTTTTAAAGATATTTTAGCAGGAAGAGGTGAGCTGTGACATCACCTATCATGAATGGTGGATCCTGTGTTATCTACTGTATATAGAGGTGTTATCAGTTATTGTACAGGAGGAGGAGGTGAGCTGTGACATCACTTATTGTGAATGTTATCTACTGTATATAGAGAGGTTATCAGTCATTGAACAGGAGAAGGAGGAGGTGAGCTGTGACATCACCTATTTCGAATGGTGGATCCTGTGTCATCTACTGTACATAGATGTTATCAATCATTGTACAGGAGGAGGAGGTGGTGAGCTGTGAGATCACCTATTGTGAATGGTGGATCCTGCGTCATCTACTGTATATAGAGGTGTTATCAGTCATTGTACAGGAGGAGGAGGAGGTGGTGAGCTGTGACATCACCTATCGTGAATGGTAGATCCTGTGTTATCTACTGTATACAGAGGTTTTACCTTTTATGTACCGTATATTCCGGCGTATAAGACGACCTGGTGTATAAGACGACCCCCCTACTTTCCTGTTAAAATATAGAGTTTAGGATATATTCACCGTATAAGACTACCCCTTTTCCAACGCATACCAAACACCGGTAAAAATTAAAAAAAAACAGATTTGAATTTAACATGGTCCTTTTTTAATTTAAATTCTTATGACATGCAGGTATATAGCAGGAAAACTGTCACTCATAAACATATTAAAATAGGGGGGACCCCACGTCATTTTTTGGGGGGGTCCCCCATTCTAATAGCTAGTAAAGGCTAGGTATTCAGCTGGGGGCTGATATTAGTAGCCTGGGAAGCTCCGTGGGTATTACCCCCTTCCCAGACTTCAAACATCTGCCCCAGCCGTCTGCTTAACCTCCGCTAGAGACTATAATGATGGTGGATCCCACGCCAATTTTCTTTTTAAAAAATCCTTTATTTTAACACTAAATGACAATTGAGGGGTTAATAAAGATGCAGTCCCTAAATTATTATTAATTTTGTAATTAATTTTTCCCAAAAATGTTGACGTGGGCTTCGCCATATTTTTGTGTCCAGTCAGGTACAGCAGGCAGGAACGGGCTGCCCCCAACCACCAGCTGCCTATTTGTACCTGGCCGGACACAACAATATAGGGAAGCCCTTTTTTTCTTAATTATTCCATGAATTTCATGAAATAATTTAAAAAAAAAAAGACGTGGGGCTTCGCCCTATTTTTGTGTCCAGCCAGGTACAACTAGGCAGCTGGGGGCTGGAATCTGCAGCGCAGGGAGGCCCAAGCTTTCTGCCCCCCCCGCTGCAAATTGCAGTCCGCAGCCACCCCGGAAAATGGCACGTTCATAGAAGCGCCATCTTCTGGCGCTGTACCCAACTCATCCAGGGCCCTGGTGCGGTGGCTCACTGGGTAATAAAGGGGTTAGGGCCAGCTTGGCATTATCAGCTGGCCCTAAGCCCGAAATTCATGGGGTCACGCCAATATTAGACATGACCACCATGAATTTCTAGTAAAGTAATTAAAAAAAACACAAACACCCAGAATAAAGTCCTTTAATTGAAATAAAGACACAATTTTTTAATGTTCTAAATTAAACCATACTTACCATCACGCCCATTCCAGCTGAAGCCAACGATCTCCTGTAATAAAAGTAAAATAATAAAGCAACCTCATCCTTACCTTTCCATGGTTCCCAGGACAGCTCCAGCTCTGCTACATTCACATGACAGGCTGCACCGCAGCAGAACGCTGCCATCCAGCCTGTCATCCCGCAGACACTGAGAAGCGCAGGCATGCTTGTGCTCCTCAGTGTCTGACTGTGACGGCATCCAGATGAGCCGAGATCATGTCCAATGAACTCAGCTCACCTCATGCACGTCACTGACAGCGTGGGAAAATTCTCCTGCTCCCCGCATGCGCAGTAGAAGTTTCCCACGCTGTCAGTGACGGACGTCCAGGAGGTGAGCTGAGTTCATTGTCGGCTCATCTGGATGCCGTCACAGTCAGACACTGAGGAGCGCAAGCATGCCTGCGCTTCTCAGTGTCTGCGGGATGACAGGCTGGATGGCGGCGTTCTGCTGCGGTCCAGCCTGTCATCTCGATGTAGCAGAGCTGAAGCTGTCCTGGGAGCCATGGAAAGGTAAGGATGAGGTTGCTTTATTATTTTTCTTTTATTGCAGGAGATCGTTGGCTTCAGCTGGAATGGGCGTGATGGTAAGTATGGTTTAATTTAGAACAATAAAGGATTGTGTCTTTATTTCAATTAAAGGACTTTATTCTGGGTGTTTGTGTTTTTTTTAACTTTGACTATGGGGTTAGTAATGGGGGTGTCTTATAGACGCCTCTCCATTACTAACCTGGGCTTGATGTCAGCTGGCATTATAAGCTGACATCAACCCCAACCCTATTACCCCCTGCCACCGCACCAGGGCAGCGTGGAAGAGCGAGGCTAAGTGCCAGAATTGGCGCATCCTATGGATGCGCCATTTCTGGGGCGGCTGACGGCTGGTGTTTCTAGCCTGGGAGGGGGCCAATATTCATGGCTCCCTTCCTGGGCTATTAATATCAGCCCCCAGCTGTCTGCCTAGCCTTTGCTAGCTATTAAATTAGGGGGGACCCCACGTCATTTTTTTTGGGGGGTCCCCCATTTTAATAGCTAGTAAAGGCTAGGTATTCAGCTGGGGGCTGATATTAGTAGCCTGGGAAGCTCCGTGGGTATTACCCCCTTCCCAGGCTTCAAACATCTGCCCCAGCCGTCTGCTTAACCTCCGCTAGAGACTAAAATTAAGGGGATCCCCACGCCAATTTTTTTTTAAATAAATCCGTTATTTTAACACTAAATGACAAGTACAGTAACCGACACTGTCACTGTACTTCATATATATGTGACTGACATGTTTCTATCTATCTAATCTATGTGTGAAGCTCTATTCTGTCTGTTATAAATTGTCGGGTACAGATGCTGAATTGCCGGCCGGCTTTTTTAAAGAGACGGTGCATGAAAACACTATTATTTGTTTTAATAAATCCTTTACACTAAATGACAAGTACAGTAAGCAACACTGTCACTGTACTTCATATATATGTGACTGACATGTTTCTATCTATCTAATCTATGTGTGAAGCTCTATTCTTTCTATTCTAAATTGTCGGGTGCCGGCTTATGCCGCTGCTGAATTGCCGGCTTTTCATATATTGTCACAGAAGCGATGCGAACTTCCCTGCTCCGGACACAGCGCAGCGCTTCTGTGACAAGTGAAAGCTGTCGGCACAGAAGCCCTGCGCTGTGTCCGGAGCTGGGAATACGCAGCGATGTGTCCGTTTCAGCACAGAAGCGCTGACTGTCTGGACCTACCGCCGCCGTATTTTAACTCCCTCCACCTTATATTAACTCCGATATGGCAGGGATACGGCCACGGCAGCTTATTAACACCCCCAGAGTATCCCCGCATGTCAATTTCTGAAAGTTCAAAAGCATTACCGGCGTATAAGACGACCCCAGACTAGACAGAAGATTTTTCAGTCTTCAAAAGTCGTCTTATACGCCGGAATATACGGTAATTGTGTCTGTGATAATGAGAAGAGTGAAAAGTCTTCTGTACAGTACAGGAAGTCGGAGTACAATTTAGGCCTAGTGGTTAAAAACACACAGCGGCTAACAAAATGTATTCACCCCCTTGGCTTTTTACCTATTTTGTTACACTACAACCTGTGTTTAAATATTTGTGTCATCAGATTTGTGTGCGATGCATCAGCAATAAATAGTCTAAGTTGGTGAAATTAAATGAGAAAAATATAGGCAGAAATTAAATGTATGGGATTAAATAGCTAAAAATTGGTATGTACATATATATTTACCCCTTTTGCTATGAAGCCCCTAAAAATTTCTTCTGGTGGAAGCAATTCCCTTCGTAAGTCCCATGCTTAGTGACAGGACGTCCTCCTGTGTGCAATCTAAGTGTCACATGTCAATCAGTATATACACTTTACCTCTTCAGAAAGGTCACAGAGGCTGCAACACCATTAAGCAAGAAGCACCGCTAACCAAACACCAGGAAGACCAAGGAGATCTCCAAACAGCACCATGAAGACCAAGCAGATCTCCAAACAAGTCAGGGACATAGTTGTTGAGAAGTACAAGTCAGGGTTGGGTTACAAAAATATATCTAATCTCTGATGATCCCTCGGAGCACTATCAAATCCAGTATCATCAAATGGAAAGAACAAGGTACTACAACAAACTTGCCAAGAGAGGGCAACCATCAAAACTCTCAGCTCGGGCAAGGAGGGCATTAATCAGAGAGGCAGCACAGAGACCAAAAGATAACCCTGAAGGAGCTGCAGAGTTCCTAAGCAGAGACTGGAATATCTCCAAACACAACTCATCACCCCAAAAACACCACCCCAGAGTGAAACATGGTGGTGGCAGCATCATGCTGTGGAGATGTTTCTCGGCACCAGGGACAGGAAAAATAGTCCGAGTTGAGGGAAAGATGGATGGCACGAAATACAGGGATACCTCTTGAAGCTCATCAAGAGAATGCCAAGAGTGTGCAAAGCAGTCATCAAAGCAAAAGGTGGATACTGTGAAGAACCTAGAATATAAGACATATTTTCAGCTGTTTCACACTTTTTTGTTAAGTATATAATTCCACATGTGTTAATTCATAGTTTTGATGCCTTCAGTGTGAATGTACAATTTTCATAGTCATGAAAACACAGAAAAATCATTAAATGAGAAGGTGTGTCCAAACTTTTGGTCTGTACTGTATATATATATATACTGTATATATATATATATATACTGTATATATCTCCATATATATATATATATATGGAGATATATATAGAGAGAGATATATAGAGAGATATATATAGAGAGATATATATAGAGAGATATATATATATAGATAGATATACCCTACCGTTCAAAAGTTTGGGGTCACCTAGACAATTTTGTGTTTTCCATGAAAACTCATACTTTTATTTATCAAATGAGTTGCAAAATGAATAGAAAATATTGTCCAGACATTGACAAGGTTAGAAATAATGATTTTTATTTGAAAGAATAATTTCTCCATCACACTTTGCTTAGGTCACAGAATGCTCCTTTGCAGCAATTCCAGCATTGCAGACCTTTGGCATTCTAGCTGTTAATTTGCTGAGGTAATCTTGAGACGTTTCCCCCCATGCTTCCTGAAGCCCCTCCACAAGTTGGATTGGCTTGATAGGCACTTTTTGCACCATACGGTCAAGCTGCTCCCACAGCAGCTCAATGGGGTTGAGATCTGGTGACTGCGCTGGCCACTCCATTACAGATAGAATACCAGCTGCCTGCTTCTTTCTTAAATAGTTCATGCATAATTTGGAGGTGTGCTTTGGGTCATTGTCCTGTTGTAGGATGAAATTGGCTCCAATCAAGCGCTGTCCACAGGTTATGGTATGGCGTTGCAAAATAGAGTGATAGCCTTCCTTATTCAAAATCCCATTTACCTTGTACAAATCTCCCACTTTACCAGCACCAAAGCAACCCCAGACCATCACATTACCTCCACCATGCTTGACAGATGGCGTCAGGCACTCTTCCAGCATCTTTTCAGTTGTTCTGCATCTCACAAATGTTCTTCTGTGTGATCCAAACACCTCAAACTTTGATGCGTCTGTCCATAAAACTTTTTTCCAATCTTCCTCTGTCCAATGTCTGTGTTCTTTTGCCCATATTAATCTTTTCCTTTTATTAGCCAGTCTCAGATATGGCTTTTTCTTTGCCACTTTGCCCTGAAGGCCAGCATCCCGGAGACTCCTCTTCACTGTAGACGTTGACACTGGCGTTTTGCGTGTACTATTTAATGAAGCTGCCAGTTGAGGAGCTGTGAGGCGTCGATTTCTCACACTAGAGACTCTAATGTCCTTGTCTTGTTGCTCAGTTGTGCAGCGTGGCCTCCCACTTCTCTTTCTACTCTGGTTAGAGCCTGTTTGTGCTCTCCTCTGAAGTGAGTAGTACACACCGCTGTAGGAAATCTTCAGTTTTTTGGCAACTTCTCGCATGGAATAGCCTTCATTTCTAAGAACAAGAATAGACTGTCGAATTTCACATGAAAGTTCTCTTTTTCTGGCCATTTTGAGCGTTTCATAGAACAAACAAATGCAATGCTCCAGATTCTCAACTAGCTCAAAGGAAGGTCAATTTTATAGCTTCTCAAATCAGCCAAACCGTTTTCAGCTGGGCTAACATATTTGTGCAAGGGTTTTCTAGGGTTTTCTAAACATCCATTAGCCTTCTTACACAGTTAGCAAACGCAATGTACCATTAAAACTCTGGAGTGGTGGTTGTTGGAAATGGGCCTCTATACACCATGTAGATATTGCAATAAAAACAAGACGTTTGCAGCTAGAATAGTCATTTACCACATTAACAATGTACAGAGTGTATTTCTGATTCATTTAATGTTAGAATCATTGAAAAAAAATGTGCTTTTCTTTCAAAAATAATGAAATTTCTAAATGACCCAAAACTTTTGAACGGTAGTATATATATATATATAATATATTTATTATATTATAATTATTTTTTTTTTTTTTTCATTTAATATGAAACCAGTGCTGTCAAAGAAGAGCGGGCGTGGAAATTGAAGGAGAATTTTTTTTCCTTTCAGTGCCACACCTGACTGTGGGTTGTCTTTGGTATTGAAGCTTTGCCTCATTAAAGGTGTTCTCCAGGGTATAAAAGATTAGTCTAATCGTAGGGAATAGGTAAAAGAAAAAAATAAGAGATCCACTGATTTAGGTGGTCCCCCGCTGGTCTTTGTTTACTCAGCTGAACCAAAGCAATGATATCATGTACATCTATGGGAATGCTGCAGCCAATCACAAGTCTCAGAGGTGATGATGGCATGTACAGCACAAAACAGCTAACTGACTGACTGACTGACTGCAGCGGTCATGTGGGTGTAAGGAGCAGTGATTGATGAAGCAAAGTAATCAAAGACCGGTGAAGAATACTGGAATGATAGCACCAGATAGCAGACAGTGCAGAGTCTGTAGTGACCCAGATGGGGGATCAGCGTATATGGCTGAAACATCCAAATTTCTTGGCAAGAGTTAATGCAATGCCATGCAGAGACTCGGGACAGCAAGAAAGATGCCGCCTCTCTCCCCATCACCTCGAGGACGGGCCGCTCGTTATGTCGGCCTTGGAATAACACAAGTGAATTAGTGACGGCCTAATACAAGCAACATCTTTTCTTCATCCTCATTATAAAGCACCTGCGTTCCCCAGAATGCTGCCGGTGCTGCTGGAAAATAATGAAACCGTTTAGGCAGCAAGATTGCAAAACCCACGCATCAGCACAATTGTCATTATTCCAAATTAACTTTTAATTAAATTTATATAATATGTGAAAAAGTAAAAAAAAAAAAAAAAATGAAAAAAAAAAAAAATAATAATGCATTAAATTGCTAAAAGGGGCATTACACAATTCCTGCAGCAATCTCCTCTTATTAATTCTCGTTTCAATAATATCAGAAAAGGAGACGGAGCAGTATGTGGGCATTCGATGGGCCACATGCCAAATCAGAACCATCCCAACAGCGCCAAGGTGTCACCTACCTGACAAGCTGCAGACACTGTGTAAGGCCAATAATACTAGGACAATCCCTTCTACTATACAATAGTGCCCCATAGAGAAAGAAAAAAAAATTATACAGTATATGTGTATATATATATATATATATATATATATATATATATATATATATATATATATATATATATATATATACACACACATATATATATTATATTAAATATACATATATATATACACACACACACACACATATATATATATTATATATACAGCACTGGCAAAAATTAAGAGAGCACTGCCCAGTTTTCTCTCCATGTCTTCAGCCTTTCCATTCCAGTGTCAGTTGAATTCCAACCACCGTCCACCTCATTCTACTTCATGTGCTTCTGATTAGGTGATCACCTGAACCAAATCTTATGTAACCAGGGAAAGTATAAAAAACACTGCTGTGCTCTTCACAATCCTCTTGCAATAGGACAAGCTGGAAGGCAAAACAAGTGCTAGGAATAGCCCAAAAGTAATTTGAATGAAAAAATAACTTGTAACCATTGTAGCGCCGGCGTCCCTGCCCTCTGTTAGGCAGGGACGCTGTTCCCCTCACCCCTCTGCTCCGAGCCCGGCGTCCTCCTCCCGCTCTGCTGGCAGCGCGCGCTCCTTCCCGGCCACTGTGCTTAGGGCGCGCGCGCTCCCTCCCTCTTAACGGGGCCGCGCGCGCGCCGTCCTAAGGAGTCCCCGGCCAATGGCCGGAGGACTTCACCATATATAAGGCACCTCCTCCAAAATGGAGGTGCCCGAGCAATGTTGTTGCACTGTTCACTACTCTGCTTCAGCCCTCAGGTCCCGTTGCCAGTTACCTGCCAGATTCCTGCCAGTTTGCTGTCTGATTCCTGCCTGATATTCTGCTTACCTGCCTGCTAGCCTGAGGTCCGACGGTCTGCCTACCGACTCCTGTCAGTCTGTCTAAGGACCAGCTTGCCAGCTCACCTGGGAGCGCTCCTCTGCTACCTGCCTGCTAGCCTGAGGTCCGACGGTCTGCCCTCCAACTCCTGTCAGTCTGTCTATGGACCGGCTTGCCCGCTCACCTGGGAGCGCACATCTGCTACCTGCCTGCTAGCCTACCTGGAGGCTCCGCCGTCACATGCTGTGACCACCTGCCATTCCAGAGACTCCTGCCCGCTCACCTGGGAGCGCACACCTGCTACCTGCCTGCTAGCCTACCTGGAGGCTCCGCCGTCACGTGCTGTGACCACCTGCCATTCCAGAGACTCTCGCTTGCTCACCTGGGAGCACACATCTACCATCTGCCTGCTAGCCTACCTGGAGGCTCTGCCATCACAGGTCGTACCTACCCTTAACCCAGAGACTGCCCCGGTCACTTGCCGTGACCTCCTGCCCGTTCATCCAGACACTGCCCGGTCACTTGCCGTGACCTCCTGCCCGTTCATCCAGAGACTGCCCCGGTCACTTGCCGTGACCTCCTGCCCGTTCATCCAGAGACTGCCCCGGTCACTTGCCGTGACCTCCAGCCCATTCACTCAGACTGTCCCGGTCACCTGCTGTGACTGCCTGCCCGTCTTCCCTGGTCGCCACCCGCTCCCTTACAAGGATCGCCCCCTTGTATAGTAGCTCAGAGGTTCCGTCTCCCAGACCCGTTACAACCATGCCAAAGGAGTTGAGAAGAAAAGTCTTGAGTGAGTTAAAGAAGGGCTCAATTCTGGCTTTACTAGCAGAGGGATACAGTGAGCGTCATGTCGCCTCCATCCTTAAAATTTCGAAGATGGCAGTCCATTACAACAAGGTCAAGCAGCAGACATTGGGGACAACAAAGCTACAGACCGGCAGAGGGGGAAAGTGACTCTCCACTGACCGGGATGACCGTCATCTTATTCCAATGTCACTCAGCAACTGCAGGATGACATCAAGTGACCTACAGAAGGAATGGCAAATGGCAACTGGGGTGAAGAGCACGGCAAGAACAGTTGGTAACAGGCTCCTAGAGGCCTCAAGTCATGTAAAGCCAGAAAAAAGCCTTTCATCAATGAGAAGCAAAGAAGAGCCAGGCTGAAGATGGCCAAAGACCATAAGGATTGGACCATAGAGGACTGGAGTAAGGTCATCTTCTCTGATGAGTCTAAATTTTCAGCTTTGCCCAACACCTGGTCGTCTAATGGTGTTGGGCAACGGAGACCTGGAGAGGCATACAAGCCACAGTGTCTGCATCCACTGTGAAATTTGGTGGAGGATCGGTGATGATCTGGGGATGCTTCAGCAAGGCTGGAATTGGGCAGGTTAATCTTTGCGAAGGACGTATGAGTCAAGCCGCACACAAGGTTATCCTGGAAAAACACTGGCTTCCTTCTGCTCAGGCAATGTTCCCCAACTCTGAGGACAATGCCCCACGCCACACAGCTAGGTCAATCAATGTGTGGATGAAGGAGCACCACATCAAGACCCTGTCATGGCCGCCCAATCTCCAGACCTGAACCCCATTGAAAACCTCCGGAATGTAATCAAGAGGAAGATGGATATCACAAGCCAGGAGTGGCATAAGGTCACCCAAAAGCAGTGTGAAAGACTGTGGAAAGTATGCCAAGACGCATGAAAGCTGGGATAAAAATCATGGTTCTTCCACCAAATATTGATCTCTGAACTCTTCCTGAGTTATTATATGAGTATCGTTGTTTCTAAATGAATAAGAACTTGTTTTCTTTGCATTGAGGTCTGAAAGCACTGCTTCTCGGCTTCTCTGCTTCTTTTTTATTATTTTGACGATTTCTCTATTTGCTGCAAATAAATACAAAATTTTTAGCTTTGAATTTCAGAGACGTTGTCAGTAGTTTATACACTGCTCAAAAAAAGAAAGGGAAGACTTAAACAACACAATGTAACTCCAAGTCAATCACACTTCTGTGACATCATCCTGTCCAGTTATGAAGCAACACTGATTGTGAATTCATTCCTCCTGCTGTAGTGCAAATGGAACAGACAACTGGTAGAAATGATCGGCAATTAGCAAGATGCCCCCTATAAAGGAGGGGTTCTGCAGGTGGGGACCACAGACCATTTCTCTGTTCTAATCGCTTTTGGCTGTTGTTTTGGTCACTTTTTCATTTTGCCATTGCGCTCACCCCTAGAGGTACAGTAGCATGAGGCGGTGTCTACAGTACAGCCCACAGAAGTTGCTCAGGTAGTGCAGTTCATCCAGGATGGCACATCAGTGTGAGCTGTGGCAAGAAGGGTAGCGGTGTCTGTCAGCACAGTGTCCAGAGCATGGAGCAGATACCAGGAGATGTGGAGGGGGCCATAGGAGGGCAACAACCGCTACCTCCTCCTTTGTGCAAGGAGGAACAGGAGGAGCACTGCCAGAGCCCTGCAAAATGACCTCCAGCAGGCCACAAATGTGCATGTGTCTGCACAAATGGTTAGAAACCGACTCCATGGGGTTGGTATGAGGGCCAGACATTGTAGGGAGGTCATACAGGCACGTGGAGGCCACACACAATACTCAGCCTCATCAGGAGCATGCCCAGGCGTTGTACGGAGGTCATACAGGCTTGTGGAGGCCACACACAATACTCAGTCTCATCAGGAGCATGCCCAGGCGTTGTAGGGAGGTCATACAGGCACGTGGAGGCCACACACAATACTCAGCCTCATCAGGAGCATGCCCAGGCGTTGTAGGGTGGTCATACAGGCACGTGGAGGCCACACACAATACTGAGCCTCATCAGGAGCATGCCCAAGCGTTGTAGGGAGGTTATACAGGCACGTGGAGGCCACACACAATACTCAGCCTCATCAGGAGCATGCCCAGGCGTTGTAGAGAGGTCATACAGGCACGTGGAGGCCACACACAATACTCAGCCTCATCAGGAGCATGCCCAGGCGTTGTAGGGAGGTCATACAGGCACGTGGAGGCCACACACAATACTCAGCCTCATCAGGAGCATGCCCAGGCGTTGTAGGGAGGTCATACAGGCAAGTGGAGGCCACACACAATACTCAGCCTCATCAGGAGCATGCCCAGGCGTTGTAGGGAGGTTATACAGGCACGTGGAGGCCACACACAATACTGAGCCTCATCAGGAGCATGCCCAGGCGTTGTAGGGAGGTCATACAGGCACGTAGAGGCCACACACAATGCTGAGCCTCATCAAGAGCATGCCCAGGCGTTGTAGGGAGGTCATACAGGCACGTGGAGGCCACACACAATACTCAGCCTCATCAGGAGCATGCCCAGGCGTTGTAGGGAGGTCATACAGGCACGTGGAGGCCACACACAATACTCAGCCTCATCAGGAGCATGCCCAGGCGTTGTACGGAGGTCATACAGGCTTGTGGAGGCCACACACAATACTCAGCCTCATCAGGAGCATGCCCAGGCGTTGTAGGGAGGTCATACAGGCACGTGGAGGCCACACACAATACTGAGCCTCATCAGGAGCATGCCCAGGCGTTGTAGAGAGGTCATACAGGCACGTGGAGGCCACACACAATACTCAGCCTCATCAGGAGCATGCCCAGGCGTTGTAGGGAGGTCATACAGGCACGTGGAGGCCACACACAATACTCAGCCTCATCAGGAGCATGCCCAGGCGTTGTAGGGAGGTCATACAGGCAAGTGGAGGCCACACACAATACTCAGCCTCATCAGGAGCATGCCCAGGCGTTGCAGGGAGGTTATACAGGCACGTGGAGGCCACACACCATACTGAGCCTCATCAGGAGCATGCCCAGGCGTTGTAGGGAGGTCATACAGGCACGTAGAGGCCACACACAATGCTGAGCCTCATCAAGAGCATGCCCAGGCGTTGTAGGGAGGTCATACAGGCACGTGGAGGCCACACACAATACTCAGCCTCATCAGGAGCATGCCCAGGCGTTGTAGGGAGGTCATACAGGCACGTGGAGGCCGCACACAATACTCAGCCTCATCAGGAGCATGCCCAGGTGTTGTAGGGAGGTCATACAGGCACGTGGAGGCCACACACAATACTCAGCCTCATCAGGAGCATGCCCAGGCGTTGTAGGGAGGTCATACAGGCATGTGGAGGCCACACACAATACTGAGCCTCATCAGGAGCATGCCCAGGTGTTGTAGGGAGGTCATACAGGCACGTGGAGGCCACACACAATACTCAGCCTCATCAGGAGCATGCCCAGGCGTTGTAGGGAGGTCATACAGGCACGTGGAGGCCACACACAATACTGAGCCTCATCAGGAGCATGCCCAGGCGTTGTAGGGAGGTCATACAGGCACGTGGAGGCCACACACAATACTCAGCCTCATCAGGAGCATGCCCAGGCGTTGTAGGGAGGTCATACAGGCACGTGGAGGCCACACACAATACTCAGCCTTATCAGGAGCATGCCCAGGCGTTGTAGGGAGGTCATACAGGCACTTGGAGGCCACACACAATACTCAGCCTCATCAGGAGCATGCCCAGGCGTTGTAGGGAGGTCATACAGGCACGTGGAGGCCACACACAATACTCAGCTTCATCAGGAGCATGCCCAGGCGTTGTAGGGAGGTCATACAGGCACGTGGAGGCCACACACAATACTCAGCCTTATCAGGAGCATGCCCAGGCGTTGTAGGGAGGTCATACAGGCACTTGGAGGCCACACACAATACTCAGCCTCATCAGGAGCATGCCCAGGCGTTGTAGGGAGGTCATACAGGCACGTGGAGGCCACACACAATACTCAGCTTCATCAGGAGCATGCCCAGGCGTTGTAGGGAGGTCATACAGGCACGTGGAGGCCACACACAATACTCAGCCTCATCAGGAGCATGCCCAGGCGTTGTAGGGAGGTCATACAGGCTCGTGGAGGCCACACACAATACTCAGCCTCATTTTGACTTGTTTTAAGGACATTACATCAAAGTTGGATCAGCCTGTAGTGTTTTTCCACTTTAATTTTGGGGGCGACTCCAAATCCAGGCCTCCATTGGTTAATAAATGTGATTTCCATTGATGATTTTTGTGTGATTTTGTTGTCAGCACATTCAACTTTGTGCAGAACGAAGTATTCAATGAGAATATTTCATTCATTCAGGTCTAGGATGGGTTATTTGAGCAGTGTGTGTATATATATGTATATATATATATATATATATATATTATATATATATATATATATATATATATATATCCATCTTCTGAACCATCGCTATTCCAGCAAAGAGGGTGTTGGATCCGTGGTATTGCATTGTTATGCCACATAAACGCTGTAGCCAAATCAGTGGCGGCTGATGGGTTGCAGCGCTCATACTTCCCTCGGACGTCAGATAGAAGTCTAAGTGGTACCATCCAAAATAATCCTCAATGCACACGTGGCAAAACAATTGTCAAGTGCTGCCGTAACATCGCTGAGGGGGCGACGATGAGGGAGGTGAGACTACGGGTTTTCTATTTTCTATTGAGCACTACTGTACTTAAAGGGATTGTCTGGCTTTAGGGTCACTGTAACTGCAGACTTGAGAATCCTCATAGAGAGCACAATGCGCGCCGAGAAAATTCTCGGGGTCAAGGAGCGGGCAGCCATGTGATCGCAAATATGCGATTTGCATACTTCCGATAAAATTGAGACTAGAAATGCACAACCTCGCTCAATACACTTGTATTCACAGCGCAGTGTGCACGATGTAGGGATTCAAAAGTCTGCAGTCATACAGTGCGTCTGCAGACTTCTAGCCTAAGGCCAGATAACCTCTTTAATAATGGGTTGTCCATCTAGTAGACTGTGTACAGACATTACATTACTGATCCTGAGTTACATCCTGTATTATACTCCAGAGCTGCACTCACTATTCTGCTGGTGCAGTCACTGTGTACATACATTACATTACTGATCCTGTACTAATCTTGAGTTACATCCTGTATTATACTCCAGAGCTGCACTCACTATTCTGCTGGTGCAGTCACTGTGTACGTACATTACAATACTGATCCTGTACTGATCCTGAGTTACATCCTGTATTATACTCCAGAGCTGCACTCACTATTCTGCTGGTGCAGTCACTGTGTACAGACATTACATTACTGATCCTGAGTTACATCCTGTATTATACTCCAGAGCCGCACTCACTATTCTGCTGGTGCAGTCACTGTGTACATACATTACATTACTGATCCTGAGTTACATCCTGTATTAAACTCCAGAGCTGCACTCACTATTCTGCTGGTGCAGTCACTGTGTACTTACATTACATTACTGATCCTGAGTTACATCCTGCATTATACTCCAGAGCTGCACTCACTATTCTGCTGGTGCAGTCACTGTGTACAGACATTACATTACTGATCCTGAGTTACATCCTGTATTATACTCCAGAGCTGCACTCACTATTCTGCTGGTGCAGTCACTGTGTACATACATTACATTACTGATCCTGTACTAATCTTGAGTTACATCCTGTATTATACTCCAGAGCTGCACTCACTATTCTGCTGGTGCAATCACTGTGTACGTACATTACAATACTGATCCTGTACTGATCCTGAGTTACATCCTGTATTATACTCCAGAGCTGCACTCACTATTCTGCTGGTGCAGTCACTGTGTACAGACATTACATTACTGATCCTGAGTTACATCCTGTATTATACTCCAGAGCCGCACTCACTATTCTGCTGGTGCAGTCACTGTGTACATACATTACATTACTGATCCTGAGTTACATCCTGTATTAAACTCCAGAGCTGCACTCACTATTCTGCTGGTGCAGTCACTGTGTACTTACATTACATTACTGATCCTGAGTTACATCCTGCATTATACTCCAGAGCTGCACTCACTATTCTGCTGGTGCAGTCACTGTGTACAGACATTACATTACTGATCCTGAGTTACATCCTGTATTATACTCCAGAGCTGCACTCACTATTCTGCTGGTGCAGTCACTGTGTACATACATTACATTACTGATCCTGAGTTACATCCTGTATTATACTCCAGAGCTGCACTCACTATTCTGCTGGTGCAGTCACTGTGTATATTCATTACATTACTGATCCGGAGTTACATCCTGTATTATACCCCAGAGCTGCACTCACTATTCTGCTGGTGCAGTCACTGTGTACATACATTACATTACTGATCCTGAGTTACATCCTGTATTATACTCCAGAGCTGCACTCACTATTCTGCTGGTGCAGTCACTGTGTATATTCATTACATTACTGATCCTGAGTTACATCCTGTATTATACTCCAGAGCTGCACTCACTATTCTGCTGGTGCAGTCACTGTGTACATACATTACATTACTGATCCTGAGTTACATCCTGTATTATACTCCAGAGCTGCACTCATGACTTTGATGGCTTCTTCCACAGGAATAGAAGTTTATTGTTGTGTAGGTGACCTAGTGTAGTGACCCCCCCCCCCCCCGACATATCAGAATAAAAAGAGTGTAAAAGCCATCTCTACCAGTAGAGTACTTGATAACTGCACCATTATAATGGTATAACATAAATAAAAGGGTGGCCCAGTACATGGCATTAAAATTTGCCTGGCGGTGAGGCCAAGTGACATGAAAAAGTTCTTACAAAACCAGCTACATAGTGACGACATGGTGCAACATATATGAAACATTCGGCCGAGCAAAGAAGATAATAAACTTAGAATTAAAAAAAATTACAAGATAATAAAAAGATTTTCAATGAAAAGTTCATTAAGAAGCAACAAAACGGAGCATAAAGTAGAAGTAGAAAGAAAGGAACAGAGAATTACTTGCCTCATCCGCAATCATGCACCTACGGGGGGAGAGAGACAAAAAATGATATGTTAATACAAACCGCGCGGAGTCTTCTATTCCCACATGAAAAACAATATGTTAATTAGCAGATCTGCTCGAACACATGTTACACGGCCGCTACCGCGAGGAGAAGAAAAATCTATATATAAATAAAGCAAATGAGGTCTTCAGTGCAAAGCAATGCATCCAATTTGTGCAATTACTGGATTTGATTTCAGTTAATGTAACTCGTTTAAAGACGGGAAGAATCGGGAGCCGTCCTCTGCCGCAGGACTCGTTCACACCGCTGCAGTGGACTCGCGTTTAACCCCTTCTCGTTACAGCGCTTTTGTATTTTCAGACCAGCACCTTTTTAATTAATTAATTTTTTTAAAATGCTGCGGTCAAAATAACGGACGGATTGTAGTTTTTAATTTGATACGATTCATTTTTCAACATAATGTATTTATAAAAATAAGAAGAAAAAAAAAGACAATTATGGTGAGGTAGTATTGCAGCAAAGTGTACGGTAGTCTGACCCCTCTAATCTTGTGAGTGCCTGCGTGGCCTAAATGGTTTTATTTATACAATTTTTGGAAAAAAATATATGATGTTTTGATGCCTTTTTATTGCATTATTCGGGGGGCGATGTGGAGACAGAAAAACAGAGTTTTGATTTATTTTCTCTTTACGACGTTTACTCTATGGGTTAATTTAATGATATATTTTTTATAGATTAGGCTTTTACGGAAGCGGTGATATCAAATACGTTTTTCCTTTTTTTTTTTTTTTTTTTTTTGCATTGAAAAATGAAGAAGAAAAAAAAATGTATGACATTTTTTCTTTAAAAGTTTCCCTAGAGGAATTGAACCCGTGATCACTTGATTGCACGTACCATACGCTGCAATACTACAGTATGGCGCCGACTGTCATTACGACCCATCGACAACTCGGAGGGTGTGGAAGCAGCAGCATCACGCGATCGAGTATTTTATATGCGGTTGTCTTAAGTCTTACAGCAACACTGAAGGGGTCAAACGGCAAACTCCAATGCTGCTGTTAGTGCAACCTGCTCTGTAGAGAGAGTTCAGCTCCGGAGCACGCTCTATACACCCATATTGTGTGATTATAGATTTCCAGATCCTGTTTTCTACACATTTTCGGGTCCAGTCGTTCTGTCTGAGCAGTATTCAGAGATTTGCTTTACAGCAGCCACGTTGAGAAAAAAATTGGAAATGTTAATCAACTTTTCTGGGAAAGTTGTGGGCATGCTCTGACCTGTGCAGAGAGGAGGAAGAGGTGAGCTGTGACACTCCCTAAATGTGAATGGCGGGACATGTGCTGTGTGTGTGTGTGTGTGTGTGTGTGATGACTGCTGAAAAGTACAGTTGGCATGACCCTGTCCATCAATTCTGACCGTAACAAGAAGCGTTAAACCATATGGCCATTAATGGGTGTCTGACTAAACAACGCATAGGCACTTGGTGCACCCTTGGTCCGGCCGTGCAGTTCAGTGCACCTCTTGACCAACTTACATAGGAGGGAGGAGATGGATGGGAAACAAGTAGGTGGGAAGGTGCACTGAACTGCCTGTGCATTCCAAGGGTGCATCAAGTGCCTGTGCTTGGTTTGAACAGTCATTTTGTGCTGACAGACACCCATTAAGAGTATGACGGTTGCAAACAAGTGGAGTTACACCATATGACCCTTAATAGGTGTCTGTCAGCACAAAATGACTGTAGAAACCAAGCAGAAGCACTTGGTGCACCATTCGCATGGCCAGGCAGTTCAGGGCACCTTTCCACCTACTTGTTTCCTATTCATCTCCTCCCTCTTATCTAAGATGATCAAAAGGTGCACTGAACTATATGGCTGCACCAAGTGCCTGTGCATGGTTTGTACAGTCATTATGTGCTGACAGACACCAATTAAGAGTCATATGGTTTGACACTACTTTGAAACCGTCCGTCCGATCACCGACCACTCTGTGCGACCCTCCATTGACAGTCCGCCAATGAACAGACAGCTGCGCAGCTTGTGCCATTACACTTTCCACTTGTCACGAGCAGCTGTGAATGCATTACATGACCAGGGCAGAATTTCATACTGTGAAAATTAAAGGGGTATTCCCATCTCCAAGATCCTATCCCAAATTGACGTAGGTGTAATAATAATATTAGCAAATACCTCCAATTAGAAATGTAGCATAGTTCTTCTGATTTGCCATGTCTCTTACCCCATGTGCAGGGCATTGCAGGACCTTTGGTATTCATGGTTACGGCCACTAACAACTAACTGTCACTATATCAGTGGTCATAACCATGGATACCTAATGTCCTGCAATGCCCTGCACATGAGGAAAGAGACATAATCGATCAGAAAAACTATACTACATTTCTAATTGATGGTATTTGCTAATATTATTATATTATTATTATTATTATTATTATTATTATTATTAAACCTACTATATATTGGGATAGGATCTTGGAGATGAAAATACCCCTTTAACAGCAAGCGGAGATCTTAAAAACCATGATAAATTATTAAACAGAGTTTAAACCTTTATTACATAAAAATAAACAAATACATTTTACAACCTGTTTAAATACTCTGTGCTGCTGAAAGACCTTCTTTTGCTATGTTCTGCTCCACCACCCATTCTCCTTTGCAATTTTCAAATGATATGCCCATGTGTAAACAGCCACTACTCCCTCCCTCCAAAACCCAATTCCTGAAATCCTCTGCGCTGCTATGTTCATTAGCTGCTCTTTCCACAATGGCTTTGAGAATGAAGCTAAATGTGGAAATGCTCAGACACCGCTGGTCAATTACGCGGCTCTGGCTTTTTCTCAGCGCAGATTACAAAAATAACAAAAACTTCTTTTTTTTTTTTGCAAATGTGGTAAAGTCTATAAATAATGCATGAAAAATGCGAATATCTGAGTGCTGCTATATTCCTATTTGCATGAGGAAAGGCACCAGGAGGATACACTAAAATGACCCTTTCCCAGAAATAAAGCATACGGGAAGTAGTATACCGCCCCCTCAGCTGCCAGAGGCAGTGACAGCCATTAGCATTAATAGTAACGAATGAGAAATCCTGGAATACACGGAGTACACATGGCGGCCACAAACCAGACACCCGAGAGGAGACGCGGACAGCGCCTCATCCTAAGTCACATACCAGAGCGGAGCGTGACACCGGTCTGCACCCGTCATACCGCGGATTACTGCCCGCTACGCTTCTGAGAAAATAAATAGCATCCAAATCCATTTTAAAGGAACAGATGACAAGGAGATTACACATATTTAAAGGGATATAAAGACCAACGTGGGAAATTAATATCAACGACTGAGTCATAAGTCACAGTTTACACCTAGAGGACAAAGACATTAAAACAAGAACAAGAATTTACGTACATCACACTGAGAGTTGTAGTTCTGCTGGAGAAGAGAATGAAGACCCCCCCGATATAAAGCCCCAGGGTGCAGCACAGATTTTATATTATTTCTGTCCTGGAAAAATCTTTCACATTGTTGGCACCACACTTTGTATGAGCAGCCAAGATGAATGACAACTGCTCAGAGCAAACGTCTGACGAAGACCTGAGGAACAGATACTAAAGGAGTCTTTACAATATAATAACTACTATAATAGTGCCCCTATGTACAAGAATATAACTACTATAATACTGCTCCTATGTACAAGAATATAGCTACTATAATACTGCTCCTATGTACAAGAATATAACTACTATAATACTGCTCCTATGTACAAGAATATAACTACTATAATACTGCTCCCTATGTACAAGAATATAACTACTATAATACTGCTCCCTATGACAAGAATATAACTACTATAATACTGCTCCCTATGTACAAGAATATAACTACTATAATACTGCTCCTATGTACAAGAATATAACTACTATAATACTGCTCCCTATGTACAAAAATATAACTACTATAATACTGCTGCTATGTACAGGAATATAACTACTATAATACTGCCCCCTATGTACAAGAATATAACTACTATAATACTGCCCCTATGTACAATAATATAACTACTATAATACTGCTCCTATGTACAAGAATATAACTACTATAATACTGCCCCTATGTACAAGAATATAACTACTATAATACTGCTCCTATGTACAAGAATATAACGACTATAATACTGCCCCTATGTACAAGAATATAACTACTATAATACTGCTCCTATGTACAAGAATATAACTACTATAATACTGCTCCCTATGTACAAGAATATAACTACTATAATACTGCCCCTATGTACAAGAATATAACTGCTATAATACTGCTCCTATGTACAAGAATATAACTACTATAATACTGCCCCTATGTACAAGAATATAACTACTATAATACTGCTCCTATGTACAAGAATATAACTACTATAATACTGCTCCTATGTACAAGAATATAACTACTATAATACTGCTCCTATGTACAAGAATATAACTACTATAATACTGCTCCTATGTACAAGAATATAACTGCTATAATACTGCTCCTATGTACAAGAATATAACTACTATAATACTGCCCCTATGTACAATATAACGACTATAATACTGCCCCTATGTACAAGAAAATAACTGCTATAATACTGCTCCTATGTACAAGAATTTAACTACTATAATACTGCCCCCTATGTACAAGAATATAACTACTATAATACTGCCCCTATGTACAAGAATATAACTACTATAATACTGCTCCCTATGTACAAGAATATAACTACTATAATACTGCCCCTATGTACAAGAATATAACTACTATAATACTGCTCCTATGTGCAAGAATATAACTACAATAATACTGTCCCTATGTACAAGAATATAACTACTATAATACTGCCCCTATGTACAAGAATATAACTACTATAATGCTGCCCCTATATACAAAAATATAACTACTATAATACTGCACCTATGTACAAGAATATAACTACTATAATACTGCCCCTATATACAAGAATATAACTACTATAATACTGCCCCTATGTACAACAATATAACTACTATAATACTGCTCCTATGTACAAGAATATAACTACTATAATACTGTTCCCTATGTACAAGAATATAACTACTATAATACTGCTCCTATGTACAAAAATATAACTACTATAATACTGCCTTCTATGTACAAGAATATAACTACTATAATACTGCCCCCTATGTACAAGAATATAACTACTATAATACTGCCCCTATGTACAAGAATATAACTACTATAATACTGCTTTAATGTACAAGAATATAACTATTATAATACTGCTCCTATGTACAAGAATATAGCTACTATAATACTGCCTTCTATGTACAAGAATATAACTACTATAATACTGCTCCTATGTACAAGGATATAACTACTATAATACTGCCCCATGTGCAAGAATATAACTACTATAATACTACTCCTATGTACAAGAATATAACTACTATAATACTGCCCCCTATGTACAAGAATATAACTACTATAATACTGCCCCCTATGTACAAGAATATAACTACTATAATACTGCTCCTATGTACAAGAATATAACTACTATAATACTGCTCCTATGTACAAGAATATAACTACTATAATACTGCTCCTATGTACAAAAATATAACTACTATAATACTGCCCCCTATGTACAAGAATATTACTACTATAATACTGCCCCTATATACAAGAATACAACTACTATAATACTGCCCCTATGTACAAGAAAATAACTACTATAATACTGCCCCCTATGTACAAGAATATAACTACTATAATACTGCTCCTATGTACAAGAATATAACTACTATAATACTGCTCCTATGTACAAGAATATAACTACTATAATACTGCCCCTATGTACAAGAATATAACTACGATAATACTGCCCCCTATGTACAAGAATATAACTACTATAATACTGCTCCTATGTACAAGAATATAACTACTATAATACTGCTCCTATGTACAAGAATATAACTACTATAATACTGCTCCTATGTACAAAAATATAACTACTATAATACTGCCCCCTATGTACAAAAATATAACTACTATAATACTGCTCCTATGTACAAGAATATAACTACTATAATACTGCCCCTATGTACAAGAATATAACTACTATAATACTGCCCCCTATGTACAAAAATATAACTACTATAATACTGCTCCTATGTACAAAAATATAACTACTATAATACTGCCCCCTATGTACAAAAATATAACTACTATAATACTGCCCCTATGTACAAGAATATAACTACTATAATACTGCTCCTATATACAAAAATATAACTACTATAATACTGCTCCTATGTACAAGAATATAACTACTATAATACTGCCCCTATGTACAAGAATATTACTACTATAATACAGCCCCTATGTACAAGAATATAACTACTATAATACTGCCCCCTATGTACAAGAATATAACTACTATAATACAGCCCCCTATGTACAAGAATATAACTACTATAATACTGATCGTATGTACAAGAATATAACTACTATAATACTGCCCCCTATGTACAAGAATATAACTACTATAATACTGCTCCTATGTACAAAAATATAACTACTATAATACTGCCCATATGTACAAGAATATTACTACTATAATACTGCCCCCTCTGTACAAGAATATAACTACTATAATACTGCTCCTATGTACAAAAATATAACTACTATAATACTGCTCCCTATGCACAAGAATATAACTACTATAATACTGCTCCTATGTACAAGAATATAACTACTATAATACTGCCCCTATGTACAAGAATATAACTACTATAATACTGCCCCCTATGTACAAGAATATAACTACTATAATACTGCCCCTATGTACAAGAATATAACTACTATAATACTGCTCCTATGTACAAGAATATAACTACTATAATACTGCCTGTATGTACAATATAACTACTATAATACTGCTCCCTATGTACAAGAATATAACTTCTATAATACTGCTCCCTATGTACAAGAATATAACTACTATAATACTGCCCCCTATGTACAAGAATATAACTACTATAATACTGCCCCCTATGTACAAGAATATAACTACTATAATACTGCCCCCTATGTACAAGAATACATAAGTTCTGACTCTCTGCTCCGCCGCTCTGTACTTTTGGTAGTCGTGGTGTCCTTCGAGTTAATGGGATTGAGCTGCTCTACGCTATAATACTTATTATGGCCTCTACCAAAAAGACAGAGTTGCGCCTGTTAAACAATAAAGAGAATTAGCAGATCGATGGGGGTAACAATATCTTGACTCCCAAATAATCTGATATTGTTGGCCTATCCTATGTTGTTGGGGGTTGGACACGATGACCCCGGAGGACCCTTCAAACTCTACCTTTCTATGTCTCATAGCTCTTAATTGAACCTTGCTACTACTGAGATTTGGATAGAACAATTATTAATCAGCTTGATACTACTCTTCTTAAATAAGTTTGGCCAAAAGTAAAAATTAGTTAAAAGGGTTATCAGACAATGAAAAAACAATGTTCTAGATATAGATGTTTTTAAAACCATAAAATCGGAGGTATAGTCATGTTCCAGCTCCCTGGTGGACTCAGTACATGCCTCCCTGGAGGTCTTTTTTATTTGTCAGTCAACAGGCTACAGACTGCGATTGGCAGCAGCGGTCAGATGTCTATAAAAGTGCTGATTGCCGGTGGACCTGACGCGCCCCCTGGGCCTGTGCTGTGCAGCGGATACCTGGAGCCGGGACTCTGGCGGGATGTAGTCTTCCGTGGCTGTGACCCGGTCCGTGCCCAGGGCGGTCAAACCAGTGGCAGTCTATTTGTGTTGTAATTGTCCGACTACGCCACCCGTGGATTGCGGTCAGTGGGGAAGAAATTTTAGAACCACTCTCCATAATCTTTGAAAATTCTTGGAGAACAGGAGAAGTCCCAGAAGACTGGAGAAGAGCAAATGTTGTTCCTATCTTCAAAAAGGGGAAGAAGGTGGACCCAGGGAACTATAGGCCGGTGAGTCTGACTTCTATACCAGGAAAGATCTTTGAACAAATTATTAAACAACATGTATGTAAGTACCTGGATAAGAATGAAGTGATTAACCAGAGTCAGCATGGGTTTATAACTAACAAGTCATGTCAGACTAACTTAATTTCCTTCTATGACAGAATCACTGACTGGGTGGATCAGGGAAATGCTGTAGATATAGTATATCTTGACTTCAGCAAAGCATTTGACAAAGTATCTCACACCATCCTTATTGAAAAAATGACCAAGTATGCAATGGACCAGGCAACTGTTAGGTGGATTCATAACTGGCTTAGTGATCGGACTCAAAGGGTGATTGTAAATGGCTTCACATCCAGCTGGATGAATGTCTCAAGTGGGGTACCACAGGGCTCCGTCCTGGGACCTGTATTGTTCAACATCTTTATCAATGATTTAGATGAAGGAATTGAGGGTAAACTGATTAAATTTGCTGATGACACAAAGCTAGGAGGGATAGCTAATACTAGAGAAGAGAGAGAGAGGATTCAAAAAGACCTAAATAAACTGGAGCAGTGGGCAGCAACCAACAGAATGGTTTTTAACAGGGAAAAATGCAAAGTACTACATCTGGGCAATAAAAATGAAAAAAGCATATACAGAATGGGAGGAATAGAGCTAAGCAACAGTACATGTGAAAAAGATTTAGGTATACTAATAGATCATAGACTGAACATGAGTCAACAGTGTGATGCAGCAGCAAAAAAGGCAAATACAATTCTGGGATGTATTAACAGAAGCATACAGTCTAGATCACGTGAAGTCATTATTGGTCTTTACTCATCTTTGGTCAGACCTCATCTGGAATACTGTGTACAGTTTTGGGCACCACATTTTAAAAAACACATAGACAAACTGGAGCAAGTTCAGAGAAGAGCGACCAGAATGGTGACTGGTCTGCAAACCATGTCCTATGAGGAACGGTTGCAGGATTTGGGAATGTTTAGCTTGCAAAAAAGAAGACTGAGAGGAGACTTAATAGCTGTCTACAAATATGTCAAGGGCTGTCACATTGTAGAAGGATCATCTTTATTCTCATTTGCACAAGGAAAGACTAGAAGCAATGGGATGAAACTAAATGGGAGGAGACACAGATTAGATATTAGAAAAAACTTTTTGACAGTTAGGGTGAATAATGAGTGGAACAGGCTGCCACGAGAGGTGGTGAGTTCCCCTTCAATGGACGTCTTCAAACAGAGGCTGGACAGACATCTGTCTGAGATGATTTAGTGAATCCTGCTTTGAGCAGGGGGTTGGACCAGATGACCCAGGAGGTCCCTTCCAACTCTACCATTCTATGATTCTATGATTCTATGACCACCGCTGAGGCTGATGTTGTATGCGCAGCCAAGTATGGGATAACTCCCCACGGGAGAAGTATTGCCTCAGGGCAGCTAATGTGGATGATGGGAGTGATGGTGTGAGCGTCCCAGTACTAATGGTGCAGCGATGAAACACAGACTTGTAATTGCAGTTTCCAATGCTTTACTCACAGTTGTTATTCGTGTCAATCCTGCAGGCGATGACGGCCCAAGCCGTGCTGCGTCCACCAGGCAAGGGACTCAACCAACTCCCAGGCAATTCCAGAGCGTGGCACAGGGCTCCCTTCTCTACCTTTCTCTGGCCGTCCTCACCAGTGACCCACCTTTGTCCAGCTTCCTCGGGTCTTCTCTTGGCGACACCTATCTCCGGTTTCCCTGACCCTATGTGGTATGCTTTCCTGGTGGATGTAGTGAGGGGTGGCGCCAAGATGTGGTCACAACCTCCAGTCTTTGGCTGAGGAATCTGTTGCCTCCACCAATTTGGGTTCCGGTACCCTGCTCTGCCAACCAGTCACCCGCAATCTCCTGGGCCTTTGGGGTTCCTTCTGCCTTCGTGTCTCTGGGCCTTTCTCTGTGTTCCAGTTCCCTTCTTACTTTCCTTTCCGTTCCTTCTTCTCTCTCTCTCTCTCAGGCCCCGGCCTCCTGACAAGGCCTGCAAGTGGAGCAGAGCCCAAGCAGCAGCTCTGCTCCCTGTCACTTCTCCTCAGACTGCACTCCTCTCTGAACTGACTGAACCCTGTTCTAAGATGGTGCCCACCTTTTATACCTCCCTCTATGTGTGAGCCCAGGTGACTAGCAACCAATGGGCTCCTACCTATGCCCAGAGACCCACCCCTATCTGCTCCTACACCACTGGGTTTTCCTCCCCCTCCCCACTCCAGCCAGGGACAGATGCTGTCGTGCCTGCACTTCTGTCTAGTGGGAGCACCGTTGACCTGTCCCTCGGAAATGGGGTGTGTGTGGTGCATGCAGCTAAACGAGTCCTGGTCCACACTCCATCCTTACCCGGGAGTGGAATATCACACCTCTGGCAGAGGTGCAATACCCCTGTAGCAGCCGAGCCCTTGGGGAGCTACAGACCAGCCACTAGAGGCCTTCTAAGTTCCAAGAATGAGCAGATATTGACCACCAGTGTGGCTCTGGCTTGTAACTACGATTATCCTCCATTGAACTGTCTTGCTCAAAGGTCTCCATTGAAGGGCAGGTCCGCATAATGTCTAAGGAGCAGAAGACAAGCACGGCCAAGAAATATTGTGTTCTCTCCAATGGTGTGGCTCAAATTTTTAAAAACATTGCCTTGTCTTCTCGTGAAGTTATTGCCACAATAGTGATGTACTCCAATAGTAATACCGCTATTATACTGCACAGGTTCTTCTGCTCTCTTTTTAGTAACGATGGACGCATAGCCAGTGCTTTTGTACTGAAGCAGGATATGAGGATGCTGGGTCTTATTCACGGGATTTCATTGATCTCACTCTGACAGGTGCCAGACGGCATCTCCTGCTCAGGCGCATTCACAGTTCGGCCCCTTCTGGTGAAGATGCTCGGATCCCCTTATGTCAGCTTATTTTTCTACTTAATTAGAAACAAAATGCCATCAAGAAAAGAGCACAATTTTACTTTGTTTTTTGTTTTTTTACGAATTTGAAGTATTTTACTTAAAGAGTAATAAAAGGGGAAGTCAATAGTTAGACACCAGGTTCGATTGAAAGGGGAAATGAAAAAGGGTATACGTGAGCAGTATATATATATTTATCAGGAGTATTGGAGAGAGGAGTGCGGTGGATCGCAGGCGCTGCGCTGACATACGTTAATCCAGGCAGTAAATATAAAAAACTTCCAGTTTATTGAAACGCGTTTCGGAGTAGAGCCTACGCCTTCTTCAGGAGCAGGAAGTAATAGGTTCTACTCCGAAACGCGTTTCAATAAATTGGAAGCTTTTATACCTGGAATTACCTTTATCAGCGTCAGCGCCCGAGGTCCACCGCACTCTTCTCTCTATTCGGTGAGTGCAGCAGCCACGATTGGATTCTACAACACTCTTCACGTAGATGTGCCGCGCACAACCTGTTCAGGGGCACAACCAACCCTCCATCCCACCCTGACCTGCTCCTACCAGTGTTATACAGGGAGTCCCTCTTGTTTTTTATCTCTTAATGTATGGGGGAACCTCCGACCTAAGCAACTGTCATACGGCTGCACATGAAGCCCTCTGAATATCAGCACACACTACACCGATCGAGACAAAAAGGACATTGTTTTGGTCTCCATTGAATGAGCGGAATAGCGCAAGTTTTCCAGGAACCAACAAAAGGTTGTGTCATTTTTTAAACCGCATATGATTTCAAAAAATGTGCAAAATTTAATAAAATGTCTCATGCTGCTTACTTTGCACCAAAATTTTGACGCAATGTGAAACAGTCAACTGTTTGAAGCCACACCCTTTCATGCTAAGTCACGCCCAATTGTCAAGCAATCTACAAAAAGTATCTAAAACACATTAAATCCTATGCAAGGCATGCACAAGAGTTTTATGTTGCAAGTTGCTTCAGAATTTGACACGTAACTTGGTAAATTTCGTCACAGGCGATCAAGACCTAGAGGTTAGATTCCTCCTCCTTGCTCCGCAATGCCATGAGACCTGATTTTGAGAGACGAAATATCATTCAAAACATCTTCAAATGTTGGCCGAGCGTTCTGAAAATCAATTCCCTTTACTTTTCTTCTCTTGCCCTCCGCTCTTGTCAGATGCTTAGCACGGTAGAATGGAAAATTTCTCACTTTTTGCGACAGGCACAAATAAGCAGATTGTCATTTTTTTGTGTTTTTTTGCTTTTTTTTTTTTTTTGCGTAATGTGAAGCTCGCTCATAAAAAGGACAGGTGTAAGATAAAAAAAAAACAACCTGCAATAAGGAGAACAATCCAGAGGGTCTCTAGGTGGCCGTCTTCTAAATACAGCATTTATGTAATTATGCAGATCTGGTATAATTAGGCTCTGAATGAGCTGCCATTTTTAAAACTAAAAAAAAAAGAGAAGAAAGCGAAGTCTGATGGGCTAAATGAAGAACATCATAATAAGTACCATATATGTATATAATGCCATCTCTTAATGAGGCGCAAGCAGCCTGTGCTATTGTCTGGGTCCAGAAAGAAGTGTTGAGAAACACAACTAGTAGAATAAAACCCTCTGTTTAAATCATTGCATTTTTCGAGGGACAATGAAACCCAAGTGTGCACAGAATTTATTTTCCTGGGCGCCCAATATGTAATAAAAGGTCTCTGTCCAAAAAAAAAAAATTGTAACTTAACATGGCTGACACGCGTACAGTGGGAGAGAGGACCCCGTCCGTCAGGGCTTGTAATCTACAATTTATTAGATCTTGTAAGCTGCACAAAATAAGGACCAAGGGTTTTATTTGGCAGATATGTTTTGTATTTCAATGATAAACTGTGAGCAAAAAAGAAAAATAAAACTGTAAAAAAAGTATTAAAAAAAAAAAAAAAGCAAAGTCGAATTTCTGTAATGCTCAGTGAGACTTCGGCCCCGTCCACAGGTCTTCTGGCCGCTTCTCGTTGGCCAAATGTCTCAAGAGTGGAGGCGTCTTCTCCTGAGTGCAGGTCAGGTCCGTCCACTGATATTCTGTAGGATTTAGATCGGGGCTCACAGAAGCATCTTCAGAAGAGTCCAGTGTTTTGCTCTCAGCCATTCTTGGATGTTTTTGCTGTGTTCCTGTTGGATGACCCATGACCTGGGACTCAGACAGAGCTTTCTGACACCAGGCAGCACATTTGGCTCCAGAATGTCTTGATAGTTTTGACATTTTATTGTATCCTGCACAGATTCAAGACCCTCTGTGCCAGATGCAGCATAATAGCCCCATAACAAAACCAAGCCTCCTCCATGTCTCACAGTAGGTACAATGTTCTTTTCTTTCTTTGCATCTGTGAACAAAGAGCTGATGTGACACTAAAAAACTCCAGTATTGTCTCCTCCGTCCACAGGATTTTCTCCCAGAAGCTTTGTGGCTTGTCAATATGCATTTTGGCAAATTCCAATCTGGCTTTTTTATGATTTGCTTTAACCAGTGGTTTCGTCTTCCACGAAGTCCACTTTGGCCAAGAAGAGCACCAGATGGTGTAATCTGACGCTGATGGACCTTGACCTCGGACTTCACCTCTTATGCCTTTTGAAATTGTTCTGGGCTCTTTGGTTCCCATTCATATTATTCAACTTTTCAATTTGTCGTCCATTTTCCTCTTGTGGCCACATCCAGGGCGGTTGGCTACAGTCCTATAGACCCCAAACCTCTGAGTAATATGTGCAGCTGTAGTAACAAGAACATCAAGGTGTTTGGAGTCGTCTTATAACCTTTACCTTTAACATGTTTGGCTGTGAGATTTTCTTTCTTATCTCCGCAGACAACTCGCTCCTTCGCTTTCTTTGCTCCATGTTCAGTGTAGCACACACCATGATTCCAAACAGCACAATGACTACTTTTCACCCACTGAATAGGCAGACTGACTTATTACAAGCTTGTAGACACCTGTGATGCAATTTACAGGACACATCGTAGTTTAACCTGTCCCTAGGGTTAAATTATTTTCAATCTTTTCTAGGGGAAACCATAATTTTTGTCCAGTACATTATCATTTTTGTTTGTTTGTTTTTTTACAATTTTTCTGTTGAACCAAAATTTCCAAGCAAAAATCTGATTATCATTAGCTAATATTCAGTATATTTAAATTGAAAATTACTTTGAATCCAGTGGTGGTAACGTGCGCCCCGGTGCTCCAGTCACGCTGGGGATTTTGCGATCCCAGTCTCGGGATTGCTGGGGATCGCGGTAGTCGGACTCAAACAGATGATTTTTCTGGAGTTGAAGCCTCAGCCGCCCATGCATATTCCCCGCAGGGAAATGTAGTACTACATGGCAGCCATTCAGCTGAAGAGCTTTTTATATGAACACAAGGATGGCTTGAGCACTCTAGAAACCTGTTTCCCAGCTTGTAACGAGGGGGGTCCTAATTGGACATATGGACAGGGGAATGCTACCCTTTAATGAGAATTCCGGTTTTGTGCGATTCCAATCATCCATCAAAAAGTGACAACCTGTCTGACGTGACATGCTGTACTTACTTACCGTCAGCAGGTGAGCAGACTTAGGTGCCGCTTCAGCCCCCCTCATTACCCTTGGCTCATCCTATTCACCGGAGAACCCCTTTAAAACAATGCCATGATTTTTCAATTTGCTGAAACGCTTATTTTCTACTTCCACTTGCTGGTTCCTTGCAGATTCCTGCGCTTGGGCAGAAGCCGCTACCGACACCTCTCTCTCTCTGATGACTCCATGACAGATCACTGAAGGCCAATTCCTCCTGGAATTAATTATACACAGCCGAGAATAATGAAAGAGGTAAGACGGTGCAACCTCACTGCTATTTTAAGACATGACAGCGCGGCGTATTTCTGACTGCAGCAGCTTTAAGCTACTGGATAATGACTGTTAAACACCGGTGACAGATGTATTATGTATAAAAATCGCCTGTGCGGATGTGTACAATGTATCTGCAGTCACCGACGCAAGAGGCCACAGGTCAGCCGCCTCCGGGAGAGGAACGACGCGTCTCGCGCTCTTTAAATTAAACATAAAAAAAATTGCATTATATCTTTTATTACAGGTTTTAATTGGACTGGAGTAGCGCTCGCCGTCAGGGGCTGTGTTCACGTTTCGCCCGTTTCTGCCCGCTCCGTTGCTATTATGTGGTCAGTGAATAGGAACCATGCTTACCTTCCAGGGATGAAAACCTGTCCCAAGTCACCCGGCCACAGAAGACGTCACATTACCAAAGCGCTCTCTTTTTATATCAGGGTTTGAAGCCTGCGCAGTACAACAGACTGGAAGAATCGTGTGGCCAATATCTATCTTTTAGAAAATCCCGTGTGGCCATAGTTTAGGATACATGCAGTTTGCGCAGGGTGGTATCCCAGGGATAACAAATCTTGATTTCAAATATTCATGCTTTTTTTGATTACTGAAAACCTTCCCTGATCGTGCCCAGCACGGCGGTTTAACAGCAGCATCCGATTCGGTTACTCACTCATGGCGCCTCCAGAGTTGGGGGCTTCGTTTACCTCTTGCTGCGGCCAACTGCGAGCATATCAGATGTCCTCCACTAATGTCATTCAGGCCAGCTCAGGCGATGCCGCCTGAGTATTCAGGTAGTTAGTGTCCTGGCTGCACTCCACCATGTGCAAAAGTAATGTGTACAGACTAATCCAGCTCCGCTACAATCACCAAGTGAATCGCCTGACAGACCCAGCTCCGCTACAATCACCAAGTGAATCGCCTGACAGACCCAGCTCCGCTACAATCACCAAGTGAATCGCCTGACAGACCCAGCTCCGCTACAATCACCAAGTGAATCGCCTGACAGACCCAGCTCCGCTACAATCACCAAGTGAATCGCCTGACAGACCCAGCTCCGCTACAATCACCAAGTGAATCGCCTGACAGACCCAGCTCCGCTACAATCACCAAGTGAATCGCCTGACAGACCCAGCTCCGCTACAATCACCAAGAGAATCGCCTGACAGACCCAGCTCCGCTACAATCACCAAGTGAATCGCCTGACAGACCCAGCTCCGCTACAATCACCAAGTGAATCGCCTGACAGACCCAGCTCCGCTACAATCACCAAGTGAATCGCCTGACAGACCCAGCTCCGCTACAATCACCAAGAGAATCGCCTGACAGACCCAGCTCCGCTACAATCACCAAGTGAATCGCCTGACAGACCCAGCTCCGCTACAATCACCAAGTGAATCGCCTGACAGACCCAGCTCCGCTACAATCACCAAGTGAATCGCCTGACAGACCCAGCTCCGCTACAATCACCAAGTGAATCGCCTGACAGACCCAGCTCTGCTACAATCACCAAGTGAATCGCCTGACAGACCCAGCTCCGCTACAATCACCAAGTGAATCGCCTGACAGACCCAGCTCCGCTACAATCACCAAGTGAATCGCCTGACAGACCCAGCTCCGCTACAATCACCAAGTGAATCGCCTGACAGACCCAGCTCGGCTACAATCACCAAGTGAATCGCCTGACAGACCCAGCTCCGCTACAATCACCAAGTGAATCGCCTGACAGACCCAGCTCTGCTGTTCCCAAGCTCAGCAGCTGCACTCTGCTCCACCTTAACTGGGAGTTGTCTTCTCCGCTCTGCTTCATCAATGAGACCACTATATACTGAGCTGTTACCCCCAACGCTGCTTCATTGGTCTTCATATGCTGAGTCTCCAGCTGCCATCCCACCTTTACAGCCTCTGATCTTCAAACTGCCATCTATCCCCTACAGCCTCCATTCCTCCAGCTGCCAGCCTGCCTCTAAAGCCTCCATTCCTCCAGCTGCCAGCCTGCCTCTAAAGCCTCCATTCCTCCAGCTGCCAGCCTGCCTCTAAAGCCTCCGTTCCCTCAGCCTTTATAGCCTCCATTCCTCCAGCTGCCAGCCTGCCTCTAAAGCCTCCGTTCCCTCAGCCTTTATAGCCTCCATTCCTCCAGCTGCCAGCCTGCCTCTAAAGCCTCAGTTCCCTCAGCCTTTATAGCCTCCATTCCTTTAAAGCCTCCGTTCCCTCAGTCTTTTGAGCCTATGTTGCTCTAGCTGCCATCCTGGCTTTAAAGCCTCCGTTCCCTGAGCCTTTATAGCCTCCATTCCTCCAGCTGCCAGCCTGCCTCTAAAGCCTCCGTTCCCTCAGCCTTTATAGCCTCCATTCGTCCAGCTGCCAGCCTGCCTCTAAAGCCTCCGTTCCCTCAGCCTTTATAGCCTCCATTCCCTCAGCCTTTTGAGCCTATGTTGCTCCAGCTGCCACCCTGGCTTTAAAGCCTCCGTTCTATCAGCCTTTATAGCCTCCATTCCTCCAGCTGCCAGCCTGCCTCTAAAGCCTCCATTCCTCTAAAGCCTCCGTTCCCCCAGCCTTTAAATCCTATGTTGCTCTAGCTGCGATCCTGGCTTTAAAGCCTCCGTTCTATCAGCCTTTATAGCCTCCATTCCTTCAGCCTTTATAGTCTCTGTTCTTCCAGCTGCTATCCTGCCTCTAAAGCCTCCATTCCCCCAGCCTTTATAGCCTCCGTTCCTCCAGCTGCCATCCTGCCTCTAAAGCCTCCATTCCCCCAGACTTTATAGCCTCCATTCCTCCAGCTGCTATCCTGCCTCTAAAGCCTCCATTCCCCCAGACTTTATAGCCTCCCCATTCCTCCAGCTGCCATTCAGCCTCTACAGCTTGAGCTCCCGTCAACTGCTATCTAGCCGCCCCTACATCCTCCCTTATTTCAGCCGGTTCACCTCCCTTCATCAGCGTCATCTGTCCGTGCTACGTTCAGTCTGCTCATATGGACCAAGGGCTTCGAGGATCCACCTCACCGTGTGAGACATGACCGATTCCCTGTAACTCGGTGAAGAGGGCAGATTATTACCCTCTGGACAGAGACAAGAATCCTTCCATTCACAGACAGCATGCAGAGATCTAAAAGTACCATTTTGAGTGCAAAATTCCAAAGCATACGGTCATAGGAGCAGCTTATGTGGTCTCTAAACTCCTGATTTGGCTCCTGAGACCCCCAGAGATGACTCAAACCAAGAGGCAGAGGTGTGAGCTTATTCTCATAGCGTGAGCACAGCGCTGTATTAACTTTTAGACTTTCTATTGAGTCTGGAGTACGGACCCTTTAAGCCTCCCATACACAATAGATGAAGGTTGGCCGAACTAGCTGATCTTGACGGGATCAGCCGACCATCTTAGGAGTATGGGGACCTCCCGACTATCCGCTGACAGATGAAGTCTGGGAGAGAAGCATTGGACTGGTGGAAATGTCATCAACTGATGCTTTTGTTTTCAGGGGTGATAAGTTGAGCTGAGCTTTCCTGCGTAGTGGAGAAGTCGGAAAAGACAGAGGGACTCTCTAATGTTTATGGGGATCTTATACTTTCTATTGAGCCCAAAGTTTGGTTTCATAGACAATAGAACCAGATGATTTAATCAAGTCCAATCCAATGTGTATTGGGGTCTCTAGACGACCGTTTATAGACTCGATCATATTAAGCATCTGATAATCCAGTTCCATAGCCATTCAAGGATGCCAGATTACCAGAACATAGCCAACAGGGAGCACAACAGGCCCATACGACGCTGGTCAGCGCCTGCATCTCTAGTACTTTGCTTTCTTTTGCACACTTTGCATACATTACTTTTTGGAAAACTGCTCCCTTTCTCATGTGACAGTCCCATGATTAATGTCTTCCATGTCTCAGACTGTTAATTATTGGAGGTGGAAGTAGCCACTTTGGCTACAAGCAGCAGACGTTCTTGGCTCGGTTACAGCGAGGGGCTTTTGCACATTAATCATCTCTTTCTTACGCTCTCGCTGGCTGACTTGCCGCTTTTGTCGTGTGCATTGTCCGCTCTTTTGAAGGCGATTGAGTGCTGGACAATATTTTTTTTTCTGTGTAAATTCTGCAGGCGGCTCCAACAAATGCGATAGGGGAAGCCGAGGAAATTAGCGCTGTCACAGCCCATTACTAAAACTCTGCAGCGTGAGCGCTTTACCACTGTGGTGGCGTTGGCAGCGGAGGGGCGGCGGTGGCAACCTCCAGAAAGGGACATGGGCAGAAGAAGAAGAATTCTTTTCCCTGTTCAGACAGATTTGAATCACGATTACCTCTTGCAGAAACCTCCTGAATGTAGATGCTGAGCAAGGTCTTGGCGCGAGACCCTGACTTAATTAAGAGCAGGGACAGTGCAGAAGAAAAAGCCGAGCTGGGGCTACAAAAATTACTTTTTATTATTAACCCAATGACAACCAAGCACCATGAATGAAGAGCTCCGAATGGCATAGGTTTAAAGCTCCTGGAATCTAGAACCCTGAAGAGAAGGCGGAGACGGTTTATAATCACCTCTGTCTTCTATTATCAGGATACTTAACATTCAGTGGGTGGAGAAAAGGGCCATCACCAATTCCGCCTCTTTTTGATCCAACAATCACATGATCGCAGTGTGCAACCAGGCAAGCATGGCAGAGATTCTGTGCCTCAGCTATGTCAATGGGGGACACCATTTTCCCTAGTGACTCCTATGTATGATTGCATAATAAAAAAGTAAAGGACTCTCACAGGTCAGATCGCATGGGGTATATGTATTAAGAAATATATACAAAAAAAATAAAGAAAAATAGGGGGAGACTGTCTAGAAAAAATGACCCCCATGACTGCCCTCTTCGTTCTCCAATTAGAACCAGTCAGAGACTGGGTCTAATGCTGACGGGCACGATACACCACAATACAGAAGTATTGCAGTGTATTATATGAGCGAGCAAAACTAAAATAAAAAACGATTAAAAAGCAATTAAAAAAAGTCTGACTACGGAAAAGTAAAAATGTAATAGCCATCGGAATAAGGTCACAAAAAATGTTTCTTTATATATGGATTTTATTGCACCAAAGTAAGAAAAACTTTTAAAAAAAAGTTTCTTTGTAGAATAAAGTTAATGTCAATTTTACTGCACAGTGAAAACTGATTTTAAATTTTTGTTTGTTTTTTCTATTCCCCTACCCACAAAAATAAAAAATAATAAAACCAGTACCATGAAAAAGTAAAACTTTATGCAAAAAAATCCAACCCCCTAACCAATAGGAAAATGAAAAATATAGTTGAAAAATTAATACCATCCATGGAGAAAAAAGAGGCAGCCCGTAAGCGGAGCGAGCATGCCAACTATTTTTTCCCTTAGATTACAAATTTTGGGGTATTTGTCTTGGAACTTGCACCCACTTTAACAATTTTTATTTTAGTACAAATAATTTAAAGAAAGAAAGAAATATAAATATTTTTGTACAAGACTAATGATACAAAAAAAAAAAAAAAATATGCGGTATGCGGTACTCCAAAAAAATAATTTGGAAACTTGAGAGATAGAGAGATTATATATATATATATATATATATATATATATATATATATATATATATATACACACACATACATATAGATTATTGCAATTAGTTATTGACTTATTGTTGGTTAATAAGTCAATAAATCTAAAGATGCACCATGCAAGCCGATGGACCAGGAGCACGAGACATTTTGCCTGTTTTTTCCATCTCTGGTCCCGAGAGATACAATAAGATGGTGTGAAAAATGTCCCTCATCTCCACGCAACTGGGGCAGCTAAAACGAATGAGTGTTTTTCGGTGACCCACCTGCTTTCACCCTGGCACATCAGTCATCATAGAATAAGTTGGGGGTATGAGCTAGATAAGTCAAAGAGGGCTCCGCGCTGCCAGGACCTACTTGTGATGACCTGGAACCACACTAAGAGTCAACCTACTTTTCTGCATCATATATTTTCTAAGTAGGTTGACATTAACTTAGTGAGAAATCAATAGGAGATAAAAAAAAATGGATGCAAACTTGGATGTAACTTTTCGATATTAAGAGAAAGGGGTTCAGATTGTTAAGGATGGATAACATCCACTTTGCAGATGCCAGAGGAATGGCAGGGGGATACAGGGTACATCAGTGTACCCCATTTTGTTGGGGCATTCATATAATAAATAGGCATATTTTAAAGAAAATCCAATTAAATTATATCAGTTTTGGATCATCCATCTTTAGAATTCTGTTCCTCTATAAATCCTCCAGGAAACATAGAAAAAAAAGAAAGAAAACTGGGTATTAAACCATCATTCCCACAATCACATTACATGCATACTTATTGTTAATATACAGACTAAGCCCAACATAACGTCTTGGACATTTCCTAACAGCAGCCTACTTCACATCAGTGCTGCAGAGCCCTCTCTCCCTCTGCAATTTATCATGAAGCTGATCATAGTGTAGATTTCCCCATATGCTTCTTTGCACCCTCTGCTTCTGTACAGTACCCTGCCTGATGGATTTTATCCTCTGCCATCTACATCAGTCTAGCTGTAGTGGTTTAACATTAGCTCATTCAAACAGAGGTAAACTCTCCTGCACTCCTCCACAATGGCAGTGCAGACATGTGTTTGCTGCCTGCTGCTGAGACACCAGTGATGTGAAACTGCAAATGCTGCTCTATTGATGCATATGTCAGTCGATAATTGTCTATCATATGCATCAATAGAGCGACATCTTCACATCGTTGGTCTCGCAGAAGCAGGCAAAAAACACAGCTCAACTAATCTCAGCCCTATCCTGCAGTACATTACTCCTCCTCTGCCTCCTGTATACAAACCCATCCTATAGTACATCACTCCTCTCAGCTCGATGTACACAACCCATGAAGAAGTACATATCTCCTTTCAGACACCTCTACAGCCCTATCCTGCAATACATCCCTCCTCCTCAGACCCCTGTATAAGGCCCCATCCTGCAGTACATCGCTCTCCTTAGCCCCATGTAAGCAGTACTAGCCTGCAGTACATCATTCCTCTCAGCCCCCTCTATACAGCCCCATCCTGCAGTACATCATTCCTCTCAGCCCCCTGTATACAGCCCCATCCTGCAGTACATCACTCATCTCAGCCTACTGAATACAGTCCCATCATGGAGTACATCACTTCTATTACTCCAGCGTATACATACTCATCCTGCAGTTCATCACTCTTTACAGCTTTTTCACAGCCCCATCCTGCAATATCTCTCCTCTCAGCCACCTGCAGTATACCGCTCCTCTTTATCTTTATTAGCAGCACACAGCTGTATCCTAGTATGAGCTCCCATAGTGTAATAAGGTAGGCTCCGCACCTTTCAGTGACATCACTGCAAACAGTAAAACCTCTAGATACATCCCAGAGCAGAGTAGTGCTGGCATGAAGCAGCCGAGAGACTGTACTGTGCAGGATCGACCAGAAGCTGGAGGATGGATCCAATGGCAACTGGAGGCTAAATAGACCCATGAGGGTACTGCTTAGGGGGTGGTATATGCAAAATAGAGCAATTGAAAAATATATGTGTACATTATTGTAAGGCCGCATTGTGATTTTGGAAATTACCCAATAGCATTACGACATGGTCCAAAAAGTGTTGTCAGGCCGCGACATGTGGCAGGACATTGCGGAAGCTTGGCTCTCACAGGAGCTTTCTGGCAATTCTGAATATGCTTTTACACCTGCCGACTGCGGCCTTTAAATGTCTTTTGATCGGTGGTCGATCAATGACCTGTTTAGGAAAGTAGACAGTAATTCTATAAGCACAGAACAATCATTAAAGGGTTATTCCGAAGAAGAAAAAAAAAAAATCAAGTTATCCCCCATCATTAAGATAGGGGATAACTTGCTCATCGCTAGGGATAAGATGGCTGGGAACACCAGTGATCCTTAAATCTGGGCTGAAGTAAGCAGAGGTGCACATGCGCAGCATTCATCGTCTATGGGATGGCAGAGTGCAGAGTTCGGCCTTATCCTGCAGTCCTGTAGACAATGAACGAAGCAGAGACCGAGCATATAAATAATAATACATTTTATTTATAAAGAGCCAACTAGATTGTAAACTTGCGTTTACAATCTACATTGAAATGGGGGGACACAATAGGTAGAGCATGGTCGTCAGCCAGTATCTAAATGCAGTTACCGTGTGTTATTTGGTGCATGGAGGATGTGGTGACAGATGAATACGCAGGGGCAGATTAAGATTAACATTTAGGAGGGAACAGGGGAGAGTTAGGTTAGGGCAGTGAGGTGATAGGCTTGTCTAAACAGATGGTTTTTAAAGCACGTTTGAAGACATGGGGGCTAGATATTAATCAGATCGTTTGGGGTAGTGCATTCCAGAAAACTGGTGCGGCACGAGAGAAGTCTTGGAGACGGAGTTCGGATTAAGGAGGATGTTAGTCTTAGATCAACTGCAGAACGAAGAGCACAGGTAGGGTGATAGACAGAAGTGAGAAATGAGATATAGGGCGGTGAAGAACTGAGGAGCGCTTTGTGGGTGAGAGAGTTGAGTTTGTATTGTATTCTGTGGTGAATCGGTAACCATTGTAATGACTGGCACAGGGTAGAGGCGTCGGTGAAGCGGCTGGACAGAAATACGACCCTGGCTGCTGCATTCAGAATGGACTGGAGAGGGGAGAGTTTGTTTAGAGAGAGACCGATCAGAAAAGAGTTGCAGTAGTCCAGACGAGAGTGAATAAGAGCGACAGTAAGAGTTTTTGCAGTATCAAACAGAGCTGTGGAGTTGGAATCGGTATAAAATGGACCAACTCCGACTCATAAAATATATAATAAATTGCGTACAGTAGTTCAATGCAGTTTGTGGGGAATATTTTTTCATAAGAATTTGGGAAAGTTATGAAATGTCTTATAAATGTCTGTCCTATTCCTGATCTAAGGGTCTAGACTTTTAGCTGAGATGAATCTGTGCTACAGTAAACTTATCACTTAAACATGAGCCGTGTATGAGGGAGTCTGAGTCGGTGTCATGGAAATTGAGGAGAACCCTTTTGTTGGCTCTTCTTCCTCTAATCTTCCCCTTACATGTTCCCCTCCTAATCCTGGTCCTCCTACTCATTCTCGCTTTCCAAATGGCCATCCAAGCTGAACAGACGGTATGAATGTTGTGTGGGTTGTAGAGTCTGTAGCACAGGAAACCCGCTCCCGTTCCTCCTCCTTCTCATCACCCAATCCAAATTGGGATGAAATGAGGCTGGGCTGTGTGTAATCACCCTGTATGGTTCCTTCCTCCATCTCATCGTGCCCCGCCTGCAATGCCTCCTCTTTAATTGTGAGCGAGTGTTTCAGTAGACAGTGAAGGGGGATGGTGACGCTAATTATGGCGTCATCGCCGCTCACCATCTTGGAGGAGTCCTCAAAATTTTGGAGTATGTCACAGATGTCAGACATCTATGCCCACTCATCAGCTCTTATGTACCGAAGCTGACCTGAATACAGACAGACGTTTTGAAGCTGGTACTCAACAACTGCCCTCTGCTGCTCACAAATCCTTCCCAACATCTGCAACGTTGCGTTCCAACGCGTGGTAACATTGCACACTGGTTGGTGAGCTGGAAGCTGCAAACGCTGCTGAAGCAACGCAAGGGAGGCAGAAGCTGTAGATGACTTTCTGAAATGGACACTCAAGCGGCGTACTTTCACAAGCAGCTCAGGCAGATCCGGTTAGGTTTTGAGAAATCACTGAACCACTAGGGTGAGCATATGGGCCAGGCACGGTACGTGTATGAGGTTACCTAGCTTCAGAGCCGCTACCAGGTTGCGGCCACTGTCGCACATGACCATGCCTGGCTGTAGGTTCAGTGGTGACAGCCACAGATCTGTCTGTTCTGTTACAGCTTTCAACAACTCTGCAGCGGTGTGCGGTTTGTCACCTAAGCATATAAGCTTCACCACATTCTGTTGCCGCTTGGCCGAGGCAGTGCTGCAGTGCTTCCAGCTTCCGACTGATGTGGTCATTTCGGAGATGGAGGCTGAACAAGAGAAGGAGGTGCAGGAGCTGTAGAATGTGGGGGCAACCCGGATTGAATCAGGGCCCGCAATCCTCGGCTTCAGGAGGATGTGTTATGTCCCAGGGTCCAACTGGGTCCCAGCTTCTACAATATTAACCCAGTGTGCTGTCAATGAGATGTAGCGTCCCTGGCCACAAGCACTTGTCCACGTGTCCGTGGTTAGGTGGACCTTCCCAGTAACTGCGGTGTTGAGGGCACAGGTAATATTCTGGGACACGTGCTCGTGTAATGCGGGGTCGGCACATCGGGAGAAATAGTGGCGGCTGGGGACCGAGTACCAAGGGATGGCAGTCGCCATCAGGTTGGGGAAAGCTTCCGTCTCCACAAGCCTAAAAGGAAACATTTCCAGTGCAAGCAATGAAATGTGCCAGTTTAGTGCTGTGGACTGTGGGTGGTTGGATTCATATTTGCGCTTGCGACAGTGATGAGGACTGGGGTAGGGACAACGGAATGCTGCGCTGGGACAAGGACCTGATTGCTGATGGTGATGGTTGCATGTGTGCAATGACAGGTGCAGGGTGGGAGGCTTCTTCATCTGCATCATGTACGGAGGCTTAGCGTGCATGCACAACATGGGAAGAGGCAGTGTTGTCACCCGCAGACACTGTTCCTGGACCCTGGGGTTTTGGCCCAGCTAGTCAGGTGCTTTGCTGTCATGTGCCTGATCATGCTGGTGGTGGTCAGGCTGCTACTTTTGCTACCCCTGCTGATGCTGGCCTGGCAGGTGTTGCAGATGGCCTTTTTTGGGTTAACTGTATTTAAAAAAGAGCCAGACTCTGGAAGACCTAAGGCTATGTGCCCACGATGCAGAAATGCTCAGGATTTTTTCCTGAGCGTTTCTGCATCTCCCTGGCAGAAAAAAACGCATGCGGATTGTGCATGCGGATTATACATGCGGATTGTACATGATTTTCCTGCCAGGGACATGCGGAAGTGAAGCGTTCTTCACATGCATTTCCGCATGCGGGTTGACAAGCGCTTTCCAAGCGATTTTAGCATCACTTGGAAAGTGCTTGACAACTTGGTCACACTATATAAATTCATGCAAACAGCATGGATTTATATACTGTGACCGAGAGAATGTCAAAAAATAAAAAAATAAATCTATACTTACCCTCCGATGGCCCGCGTTGTCTTGCTTCACCGTCCCGGCTGCCGGCAGCGGTGAATTGAAGGACCTGCCGACATCAGCGTTGCGTGACCGGTCACATGACTCTGACGTCAGCGCAGGTCCTTCATTCCATCGCAAAGTGCCGGGAAGCAAGGAGGAGCGCACCGCGGGCCGCCAGAAGGTAAGTATATATTTTTTATTTTATTCTTTTTTTACAGCTTTTTTTAACGGTACCTGGGTGTGGAGGAGAGTCTCCTCTCCTCTACACCCAGGTACCGTCCACACATTAGAATGCGACAATTACGCAAGTACAGATGCAGTCTTGTAGAATTGGCGTGTTCTCATGCAAGTCAATGGCAGCGAAAACGCAGCACTTCCGCAAAATAATTGGTAGGGCTGTGTTTTTTTCCGCAATGATAATCCGCAGTGGAAATTTCCGCAGCATGTGCACAACACATGCGGATCATCATTGGGGGCAGACCTTGTACCATGCGTTTTTTAAGCGTTTCTGCAGCGTTTTGCCGCTGCAGAAACGCTTAAAAAAACGCATCGTGGGCACACAGCCTTACAGTTGGACTGGCAAGTTTCCTCGTATTGTTGTTTTGGAGAACAGTTGCCCGGCTTGTGTCTGCAGCTATCCCACTGCCTCTTCCTGCCTGTTGTGCTGCTACGCCTCCCTCCCCCTGTGTGCTGCTGTACTCAATATACATGTCACCTTGCCAGGTTGGGTCAGTGACTTCATCGTCCACCACCTCATCTTCCACATTCGAACCCTGGGCCTCCTCCTGACTTTCTGGCAATTGTGTCTCATCATCATCCACTTCTGGCAACAATAATTGCACTTTCCCACAGTCGCCTTCGTGTGACCGTGGCTGCTCTACTATTTGGGCATCGCTACATGCGATCTCGTCTTGCCCTGCTTGCAACGGGCCGGGAGAGAGGCCCTAATCTATAAATGGAAAAGTGAACAGCTCTTCGGAGTGTCCAAGTGTGGGATCAGTTGTCTCAGAACACTCGGCATGGTGGGAGGAAGGAGGATCAGGGTGAGGAATATGCGGTGCAGACTCATGGCTACTGAGACTGGATCGTGTGGAAGACAGGGTGGTGGTGGCAAAGTGACTGGAAGCATTATCTGCTATCCAACCAACAAGCTTTTCACACTGCGCTGGCTTCAAGAGTGTTGTTTGTTGTGCTCCCTCAGCAGGCACAGTTTCATTTTGCCCACGGCCTCGGCCTCTGCGTGCACCATCACCATCATGTCCAGTTACCCGTCCCTTGCCCATTTTAAATGGACTAATATTTTGCAGCTTGCAAAAAAAAAAATGTCAGGATTAATACTGCAGTAATGTTTGACCACCTGAGACGATGGCCAAGTTTCTCTGCTTCCACAATACAGCAATGCTATTCAAATCAGCAAATGGAGAAGTAAAAATGGTGTATTATATTGCTTATCACCAAAATGAGCAGGATTAAGAACAAAAAGAATATTATTAGCCGTGATATCTAGGGCTATGGATAGGAGTTCCAGCAGCAGAAGAAACAGGCAATGCACCCTATTCTGTACTATACTAGGTCTCCACAAACTCTGCCTAACTACTGCTATCAGCAGGATTAATATTTTCTTCAGAATTAGTCCTTACAAGGACTGTTAGACTATTTCTGATAGTGGTGTGGAATCTCTGTTTGAAATAACCGCCAATTCTCTCCCTCCTCTGCCGGATTCTAGAGTGACTGTGACGAGCATGGCGGCGCCAGGTCTTATATAGACAGGATGACGCTGTGCGGCCAGCCAATCACTGTAATGCCACAACCAACATGGCTACGGCATTACAGTGACTGTCATGCAACCCCTGCATAGTCATTGGCTGCCTAAAATGCACCCAACATGCAATGCGGGGAAGAAAGCTCCCGCCCGAGCATTTCATAATAAATCGCGGAGTACCGAGTATCTCAAGGACTGTGATGCTCGGGCGAGTAATGAATAGTGGCGAGCGCGCTCGCTCATCACTAGTGCTATAGACATGAATATCTGCAGCATGCACCAACATCCACATAAAATTATTTTTTCAACCACCTTCAGTGGAATTTTTCAGGAAATTCACTAGACTTTATGTATTGCCTATGTGGCGCCCTGCTGCGCATTGGTGCCACAGATCCCAGAGAGGTGCATGGACGGATTCCTCCACAAGAGGCCCTCATAGCATTCACACACCTCCACCTTCCACCTCAGACCAGAGGGAGCCCGTTAGGGATATAAAAAGGGAAGGTGGAGCTAGGCAGTCAGTCAGTCTGCTGCAGCCAGAGAGGTTGTCAGGTCAGTACGGACTCAGTGAGCTCAGTTAGTGGGCCTAGGGCGTGCAGACGCCAAAATATTGGTGTAGAGTAGCGAGGCCTACTGCCCGTGTGAAGCCTAGCGAGGGCCCCAAGCTTGGCCGAAGGCAAGTGGAGTAAGCGAGCTACATAGGGGGCAGAGGAGCTTAGCCAGCTCACCCCAAGACCATATACCGGACACTGGGTCCGTGTCTGCAGGGATCTCTACGACCAGCAGAAACAACCGGAACCCCTGGCTAACTATATGTCCCAGGAACACCAAAAGCTGACTGTCATACCAGGGTCAGGAGTCACTGAGGCCCAAGAGACCAGGGAGTGTGATCTCCACCAGGTCAGCCGATGCAAGACAGAGACAAAGTTAGGCCCATCTCCAGGCAGGTCATAAACTTATCAGGAAAAGGCAAGAAACAGGAGGCCCCACACCCGCACACTGGGGAGAGTCCCGATATGCACCCTTCAACCTACAGTGCTCTGGATCATGCCTGAAACATCACCAGTAAAAGGTACTGAAGTGAACTGTTGTGAGTGTGCCTATTCTTCCTCTGACCCGGCTGGGTCCCCTCTGTCCTGCATCCCTTCTCCTACGCTGCCCTGAGGCCCCGCTCCACCTGTGGGGAGCCGCAACAACTAAGTTGCCTGAACACCGGCCTCAGAGGACTGTCGCAGCGCTGGTGATCCTCACCAGACACCACAGGTGGAGTCACAAACTTTCCCCTTTCCCATACACCTTTCCCCCAATTCCTTGCTTTTAAGAGTGACCCCAGGATACGGGCCCGGAAGCCGGCCACTGCGGCATCCCCAAAACCAACAACAAGGCCCGGGCGCCGAGTCGTTTCCCCATCCACTGGGCGCGTCATCTCTTCCTGGCGTCACGAACAGGATTCCGTGCCCGCTGCAACGACAGAGTGTTGTGCCCGTTGCCACCGGGTACTGTGCGCCTTTAATCAGAACGGTGCATTTAACTGTGGCGAAGATCACCGCCATTGTTGTGCCGCCGAGCGGGAAGAAGGGCATAACAGCGGGAAACTGAGAGTCGTACCTGCTAAATCGCGCGAAGCCTCAGACACGCCCCGACGTCAAACCAGGAAGCGCCAGGTCCGGGAAGGAGCCCCGGTGAGCGCTCTGACGTAGGACGCAAGCGACACAAGGCCCTGAAGGAAGACCGTCACATGCGGAGCTGCGGCCTGCCGGAAGAAAAGAAAAGAAGGTAGGCCACGGTTCGCTAGGGGGGCGCCAGAATGTCCGAAGAACAGCACAACGCCGGAGTACCGGTTAACCGCCCTGATGTTCAACCCGCGCTGGGAGCAGAGGAGGCCGGAGCAGCCGCTCCACCAGCAGGGCTTGTAACCCCTATCATACCCATGGCCCTACCGTACATCCCTGGAGCGAAGTGGCTCCCCCAGTACAGCGGCAAACCAGATACCCTGTCTGGATTCAAAAGGAAAATATGCGGTATACTGGACATGTACTCTATGACAGGCAAGCAAAGAGCCGCTGTTGTATTGGGACAATTGACTGGTGCTGCGGAGCGAGAAGTAGAAACCTGGTCGGCCGCAGACCAGGAGTCAGTGTCCGCAATCTTTAAAAAGTTACAGACTGTCTTTGAGAATCGTACTGAGGCGGACCTCCGGATGAGGTTCTACAACTGCTCTCAGCAACCGGAGCACAGTGTTCGGGGCTATGCCTGGCGTTTACAAGGGGCCCTGCGAGCTCTGAAACAGGTTAGTCCAACCAGCATCAATAATGAAAATAAAATGCTGAAGGAACAGTTTATCCGAGGACTGAGGTCTCAAGAGGAGAGCAGGACTGTGAGTTAGTGGTCCCTGGATCATCCAGATGCCACCTTTGACACCCTTAAGGACATGGCTATAAAAGGACTGCAGCCCCTGGAAACAACTGCCATGCAATGTTACCAGGGTGGGGCCACCCCAGTGCCTGCTACACCCACCTTTTCCCCGGTGGCTGCTGAAGCCAAGGTTCCAGCAACGTCCCCTAGTGAGCTGGACAGCCTGCGCTCTGAAGTGCGTCAGTTGAGCAAAACCCTGACCACTGTGCTGAGTGCCCTGCAGCTGCGGACGGAGCCCGAGGACGGAGGGAAAATCCTGTTAGCCGATAGCCCTGAGGATGTCCCCTGGATGAGAAGGAGGAGGACGACAATGCCACCCCCTGGGAGGACAAGTGACCAATGCCGCCCAGCAAAGGACCCTGTCTGCCACCGCTGCCACAAGACAGGCCACACCATCCAGAGCTGTCCTTTAAAACAAGAAAACCCTGGGGCCGAGGGCCGACACCCAGGAGTAGACCCCTCAGGCCCATCAAACTGGTACCGCAGGCTCGTGGGAGGAAGACCTTTCCTGTCCATCGTGCTGGACGGCATCCCGACACCCGCTCTGCTGGACACAGGATCTCAGGTAACCATCATGTCTGATGTCCTCTACAAAAGGTTCTGGTCCATAGACGAACTTCACCCACCAGATCCAAACCTTTCCGTCTACGCCTCAAACGGCCTCTCCCTTAACCTAGTCGGGGTTAAGGATGTGGCAGTAAAGGTGGGAAGAGTGGAACTGAAGGACCAGGGATTAATTGTAGTAGAGACTAATCCTGATGATACAGACTTGTATATGGTACTTGGCACAAATATTGTTAGTAACTGTTTGGGAGAAGTTGTTCTTGCTCCAACAGATAGCTGACAGTGCCAGACCAGGGCAGAGAAGGGTGCTGCAGAAAGAAATCCGAGCCCTTATGTACCAGCAACAGGTAAAGCTAACAGGCGGTGAAATTGGTAATGTACGGGTGACAGACCAGATACCCATTGTGATTCCCCCGATGAGTGAAATGCTGATTTGGTGTAGAGCAGCAATAGGTCTCAAAGGACAGAGCTACCAGGCGGTAGTAGAGCCCCTAAGCTCGGAGCATAGACCTACACTCTTAACTGCCAGAGGGGTAGTGGATGTATGTAATGGGAGGGTGCCCGTAAGCCTCCTAAACTATGGGGAGGGCGAGGTTAGATTACAACGCTACGCCACTGTTGCCAAACTGTACACAGTAAATAACTCCATACACACGGCGGAGTCCTTAACCTCACCAGACGAAGTGGAGGATAATAACCTGGCAACCCAGGTGGAGGATTGGTGTCAACAGCTCCATGTTGGGACAGACACCACTCCTGCCCATCAAAAACAGGGTGTACACCGGGTGGTTCAGGAATACGCGCAGGTATTCAGTAAGCACCCACTTGACTTTGGGAGGATTAAGGGGGTACAACATCATATCCCCACAGGTGACCATCCACCCATCAAGGAACGGTACAGGCCTATACCTCCAGCACACTACCAGAAGGCGAAGGAGATGTTGCACGACATGAAGAAGGCAGGGGTAGTAAGGGATAGTTGTAGTCCCTGGGCAGCTCCCCTAGTTCTAGTCAGGAAAAATGATGGAAGCATGAGAATGTGTGTAGATTACAGACAAGTAAATCGCATAACACACAAAGATGCATACCCTTTACCACGTATTGAGGAATCCCTGGCTGCCTTAAAGTCTGCAAATTACTTCTCCACCCTTGACCTCACTAGTGGGAACTGGCAAGTAGCTGTGGCTGAGGAGGATCGGGAGAAGACAGCCTTCACCACCCCGATGGGACTCTGCGAGTTCAATAGTATGCAGTTTGGACTCTGCAACGCCCCCGGAACGTTCCAGAGATTGATGGAGTGCTGCCTGGGACACCGCAACTTCGAGACTGTACTACTATACCTGGACGACGTGATAGTGTACTCCAAAACGTATGAGGACCACTTGAAGCACCTGGCAGAGGTATTCGAGTCACTGTCCCAGTATGGGATGAAGCTGAAGCCCTCAAAGTGCCACCTGCTCAAGCGAAAGGTACAGTACCTGGGGCACATCGTTAGTCCAGAGGGAGTAGCACCAGACCCGGAGAACGTCACTGCCATCCAGAAATGGCCGGAGCCGAAGAGCCTCAAGGAGGTACGTCAGTTCCTGGGACTAGTCGGGTATTACCAGAGGTTTTTGAAGGACTATACCAAGAAAGTGGCGCCTTTGCAAGATCTCTTGGTAGGACAGTCCGGGAGAGGCAGAAACCCCCGATTCCAGTGGGGTAAGGAGCAAGCTGAATCCTTTGAGGAGATGAAGGGGATCCTGACCGGCGAAGAGATCCTAGCCTACCCTGACTACAGCCAACCGTTCCTGCTGTACACTGATGCCAGCAAAGAGGGATTAGGAGCTGTGTTAAGTCAGAAGCAGAATGGCCGAGAGAATGTGATCGCCTATGCTAGCAGGGAGCTCCGCCCGACCGAGAGGAACCCAGAGAACGATAGCAGCTTCAAGTTGGAGTTCCTGGCCCTGGTCTGGGCCATCACCGAGCGGTTCTAGCACTACCTAGCCTCCAGTAAGTTCACTGCCTTCACTGATAACAACCCCTTGACTCATCTAGAAACAGCCAAGTTAGGAGCCATGGAACAACGATGGATGGCTCGGCTGTCAAACTACCAATTCACTATTAAGTACCGGGCGGGCCGCAAGAACGCCAACGCCGATGCCCTGTCCAGGATGTCTCACCAGTCGGACACTGAAGAAGAAGTGGATGACCAGGAGGAGATTGAACTACCTGCCTTTCATCGGAATGGAGTGGTCCACGAGCAACGAGCCTCCAGGAGACATCGCGGTAAGACGTTAAACCCCTTGCCTCACCACAGCTGGAAGGAGACCCAGGAGAGCGACCCGGTTGTCAGCCGTATCAAAGAACTGATAACCCAGGAAGGTTCCTCCCTGGAGAAGCATGCTTCTCCACAAGCCAAGCAACTGTGGAATGAGAAGAGCAAGTTGTTCATCTATAGAGAGAAACTGTGCCGGAGGTATGTCAACCCCAAAACCCATGAGATGGTATGGCAGATAGTGGTGCCAAAGACTGACATCCAGATGGTGTTGGAAGCCTACCACGATCAGGCGGGGCACTTTGGCTGGAAGAAGCTAGAAACCCTGCTGAAGTGTCGGTTTAATTGGGTAGGAATGCGTAGTTCCATTGAGAGGTGGTGCCGGAATTGTGGACCCTGTAGCCTCAGAAGAAAAGACTACAGCAGCCAGAAGGCACCCCTGCAACCCATCAAGACGACTCGTCCCTTGGAGATCGTGGCCCTGGATCATGTCAAGCTGTCACCCAGCAGGTCAGTCTACTCCTATGCCCTGACCATGGTGGATCACTACTCCCGGTTCCTGGTGGTTGCCCCCGTCAAGGATCTGACGGCAGAAACTGCAGCGAAGACGTTCCAGGCGTACTTCTGCAGGCCCCATGGATACCCGGAGCAGGTGCTGAAAGATCAAGGCTCAGCCTTTGAAGCCGAACTGTTCAAGGAGTTCTGCCATCTGTACGGGTGTAAAAAGATCTGGACCACACCGTACCACCCCCAAACCAACGGACTTTGTGAAAAGATGAATAACATCGTCATCGACCTGCTGAAGACCTTACCACTAGAGGAGAGAAATCAGTGGCCAGACCTACTACCTGACCTGGTAGATCTGTACAACCACATACCTGTGAGTTCCACCAATTGTACTCCAGCATATCTCATTCGAGCCAGACCCGGGAAGTTGCCCATGGACCTGGAACTTGGTGTAGTAGAACCAGAAGCGGATATGTCCACTGAGGACTGGGACACGACCAGACAGGAGCAGTACAGAAGAGTACAGGCCTGTGTCGAAGACAGTCTCACTCGGGTAAGGGACAAGCAGGAAGCCCACTACAATAAAAGTGCGCTCGCAGAACCCTTCACACCTGGTGAAGTAGTGTTAAAGAGGAAAAGGAGAAACCACAAACTTGATGACCAGTGGGAGAGAGAACCCTACACTGTGTTAAATTCAAGATTTGATAACAGGAAGACCTGTTTGATTAGCAAAGATGGAGCAATAACGACTGGAACGGTATCTAGAGACCATCTGAAGTTGTGTCCAGACCTGCTAAAGATCCAAGAAGAAGTGCCTCTCACCGTACCGGAGGAGCCTAAAGAAGCAGTACTCCATACTGACTTAGGAGATTTCCCGGCAGATTGGCCTCAACTAGGAGGAGCAGTAATAATACCTGTAATCCACTTCTTTCAACAGCCAGAAGACCCTCCACAGCAAGTAGAACCTGTAAGTGCTTCAGAAGAGCCTGCTCAAGAAGAATCCCCGGAAGAAGGATTCCCGGTTGGAGCAGAGCAAGAAGGCCCAGCCAATGGTATACTTGCCAGTCCCGTAGAGAGGTTAAGGCAACCCTGCAGTCCCCCAACACTTAGAACTGACAGAATGGGAGGTAGTGCAAATACTAGTGCCTCACGCATCCCAGTACCACGTAGGTCGACACGTAGCACGCGAGGTCAGACCCCTGTAAGATACAGAGAATAAAGAAGGAAACTCTGACAGTGTAGATAGTTGCCCTTGGGGTATTATATTGTGTATTTTCCTGTGTATGTATTTATTACTTTGTGTTATGCTTGCCATGGACAATCTAAGTGATATGGACACTTCCCTTGTTGCCTCTAGTTACCCGTAAGGGTACATAAAGAACTTTGTGGCTGAGGACAATGGGCAGCCCAAAAACTATTTGCTGAAAATAATTGCACTCCCTGGAGTGCCCCATTAGGTGACCTCAGAACAAAAACCTGTCTGCGTGGCACAAGTGGAGGTCCAACTCAGGATCGCCATGCCCTGCAGCCACCCCAGGGCCTACGTGGAGGGTTTGCTTTGGACAGTTCCCTCATGCTGCTGAACTTGCACTTGTATAGTATTTTCTACTGATATATATATATTTATTATATATACACACTATGTTTTGTATTTAACATATATAACCTGCAACGTTAAAACAAATTGCCTCCCATAAAGGGAAGATTGTTATTGTTTGAAAAATAATTTTGAATGTCTAAAATGTACCGTGTCTTTGCTCTGTTGCAGCCCGCGGACGTGCTGTGTTTCACCAGGGGGGAATGTGGCGCCCCTGAGGGTTCAGTCGCCACAGGGGAACTGCACCTCAGAATAAGGTGTGGTATCTCCTCTCCAAGGTAAGGATGGAGCACCACACAGGACCCCCTACCACACCCTCAACACTACACCACTCCAGTTCTGTAGGGGGCCTAAAGCACCATAGTGCTGCCCCGGGCCGGAATAGAGGAGTTGGGGGGAACCAAAGTTAGGGGGAACCATGTACAGTTATATGAAAAAGTTTGGGCACCCCTATTACTCTTAAGCTTAATGTTTTCTTAAAATTGGTGTTTTTGCAACAGCTATTTCAGTTTGATATATGTAATAACTGTTAGACAAAGTAATGTTTCTGCCTTGAAATGAGGTTTATTGTACTAACAGAAAATGTGCAATCTGCATTCAAAGTGACATTAATATTTAGTAGATCCTCCTTTTGCAAAAATAACAGCCTCTAGTCGCTTCCTGTAGCTTTTAATGAGTTCCTGGATCTTGGAGGAAGGTATTTTTGACCATTCCTCTTTACAAAACAATTCCAGTTCAGTTAAGTTTGATGGTCGCCGAGCATGGACAGCCCTCTTCAAATGATCCCACAGATGTTCAATGATATTCAGGTCTGGGGACTGGGATGGCCATTCCAGAACATTGTAATTGTTCCTCTGCATGAATGCCTGAGTAGATTTGGAGCGGTGTTTTGGATCATTGTCTTGCTGGAAGATCAATCGCCTGCGTAACTTCAACTTTGTCACTGATTCTTGAACATTATTGTCAAGAATCTGCTGATACTGAGTGGAATCCATGCGTCCCTCAACTTTAACAAGATTCCCGGTGCCAGCATTGGCCACACAGCCCCAAAGCATGATGGAACCTCCACCAAATTTTATTGTGGGTAGCAAGTGTTTTTCTTGGAATGCTGTGTTTTTTTGCCGCCATGCATAACGCCTTTTTGTATGACCAAACAACTCAATCTTGGTTTCATCAGTCCACAGGACCTTCTTCCAAAAAGAAATTGGCTTCTCCAAATGTGCTTTTGCATACCTCAGCCGACTCTGTTTGTGGCGTGCTTGCAGAAACGGCTTCTTTCGCATCACTCTCCCATACAGCTTCTCCTTGTGCAAAGTGCGTTGTATAGTTGACCGATGCACAGTGACACCCTCTGCAGCAAGTTGATGCTGCAGCTCTCAGGAGGTGGTCTGAGGATTGTCCTTGACTGATCTCACCATTCTTCTTCTCGGCCTTTCTGATGTTTTTCTTGGCCTGCCACTTCTGGCCTTAACAAGAACTGTTCCTGTGTTCTTCCATTTCCTTACTATGTTCCTCACAGTGGAAACTGACAGGTTAAATCTCTGAGACAGCTTTTTGTATCCTTCCCCTGAACAACTATGTTGAATAATCTTTGTTTTCAGATCATTTGACAGTTGTTTTGAGGAGCCCATGAAGCCACTCTTCAGAGGAGATTCAAACAGGAGAACAACTTGCAAGTGGCCACTTTAAGTAGCTTTTCTCATGATTGCATACACCTGGCTATGAAGTTCAAAGCTCAATGAGGTTACAAAACAAAAAAAAGTGCTTTAGTAAGTCAGTAAAAAGTAGGTAGGAGTATTTAAAACAAGAAAATGATAAGGGTGCCCATACTCATGCACCTGTCAAATTTTTTTGAATGCAGATTGCACATTTTCTGTTAGTACAATAAACCTCATTTCAAGGCAGAAACATTACTGTGTCCAACAGTTATTACATATATCAAACTGAAATAGCTGTTGCAAAAACACCAATTTTTATAAAACATTAAGCTTAAGATTAATAGGGGTGCCCAAACTTTTTCATATAACTGTAGTGAGTGAGGGTGGAGGAAGCACTTACTTTAGCACTTAATAGAATCATATATAACTGGAGGCCATTTTTAAGAACCGGGTCTTCAGTCGTGGGTCTTTGTGATGGCAGGTCAGCACAAGGCTGCCGTCGCCTCAGGGTCCACGGTTCCCGGTCTCAGGCCTTGAGACGGGGGACTGGGGCAGAGTTAAAACCGGCTCTGTCCCCGGTCAGAGTCCAACCAAGAAGGCCCAGGAGGGGAGCAGAGGAGATAGGCTCCACAGGCGAAAGGATCTCTGGGGGTGCGGACGGAGCGGAGTCGCCACCTGCATACCTTATTCTGGCCCAGCCAGAGAGACCCTGCCGCAAGAGGGGGTACAGGTCCCCGATTATCTGACTTTGCACTTTACGTCTCTGTCGGACAAGTCCGGAGGCTTATGTGGATCCCAGGGGGATAAGGACGGAGCGGAGTCACCACCTGTATTCCCTAATCTGAGTTCATCCAGAGGGACCCGGCCTTACGCCACGTTCTCACCACTAGTAACCAAGAAGGGCACCCAGTCGGTCCGGGAGCTACACGCTACCCATCAAGGACATCGCAGTACCTGTACGGGACACAAGGCGGGAGAAGTTCACCAGGAGAGGAAGACTTTAGAGCGGGGGTCCTGCCAAGCGCTCCTGAACAACCTGGAGTGTGCTGAACCCCACCCTGGCGGCCGCAGCTCGCCGTGTGACAGCAGAGAGAAGCTCTGAGCTGAGAAAGCACTACTGTGAGTAAAGACTTGGATGACTTCAAATACTGCCTCTGTCTGTTCATTCCTCTGCGGCTCTGCACCCGCCAACGCTCTATCCTGCATCCCTTCTCCGGAGCTGCCCTGGGGCCCCGCTCCACCTGTGGGGAGCCGCACCAACTAAGCTGCCTGAACACCGGCCTCAGAGGACTGTCGCAGCGCTGGTGATCCTCACCAGACACCACGGGTGGCGTCACGAACATTCCCCTTTCCCATACACCTTTTCCCCCTTTTCCTTTGCTTTTAAGAGTGACCCCAGGGTACGGGCCCGGGAGCCGGCCACCACGGCATCCCCAAAACCAACAAGGCCCTGGCGCCGAGTCGTCCCCATCCCCTGGGAGAGTCATCTACACAAAACATTTAATTAATTTTGATATATTAAATTAATTATCGAATGTAAAAAAAAAAAAAAAAAAAAAAAAAAAAAAAAAAAAAAAACACAAGTAAAGAGAAAACACGAGGTGAAAAAATAAAAACATAAAAAAAAAAAAAACACAAAAATGATCGGTGTCTCCACTGTTATTAATTATAAAAATATAAAAAGGAGCATTAATTATCTAAATCATTAAGGAGATATTCTGCAGGAAAACAATAATATTTGCATAATAAAAGAGAAAAAAAAAAAAGAATAAAAGGAGGCAGACGGCGGTAACGCAAATGTAGTCACACAAAGATAAAAACAGAAAACACAACAAAAAAAACTAAACAGGAAATGTGCGAATCTGTCAAAAGAAAATCTCCTTGTAAAGAAAATCTACAAATGAGGCCGGGTTTGTTCCGGGAGCAGAGATACGAGAGTATCTACCGGGAAAGCTGAAAATATCAACAATGGGCCGTTCTTAGAAAGCCGGCGCAATGAATAAAGATGGAGAGAGCAGCGGAGGGGAACCATACAGGGCCGTGGCTGTCAGCTTCGCCTCCCGGATTTTTAGGAGTTCCAACAATCAGATCAACCGAGGCGAAAAGTGCAAATATATGTGAAGTAATAACAAGCGTTCTCACAATACCTTAAAGAGACGGTTTAGAGGGGTCCAAAACTTTCTATACATAAAGCTAAATTTAAAAGACGCCTCTAAGTTTACAATCCTTCCATCCCTTCAGATTGCCGTGGTTATGTCCAGAGTTGTGCATCTGTAGATCTGCAAGTTTAACCCCCTTGAGAACTGGACCTAGGTTCATTTATTTTATTCTTTTCACCTTTCACCTTTGCATTGCAATTAATGCACTTTTTTTTTTTTCACTTTATTCTTTAGTCCCCCAGAGGGGACTTGAGTGATCATTTGATTGCACTCTATACAGCAATACTTCAGTATAGTAAAAAGCACAGACAACTGCCTCTGCCCGGGCTTCACAGGGGCACCAAGATGACGTCAGCTGGGGCCTTCGGCAAGACCCTCACTGTCATTGCAAATCTTCGGCATCCTGTGTGGCAGAGGGACGGGGGGCGATGGATGGCCGAACGGTCACCTTGCCAGGATTGCGCAACTTGGACGCCAAAGTCAGAGACTGACAGCAGCATTTAAGTGGTTAATAAGCAGCGATCGGTGCTCGCTCTGGTCGATGCCAGCTGTATAACAGCTCCATACACTCGCGCCCTCCCAATGGCATACTGTTATTTCCTGGGCAGGAAATGTCTAAACCCTAAGGCTGAATATCACATTGCTGCTGCCTGCCCTCAGTCACAAATGGGCGCACAAGTCTGCAGCAATACTGAGCTGTCACCCGCAGAGTCGTGCGCTTATTCGCCCCTGCGGACGGGTTGTGGCTGTGTCACTCTGCGCGAGCGACCGTAACCCAAGCAGTCTGATCTTGCAGTCATATTACCTTCCATCTGTCCTCTACTTCTTGTTAACACACACAAATTATTTTAGGAGATATGTATTAAAAAAAAAGAAGAAAAAAAGAAAGCAAAAAGCAGGCTAACAGTGCAGTGCTGATTTATGAGCACAGACCAAATCAAAGTTGAGCTGAACTTTCAGTTGGTTATAAAGCAGCTGACGGGAGCAATAAAAATAAAAAAAGCAAAGTGCTTCAAGCTCCTCATCCGAAAGAGCTCACCGACAGATTCTCAGTTAACTCATTCTGCAGTCAACAACAAGAAGGCTTTCAACAAAAAAAAAAAAAAGGACAAACAGTACAAAATGTTTAATGAAACCCAATTCCAAAAACAATTTTTTGCTTAAAGTACATGCATTTAAGGAAAATAATCGATCCAAAGCTATCCATATCCTTAAAGGGAGTTGACCAGGGCATATGTAAAATTTACTAATATACTTTAATTATGATTTCAGACAACCTTGTCTTGGTCCCATAACCTCCACTACCACTTTCCATCTAAAACACAGAGGCATAAAGTTCCTCCTACCCTCTGTGTGTGTGTGAAGGGGGCTGGTTGTCAAACTCAGCCCCCATTAGATAATCCATCCCCCTTCTGAATAAAAGCAGATACAGAGAGAGCTACTGAGCCTGACAGACAGCCCCCTCCACCACCTGCAGAGCCACATTAAAATGAACTGTGATCTACCGCGGTCACGTGTGTGACGTCAGCGACCACTGCAGCCAATCACAGGTCAAGTGATTCACCTACATAAAGGCCCTTTAATAAAATTTGCTTATTGTCTAGTACGACTTCGATTTAACCTGTTAACATTTTCAAGATCTCGGTTTGCCGTCACTGAAGAAACACATTGATTGGCTGAAAACCCTGATCGTGTCCAACGTGAGCCCCAGAAAACGAGCACCATCATTGTCATCGCTAAAGCAGCACGATCCGCGGGAAGTTTGCATGGTGTGAACGAGCCCTAAATGTCACAAGTAAACAGGGTGACGATCGTCTTACCTTCCTTGTCTCTGCAGAGCGAACACCACTCCTTCCCTCTGAAACGGGAGCAGCCGCTCTCGGAGCTTTTCAGGAAGGTTTGATAATTTGTCAGCCGCATCCTCAAGGGGATTTTTTTGTTTTATCCTTGACTTTGACATTTTTCACCTAAAATAAATTACAAACCAACTTAAATAAATAAAAAAAAAAAGAATAGTAAAATATTTTCAGTTTCATGGAAATGAAGCTAAAAGAGGTTGTTTCGAGTTGTCTCCCCCTAAATCTCGGCTTCTGCTTGCCGGGGGGGGGAGGTGCACTCCTGATGATTGACAGTTCGGGCCGGCAGCATGACTGAAGCGCACGCCCAACCTAAGGCCACGTTCACACATTCAGTATTTCACATCAGGATTTGTAAGCCAAAACCAGGAGTGGGTGATAAATGGATAAATACTGAAGTGGTGACATGTTTCTATTATACTTTTCCTCTGTTCCTCTCCTGATTTTGACTTAAATACTGATGTAAAATACTGACCAAATACTGAATGTGACCAAACACTGATGAAATACTGATCAAAAATACTGAACGTGTGAACATGGCCTAAGTATTATAGAGGTCAATTAGCAGAGGCAGAGATCCAGCCAGCTTCAGGGCAGACATTATTATTATTAATTTATATAGCGCCATAAGAAGGGGTTACATACCAAATACAGATATCACTTACAGTGAACAAACTAACAATGATAGACTGATACAGAGGGAAGAGGACCCGGCCCTTGCGGGCTTACATTCTACCGGAACGGGCAAGGAGACAGTAGGTTGGGGGGTTGCTGTAGCTCCGGTGTTGTTGAGGAGGCAGCGGGGTCATGGCAGGCTGTAGCTTGTTTGAAGAGATGAGTTTTCAGGTTCCGTCTGAAGGATCCAAGTGTGGCGGATAATCGGACAAGTTGAGGCACAGAATTGCATAGGATGGGGGATATTCGGGAGGAATTTTGGAGGCGATTGCGTGAGGAATGAATAAGTGTGGAGGAGAGATGGAGGTCTTGGGAGGAACGGAGGTTACGTGAGGGAATATATCGGGAGATTAGTTCAGAGATGTATGGAGGAGAGAGGTTATGGATGGCTTTGTAGGTCAGTGTTAGTAGTTTGAACTGGATACCCTGGGGAAATGGGAGCCAGTGAAGGGATTTGCAAAGGGGGGTAGTAGAGGAGTAGCGAGGAGAGAGATGGATCAGTCATGCAGCAGAGTTAAGGATGGACTGGAGGGGTGCGAGAGTGTTAGCAGGAAGGCCACAGAGGAGGATGTTGCATTAGTCGAGGCGGGAGATGATGAGGGCATGCACAAGCAGTTTAGTAGATTGAGGGTTGAGGAAAGGACGGATTCTGGAAATATTTTTGAGCTGGAGGCGACAGGAGGTGGCGAGAGCTTGGATGTGGGGTTTGTAGGACAGGGCAGAGTCAAGGGTTACTCCGAGGCAGCGGATTGCCGGTACAGGGGATACAGTGATGTCATTTATTTATTGTGATAGAAAGATCAGGTGGGGAAGATATGCAAGATGGTGTAAAGATGATGAGTTCAGTTTTGTCCACATTGAGCTTGAGGAGGATATGGCTGCTAGACATGCTGGGATTCTGGACAGCAGAGAGGTGACGTCTGGGCCAGAGAGGTAGATCTGGGTGTCATCAGCGTACAGATGGTACTGGAAGCCATGGGATTTTATGAGCTGTCCCAGGCCAAGGGTATAAATTGAGAAGAGTAGGGGACCTAGGAAAGAGCCTTGAGGGACTCCAACAGAGAGGGGGCGCGATGAGGAGGTAGTGTGGGAGTGGGAGATGCTAAATGTGCGGTGGGAAAGTTATGAGGAGATCCAGGATAGGGCAAGGTCTTTGACGTCAAAGGAAGAGAGGATCTGTAGTAGGAGGCAGTGGTCAACTGTATCGAAAGTAGAGGACAGGTCAAGAAGGAGGAGTATAGAGAATTGTCTGTTAGCTTTGGCTGTAAGTAAGTCATTGGTGATTTTGGTAAGGGCAGTTTCGGTGGAATGCTGGGGGCGGAAACCGTGTTGTCGATTGTCGAAGAGAGAGTTAGCTGAGAAGTGCGAGGAAAGTTCAGCGTGAAGGTGTTACTCAAGGAGTTTGGAGGCAAATGGGAGCAACGATATGGGGCGGTAGCTGGACAAGGCGGTTGGGTCGAGGGATGGCTTTTTGAGGATGGGAGTGATTGTGGCATGTGTGAAGGCAGGGGGGAAGGTACCAGAAGTTAGTGATAGGTTGAAGAGATGGGTTAGGGATGGGATGAGAGTGGGGGTGAAGTTGGGGAGGAGGTGGGATGGGATGGGGTCGAGTGCACATGTGGTGAGGTGTGATTTAGAGAGGAGACGAGTAAGGTCTCTTCCCGTGATGTTGGGAAGGGAGGTTATGAAGGAAGGGCAATGGTGTGGAAAACAAAGGGGTTGTGGTGGTCGGACAGGAAAGACTTGCCGTGTTTGGTCAATCTCGTTTTGGAAGTGTGTGGCAAAGTCCTCAGCAGAGATGATGTAGCAAAGAGCTTGTAAGCGCTGCACTTCCACTCTGGGAAGCCAGCCACCACTGATGGACTGCAGAGGTAGCTAGTAACTAGGCAACGAGCAGAACACAAAATTATAAAACAAAAAAAAACAGGGTTTTTCTTTTAAGCAAATTGCAAAGCTGCTTAGCATTATGAAGAAGTTGACACGATATAATCGACATATTGAAAAGTTCTGAAAAAAGTTTTGTTTTCAAGATCTCCGCTTGCTGACAAGGAATCAATCAGGATTTACCCCTGCAGTGCAATGAACACGGCTGCAGGAGTCTCCTGGCGATCGCTCCTCGAGTGCCGCATCTCATCTGTGATTATCAGCACATGTAAGCAGCAATAATTATCTTCTCACGGCCACCGTCCTCCAGGTCCTGGCTCATTAGTAAATCGGCTCACGCCCGGTTCACTTGGATTAGATCAGTGTAAAATCAATGTCACAGCGAGAAATAACCAGATATACATAAAACAGTATAAACAGAAAAGAAAAGCTGCCTGCGACTAATAGAGGTCAATGCCGAGCGTTCTCCAATGTGATGACTGCACACGTACAGACAGCCATCCCGGGAGAAAAACAACATTGCAATTCAAAAACTGAAAAAAAAATAATACAATAAAAATAAATTATATATTAAATAATTGCAATTCATAATAATTAAAAAAATAAACAAATACTAATACATACATATAGAATATATATATATATACACACACACACACACAATAAAGGGAGCACTCAAATAACACATCCTAGATCTGAATGAATGAAATATTCTCATTGAATACTTTGTTCTGTACAAAGTTGAATGTGCTGACAACAAAATCACACAAAAATCATCAATAGAAATCACATTTATTAACCAAAATTAAAGTGGAAAAACACACTACAGGCTGATCCTTAAAACAAGTCAAAATGAGTCTCAGTATTGTGAGTGGCCTCCACGTGCCTGTATGACCTCCCTACAACGCCTGGGCATGCTCCTGATGAGGCTCAGTATTGTGTGTGGCCTCCACGTGCCTGTATGACCTCCCTACAACGCCTGGGCATGCTCCTGATGAGGCTGAGTATTGTGTGTGGCCTCCACGTGCCTGTATGACCTCCCTACAACGCCTGGACATGCTCCTGATGAGGCTCAGTATTGTGTGTGGCCTCCACGTGCCTGTATGACCTCCCTACAACGCCTGGGCATGCTCCTGATGAGGCTGAGTATTGTGTGTGGCCTCCACGTGCCTGTATGACCTCCCTACAACGCCTGGGCATGCTCCTGATGAGGCTGAGTATTGTGTGTGGCCTCCACGTGCCTGTATGACCTCCCTACAACACCTGGGCATGCTCCTGATGAGGCTGAGTATTGTGTGTGGCCTCCACGTGCCTGTATGACCTCCCTACAACGCCTGGGCATGCTCCTGATGAGGCTCAGTATTGTGTGTGGCCTCCACGTGCCTGTATGACCTCCCTACAACGCCTGGGCATGCTCCTGATGAGGCTGAGTATTGTGTGCGGCCTCCACGTGCCTGTATGACCTCCCTACAACGCCTGGACATGCTCCTGATGAGGCTCAGTATTGTGTGAGGCCTCCACGTGCCGGTATGACCTCCCTACAACGCCTGGGCATGCTCCTGATGAGGCTGAGTATTGTGTGTGGCCTCCACGTGCCTGTATGACCTCCCTACAACGCCTGGGCATGCTCCTGATGAGGCTCAGTATTGTGTGTGGCCTCCACGTGCCTGTATGACCTCCCTACAACGCCTGGGCATGCTCCTGATGAGTCTCAGTATTGTGTGTGGCCTCCACGTGCCTGTATGACCTCCCTACAACGCATGGGCATGCTCCTGATGAGGCTCAGTACTGTGTGTGGCCTCCACGTGCCTGTATGACCTCCCTACAACGCCTGGGCATGCTCCTGATGATGTTGTGGATGGTCTCCAGTGGGATCTCCTCCCAGACCTGGACTAAAGCGTCCGCCAACTCCTGGACAGTCTGTGGTACAACGTGACGTTGGTAGATGGAGCGAGACATGATGTCCCAGATGTGCTCAATCGGATTCAGGTCTGGGGAACGGGCGGGCAGTCCATAGCTTCAATGCCTTCATCTTGCAGGAACTGCTGACACACTCCAGCCACATGAGGTCTGGCATTGTCCTGCATTAGGAGGAACCCAGGGCCAACCGCACCAGCATATGGTCTCACAAGGGGTCTGAGGATCTCATCTCGGTACTTAATGGCAGTCAGGCTACCTCTGGCGAGCACATGGAGGGCTGTGCAGCCCTCCAAAGAAATGCCACCCCACACCATTACTGACCCACTGCCATACCGGTCATGCTGAAGGATGTTGCAGGCAGCAGATCGCTCTCCACGGCATCTCCAGACTCTGTCACGTCTGTCACATGTGCTCAGTGTGAACCTGCTTTCATCTGTGAAGAGCACAGGGCGCCAGTGGTGACTTTGCCAATCCTGGTGTTCTGTGGCAAATGCCAGGCGTCCTGCACGGTGTTGAGCTGTGAGCACAACCCCCATCTGTGGACGTCGGGCCCTCATACCACCCTCATGGAGTCGGTTTCTAACGGCTTGTGCAGACACATGCACATTTGTGGCCTGCTGGAGGTCATTTTGCAGGGCTCTGGCAGTGCTCCTCCTGTACCTCCTTGCACAAAGGCGGAGGTAGCGGTCCTGCTGCTGGGTTGTTGCTCTCCTACGGCCCCCTCCACGTCTCCTGGCGTACTAGCCTGTCTCCTGGTAGCGCCTCTGGACACTTTACTGACAGACACAGCAAACCTTGTCACAGCTCGCATTGATGTGCCATCCTGGATGAGCTGCACTACCTGAGCAACTTCTGTGGGTTGTAGAGTCCGTCTCATGCTACCACAAGTGTGAAAGCACAACCAACATTCAAAAGTGACCAAAACATCAGCCAGAAAGCATTGGTACTGAGATGTGGTCTGTGGTCCCCACCTGCAGAACCACTCCTTTATTGAGGGTGTCTTGATAATTGCTAATAATTTCCATCTATTGTCTATTCCATTTGCACAACAGCATGTGAAATTGATTGTCAATCAGTGTTGCTTCCTATATTTATCTACACACACATATACACTATACACACTAATATATATGTATATATATTTATTTTATTTTATTTTCACATACTCACACACATATACATGTATATATAATGTGAGTGTGCGTGGTCACAGTGCAGGAGAGCATAAATTGGCCAATTCATGTGTATCCAGAGGCGACAATAAGACGATTCTCGTTGCTGGGAACCTATCTAACTATAGCAAGATTCTACCTTCCCATTTAGATGTAGGCTTTCGTCTAAGAGAAGATTCCCAGCAACAAGAATCACCTTATCGTGGCTACCAGGTACACATGAATTGGCCAATTCATGCACTAAGTATTCTCAATTTTTCCTATTTTCTAGAGCAGTAATGTTTGCATACTATAGCGCTACAGAGTGCAACTTTATATTTTAGTTATATGTGGAGTTGGACACTCTTAGTAAGCACCTGTACACACGTTTTCTGTTTGAAAGTGAAGGTCAGTCTTTAGATATTAGATTTCTATGTGAGCTGAGCACCCGGCTATCCAGCGCACAGGAGGTTAAATCCATGCAATAAGGCACATGGTCCTAAACAATAAGAAAATTTAAAAAATATATCAAACACCCAAATCTTAAAAGAAGAACCGATCCAGAACTCTCATATGTTACAAGTATTCTTCTTTTTCTATAGCTTGTTTTCTCTGCCTTTTCTGAGACTGTACATGCTTTCTCTCCTGTCCATGCGGTTCCAATTCGTTTCCTTCCATCTCCCAGCAGCTATCCTTAATGTTACACAAGTGTATAAAAAAAGTCATCGGATTTTTATCTGTAATCTATTCTCCAAGTAAAAAAAAAAAAATTGCAACTTGTTCATAAAAATCGGCTGTTATAGGGATAATTTGTATGGGATCTGATTTTTTTTGCGCACCTATAGAGCTGTGTTGGGCTGTAGGCGAATCGAATCTCATCCAAAATACGGAACAAACTAATGCACGCTGCGATTTTTTTCACGGTCTGACTGCCATCCGTTTTTTCACAGCTGTCGCCTGAGGACCAAACTGTCAGAATTAATTCTGGGGGTCACAATAAAGCTTAAAGGGGTATTACCGTCTGCGGCATAAGGGACCGGCGGCAGCAGCACATGACAAACCAGGGCCCTCTGCACCTGGGGGGGGGCCACATTTCCTTTGGCCACGTGTGAGCTGTTGTACAGCCGGCACGCAACTGCTGCGATCTGCGCTAGCTCCAATTGCGGCAGCTTAACCCCTAAGATACTGCTGTCAATTGTGATAGCGGCATCCTAGCGGTTGGAAATAGGTTGCTGATGGCATTGTCCAGGCAAAACGACACAACAAGCCGTGATTGAAAAATTAAAAAAAGTTAGGGTTCTTGGAAGAAGAGGAAAAATCAAAAGCAAAAGAGGGTCCCACCAAGACCCATATAAACCTGGGGCCAAATATGACTTACGGAAAGTATATACTAGAAATGCATAAGTGTCTGCGCCACTTCCAGGATTCCCACCTATTGGGAGCACGTTGTCACAAATTACCACAAATGGGCCAGACGGAGGCTAAAAGGACGCTCTTATTTAATAGAAACGTGATGTGAACAGGCCCCGAGACCCCCTGCTCCGACAGGTGTGGGGGGACTTCTACATTAGCAATTTCCATTGGCGTCTCCTCTCCTGTGCAAATCCATTCAAAAATAGCTGCGTTCACGCCGCTCTCTATTCACAACATTACCAGCGAATATATTTCCGCTTGAGGAAAATAAATTGGCCTCTTGAGGGATTGTTTTCTGAGAGATGAATCCATCTTTTCACGTTTCTCTCCCCAAACGAAAGTCAAGGAGGAATTGGAAGATGAATTCTAAAGAGGACATTATAATCAGGCGCCGCTCATTATCATAGGTAGAGACGTTTAATAGCTGCTAACCCCGTGGAGTAACGGGGACCCGTCCTCCCGCGATGACGGCTGCTAAAAATACTTCATTAAACCTCGGCGCCGAACCCGCGAGAATCTATTCCCGTTACATCTCGCAGAAAGATGATGACGAGAAAATGACATTTAAGTTAGTGATTGCATTAACCTCTGCGGTGCTGGAGCAGCCCACAAAGGCGAGGGAAGGTGCAGAACACAGGCGCTGCCACCACAGGGATCATGTCACCACCTGCAGAGGGGGGGCAATATGTCTGCACCTGTATGTCGGAGAGGTTCCAGGGAAACTACACAATGTGGGGGTGCGGAGAGCCGGACCCCACTAATCTGATAGCAATGACCTATCTCACTGATAAGTCTGAGTTACATCCTGTATTATCCTCCAGAGCTGCACTCACTATTCTGCTGGTGCTGTCACTGTGTACATACATTACATTACTGATCCTGAGTTACATCCTGTATTATACTCCAGAGCTGCACTCACTATTCTGCTGGTGCTGTCACTGTGTACATACATTACATTACTGATCCTGTACTGATCCTGAGTTACATCCTGTATTATACTCCAGAGCTGCACTCACTATTCTGCTGGTGCAGTCACTGTGTACATACATTACATTACTGATCCTGAGTTACATCCTGTATTATACTCCAGAGCTGCACTCACTATTCTGCTGGTGCAGTCACTGTGTACAGACATTACATTACTGATCCTGTACTGATCCTTGGTTACATCCTGTATTATACTCCAGAGCTGCACTCACTATTCTGCTGGTGCAGTCACTGTGTACATACATTACTGATCCTGTACTGATCCTGAGTTACATCCTGTATTATACTCCAGAGCTGCACTCACTATTCTGCTGGTGCAGTCACTGTGTACATACATTACATTACTGATCCTGAGTTACATCCTGTATTATCCTCCAGAGCTGCACTCACTATTCTACTGGTGAAGTCACTGTGTACATACATTACTGATCCTGAGTTACATCTTGTATTATACTCCAGAGATGCACTCACTATTCTGCTGGTGCAGTCACTGTGTACATACATTACATTACTGATCCTGTACTGATCCTTTGTTACATACTGTATTATACTCCAGAGCTGCACTCACTATTCGGCTGGTGCAGTCACTGTGTACATACATTACATTACTGATCCTGTACTGAACCTGAGTTACCTCCTGTATTATCCTCCAGAGCTGCACTCACTATTCTGCTGGTGCAGATGTAATTCAGGATCAGTACAGGATAAGTAATGTAATGTATGTACACAGTGACTGCACCAGCAGAATAGTGAGTGCAGCCCTGGAGTAGAATACAGGATGTAACTCAGGATCAGTAATGTAATGTATGTACACAGTGACTGCACCAGCAGAATAGTGAGTGCAGCTCTGGGGTATAATACAGGATGTAACTCAGGATCAGTAATGTAATGTATGTACACAGTGACTGCACCAGCAGAATAGTGAGTGCAGCTCTGGAGTATAATACAGGATGTACTGTAACTCAGGATCAGTAATGTATGTACACAGTGACTGCACCAGCCGAATAGTGAGTGCAGCTCTGGAGTATAATACAGTATGTAATTCAGGATCAGTAATGTAATGTATGTACACAGTGACTGCACCAGCAGAATAGTGAGTGCAGCTCTGGAGGATAATACAGGATGTAACTCAGGATCAGTAATGTAATGTATGTACACAGTGACTGCACCAGCAGAATAGTGAGTGCAGCTCTGGAGTATAATACAGGATGTAATTCAGGATCAGTACAGCATAAGTAATGTGGCCAGCCTTTATCTAATTTATGTAAACTGTAAGATATTTCCAGTATTTCAGTATTTTGCTCTTTTATTGCAGTTTTTAATGACAATTATGACGATATCGACAGCATATGGAGGAGACAATATATTTAAACTAGAAAGCTGCTCCTGCACATAAAGCTGCGCTTCCGCCTACGGCTGTCAGAGAGCTGGATGACGAGCCAAGTGAGAAGGTAACATATCCAACCGGTGATCAGATGATGGATAACAGCCAGAGATACAACGTAACAACACAAGCTGCTACACAACATCAAGCCCCCAACTCCAGGACAGTAGGGGGCTGCCCTGCATGAGCACTAATAAAAGGAGGAGCCCCCCTCTTGTAAATCCCCCATAATATCCACATGACATTATACATCACATGCACCTTTTGTTTCCATTCTTCATCAGTTGTCTGTCAGTGAATGGAAACATTTCACTTCGCATCTAAGACTGAGCAGAATTGTAGACCAGTTTCCACCCAACCGAGAAATACTCCGCGCCCTCCTGCCCAGTTAGGGTACGTGCTTAAGTCTTTTCCAGGCGGGCGATACCTGCCAAGTTTTTAAAAAGGAAGACGCTTCAGGAAACTGTACTGACGTTGTAAGACAGCAAGATTTTCACCCCTTCAATGTCTCCAGTGTCGGAAACCCCCGAAACCTAACGGACCATGGGGTAGCGGCAGTCATCCAAGAGAAAGGCGTTATTACACTCACAAAATCCAAGATACAGCCGTTATAAACACGCAGCACGCCAGTCCCGGCCCCAACCCTGGGTTTTGCCCAGCGGCTTCTTCATGGGGCTGCCCTATGTCTGATATGTTTTCAGAGCAATCACATCGGAAACGTTTTATCATTTTCACACCGACACTGCAAGTCTGGTGAGAACGGAGCATCCAGGAGGATGTCTGAACGACCCTAAATAAAATTGAGGATGCGGTAAAATGCATTTTATTCATGTTGTCACCCACAGTGTGTAAGAAAGATCAATTCACTGACAGCCAGCAGAGATCCTGGAATGTAACACACAGAATGCAAGCAGCAAAGCAACAGTGTGATCCGGGAGCCGGAAGTAACAAAACAACAAAGGTAAAAATCTGTGCCACCCAGTCTCCCGACAGCACCCCCGTCTCCGCGCCCCGTCCGCTGACAGATCCCCCCGTCCTCCGACAGCCCCCCGTCTCCGCGCCCCATCAACCGACAACGCACCAACTCCTAACGGGCTGTGGAGTCGGTAAGCCCAACCTCCGACTCCACGACTCCCTCAGACATGGCATAAATTTACTGTAGCACAGATTCATCTCAGCTAAAAGTCTAGACCCTTAGATCAGGAATAGGACAAACATTTCTAAGACATTTCATAACTTTCCCAAATTCTTATGAAAAATTTTTCCCCACAAACTACTTTGTTTGCATTTTGGTTTGTATTGAACTACTGCATCCAATTTATTATACACTGCTCAAAAAACTAAAGGGAACCCTTAAACAACAGAATATAACTCCAAGTAAATCAAACTTCTGTGAAATCAAACTGTCCACTTAGGAAGCAACACTGATTGACAATCAATTTCACATGCTGTTGTGCAAACGGAATAGACAATAGATGGAAATTACTGGCAATTATCAAGACACCCTCAATAAAGGAGTGGTTCTGCAGGTGGGGACCACAGACCACATCTCAGTACCAATGCTTTCTGGATGATGTTTTGGTCACTTTTGAATGTTGGATGTGCTTTCACACTCGTGGTAGCATGAGACGGACTCTACAACCCACAGAAGTTGCTCAGGTAGTGCAGCTCATCCAGGATGGCACATAAATGCGAGCTGTGGCAAGAAGGTTTGCTGTGGCAAGAAGGTTTGCTGTGTCTGTCAGTGTAGTGTCCAGAGGCTGGAGGCGCTATCAGGAGACAGGCCAGTACACCTGGAGACATGGAGGGGGCCGTAGGAGGGCAACAACCCAGCAGCAGGACCGCTACCTTCGCCTTTGTGCAAGGAGGAACAGGAGGAGCACCGCCAGAGCCCTGCAAAAAGACCTCCAGAAGGCCACAAATGTGCATGTGTCTGCACAAACTGTTAAAAGCCGACTCCATGAGGGTGGTATGAGGGCCCGACATCCACAGATGGGGGTTGTGCTCACAGCCCAACACCGTGCAGGACGCTTGGCATTTGCCACAGAACACCAGGATTGGCAAAGTCACCACTGGCGCCCTGTGCTCTTCACAGATGAAAGCAGGTTCACACTGAGCACATGTGACAGACGTGACTGAGTCTGGAGACACCGTGGAGAGCGATCTGCTGCCTGCAACATCCTTCAGCATGACCGGTTTGGCAGTGGGTCAGTAATGGTGTGGGGTGGCATTTCTTTGGAGGGCCGCACAGCCCTCCATGTGCTCGCCAGAGGTAGCCTGACTGCCATTAGGTACCGAGATGAGATCCTCAGACCCTTTGTGAGACCATATGCTGGTGCGGTTGGCCCTGGGTTCCTCCTAATGCAGGACAATGCCAGACCTCATGTGGCTGGAGTGTGTCAGCAGTTCCTGCAAGATGAAGGCATTGAAGCTATGGACTGCCCGCCCGTTCCCCAGACCTGAATCCGATTGAGCACATCTGGGACATCATGTCTCGCTCCATCCACCACCGTCACGTTGCACCACAGACTGTCCAGGAGTTGGCGGATGCTTTAGTCCAGGTCTGGGAGGAGATCCCACAGGAGACCACCCGCAACCTCATCAGGAGCATGCCCAGGCGTTGTAGGGAGGTCATACAGGCACGTGGAGGCCACACACAATACTCAGCCTCATCAGGAGCATGCTCAGGCGTTGTAGGGAGGTCATACAGGCACGTGGAGGCCACACACAATACTCAGCCTCATCAGGAGCATGCTCAGGCGTTGTAGGGAGGTCATACAGGCACGTGGAGGCCACACACAATACTCAGCCTCATCAGGAGCATGCTCAGGCGTTGTAGGGAGGTCATACAGGCACGTGGAGGCCACACACAATACTCAACCTCATCAGGAGCATGCCCAGGCGTTGTAGGGAGGTCATACAGGCACGTGGAGGCCACACACAATACTGAACCTCATCAGGAGCATGCCCAGGCATTGTAGGGAGGTCATACAGGCACGTGGAGGCCACACACAATACTCAGCCTCATCAGGAGCATGCCCAGGCGTTGTAGGGAGGTCGTACAGGCACGTGGAGGCCACACACAATACTGAGCCTCATCAGGAGCATGCCCAGGCATTGTAGGGAGGTCATACAGGCACGTGGAGGCCACACACAATACTCAGCCTCATCAGGAGCATGCCCAGGCGTTGTAGGGAGGTCATACAGGCACGTGGAGGCCACACACAATACTGAGCCTCATCAGGAGCATGCCCAGGCGTTGTAGGGAGGTCATACAGGCACGTGGAGGCCACACACAATACTCAACCTCATCAGGAGCATGCCCAGGCGTTGTAGGGAGGTCATACAGGCACGTGGAGGCCACACACAATACTGAGCCTCATCAGGAGCATGCCCAGGCATTGTAGGGAGGTCATACAGGCACGTGGAGGCCACACACAATACTCAGCCTCATCAGGAGCATGCCCAGGCGTTGTAGGGAGGTCATACAGGCACGTGGAGGCCACACACAATACTCAGCCTCATCAGGAGCATGCCCAGGTGTTGTAGGGAGGTCATACAGGCACGTGGAGGCCACACACAATACTCAGCCTCATCAGGAGCATGCCCAGGCGTTGTAGGGAGGTCATACAGGCACGTGGAGGCCACACACAATACTCAGCCTCATCAGGAGCATGCCCAGGCATTGTAGGGAGGTCATACAGGCACGTGGAGGCCACACACAATACTGAGCCTCATTTTGACTTGTTTTAAGGACATTACATCAAAGTTGGATCAGCCTGTAGTGTGTTTTCCACTTTAATTTTGGGGGCAACTCCAAATCCAGGCCTCCATTGGTTAATAAATGTGATTTCCATTGATGATTTTTGTGTGATTTTGTTGTCAGCACATTCAACTTCGCACAGAACAAAGTATTCAATGAGAAGATTTCATCATTCAGATCTAGGATGTGTTATTTCAGTGTTCCCTTTATTTTTTTGAGCAGTGTATATTTTAGGAGTTGGTCCATTTTATATAGATTCTGACTCCACAGACCTGGTCTCCCGACAAACCCCCTACCCCCGTCTCCGCTCTCGTCTCCAAACAACCCCAACTCCTATCCTGACAACCCTAACAATGAATGCGCCCTGTCTCCTCACACCCCAGTCCCTGCGCCCCCATTTCCCTAGCTGTACTGGTTATGTACAGCTCCTGCCTCTTCAGTTATCAGAGAACTACAACCAGCAGCAGAGTGGCGATGCTGGGAGTTATATTTCAGAACAAGACACAAGCGGAGGCTCCAGGAAGCCAGGCAGGTGTCGCGCTGACGTCACACTCACACTGTCTGATCTCTCCGGTGACAGGATCCTTCTCAGCAGCGACTGCGTCAAAGATTCAGCAAAATGACGTCATTCAAACTTCGCGCGCCACGGACGGAAGTGACGACATAAAGAGGCGGCGCATGCTAAGGTTTGAGATTATTGAAAGAAAAATACAACTCCCATCATGCCACGGGCGTTGCGGGGGGCGGTTCCTGTAGGAATTCTCGGCGATGCTTGTCGGGAAATGTAGTTTCGCACAGTGATTAGACAGCTGACCAGCGTAGTCAGCAAACAGTCGTCTCAGTCACTAGACTGGTGGCGTCACTGCCATTTTTTTTCTTTTGAAGTCCTTTTAAAGTGGTTTTTCTTTTATGAAACGTTTAAAAGGTTTATCAACGAAATAAATAAAGTTTATAATATTATAAGAAGTTTAGCTCCAATCCTGTAACATTGGTCACCATGGTAACAGTGATTAGTGCTATACTGCTTGCTGACAGGCTCCCATCTATACACATTTGCATTTTCCCAGGTGGCTGTCTGTACCCTGAGTCCGGTGGGTCCCGGGGTCTCCACAGGTTTTGTGGTACTGACGTCACCATTGATACCACAATGTCGGTGTTTTACTTCAAGAATATTTCTATGATGGTGATTCTCACATCAGTTTCTTCCGTCCATAAAGAATAAAAATCACCGGAAACAGAAAGGCTGCGAAGCGGAGCATACAGTGTATGACAAAGTCACACGCTGCTCTGGGAAATAGATGGCAAAATCTGCAAACAAATGTATATTTATATATACAGGGTGGTCCAAAAGTAGGTGGACAGAAAGTGTAATAAGGTTATGAAGGGGGAGATTTATCAAACATGGTGTAAAGTGAAACTGGCTCAGTTGCCCTTAGCAACCAATCAGATTCCACTTTTCATTCCTCACAGACTCTTTGGAAAATGAATGGTGGAATCTGATTGGTTGCTAAGGGTAACTGAGCCAGTTTCACAGATCTAGTTTTCACAGATACATCTCCTCCAAATCTGTTTTCTTTTCAGATAATTCAGATAACACATAATGGCAAATAATTTAAATACAGGTCAAAGAAAATGGATTTTAACAGAGTATTGGAAATCTCAAAATGCTGAAACCGTTAGAGCAAACTGGGTTGAAAAATTTGGTACTCAAGCCCCAAAGAGACAAACCATTTACCGCATTCGTGACAAATTCAATGCCACTGGCTCAATCCTTAATGCTCCAAAAACTGCTCGACCCAAAACAGTCTGTACAGAAGATAATAAACTACTTGTTGCTGAAACATTTGTTCAGAGTCCAAAAAAGTCCACGAGAAGAGCCTCTGTGGAATTAGGAATTTCACAAGCTTCTATCATGCGAATCCTGAAATCTATTGGGTGGAAGCTGATCGTCCACGTCTAATTCATGGTTTGTTGGAGGATGATCCAGACAGGCGGCTGCAATTTAGTGTTTGATAAATCTACCCCTTCATAACCTTATTACACTTTCTGTCCACCTACTTTTGGACCACCCTGTATATATATATACATATGAGATCTGTGGACTTATGAGTTATGTGGGTGGTCCTAATCAGTGATTGACAGCTTAGCTGCAAACTGACTAGGACCACCCATGGGCCCCTAAATCCTCCTATGTCCAGAATGAGCAGAAATTATAACATTCTGCCCCTATACCATATATATATGTATATACCCTAAGGCCACGTGTACACGTTCAGTATTTAACCAGTATTTTACATAAGTATTTGTAAGCCAAAATTAGAAGTGGATGAAAAATGTTGAAGTAGTGACATGTTTCTATTATACTTTCCTCTGATTGTTCCTCTCCTGATTTTCTTAGAAATACTGATGTAAAATACTGACCAAATACTGAACATGTGAATGTGACCTTAAGGGCATTTCCACCTTAAAGGGAACCTGTGCAGTGAACATACAGTCTGATTTGTGGGCGGTAGGTTATAAGTTCTGCTCATTCTGAGTTTAGGGGTCCTGTGGGCGGTCTCACGCATTAATTATAGCGTTCTCTTTCAGCAGACACACAAGAAAGGCTGTCAGTCACTGATTAGGTCCGCCCACTGGACTCCTAAGCCCACAATCGGCAGAAAATTCATTTTCTAAAATCCAAATTGTGCTGAATCTTTTCCCATACACCAATATATCATTCTGCTCGGCTCCTCCTGCTCTATGTCTTACAGATCTGGCACCTTGTTGAATGTGATAGAATCCCTTTAAAAAAAAATGGCTGAGAATCCTCTTGGCAAATATTACACCTTTTGCAGACTTTGTCACCCACCAGGGGCGACCCCAGAGGATTTCCCATCCTAAGCATGGATGAAGGAGAATGTTACCCGAGTCTTCCATCAACCGCTTTCGGCTGACATACTCTTCTGTTGTCCGCCATGATAAAGACCAGAGTGCTGTGCCAACCCCTTTAACTGGTAAGTCATGGAGGCTAAATACAGGGAGGGGAGCGCAGGGGTATGCATTCCTAAAAAGTCTGGGGGTCTCTGAAACTAAACGCAATAGCTGCTAGAAAAGGCTGATCCCTGCTAGAAGAGGAGGTCGGGGGCGTAATTGGCTGACAACAGATGAAAATAGAACAAGTACTGGAGAAGAGACATTTGATTTAGGAGAAGAGCCGTTCATGCATTTACAACGTAAAAGCTTCAAAAGAAGCCATTCTGTGTGCGGCTTTGATGGAGGCTTCCTAGAAGAGACAGTCAGGACCTTGTCTTTGATTATACTGGGCGCCATGTCGAGACCGCGTCCAGCGCGCTGTTATACCTCTATAATAAAAGCGTTAACCCCAAAATGACTAATGATGTAATATTTGCCACCATGCTCGCGACTGAAGATATTTGCACAAATGAATATAATGTTTAATTGAAAAATCCTATAAAAAAGTTTCTTATCAATCACATCCCTTATGTATCAATTTTTATTGGTCAGAATAGATTGTTATCACTTAAAGGGGTATCCCCAATATTGAAAGTTATCCCATATACAGTTGTGCTCAAAAGTTTACACAGTCCGGCAGAATTTTTACTTTCTTGGCCTTGTTTCAGAGAATATGAATGATAAAAAAACTTTTCCTCTTCTCATGGTTATTGGTTGGGTGAAGCCATTTATTGTCAAACTCCTGTGTTTTCTCTTTTTAAATCTTAATGACAACCAAAAACATCCAAATGAACCTGATCAAAAGTTCACATACCCCAGTTCTTAATACCGTGTGTTGCCCCCTTTAACATCAATGACAGCTTGAAGTCTTTTGTGCTAGTTGTGGATGAGGTTCTTTATTTTCTCAGATGGTAAAGCTGCCCATTCTTCTTGGCAAAAAGCCTCCAGTTCCTGTAAATTCCTGGGCTGTCTAGCATGAACTGCGCGCTTGAGATCTCCCCAGAGTGGCTCAATGATATTGAGGTCAGGAGACTGAGATGGTCACTCCAGAACCTTCACTTTGTTCTGCTGTAGCCAATGACAGGTCGACTTGGCCTTGTGTTTTGGATCGTTGTCATGTTGGAACGTCCAAGTACGTCCCATGCGCAGCTTCCGGGCTGATGAGTGCAAATTTGCCTCCAGTATTTGCTGATAACGTGCAGAATTCATCTTTCCTTCAACATTTACCAAGTTTCCTGTGCCTTTGTAACTCACACATCTACAAAACATCAGCTATCCACCTCCGTGCTTTACTGTAGGAATGGTGTTCCTCTCATCATAGGCCTTGTTGAGCTCTCTCCAAATGTAACGTTTATGGTTGTGGCCAAAAAGTCCAATTTTGCCTCATCACTCCAAATTACCTTGTACCAGAAGTTTTGAGGCTTGTCTCTGTGCTGTTTGGCGTATTGTAGGCGAGATACTTTGTGGCATTTGCGCAGTAATGGCTTTCTTCTGGCGACTCGACCATGTAGCCCATTTTTCTTCAAGTGCCTCCTTATTGTGCATTTTGAAACAGCCACACCACTAGTTTTCAGAGAGTCCTGAATTTCAGCTGATGTTATTTGTTGGTTTTTCTTTGCATCCCAAACAATTTTCCTGGCAGTTGTGGCCGAAATTTTTGTTGGTCTACCTGACCGTGGTTTCGTTTTTACAGAGCCCCTGATTTTCCATTTGTTAATCACAGGTTGAACGCTGCTGACTGGCATTATCAATTCCTTGGATATCTTTTTTGTATCCCTTTCCTGTGTTATACAGTTCTACTACATTTTCCCGTAGTTCCGTTCACAATTCTTTTGCTTTCCCTTTGACTCACATTCCAGAAACATCAGTGGCTGGATGAAAGATGCAATAGTCTCTCTGGATCCCAGAAACTCACTCAGCTGTTATGCACACACACTGATTACAAGCAAACAGGTCACAGGCGAGGATGTTACCTTTAGTAGCCATTCAAACCCATTTGTGGCAAATTCTGTACATGTTATCAGGCCAAAGTCACCAGGGTATTTGAACTTTTGATCAGGGTCATTTGGATGTTTTTGGTTGTCGTTAAGATTTAAACAGAGAAAACACAGTAGTTTGATAATAAATGGCTTCACCCAACCAATAACCATGAGTGGAGAAAATTTTTTTTTGTTATCATTCATATTCCCTGAAACAAGGCCAAGAAAGGAAAAATTCTGCCGGGATAAGTAAACTTTTGAGCACAACTGTACATATGGATAGGGCATAACTCACTTTTTGATGAGTATCTGACTGCTCTGACCACCAGGGTTTGAACAAGGCTCTACAGTGCCACATCTTTAATGGAGCACAGGTGCACATGCTTGGCCAGTCCTATAGACAATGAATGGAGCCGAGATGCACATGCTTAGCCAGTCCTATAGACAATGAATGGAGCGGAGGTGCACATGCTTAGCCAGTCCTATAGACAATGAATGGAGCGGAGGTGCACATGCTTAGCGAGTCCTATAAACAATGAAAGGAGCGGAGGTGCACGTGCTTGGCCAGTTTCATAGACAATGAATGAAGTGGAGGTGCACATGCTTGGCCATTGGCATAACTTGTGTGACAGTCGTGGTAACTTCTGATCACCACTATACTCAAAGTGTTTGAAGGGCCTTTACCTTAAAGGGTTTTCTTCACAGTATATTCAACAAGATAGGATATAATTGTATGATACTTGAGGATCCAACAGCAGGGACCCCCACCGATAGCCAGATTAGGGGGAACCAAAGTCCCTGATTTGAGTGGAGCGTGACCACCCCTCCAATCAATTTTATCTTTATCAGTCTCTTAGAAATAATTGAAGCAGTGGTCACTCCGTTCACACAGTGGGCTCCCCATTCTTGGGATTGATGATGGACCCGGCGGTCATACATTTGTCATCTATCCTATTGATAGATGATAAATGTATTTTGTGTAATAATATCTTTAATGTTACATCCAGAATTAGGCTGTAATAAATTCATGTGATGCACAGCATGTCCCCTGAAGAAGATGGAGGAGGCAAAACATGGAGTTTTTGGGTGCCAATGCAGAATCTGTACCAGAGCCCCCTCACCTACCATCTGCCATTTATATATAAAAAAAGGCATTTTATTGTGTAAAGGGGTTGCCTTTTGCCCCCCCCCCCCCCCCCCCACCTCAGACACCAGGATCTGGTTGCAACTGCCACCTCTGCACCCCAAATAGTTACAGCTCTGGAAGATAACTTAAAAGCAAACTTTGCAGCCGGAGTTGTATGCTCGTTATTACCGCCACAATACTTCTCCAGTAATCATAGCGGGTGAAGCTGAAGTGTCTAAGTAACAGCAAATGTGCAAAGCTGACAAGTCGCAATTTAAATATAGATGCAGAGAAAAGCGTTCTGTGGAAGGTGATAACAAGCGTCTTCAAAGCTCAACAGGAAAATGCCAAAGGAGATCTGCACATAACTGCAATTTGTTTTCTTTCTTTGCTTGTCAGAACCTCAAAAACACAAATGTATATTCCACATCGACGAGTAATGTCCTCACCCGCAGTGCAAAGCAGAGTTTTTCTGGCATTTCTGGTAAAATCCTTAAAAAGGTAATATTACCGCCAGACCGTGGGGTAACTTGAATACTATGGGCTATAGAGCAAACTTTTCAACTTTTGACTCTGGTTCCTCTTCCACTCATTACTCCGCAGCACCAGGACTTTCCTCACTTCTTCCTGCGGGACCATAATTAAAGGCGTTGTCTTCCTTTGGTTACAATTTATTTTTATTTTATTTTTTTTACATAAATGCATGTATTTGGGGATAAACATCATTTTTGCAGATTAGTTTCATTTAAAATTTTGCACTTTTTTTATGTTCAGCTTTGGTGTGGTCTGTACCCATAAATCAGCTGAACGGAGCTCAGAAAAAGACAGATAAAAGAGTTACAAACTCTCCCTCTGGACCTTCAGTATAAGTTCACTGACCAATCCTTAGTTAATTTATTCTGCAGCCAGCAATAGATGATGCAATACAGAGGCTAAGGAAGGCAAACAGTACAAAATTTGTAAAGATTTTTATCCAAAAAATAGATGCATTAAAGTAAAAGAAAATTTGTACCCAAAGGTGGACAATCCCTTTAAAGAGAAATTAACTTTTGACAATTTTTTTTTTACATTTTTTTAGGTATTTTATATCCCTGCAGTTCGCTAATGGGCCAGGTACTGAGATGCACACCGATCTCTCAAAAGACTTCTGAGGAGTACAGCTCAAGAGGGAGAAGTGCACAGCTCCTTCCTAACTCTGATCACATAGCAGAGTACGGATCCATTAGTGCAAAGCTCCTGCCTGACTCTGATCACATAGCGGAGTACGGATCCATTAGTGCAAAGCTCCTGCCTGACTCTGATCACATAGCGGAGTATGGACCCATTAGTTCACAGCTCCTGCCTAACTCTGATCACATAGCGGAGTATGGTTCCATTAGTGCACAGCTCCTGCCTGACTCTGATCTCATAGCGGAGTACAGATCTATTAATGCACAGCTCCTACCTAATTTTAATCACATAGCGCAGTACGGATCCATTAGTGCACAGCTCCTGCCTGACTCTGATCACATAGTGGAGTACGGATCCATTAGTCCACAGCTCCTGCCTGACCCTGATCACATAGCGGAGTACGGATCCATTAGTGCACAGCTCCTGCCTGACCCTGATCATATAGCGGAGTACGGATCCAGTAGTGTACAGCTCCTGCCTGACTCTGATCACATAGCGGAGTATGGACCCATTAGTTCACAGCTCCTGCCTAACTCTGATCACATAGCGGAGTATGGTTCCATTAGTGCACAGCTCCTGCCTGACTCTGATCTCATAGCGGAGTACAGATCTATTAATGCACAGCTCCTACCTAATTTTAATCACATAGCGCAGTACGGATCCATTAGTGCACAGCTCCTGCCTGACTCTGATCACATAGTGGAGTACGGATCCATTAGTCCACAGCTCCTGCCTGACCCTGATCACATAGCGGAGTACGGATCCATTAGTGCACAGCTCCTGCCTGACCCTGATCATATAGCGGAGTACGGATCCAGTAGTGTACAGCTCCTGCCTGACTCTGATCACATAGTGGAGTACGGATCCATTAGTCCACAGCTCCTGCCTGACCCTGATCACATAGCGGAGTACGGATCCATTAGTGCACAGCTCCTGCCTGACCCTGATCATATAGCGGAGTACGGATCCAGTAGTGTACAGCTCCTGCCTGACTCTGATCACATAGCGGAGTACGGATCCATTAGTGCACAGCTCCTGCTGTCTGACTGTGATCACATAGCGGAGTACGGATCCATTAATGCACAGCTCCTGCCTAAGTGCGTGTACAGAGTGGAGTACAAATCCAATAGAAAGTCTATAATTTTTTACTAGATCTCTACTCCAGTCTCTACACGCAGCAGGCAGGTGCTGTGCATTATTGGATCCGTTCTGCGCCCTGTACGAGCGCTCAGGCAGGAGCTTATGCTATTGGATTTGTTCAGCGCTTTATATGCACGCTCAGGCAGGTGCTGCACGTTATTGGATCCGTTCTCCGTCCTGTACGAGCGCTCAGGCAGGTGCTGCATGTTATTGGATCCGTTCTCCGTCCTGTACGAGCGCTCAGGCAGGTGCTGTGCGCTATTGGATCCGTTCCCCATCCTGTACGAGCGCTCAGGCAGGTGCTGAGCGCTATTGGATCTGTTCTCCGTCTTGTACGAGCGCTCAGGCAGATGCTGTGCGCTATTGGATCCATTCTGCGCTCTATACGCACTCTCAGGCAGGTGCTGCACGTTATTGGATCTGTTCTCTGTCCTGTATGAGCGCTCAGGCAGGTGCTGTGCGCTATTGGATCCGTTCTCCTTCCTGTACGAGCGCTCAGGCAGGTTCTGTGCGCTATTGGATCCGTTCTCCGTCCTGTACGAGCACTCAGGTAGGTGCTGTGCGCTATTGGATCCGTTCTCCGTCCTGTACGAGCGCTCAGGCAGGTGCTGCACGTTATTGGATCCGTTCTCCGTCCTGTACGAGTGCTCAGGCAGGAGCTGCATGTTATTGGATCCGTTCTCCGTCCTATACGAGCGCTCAGGCAGGCGCTGTGCGCTATTGGATCCGTTCTCCGTCCTGTACGAGCACTCAGGTAGGTGCTGTGCGCTATTGGATCCGTTCTCCGTCCTGTACGAGCGCTCAGGCAGGTGCTGCACATTATTGGATCCGTTCTCCGTCCTGTACGAGCGCTCAGGCAGGTGCTGCACGTTATTGGATCCGTTCTCCGTCCTGTACGAGCGCTCAGGCAGGTGCTGCACGTTATTGCATCTGTTCTCTGTCCCGTACGAGCGCTCAGGCAGGTGCTGCACGTTATTGGATCCGTTCTCCGTCGTGTACGAGCACTCAGGCAGGTGCTGTGCACTATTGGATCCATTCTCCGTCGTGTACGAGCGCTCAGGCAGGTGCTGCACGTTATTGGATCCATTCTCCGTCGTGTACGAGCACTCAGGCAGGTGCTGTGCACTATTGGATCCGTTCTCCGTCCTGTACGAGCGCTCAGGCAGGTGCTGCACGTTATTGGATCCGTTCTCCGTCCTGTACGAGCACTCAGGTAGGTGCTGTGCACTATTGGATCCGTTCTCCGTCCTGTACGAGCGCTCAGGCAGGTGCTGCACGTTATTGGATCCGTTCTCGGTCGTGTACCAGCACTTAGGCAGGTGCTGTGCACTATTGGATCCGTTCTCCTTCCTGTACGATCGCTCAGGCAGGTGCTGCACGTTATTGGATCCGTTCTCCGTCGTGTACGAGCACTCAGGCAGGTGCTGTGCACTATTGGATCCGTTCTCCGTCCTGTACGAGCGCTCAGGCAGGTGCTGCACGTTATTGGATCCATTCTCCGTCCTGTACGAGCGCTCAGGCAGGTGCTGTGCACTATTGGATCCGTTCTCTGTCCTGTACGAGCGCTCAGGCAGGTGCTGCACGTTATTGGATCCGTTCTCGGTCGTGTACCAGCACTCAGGCAGGTGCTGTGCACTATTGGATCCGTTCTCCTTCCTGTACGATCGCTCAGGCAGGTGCTGCACGTTATTGGATCCGTTCTCCGTCGTGTACGAGCACTCAGGCAGGTGCTGTGCACTATTGGATCCGTTCTCCGTCCTGTACGAGCGCTCAGGCAGGTGCTGCACGTTATTGGATCCATTCTCCGTCCTGTACGAGCGCTCAGGCAGGTGCTGTGCACTATTGGATCAGTTCTCTGTCCTGTACGAGCGCTCAGGCAGGTGCTGCACGTTATTGGATCCGTTCTCCGTCCTGTACGAGCGCTCAGGCAGGAGCTGTGCGCTTTTGGATCCGTTCTCTGTCCTGTACAAGCGCTCAGGCAGGTGCTGCACGTTATTGGATCCGTTCTCCGTCCTGTACGAGCGCTCAGGCAGGTGCTGTGCACTATTGGATCCGTTCTCCGTCCTGTACGAGCGCTCAGGCAGGTGCTGTGCATTATTGGATCCGTTCTCCGTCCTGTACGAGCACTCAGGCAGGAGCTGTGCGCTATTGGATCCGTTCTCTGTCCTGTACGAGCGCTCAGGCAGGTGCTGCACGTTATTGGATCCATTCTCCGTCCTGTACGAGCGCTTAGGCAGGTGCTGTGCACTATTGGATCAGTTCTCTGTCCTGTACGAGCGCTCAGGCAGGTGCTGCACGTTATTGGATCCGTTCTCCGTCCTGTACGAGCGCTCAGGCAGGAGCTGTGCGCTTTTGGATCCGTTCTCTGTCCTGTACAAGCGCTCAGGCAGGTGCTGCACGTTATTGGATCCGTTCTCCGTCCTGTACAAGCGCTCAGGCAGGTGCTGCAAGTTATTGGATCCGTTCTCCGTCCTGTACGAGCGATCAGGCAGGTGCTGTGCGCTATTGGATCCGTTCTCCGTCCTGTGCGAGCGCTCAGGCAGGTGCTGTCCGCTATTGGATCCGTTCTCCGTCCTGTGCGAGCGCTCAGGCAGGTGCTGTGCGCTATTGGATCCGTTCTCCGTCCTGTACGAGCACTCAGGCAGGTGCTGTGCACTATTGGATCCGTTCTCCGTCCTGTACGAGCGCTCAGGCAGGTGCTGCACGTTATTGGATCCGTTCTGCGTCCTGTACGAGCGCTCAGGCAGGTGCTGTGCACTATTGGATCCGTTCTCTGTCCGCTACGAGCGATCAGGCAGGTGCTGTGCGTTATTGGATCCGTTCTCCGTCCTGTACGAGCGCTCAGGCAGGAGCTGTGCGCTATTGGATCCGTTCTACGTCCTGTACGAGCGCTCAGGCAGGTGCTGTGCGCTATTGGATCCGTTCTGCGTCCTGTACGAGCGCTCAGGCAGGTGCTGTGCACTATTGGATCCGTTCTCTGTCCGCTACGAGCGCTCAGGCAGGTGCTGTGCATTATTGGATCTGTTCTCCGTCCTGTACGAGCGCTCAGGCAGGAGCTGTGCGCTATTGGATCCGTTCTACGTCCTGTACGAGCGCTCAGGCAGGTGCTGTGCGCTATTGGATCCGTTCTGCGTCCTGTACGAGCGCTCAGGCAGGTGCTGTGCACTATTGGATCCATTCTCTGTCCGCTACGAGCGCTCAGGCAGGTGCTGTGCATTATTGGATCTGTTCTCCGTCCTGTACGAGCGCTCAGGCAGGAGCTGTGCGCTATTGGATCCGTTCTACGTCCTGTACGAGCGCTCAGGCAGGTGCTGTGCGCTATTGCTTCTGCCTCCTGAGCTGCGCACTTCTCAGCAGTCTTTTGAGCAATCTGTGGGAATATTAGGACTGGGACTCACACCAATCTGAAGGGAATTAAAGGAGTTAAAAATATTTTTAAAGATAATTGTCAAAAGTTTAGCTTCTCTTGATTTGCCAGCCGCAACCATCTACATACCAGGCTATTACCCCACCTGCAAACTTACATTTGCTCCACATTGGCACCCCCCCCCCTTCCCCGCAGCTCTTACGTCTTACTACCATTTTCCTATACAGTGAACTTTTTTTTTTACAATAGTATGGTATACCTGGTATACAGGTGCACGTCGGTGGGCACATATGTTGGACGTTTTTTCTATACATGCGCCAAATTTGAAGCCAAAACCCAACGTAAACAATCTTATATTTGGGAAGCAGGATGATAACCCCCTATTGGAGTGGTCATAGGCATCAGGTCTCAGAATGACAACACAGATTACCCATCTGTGACGACACAGCTCCTAATCTTAATTAGCCAGATGTCTAGATTTTGTAAGGCGGCGGTGTTCACACCGTGCAGTAACTGAGGCTGTGACCCAAGCAAGTCCAACATAAACAGCTTAATTCAGCAACTCATGGGTAAACAGAAAGTCCTCCAGTTCGCAGCCGGGTTAACATAAGTCGATAGATAACGGTTGCTGAGGGCAACGGCCGCGCCGGGCCGCTCAGAGCCTGACGGGTGCAGAGCCTTCCCAGGCGTGCGTTCAGCTATACACAGTCCTGCCGAGTTTTCCTGCTATGCTCCTAGCAGGTCCCAACACTGAACAACACTAATCCTTAGTGCAGGGATTTTAAAGGACCTGTGGCAAGAGCCAATGGAAAACCCGGGTTGGAGGGAGGAGGCCGCCCCACTGCCTTCCTGTAGCCTCCTCCAAAAATGAAGGCCCTGCCGGGTTTTACTAATCTGCCTTAGCCAGATAGCCTGACTAGGTCCACGCTCACCTTCATTCCTGCATTGCAGCCGCAGCTGTGTCTGTGACTGCAATGCACTCCAGTGGGTTTAATAGGTCTCTGTACACATTCTGGGGGATATATACCGTCCCTCGTATACGATCCCGGTCACTGCCTCACAATTTGTTAATCCAGGAGAAATACACTATTGTGTTTGTGTTCACTTTTGAATTTATTTGATTTTCTCTAGTGGGTCAAGAAGGACAGACTAGTATTTGTATAACACAACCAAAAAAGACGTATTGGAGAAGGAAGTTATACGTCAAAAAGAGAGAGCCTCTAAATATTAAGTGATAAATTCCTCAATATACATGTAAGTTATCTCCAAAACAACACCAAACGGGATTTGATCATATAAATATACTTTATTGAAAAAATTATTATACACGAAAATTACTCAAATGTAAATATAGGGGGAGGAACAGCTAAATGAAGAAAAGACAGGGTAAGGTAGAAAAACCCTGCAAAGAGACTTACATGCCCTATATGACACTCAGTGGGTAATGAGTGTTAACATATTCTACCAGCCAAATAATATAACAAGAATAAAGAAAGACCGAGATTGCATATATGTATATCTCATGACTTATTATGCAAATATCCAGACACAAACCCGGCCAAGGAGCACTCAATCAATGGACCATAGAAGAATATTCCATCAGTGGGCCATAGAGAAAATATTTCATATGATAGCTCTTCATATGAGGGATATATAGCCTGGTAGTAGAAGTTCAACTGTAATAGACTATTGTCTGAATAATTACACTATAGAAATTGATCAGTTAGACTATAGGTTATTGGTGCGGTGGGGGCACATATTCACCGCACTGTCAGTTCAAAGCTAATAATATTAAATCTCCATTACCTTAAGTCATGCTGGAAAGATATATGGCAGCGTGGAAAGAAATGCTGGGGATGTGTAGCAGCCTCGACGCGCGTTTCGGGCTCTATAATGACTACTTTATCTCATGAGCTTCAGCAGCTCCCCTCTTATTGCGGCTGCACTTTTATAAGCTGTTGTCTTTAGGATCACCGCTTCCTTAAAAGTTGACTTTAGAATCTTCATTTTCAAGGCCGTCCAAAAGGGACGTATAAAACCCCAGACAGATTTCGGGTTAAGGCTGTTTTCTTTCCTTAATCAAAACATAGATCTTTTCTTTAAATTATCCCGGTAGAGAAGGATAAGCCGGCCATGACTTTCTACACTGTACCGGCGACATCTCTGCGTGACAAGCAAGACCCCGCTGACACTTTAAGCGTGTCAAGTGCGTTTCCTGCAGTACAGACACTGACTATCCGTTGTCACGTTGTTTTAATAAGTTGCAGCACAGAGAGGGTCCTGGCTTGGCCTGACCCCGATGGCTGAACAGCAGATGCCCCTGATCTGATATCATTGTAATTATTGCGATCGCTTGTCAATCAGGAAGGTCGGTGAAATAAAACATGACTGGTCGGAAACCTCCTGGGAAGTGAAGACGTCAATCATTCCCCGGCTTCATAAAGTTGCTTGATATCTTGTTGAGACCCAATGATTCAGGGCGGTTAGTGCATCATTGTTATATAGAAAACGAGATATAATGCAGCAATTCTGTGATCAATTGAATATTGCAGAAACACTACGCAACAATATAAGAAGGTACAATAATACAAAACAATGTAATATAACAACCCATGTGACAATAATAGGATACAACAATGCAATACAGTACAATAATACAACACGATAAAATATAATACAATAACGAAAGCCCAAAAAATACAACACTAAAATAATATAACAGAAATACAAAACAATAATGTAACAATACATCATAAAGCACAACAATACAATACAGTGCATTACAACAACAAAATAAAAAACAGCAGCAATACCAGTGACGTAACTCTTGTCCGATGGGCCTCAGTGCAAAATCTGGACGTGGGTCCCCCTCTCGCATGTTGGTCAGATGTATGGGCCCTTGTAGCGTTCTAAATCTTATAAGGATATCCCCCATTGTGTAGCAATGTCCCCTATCCTTGCCCATCCTGTTATATATGTCGCTCATCCTGTTATATATGTCCCCCATCCTGGTATATATATCCCCCATCCTGGGCCCCTTCCTGGGATATATGTCCCCTATCCTGGTATATATGACCACCATCCTGGGCCCCTTTCTGGGATATATGTCCCCTATCGTGATATATATGTCCCCAATCCTGGTATACATATCCCCCATCCTGGGCCCCTTTCTGGTATAGATGTCACCCATCCTGGGCTCATTCTGGTATATATCTCACCCATTCTGGTATACATGTCCACTATCCTAGGCCCTTTCCTGGGATATATGTCCCCCATCCTATTATACATGCCCACCATCCTGTGCCCCTTCCTGTTATATATGCCCCCAATCCTGGTATACATGTCTCCCATCCTGGGCCCCTTTTTGGTATAGATATCCACCATCCTAGGCCCCTTCCTGAGATTTATGTCCCCCATCCTGGGCGCATCCTGGTATATATGTTCCCCATCCTGGTATATACAGTGTGTACGGAAAGTATTCAGAACCCTTTAAATTTTTCCCTCTTTGTTTCAAAGAGAAATTAACCTCTTAGAATTTACCAAATGTCTGCACATTTGGTAAATTCTAAGAGGTTAATTTTTTTTCTCATTAAAGTGCACTCTGCACCCCATCTTGACTGAAAAAAAACAGAAATGTAGAAATTTTTGCAAATTTATTAAAAAAGAAAAACTGAAATATCACATGGTCATAAGTATTCAGACCCTTTGCTCAGTATTGAGTAGAAGCCCCCTTTTGAGCTAGTACAGCCATGAGTCTTCTTGGGAATGATGCAACAAGTTTTTCACACCTGGATTTGGGGATCCTCTGCCATTATTCCTTGCAGATCCTCTCCAGTTCTGTGAGGTTGGATGGTGAACGTTGGTGGACAGCCATTTTCAGGTCTCTCCAGAGATGCTCAATTGGGTTTAGGTCAGGGCTCTGGCTGGGCCAGTCAAGAATGGTCACAGAGTTGTTCTGAAGCCATTCCTTTGTTATTTTAGCTGTCTGCTTAGGGTCATTGTCTTGTTGAATGGTGAACCTTCAGCCAAGTCTGAGGTCCAGAACACTCTGGAAGAGGTTTTCATCCAGGATATCTCTGTACTTGGCTGCATTCATGTTTTCTTCAATTGCAACCAGTCGTCCAGTCCCTGCAGCTGAAAAACACCCCCATAGCATGATCCTGCCACCATCATGTTTCACTGTTGGGATTGTATTGGGCAGGTGATGAGCAGTGCCTGTTTTTCTCCACACATACCGCTTAGAATTATCACCAAAAAGTTCTATCTCCGCCTCATCAGACCAGAGAATCTTATTTCTCATAGTCTGGGAGTCCTTCATGTGTTTTTGAGCAAACTCTATGCAGGCCTTCATATGTCTTGCACTGAGGAGAGGCTTCCGTCGGGCCACTCTGTCATAAAGGCCTGACTGGTGGAGGGCTGTAGTGATAGTTGACTTTGTGGAACTTTCTCCCATCTCCCTACTGCATCTCTGGAGCTCAGCCACAGTGATCTTGGGGTTCTTCTTTACCTCTCTCACCAAGGCTCTTCTCCCACGATTGCTCAGTTTGGCTGGTTGGCCAGGTCTAGGAAGACTTCTGGTGGTCCCAAACTTCTTCCATTAAGGAGGCCATTGTGCTCTTAGGAACCTTGAGTAATGCAGAAATTATTTTGCAACCTTGGCCAGATCTGTGCCTTGCCACAATTCTGTCTCTGAGCTCCTTGGGCAGTTCCTTTGAGCTCATGATTCTCATTTGGTCTGACATGCACTGTGAGCTGTGAGGTCTTATATAGACAGGTGTGTGCCTTTCCAAATCAAGTCCTATCAGTTTAATTAAACACAGTTGGACTCCAATGAAGGAGTAGAACCATCTCAAGGAGGATCACAAGGAAATGGACAGCATGTGACTTAAATATGAGTGTCTGAGCAAAGGGTCTGAATACTTATGACCATGTGATATTTCACTTTTTCTATTTTAATAAATTTGCAAAAATGTCTACATTTCTGTGTTTTTTTTTTCAGTCAAGATGGGGTGCAGAGTGTACTTTAATGAGAAAAAAATTAACTTTTTAGAATTTACCAAATGGGTGCAATGAAACAAACAGTGAAAAATTTAAAGGGGTCTGAATACTTTCCGTACCCACTGTAGGAGAGTGAATACTTCGGTCCAGTGGCTCAACCGCGCTGCCGGCCTGAACTGTCAATCTTCAGGATCACATTGCTCCCTGGCAAGCAAGAAGCCTGGAGGCAAAGGAGCATAGCACTCCTGAAGATTAATCTTGTGAACAACCCTTTAATATTGCAATAAACATACAGAAAGTTCTATCTGTGCTGTATACTATATAACCTTTCTATGTTCCACAGACTTGGAGAAGTTTTGCAAGGGAGGCAAATTCAATCTTCGAAACCAAGAACATTGGAGACACCCTTTAAATACTCTTATTATACTGAAATTTAACCCATTCACAAATGGAAACAGAGAAGCTGTGAAACTTGCAAATCCAATGCTAATGTACAGGCAGGTGAAGAGTTTGCACTGTTGAAGGGGTTTTCCATCTACCAAAAATTGGAAGTACAAAAAAATCATTATGGTCAACTCAGTTGCTGTCCTAAAAACAGTAATTCCCCAAAAAAACACCAAATGCAAAAGGTAATCCCCTGCAGGGAGGGTAGGCTGTACCTGTTCTGATTTAAGAGCTGTGCAGAGGCCTTTGAGCCAATCAGATGTCTCATTTTCTCCTTCTGTGTGAGAAGCTGCAGCTGCATCCCCCTCCTCGCACCTTACCACACCTTCTATTTACTATATATACAATCAGTGCACAATTAAAACTTTCTAATAATATTTTCATGAAACAAATAATGAATAATTTAAACCTGAGTGTAATGAGATGCATTTTCTGACTCAGATGTGCTACGTCTGTCATATGCATTTCATGGAGAAATTAATTTGCAGCTGCTAAATAAAAAAAAAGTCTTAATGGGAATGTATCACATTTTAATAAATAATTATTAATTATATTAACATTAAAAATAAATAAAATGAACTGTATTAACATTTTTTGACATTACTTTTGTACTCAGTCGCTGGGGGATGCCTTTATTTAATGGCTCGTGTGTTAATGTCAGAGTACGACAATTGCACACCACAAATACGACAGCCCCAGGCCAGAGGAGACTGCGGCCAAGTTCTGACCCTATCTCCTATGCTGTGCTCGCATAAGTTGTGCATGCCCCATGGGATGTCCATTTTACTGCTGCGGGGGAGCCAGACGCCATGTCATTGTAGCCAGTGCTGTGCTAGGAGCTACAATCTCCCCCTGTCACTACTCACTGGCACTTGCAGTGCTCATTGGAGAGCGGTGACAGGAGGTCCAGGCAAGGCACCAGGGCAGTGACAGTAATAACAGGTCTTGCAGCCTGATATTGTACTACCAATGCCAGGCTACCAAATTGCTCTCACCGCAGGAAGAAGATACCTTTGCAAACCTGATCTAAGCGGTGAGAGCCGGACTGCAGCGGTGACTTCTTACAGCAGTGAGAACAGTTTGGTAGCCTGGCATTGGTAGTACAATACCAGGCTCTTGACGTGTTCTCACCACCGATATCACGGCTAATGTTCAGAGCATAGTAGTGAAATCACCATGCTACTGTGCTCTGCACACTGACGCAGCTCTGCTATGTCAGTGTAAAGCCTCATTCAGACGTCCATAATGCGTGGCTGTCTGAACTAGGCTTTATACTGACAAAGCAGAGCTCTGTCAGTATGCAGAGGTTGCATTAGGTCAGGAAAGAAAGAAAGAATGAAAGAAAGAAAAGAATGAAAGAAAGAAAGAGAACATAATCAGTACAGAAATATGTCTCCAGAACCGCCAACAATACAGCAATATATCACAAGAACTACTGACAGAACAGAAATGCATTACCACAAACACCATCAGTGCAGAAATATATCATCAGAACCATCAATAGTATAGAAATATATCACCAAAACCACCAACAATAAAGGAACATATCACCAGAACTATTGTCAGTACAGAAATATGTGACCACAACTACGAACAGTACAGAAATACATGACCAAAACTACTGACAAAACAGAAATACATTACCACAAACACCATCAGTACAGAAATACATCACCAGAACCATCAATAGTATAGAAATACAGTACAGACCAAAAGTTTGGACACACCTTCTCATTTAAAGATTTTTCTGTATTTTCTTGACTATGGAAATTGTACATTCACACTGAAGGCATCAAAACTATGAATTAACACGTGGAATTATATAGTTAACAAAAAAGTGTGAAACAACTGAAAATATGTCTTATATTCTAGGTTCTTCAAAGTAGCCACCTTTTGGTTTGATGACTGCTTTGCACACTCTTGGCATTTTCTGGATGAGCTTCAAGAGGTAGTCACCGGAAATGGTTTTCACTTCACAGGTGTGCCCTGTCAGGTTTAATAAGTGGGATTTCTTGCCTTATAAATGGGGTTGGGACCATCAGTTGTGTTGTGCAGAAGTCTGGTGGATACACAGCTGATAGTCCTACTGAATAGACTGTTAGAATTTGTATTATGGCAAGAAAAAAGCAGCTAAGTAAAGAAAAACGAGTGGCCATCATTACTTTAAGAAATGAAGGTCAGTCAGTGCGAAAAATTTGGAAAACTTTGAAAGTGTCCCCAAGTGCAGATGACCTGGCCTCCACAGTCACCAGACCTGAACCCAATCAAGATGGTTTGGGGTGAGCTGGACCGCAGAGTGAAGGCAAAAGGGCCAAGTGCTAAGCATCTCTGGGAACTCCTTCAAGATTGTTGGAAGACCATTTCCGGTGGCTACCTCTTGAAGCTCATCAAGAGAATACCAAGAGTGTGCAAAGTAGTCATCAAAGCAAAAGGTGGCTACTTTGAAGAACTTAGAATATAAGACATATTTTCAGTTGTTTCACACTTTTTTGTTAAGTATATAATTCCACATGTGTTAATTCATAGTTTTGATGCCTTCAGTGTGAATGTACAATTTCCATAGTCAAGAAAATACAGAAAAATCTTTAAATGAGGTGTGTCCAAACTTTTGGTCTGTACTGTATATCACCAGTACCACCAATAGTATATGAATTCATCACCAGAGCCACCATCAGTACAGAAAAACATCACCAGAACCACCACTAATAAGGAAATATATCACCAGAACCATCATCAGTACAGAAATACATCACCAGAACCATCATCAGTATAGAAATAAATAACCAGAACCACGAACAGTACAGGAATACATCACCGGAGCCACCAACAGTACAAAAATAAATCACCAGATACACCATCAGTACAGAAATTCATCACCAGAACCACCAACAGTACAAAAATACATCACCAAAACCATAAACAGTAAATGAATACATCGCTAGAACCACTATCAGTACAGAAACACATCACCAGAACCACCATAGGTACAGGAATACATCACCAGAACCACTATCAATACATGAATACAGCACCGGAACCATAATCAGTACATAAATACAGCACCAAGTTTAATGCAGCGATGAATTGTAATGTCAGGTCAGCCCCATAAAAAATTGTATTACATGAACCTTCAACTCCCAGTATGTCCTTAACAATGAAGAGGAGATACTGGGAGTTGCTGTTGTCAGCCATCATCAGATTGTGGACCATACAGCTACTAAAATACTGATGAGACACTGACTGTATCACAAATAAACATTTACTGTACATCCAAGTACCTTATAAGTGACATCTTCTCTGATTGGAGTCGTTCTCTTTTTCTTCAAAGCGCGTCTCTACAGACCATGTGCCATTTATAATACTGGTGTTATATGTGGCAGTGGGCCTTTGAGTGTGATTGCCAGCTCCGTCAGCCTTTAGAGAGTTTTGGAGGTCAGAACTTCTGTTTCCTTCATTTGAAAACGGAGTTACCCTTTAAATCTGACTTGTTTTACAATTCCCAATTCTGGCTTCATTGGACGTCCATTATGACAAGTGGATAGATAAAGGATTTTTTTTATTTTTTTTTGTGGCTCTCACCCAAAAAAACATCTTAGCAAATTTCATCAAGCCATCTATAGGACATAATATTTAATCATCTACTTATAATGTATATACAGCTCTGTCTTCATAAATGTCCTGAATCGCTCTGTTCTAAATGACTGGGGCCATAAGGTTTATGTCATCCATTATGACGAATTGTAATATCTGGATTGTTGATTAGGTTTATGCCTGCTGCTCGCGCTAACAGACGGCCAGTATGATAATGAATCCTGACAAGCACCAGAGACTTGTTACCATTTACTGCTTCTGAAATACGACTCAGGAAGATGAGGAACATCGGAGCCATTCCAGAAGAAACAATGTTACTGACTTACAGGTGAGAAATTCTGATCACAACCAATAAATAGCTTCACGACTACAAGAAATATCCCTAAATTATATGGGAAAAACAAATAGAAAAAATATCAAAATGTTTGCCAAAATTCCCTTTTGTTACTTTGAATGCTTCTTTCATGCTTAAAATTCCATTATAATGCTTCCCTCTATGTGTAAGAATATAGCTACTATAATACTGCCCCCTATGTACAAGAATATAACTATTATAATACAGCCCCTATGTATAAGAATATAACTACTATAATACTGCCCCCTATGTACAAGAATATAACTACTATAATACTGCTCCTATGTACAAGAATATAACTACTATAATACTGCTCCTATGTACAAGAATATAACTAATGTAATACTGCTCCTATGTACAAGAATATAACTACTATAATACTGCTCCTATGTACAAGAATATAACTACTATAATACTGCTCCTATGTACAGGAATATAACTACTATAATACTGCCCCTATGTACAAGAATATAACTACTATAATACTGCTCCTATGTACAAGAATATAACTAATGTAATACTGCTCCTATGTACAAGAATATAACTACTATAATACTGCTCCTATGTACAAGAATATAACTACTATAATACTGCTCCTATGTACAAGAATATAACTACTATAATACTGCTCCTATGTACAAGAATATAACTACTATAATACTGCTCCTATGTACAAAAATATAACTACTATAATACTGCCCCTATGTACAAGAATATAACTACTATAATACTGCCCCTATGTACAAGAATATAAGTACTATAATACTGCCCCTATGTACAAGAATATATCTACTATAATACTGCTCCCTATGTACAAGAATATAACTACTATAATACTGCTCCTATGTACAGGAATATAACTACTATAATACTGCCCCTATGTACAAGAATATAACTACTATAATACTGCTTCTATGTACAAGAATATAACTAATGTAATACTGCTCCTATGTACAAGAATATAACTACTATAATACTGGCCCCTATGTACAAGAATATAACTACTATAATACTGCTCCTATGTACAAGAATATAACTACTATAATACTGCTCCTATGTACAAGAATATAACTACTATAATACTGCTCCTATGTACAAGAATATATCTACTATAATACTGCTCCCTATGTACAAGAATATAACTACTATAATACTGCTCCTATGTACAAGAATATAACTACTATAATATTGCCCCCTATGTACAAGAATATAACTGCTATAATACTGCCCCTATGTACAAGAATATAACTACTATAAAACTGCCCCCTATGTACAAGAATATAACTACTATAATACTGCTCCCTATGTACAAGAATATTACTACTATAATACTGCCCCCTATGTGCAAGAATATAACTACTATAATACTGCCCCTATGTACAAGAATATAACTACTATAATACTGCTCCTATGTACAAGAATATAACTACTATAATATTGCCCCCTATGTACAAGAATATAACTGCTATAATACTGCCCCTATGTACAAGAATATAACTACTATAAAACTGCCCCCTATGTACAAGAATATAACTACTATAATACTGCTCCCTATGTACAAGAATATAACTACTATAATACTGCCCCCTATGTGCAAGAATATAACTACTATAATACTGCCCCTATGTACAAGAATATAACTACTATAATACTGCCCCTATGTACAAGAATATAACTAATGTAATACTGTCCCCTATGTACAAGAATATAACAAGTATAATACTGCCTCTATGTACAAGAATATAACTACAATAATACTGTCCCCTATGTACAAGAATATAACTACTATAATACTGCCCCTATCTACAAGAATATAGCTGCTATAATACTGCTCCTATGGACAAGAATATAACTGCTATAATACTGCCCCTATATACAAGAATATAACTAATGTAATACTGCTCCTATGTACAAGAATATAACTACTATAATACTGCCCCTATGTACAAGAATATAACTACTATAATACTGCCCCCTATGTATAAGAATATAACTACTATAATACTGCTCCTATGTACAAGAATATAACTACTATAATACTGCCTCCTATGTACAAGAATATAACTTCTATAATACTGCCCCTATGTACAAGAATATAACTACTATAATACTGCTCCTATCTACAAGAATATAACTACTATAATACTGCCCCTATGTACAAGAATATAACTACTATAATACTGCCCCCTATGTACAAGAATATAACTGCTATAATACTGCCCCTATGAACAACAATATAACTACTATAATACTGCCCCTATGTACAAGAATATAACTACTATAATACTGCCCCTATGTACAAGAATATAACTACTATAATACTGCTCCTATGTACAAGAATATAACTACTATAATACTGCCCCCTATGTATAAGAATATAACTACTATAATACTGCTCCTATGTAGAAGAATATAACTACTATAATACTGCCTCCTATGTACAAGAATATAACTTCTATAATACTGCCCCTATGTACAAGAATATAACTACTATAATACTGCTCCTATCTACAAGAATATAACTACTATAATACTGCCCCTATGTACAAGAATATAACTACTATACTACTGCCCCTATGTACAAGAATATAACTACTATAATACTGCCCCTATGTACAAGAATATAACTACTATAATACTGCTCCCTATGTACAAGAATATAGCTACTATAATACTGCCCCCTATGTACAAGAATATAGCTACTATAATACTGCTCCCTATGTACAAGAATATAGCTACTATAATACTGCTCCCTATGTACAAGAATATAGCTACTATAATACTGCCCCCTATGTACAAGAATATAACTACTATAATACTGCCCCCTATGTACAAGAATATAACTGTTATAATACTGCTCCTATGTACAAGAATATAACTAATGTAATACTGCAGTATATTAATGATAATAATGGACTCAGGCATGTGTAGACTTTTTATATGTGACAGCATTTGCTGCTTATTAGACCCGGACACAGTGGCTGCACCTCTAGTCAGCTATATAGAAACTAAACCTCAGATGAACATGCAATAATATGACGTGCAGATTTCTAGCTGAGTAGTCCCAAAAATATGCCAAGCACTTGTGCCACTTTGAGTGTTGTCTGTCTGTTTCAGTGATCCTTTCCCCCGCAGGACTACATTATGAACAGGTGCTACAATAAACACGGCGGGCACCTGTTCTCCAGTGTAAAGTATTACTGTAGGATGAAGCGGGACTTATTTTGGGGGCTGGTGCAGTTTCTAATTAAACTGCCACTGTTTGTTGGTCGCCTAGGAAGAATGTGGACGGAGAGCTAGAAAAGAGACAAGAATAATAGTAAGTTACCGGGTATTTTCATATAAATGAATGGGACTGAGGTGAAGACATAATGAATCATATCTGGTGGCAAAACATCCCCTCTATAAGGGCGGTATACAGTCAGGATGTGTTATGTGGCATCTGTCTGCATGAATCTGTCCTACCTAGTATAAAAGCAAGATATCTATCTATGTATTATATATCTGTAAACTATCTATCCCATATCTATTTATTATTATCTATCTATCTATCTATCTGGTTCTGCCGGCCGACATACCATATTAACTATTATTAGTTTGGCAATCTGGTAAGGATCTTTCTAGAGAGCCATGAATGAGGTGGTCTATAGTTAGCACTCCACTGTCATTAAATTAGTACTTGGAGAATAAGGGGCCCCTATACCTCTCATACACAGGGCCCCTCAGTGTTGTTCGCCCTTTCATGCAAATCCTTATTTTGTGCATTGATGGAGAAGAACACTAGTGGAATGTATCAAACTAATAACAAAGTTTTGCAATCTCATCTGTTTTGATCCCAGATGCACGGTGACGTTATGCCCCACAGGGGTTGTCACTTTCTCGTCACCCAAAGACGAGGAGGGAATTGATCGGTAGAGTACACTTCCAATAAGGCAGATGTCTAAGGCCAGGTTCACACGGGGTCCTTGCTCACAGCTTTGAGCCCTGCGTGTAGGGGAGACAATGGAAACTGTCTGACATGTCTAGTGAGCTGCACCTAATTTATAATTCATTGTATTTATATCAAGCACTTTACACTTCTGCACCGAGTAACACTCCACCAGTCCTGCACGGCGGCCGCTGTTATATCTCTTGCTTATGATATAAATTATATGCTCCGGGAAGCAGATGTTTATTTCTGCAGAATCAGCCTGATGTCTCCCTTGTTAATATGTGGTTGTTTCTAACGCTACAGTGGTTATGCCATAAAAATGTCTCCATGCCAAAGAAGTTTAAGAGGGTTTTTCCAAGTTACTTATACTTTTCACACAGCTGACAATCGTTCTGCTTTAGCACATTAATATTTAAATTGTGAATGTAAGTTCAACGAACTTTACATTTATCAATAGCAGAAGCAAATATAAGAAACTTTGTAATGTATCTAAGAGAAATCTGCTTCTTGTTCCATTTATGAGCCACTTATTTTTTCCCACCTCGTGAACATTTAAAAACAGAGGTAGATTAACAGCCACGCTGCTCAGTAATGCAGTGTAATGTCTTCCATACTGTTTCTTTCTACTAAGTGCTTTATCTTATCCTGGTGCTGGATTTAAAGCGACCCTGCTCAGTACTGCTCAGGGGCGGAACTACCGCCCGTGCAGCCGGTTCATTGAACGGGGGCCCCGAGGGAGAGGGGGCCCCTCCAGCCTCCAGCAGGGCCGCCATCAGGGCATGACTGCCCTGACTCCAGTATGGGGCCCGGCCGGTAGGGGCCCCCTCGGGGGCCCCCCTCTTGTGCGTCTCTCTCCGGGGCCCCATGCTATGCGCCGGGTCCGGGACATTTCAGCGCTGAGCTGCGCTGTTGCAGCAGCGCCTTGATGATTCCCCTGACTTCCGGTCATGTGACGGTGCCGTCACATGGCCGGAAGTCAGGAGAACCTGCTGTCAGCGATTTGGACGAGCGCCAGGATTCTGCAGGGATCGCATGGGGGTAAGTATAACAAGTTTTATTTTTTTTTAAAATACAATTAACTAGGAGTGGAGAGATGGGAGAAGCACATGTGTGTGTGTGTGTATGTGTGTGTGGGGGGGGAGATGGGAGATGCACATGTGTGTGTGTGTGTGGGGGGGGGAGATGGGAGATGCACATGTGTGTGTGTGTGTGTGGGGGGGGGAGATGGGAGATGCACATGTGTGTGTGTGGGGGGGGGGAGATGGGAGATGCACATGTGTGTGTGTGTGTGGGGGGGGAGATGGGAGATGCACATGTGTGTGTGTGGGGGGGAGATGGGAGATGCACATGTGTGTGTGTGGGGGGGAGATGGGAGATGCACATGTGTGTGTGTGGGGGGGAGATGGGAGATGCACATGTGTGTGTGTGGGGGGGAGATGGGAGATGCACATGTGTGTGGGGGGGGAGATGGGAGATGCACGTGTGTGTGTGGGGGGGGGAGATGGGAGATGCACATGTGTGTGGGGGGGGAGATGGGAGATGCACATGTGTGTGGGGGGGGGAGATGGGAGATGCACATGTGTGTGGGGGGGAGATGGGAGATGCACATGTGTGTGGTGGGGGGGGAGATGGGAGATGCACATGTGTGTGGTGGGGGGGAGATGGGAGATGCACATGTGTGTGGTGGGGGGGAGATGGGAGATGCACATGTGTGTGGTGGGGGGGAGATGGGAGATGCACATGTGTGTGGTGGGGGGGAGATGGGAGATGCACATGTGTGTGGGGGGGGGAGATGGGAGATGCACGTGTGTGGGGGGGGGGAGATGGGAGATGCACATGTGTGTGGGGGGGGGAGATGGGAGATGCACATGTGTGTGGGGGGGGGAGATGCACATGTGTGTGGGGGGGGAGATGCACATGTGTGTGGGGGGGGGGAGATGGGAGATGCACATGTGTGGGGGGAGATGGGAGATGCACATGTGTGGGGGGAGATGGGAGATGCACATGTGTGGGGGGAGATGGGAGATGCACATGTGGTGGAGGGGGATGAGAGAGGGGCACATGTGGGGGAGGGGGATGAGAGAGGGGCACATGTGGGGGAGGGGGATGAGAGAGGGGCACATGTGGGGGAGGGGGATGAGAGAGGGGCACATGTGGGGGGGAGGGGGATGAGAGAGGGGCACATGTGGGGGGGAGGGGGATGAGAGAGGGGCACATGTGGGGGGGAGGGGGATGAGAGAGGGGCACATGTGGGGGGGAGGGGGATGAGAGAGGGGCACATGGAGGGGGGAGGGGGATGAGAGAGGGGCACATGGAGGGGGATGAGAGCTGCACATGGGGGAATTGGGAGTAGGGGGATAATGAGCTGCACATAACGAATGTGGGGTGGGGGAGAGTAAATGATAAATGATGATGGGGTGGGGAGAGCACGGACATGATATAATGAATTGGGGCAGGGGGTGCATGTAAATATTGAATGCGGGGAGCAGGAAGTATAGAGTAGGGGGCGTTGCGGATGCAGGAGTGTGACTGGTAACAAATTGGCGGAAAGAGTAGAGGTTCTAATTAAATTATATATTAAGTGCCTATTTACAGTTAATGGGGGCACAGTGGTGGATTACAATTTATATTTGGAATGGTAGGTTGCCTAATAACTAACCATATATTGATGGTGGATGCACGTCTGTATTCAGCTGCGTAATGTAGAAGTTGGGGAATGTGCTCTAGATAACTGTGTTATTTTATGCAGAGACGAGTGATGGCGGTCTGTGCTGGATGAAGGAGAAAAGCGAAGATGAAGGACTTCACCTAGAGACGTCACCGGTGAGTCAGTCTATTACATGTACACTGTGTATAATGTCACTGGTGATCACTGTATTACCTGTACACTGACACTATATACAGAGCTCCTGTGTATAATGTCACTGGTGATCACTGTATTACCTGTACACTGACACTATATACAGAGCTCCTGTGTATAATTTCACTGGTGATCACTGTATTACCTGTACACTGACACTATATACAGAGCTCCTGTGTATAATGTCACTGGTGATCCCTGTATTACCTGTACACTGACACTATATACAGAGCTCCTGTGTATAATGTCACTGATGATCACTGTATTACCTGTACACTATATACAGAGCTCCTGTGTATAATGTCACTGTATTACCTGTACACTGACACTATATACAGAGCTCCTGTGTATAATTTCACTGGTGATCACTAGATTACCTGGACACTTACGTTATACATACCATGTATAGAGCTCCCGTGTATAATGACACTTATGGTAATATTAGTAATGTGGTGGTAATATTAGTAATGTAGTGGTAATATGTGGTCTGGTCATGGTGTGGCAGTTTTTCTCCCTTCTGTGTGGTATTATTCGGTCACTATGTTGTGGTAATATGTGGTCTGGTCATGGTGTGGCGGTATTCCCTGTATGTGGTATTATTGGTCATTTAAAAAAAAAATGTATATGACACATTCCCTTAAAGAAAACTAAATAAAAATATATCTAAAAAGAGTATTGGATATTTTAAGAAAATTTTAATAGGTTAGAGTAGGGCCCGCCCAGAAGAGTCTACCTTATCGTGGTGGCGGCTTTAAAAATCTTTTGGCCAAAACAAAAGCTGATGGCTATGTATGTGGCGCCGTCACATGGCCGAACGTCAGGAGAACCTGGTGGCAGCGACGTGGACGAGCGCCAGGATTCTGCAGGGATTGCATGGGGGTAAGTATAACAAGTTTTATTTTTTTTAAATACAATTAATTAACTAGGAGTGGGGGGAATCAGAGATGCACATGGGGGGGATGAGAGATGCACATGGGGGGGGATGAGAGATGCACATGGGGGGGGGATGAGAGATGCACATGGGGGGGGATGAGAGATGCACATGGGGGGGGATGAGAGATGCACATGGGGGGGGATGAGAGATGCACATGAGGGGGATGAGAGATGCACATGGGGGGGATGAGAGATGCACATGGGGGGGATGAGAGATGCACATGGGGGGGATGAGAGATGCACGGGGGGTGAGAGCTGCACATGGGTGGGATGAGAGCTGCACATGGGGGGGTGAGAGATGCACATGGGGGGTTATGTTTACATAACTTTGTTGCCTTATGAAGGGCAGGGGGGGCCCCCCAAAATTTCTTGCACAGGGGCCCACTACAGTCTGTGTCCGCCCCTGGTACTGCTGTATAATGTCATCCGTGCAGATTCTTTCTAGTAAGCGTGTTATCAAATCTCAATATTGGATTCACAGCTGCCCTTCTCAGTTTTGCTGTATAATATCATTTATGCTTTTTTTCTAGTAGGTGTTGTAACATACCTGGCGGCGTCCTTGCATAGTGGTCCATCTCTCACTGTGCAAGAGCGCGCACTTGATCTCCAGTCCAGTCTGCTAGCCTGGCTTCCCTCCATGCTGTCTGCTTGCCTCTGTTTCTGCTGCTTAAGGGCGGCGCCCGATCACTTCCTGCTTCTTGTACCTGCTGCGGGCACACCCCTTGTGCGTCCTCAGCCTATTGCTGTCCGTCACCTGGTATTTCACCTAGCCCCTCCCTGGAATCCCTGCCTGAGCATTGTGTTTCATTCAGTGTGCTCTTTCACTCTGAATGTGCCAGGTCCCTTTCTGTGTTTGCTTGCCTGCCTTTCCTGGAGGCTGTATTTCCAGGCCTGTCTGAACTCGCTCCTTGCCTGTTCGTTCCGCCTTCTAGGGGCCACATACCTAGATCCGCTCCTGTATCTTGTCTGTCCTGTCTGAACACGCTCCTAGCCTGTTCCTTCCGCCTTCTAGGGGCTGCATACCTAGACCCGCTCCTGTATCTTGCTACTGTGTCTGTTCTTGTCTGAATACTCTTCTAGCCTGTGTCCTGCTTTTCTCTATGTCCGTACCTTTCCTTTTTCTGCAGAGTCTGAACTCGCACCTAACTCCTGTTCGTTGTCACTGTACTTCAGTTTGTGAGTTTGTGGTCCACTCGCTACTTCACTGCAAGTACCCTGTGGGTATCTGGTTCTGCCTTTCCCTTCCTGTCTGTTCCGTGTGAACAGAGCCCTGTCCACTCGGCTCTGACCCTTTGCTCGCTGCTCCGGCAGTCTCGCTCTGCTCCGACCCTTTGCTCGCTGCTCCGGCAGTCTCGCTCTGCTCCGACCCTTTGCTCGCTGCTCCGGCAGTCTCGCTCTGCTCCGACCCTTTGCTCGCCGCTCCAGGCGGCCTCGTCCTGCTCTACTCTCGCTCGCCGCTCCAGGCGGCCTCGTCCTGCTCTACTCTCGCTCGCCGCTCCAGGCGGCCTCGTCCTGCTCTACTCTCGCTCGCCGCTCCAGGCGGCCTCGTCCTGCTCTACTCTCGCTCGCCGCTCCAGGCGGCCTCGTCCTGCTCTACTCTCGCTCGCCGCTCCAGGCGGCCTCGTCCTGCTCTACTCTCGCTCGCCGCTCCAGGCGGCCTCGTCCTGCTCTACTCTCGCTCGCCGCTCCAGGCGGCCTCGTCCTGCTCTACTCTCGCTCGCCGCTCCAGGCGGCCTCGTCCTGCTCTACTCTCGCTCGCCGCTCCAGGCGGCCTCGTCCTGCTCTACTCTCGCTCGCCGCTCCAGGCGGCCTCGTCCTGCTCTACTCTCGCTCGCCGCTCCAGGCGGCCTCGTCCTGCTCTACTCTCGCTCGCCGCTCCAGGCGGCCTCGTCCTGCTCTACTCTCGCTCGCCGCTCCAGGCGGCCTCGTCCTGCTCTACTCTCGCTCGCCGCTCCAGGCGGCCTCGTCCTGCTCTACTCTCGCTCGCCGCTCCAGGCGGCCTCGTCCTGCTCTACTCTCGCTCGCCGCTCCAGGCGGCCTCGTCCTGCTCTACTCTCGCTCGCCGCTCCAGGCGGCCTCGTCCTGCTCTACTCTCGCTCGCCGCTCCAGGCGGCCTCGTCCTGCTCTACTCTCGCTCGCCGCTCCAGGCGGCCTCGTCCTGCTCTACTCTCGCTCGCCGCTCCAGGCGGCCTCGTCCTGCTCTACTCTCGCTCGCCGCTCCAGGCGGCCTCGTCCTGCTCTACTCTCGCTCGCCGCTCCAGGCGGCCTCGTCCTGCTCTACTCTCGCTCGCCGCTCCAGGCGGCCTCGTCCTGCTCTACTCTCGCTCGCCGCTCCAGGCGGCCTCGTCCTGCTCTACTCTCGCTCGCCGCTCCAGGCGGCCTCGTCCTGCTCTACTCTCGCTCGCCGCTCCAGGCGGCCTCGTCCTGCTCTACTCTCGCTCGCCGCTCCAGGCGGCCTCGTCCTGCTCTACTCTCGCTCGCCGCTCCAGGCGGCCTCGTCCTGCTCTACTCTCGCTCGCCGCTCCAGGCGGCCTCGTCCTGCTCTACTCTCGCTCGCCGCTCCAGGCGGCCTCGTCCTGCTCTACTCTCGCTCGCCGCTCCAGGCGGCCTCGTCCTGCTCTACTCTCGCTCGCCGCTCCAGGCGGCCTCGTCCTGCTCTACTCTCGCTCGCCGCTCCAGGCGGCCTCGTCCTGCTCTACTCTCGCTCGCCGCTCCAGGCGGCCTCGTCCTGCTCTACTCTCGCTCGCCGCTCCAGGCGGCCTCGTCCTGCTCTACTCTCGCTCGCCGCTCCAGGCGGCCTCGTCCTGCTCTACTCTCGCTCGCCGCTCCAGGCGGCCTCGTCCTGCTCTACTCTCGCTCGCCGCTCCAGGCGGCCTCGTCCTGCTCTACTCTCGCTCGCCGCTCCAGGCGGCCTCGTCCTGCTCTACTCTCGCTCGCCGCTCCAGGCGGCCTCGTCCTGCTCTACTCTCGCTCGCCGCTCCAGGCGGCCTCGTCCTGCTCTACTCTCGCTCGCCGCTCCAGGCGGCCTCGTCCTGCTCTACTCTCGCTCGCCGCTCCAGGCGGCCTCGTCCTGCTCTACTCTCGCTCGCCGCTCCAGGCGGCCTCGTCCTGCTCTACTCTCGCTCGCCGCTCCAGGCGGCCTCGTCCTGCTCTACTCTCGCTCGCCGCTCCAGGCGGCCTCGTCCTGCTCTACTCTCGCTCGCCGCTCCAGGCGGCCTCGTCCTGCTCTACTCTCGCTCGCCGCTCCAGGCGGCCTCGTCCTGCTCTACTCTCGCTCACCGCTCCAGGCGGCCTCGTCCTGCTCTACTCTCGCTCACCGCTCCAGGCGGCCTCGTCCTGCTCTACTCTCGCTCACCGCTCCAGGCGGCCTCGTCCTGCTCTACTCTCGCTCACCGCTCCAGGCGGCCTCGTCCTGCTCTACTCTCGCTCACCGCTCCAGGCGGCCTCGTCCTGCTCTACTCTCGCTCACCGCTCCAGGCGGCCTCGTCCTGCTCTACTCTCGCTCACCGCTCCAGGCGGCCTCGTCCTGCTCTACTCTCGCTCACCGCTCCAGGCGGCCTCGTCCTGCTCTACTCTCGCTCACCGCTCCAGGCGGCCTCGTCCTGCTCTACTCTCGCTCACCGCTCCAGGCGGCCTCGTCCTGCTCTACTCTCGCTCACCGCTCCAGGCGGCCTCGTCCTGCTCTACTCTCGCTCACCGCTCCAGGCGGCCTCGTCCTGCTCTACTCTCGCTCACCGCTCCAGGCGGCCTCGTCCTGCTCTACTCTCGCTCACCGCTCCAGGCGGCCTCGTCCTGCTCTACTCTCGCTCACCGCTCCAGGCGGCCTCGTCCTGCTCTACTCTCGCTCACCGCTCCAGGCGGCCTCGTCCTGCTCTACTCTCGCTCACCGCTCCAGGCGGCCTCGTCCTGCTCTACTCTCGCTCACCGCTCCAGGCGGCCTCGTCCTGCTCTACTCTCGCTCACCGCTCCAGGCGGCCTCGTCCTGCTCTACTCTCGCTCACCGCTCCAGGCGGCCTCGTCCTGCTCTACTCTCGCTCACCGCTCCAGGCGGCCTCGTCCTGCTCTACTCTCGCTCACCGCTCCAGGCGGCCTCGTCCTGCTCTACTCTCGCTCACCGCTCCAGGCGGCCTCGTCCTGCTCTACTCTCGCTCACCGCTCCAGGCGGCCTCGTCCTGCTCTACTCTCGCTCACCGCTCCAGGCGGCCTCGTCCTGCTCTACTCTCGCTCACCGCTCCAGGCGGCCTCGTCCTGCTCTACTCTCGCTCACCGCTCCAGGCGGCCTCGTCCTGCTCTACTCTCGCTCACCGCTCCAGGCGGCCTCGTCCTGCTCTACTCTCGCTCACCGCTCCAGGCGGCCTCGTCCTGCTCTACTCTCGCTCACCGCTCCAGGCGGCCTCGTCCTGCTCTACTCTCGCTCACCGCTCCAGGCGGCCTCGTCCTGCTCTACTCTCGCTCACCGCTCCAGGCGGCCTCGTCCTGCTCTACTCTCGCTCACCGCTCCAGGCGGCCTCGTCCTGCTCTACTCTCGCTCACCGCTCCAGGCGGCCTCGTCCTGCTCTACTCTCGCTCACCGCTCCAGGCGGCCTCGTCCTGCTCTACTCTCGCTCACCGCTCCAGGCGGCCTCGTCCTGCTCTACTCTCGCTCACCGCTCCAGGCGGCCTCGTCCTGCTCTACTCTCGCTCACCGCTCCAGGCGGCCTCGTCCTGCTCTACTCTCGCTCACCGCTCCAGGCGGCCTCGTCCTGCTCTACTCTCGCTCACCGCTCCAGGCGGACTCGTCCTGCTCTTCTCTCGCTCACCGCTCTAGGCGGTCTCGTCTTGCCCTGCTCTCGCTTACCACTCTGGGCGGCCTCACTCTGCTGTGTTTGTCCGCCACATCTGTGGTTCTGTTCCTGAGTCCCAGTGTGTACTGGGTCCTATCCCGCCTGTGTTCCAACTTGCTAGTGCCTCCCTGTCTGCACTCCAGCCGTGCTTGCCTGTACCCCCCTGCCTGCATACCCGCCTGCCTGCATACCAGTCATGCATGTCTATACCCACCAGTCTGTGTGCCAGCCTAACCTGTCTGTTCCTGTATTCCCCTGTGTGGGTCAACAGCCGTGTCCGGGGTCTGTCCTGGAGTAGCACCTGGTCCCTCCGCTCGGTTCCTCCTTGGTGCACTGGCGTCGTATGCCGTCGTGCGACCCTGGTCGGATCGGGTGAATACCTAGCTACGCCCCTCCAGGCATTCACTCTCCGGCACGGTCCAGTGGAATCACACGCACACGCCGCTCAGCCCGGGCGTGTGCATTACAGGTGTATTATCGAATCTCAATACTGGATTCGCAGCTACACTGCTCAGTACTGCTGTATAATGTCATCTATGCAGTTTCTTTCTAGTAAGTGTGTTATCGAATCTCAATACTGGATTCACAGCTACACAGCTCAGTTCTGTTGTATGAGGTCTTCCTTGCTGCTGCTTATGAACATGTTCTACATAAAGATAGGAGAGCAGTACTCCCTCATGTCTGTGTGTGTTGTGTATGGGAGACATGATAGCGGCTAGGTTACACCCACTAGCTCAGAGACAATCAGTTGATTGCCACAGTGACATCAACTATTCTGAAATTTAATCCCTTCCACTGATATTCTGCCTGTGATGATAATGAGATGACTGTGACTTCTATAGAACAGGATATATCAACCTATTATGAGGCTTATTGGCCTGAGTAAAAAAGCCACATGGACACAGGCAGCAATAAACTGGCTCTGACATTGACTTGTATAGGAAAGTTTTCTGAGTGTGATCTGCTCTGGGTAAAGCCCATTGTGCTAAGAGAGGTTGGAGGTGAGCTGTGACATCACTACTGTGATTGTGTGTGATCTACTGTGTATAGAAAAGTGTTATCTTTCATTGAAAAGGAGGGGGGAGGAGGTGATCTGTGACATCACCTAATGTAATTGGTGGATCCTGTGTTATCTACTGTATATAGAGGTGCTATATACCATTGTGCAAGAGGAGGAGGAGGTGAACTGTGACATCACCTAATGTAATTGGTGGATCCTGTGTTATCAGTTGTACATAGAGGTGTTATCAGTCATTGTACAGGAGGATGAGGTGAGCTGTGACATCACCTATTGTGAATATTGGATCCTGTGTTATGTACTGTATATAGCAGTGTTATCAGTCATTGTACAGGAGCGGGAGGAGGTGAGCTGTGATATCACCTATTGTGAATGGTGGATCCTGTGTTATCTACTGTATATAGAGGTGTTATACACCATAGTGCAAGAGGAGGAGGAGGTGAGCTGTCACATCACCTATTATTAATGGTGGATTCTGTGTTATCTACTGTATATAGAGGTGTTATCAGTTATGGTACAGGAGGAGGAGGTGAACTGTGATATCACCTATTATGAATGGAGGATTCTGGGTTATATACTGTATAGAGGTGTTATCAGTTATTGTACAGGAGAGGGAGGAGGTGAGCTGTGATATCTCCTATTATGAATGGTGGATCCTGTGTTATCTACTGTATATAGAGGTGTTATCAGTCATTGTACAGGAGGAGGAGGTGGGTGAGCTGTGACATCACCTATTGTGAAGGGTGGATCCTGTGTTAGCTACTGTGCATAGACGTGCTATTAGTCATTAAACAGGAGGAAGCAGGGGTGAGCTGAGCCCACTCCACGCAGGGTAGGTGGCGGCTGTGTTTTATAGCTGGCACCTGCCTCTAACAGCAGAATGGAGAATGGTGGATACTGTGTTATCTTCTATATAGAAAGTTGTTACTCTTCATTGTAATCCTGTCTGTGATGGTAATGAGACTGCTGAAAAGTCACCTGTACTGAGCAAAATTTTAGGACCAGAGGCCATTGTAAAAATTGAGAATTTGTTTGTAATGTATGTAGTGATGTGGAAAATTGAAAAAATAATTAAATAAAAACATTTAGCACAATAACCTGACATAAACATTCCCTTTCGGTGGATCATGTGGGTGGATTCCAGACTGTGGCCATTTTTTTAGTCTACCCTGGTAGAGCCGCTGCGGTCTACAATTAACACCGGATTGTCCCATCTTCTTTGTAGCATAAATGGATGTCAAGTGTGTAGCGCCGGTTTGGCCCTCCGCCTGCACGGCTTCCCCAATCCCGGCTTCACTAAAGAGGTTACGCTTTTGTAATTTATTTTTTATCTAATAAAAGCAGAGATGTGACCCGCTATATTGTATTATTCAGCAGCCACATCATCTGTAATCTGTAAGGCTGGAAGATTTCTGTCTGTTTTGACAGATCTGGAGACTACATGATGGATAGAGAAAATCACCGTAAGGGTGTTAAGGACTGGAAATTGCTCCGGTCTAATGGGGATACGTATTGTGCGAGATTACAAGAAACAAAACGGCGGCCAAAATAAGACACGGGTGACAGATCAGCATTAGGGTCCACGAGAATCATTGTATCTTCCTCCGATAAAATACTCAAAAGCTGCTGATTCCATACAGGAAAAACTCGGATCTGACGCGGTTATTATACACTGCCAGTGATGTCATCCCATTGACGGACTGTCGAGGAAGCCAGTCTTGGATGCTCTATGATCCGATAGTGAAGTATTTGGGTATCTTATCAGTCTACAGTGACAAATGAAGTGGGAAAATGAAGGTAACTCATTCACTAAACTGCCCTAGCCCACCAGGGATATTACTGATATCCTTGGTGGGCTAGGGTAGTATAGGGGTTGTTACCATCAACCTCTTCACTGCCCTAGCCCACCAGGTATATTACCATTAGCTCCTATACTGCCCTACCCCACCAGGGATATTACTGATAACCCTTATACTGCCCTAGCCCACCAAGGATGTTACAATCACTGGTTTAGCCCACCAGGTATATTACTATTAACCCATATACTGCCCTATCTCAACAGGGATGTTACCATTAACCTCTTCAGTGCCTTAGTCAACCAGGTATATTACTATTAACCCCTATACTGCCCTAACCCACTAGGTATATTACTATTAAGGTCATGGCCCCACTATCAGTATTCAGTCAGTATTTTTTCTCAGGAGTGGGAGACAAAACCAGGAGTGGGTGATAAATGCAGAATTGGTGACTTGTTTCTATTATACCTTTTCCCTGATTGTTCCTCACCTGGTTTTGGCTTCCACTCCTGAGAAAAAATATTGATCGAATACTGACCAAATACTGATAGTGGGGCCGTGGCCTATACCCCTCGTACTTCCCTAGCCCACTAGGTATATTACTATTTACCCATATACTGCCTTAGCCCACTAGGTATATTACTATTAACTAGTGTTGAGCGAGCATGCTTGACACTGCTCGGTACTCGCCCGAGCATCTCACTACTCGGGATGTTCGGCGAGCACCGAGCATTTCCGGGTTACTCGGGCGGGAGCTCGGGTCTCCGCCCTGCATGTTTGGCGCTCTTTACAGAGCCAATGAACATGCAGGGATTGCCAGCCAGTCACTGTAATGCCGCAGCAATGTTGTTTGTGGGCATTACAGTGATTGGCTGGCCGCACAGCGTCACCTCAAGTATTTAAAACCGGGCGCCGCCATCTTGGACACAGTCGTTCCAGATCAGACAGTGTAGGGAGAGTGCTGCTGAGCTAGGGAGAGATTTATACTGCGAAATAGGTAGTGTAGGGTCTCTAAAACCTGCAAAATCAAACAAACAGTCCTTCTGAGGACTAATATCCATTCCAGATATCAGGCGGGCAGGCAGGCTGTATAGGAGACGCAGTGGTTATACCAGCAAATGCTGCATTACAGTCCTGTGTGCTGCTGCTGCCCAAATTGCTGGACTTAGCCCCAGGTCTCAGGGGCCAGGAAAAATCCTTTTTTTTTTCATCTAAATGCTCTTTTTTTTTTTCCCTCAGTCAGACTGTACAAATACCCGTCTTATTAACCTTTTGGTATTTCCCCCCCCCCCAAAAAAAAAGAAACTTGAGTGTCTCGCTGACTGTTCAGACACAAATATATATGTTTAAAAGAGTCTGGTTTCGGCCAGATAACTAGAACTGTGGTTTTGCAGTTCCACGGTTCAAATATCCGTATTATCCACTTTTTTGCCTTTTTTTACATAAAAAAAAAACAGTTTGAGTGTCTCGCTGACTGACGTTCTGGTGATGGTGCGTGCAGAGGACGGGGCCGTGGCCAAGGTGAAAATGTGCCACAACCAACAGCCACATCTTCTCGCTTCCAGTTCTTGACCGAATTACTAGGGAAGCATACAACAACAACACTATTGCCAACTGATCAGTGTGAACAGGTTATTAATTGGATAGCAGATAATACTTCCAGTCACCTGGGCACCACCACCTCCGGTCTGTCTTTCACACGGTCAAGTCTTAGTAGCCGTGAGTCTCGACCGCATACTCCTCCTCACCCTGATGCTCCTTCCTCCCACCATGCCGAGTGTCGTCAGACCGCAACTGATCCCACAGTTGGACACTCTGAAGAACTGTTCACTGGTCCATTTCCATATTTGGGCCCCTCGCCTGATACGCTTGAAGTGGTGGAAGAGGAGATCCCATGTAGCGATGGGCAAATATTTGAACAGCCACGGCCACAGGAAGGCGACGCTGGCAATTTGTCACAAGAGGTGGACGATGATGAGACACAATTGCCATGAAGTGAGGAGGAGGACTGTGGTGCGGAAGTGGAAGAGGAGGTGGTGGATGATCTAGTAACTGACCCAATGTGGCAGCAGGACACGCAGAGTGAGGCCAGCAGCACACAGGGGGAGGGAGGCAGAGTACCCCAACAGGCATGAAGAAGCAGTGTGGTGGCCGCAGACAGAAGGCGGGCAACCGTTCCCCGTAACACCAACATGAGGGACGTTGCCAGTACAACTGGTAGGTCTTCCAGAGTCTGAAATTATTTTAAAGACTCTGCTGATAACCCCAAAAAGGCCATTTGTACCACCTGCCAGGCCAGCATCTGCAGGGGTGACAAAACTACCAGCCTGACCACCACCAGCATGATCAGGCACATGTCAGCAAAGCACCCGACTTTGTGGGGCGAATCCCAGGGTCCACGACCAGTGTCAGCGGGTGTCACCACTGCTTCTTCCACTGTTGTGCGTGCAATAGAACCCCCTGTTGTGCGTGCAAGGCAATCCCCTGTCCATACTGCATGCAAAGATGCCCCCTCCTCTCAGTCTTCACTTGTTATGGCAGTTTCTCAAGAAACAGCATCAACGTCCATGTCCCACCGCAGCGTTCAATTGTCCATATCCCAGACCTTTGAACGAAAGCACAAATTCGCAGCCAACGCCCCACAGGCCACAGTCCTAAATTCGCACATTTCACGACTGCTTGCGTTGGAAATGCTGCCTTTTAGGCTGGTGGAGACGGAATCCTTCCGCAATCTTATGGCGGTGGCCGTCCCTCGATACTTGGTCCCCAGCCGACGCTATTTTGCCCGGTGTGCCATCCCCGCACTACACAAGCACGTGTCCCAAAAGATCTGCAGTGCTCTCAACAACGCAGTTACTGGGAGAGTCCACCTGACAATGGACACGTGGACAAGTGCTTGTGGCCAGGGACGGTACATCTCCCTGACGGCACACTGGGTAAACATAGTGGAAGCCGGGACCCAGTCGGACCTTGGGACCGAACACATCCTCCCCACACCGAGGATTGCGGGCCCTATGTCAGTCAGAGTTGCCCCCACAGTGTACAGCTCCTGCGCATCATCCTCCTCCTCCTCCTCATGTTCAGCCTCCATCTCAGATATCACCACATCAGTTACAAGCTAGAAGCACTGCAGTACTGCCTCCGCCAAGCGGCAACAGGCTGTGCTGAAACTCCTAAGCTTAGGTGAGAAACCTCACACTGCTTGCGAGTTGTGGACAGCTGTGAAAGAGCAGGCAGATCTGTGGCTGAGACCGCTGAACCTACATCCAGGCATGGTCGTGTGTGACAATGGCCGTAACCTGGTGGCGGCTCTGAGGCGAGGCGAGATCACACACGTACCATGCCTGGCTCATGTGCTTAACCTCGTGGTTCAGCGGTTTCATGTCAATGTAGCAGAGCTGAAGCCGTCCTGGGAACCATGGAAAGGTAAGGATGAGGTTGGTTGATTATTTTACTTTTATTGCAGAAGACATTGGCTTCAGCTGGAATGGGCGTGATGGTAAGTATGGTTTAATTTAGAACATTAAAGAATTGTGTCTTTATTTCAATTAAAGGACTTTATTCTGGGTGTTTGTGTTTTTTTTTTAACTTTCACTATGGGGTTAGTAATGGGGGTGTCTTATAGACGCCTCTCCATTACTAACCCGGGCTTGATGTCAGCTGGCATTATAAGCTGACATCAACCCCAACCCTATTACCCCACTGCCACCACTACAGGGCAGTGGGAAGAGCGAGGCTAAGTGCCAGAATTGGCGCATCCTGTGCATGCGCCATTTCTGGGGCAGCTGACAGCTGGTGTTTCTAGCCTGGGAGGGGGCCAATATTCATGGCACCCTTCCTGGGCTATTAATATCAGCCCCCAGCTGTCTGCCTAGCCTTTGCTAGCTATTAAAATAGGGGGGACCCCACGTCATTTTTTTTTTGGGTCCCCCATTTTAATAGCTAGCAAAGGCTAGGTATTCAGCTGGGGGCTGATATTAGTAACCTGGGAAGCTCCGTGGGTATTACCCCCTTCCCAGGCTTCAAACATCTGCCCCAGCCGTCTGCTTAACCTCCGCTAGAGACTAAAATTACGGGGAACCCCACGCCAATTTTTTTTTTAATAAATCCTTTATTTTAACACTAAATGACAAGTACAGTAACCAACACTGTCACTGTACTTATTATATATGTGACTGACATGTTTCTATCAGTGTTGAGCGAGCATGCTCAACACTGCTCGGTACTCGGGCAGGAGCTCGGGTCTCTGCCCTGCATGTTTGGCGCTCTTTACAGAGCCAATGAACATGCAGGGATTGCCAGCCAGTCACTGTAATGCCGCAGCCATGTTGGTTGTGGGCATTACAGTGAATGGCTGGCCACACAGCGTCACCTCGGTGAATGCATTTGTCACAGTTGAAAGCAATACAAAAGTGCAAAAACGCATAAAAAATGCTACTTGTGAACATAGCCCAAGGGGTGGAGAAGTATTTTTGTCTTTGGTTATTTAGGCTATGTGCCCACGATGCAGAAATGCTCCGGATTTTTTCCTGAGCGTTTCTGCATCTCCCCTGGCAGAAAAAAACGAATGCGGATTGTACATGCGGATTGTACATGCGTTTTTCCTGCCAGGGACAAGCGGATGTGAAGCGTTCTTCACTTGCATTTCCGCATGCAGGTGTCAAGCGCTTTCCAAGCGATTTTAGCATCACTTGGAAAGTGCTTGTCAACTTGGTCACACTATATAAATCCCTGCAACCGGCATGGATTTATATACAGTGGCCGAAAGAATGGTTAAAAAAAAAAAAAAAAAAATCTATACTTACCTTCCGATGGCCCCTGCAGTCTTGCTTCGCTGCGTCCTGGCTGCGGGCAGATCGCGGTACACTGAAGGACCTGCCAACGTCAGCCTCGCGTGACCCGTCACATGACTATGACGTCAGCGCAGGTCCTCCAGTCCATCGCGATCTGCCGGCATGGGAGGACGAGCGCACAGGGGGCCATCAGAAGGTAAGTATAACATTTTTTTTTTATTTTATTCTTTTTTTCACAGGTTCTATGGTATCTGGGTCTGGAGGAGAGTCTCCTCTTCTCTAGACCTGGGTACCATCCGCACATTGGAACGCATGGAATGCGCATCTACACATACAGTGATGCGGAATCCATACGTTCCAATGTAAGTCAATGGCGGCGAAAACGCAGCGCTTCCGCAAAATAATTGGTAGTGCTGTGTTTTTTTCCCGCAATGATAATCCGCAGCGGAAATTTCCGCAGCATGTGCACAGCACATGCAGATTATCATTGGGGAACATGGCAGGCCTTCTACCATACGTTTTTTAAGCCTTTCTGCAGCGTTTTTGCCGCTGCGGAAACGCTTAAAAAACGCATCGTGGGCACACAGCCTTATTTTACCTTATACACAAGTCTTTACCCTGGAAAGGATGTTCCTTAACATATTTCACAGGAAAACAGTTTCACTTTCGTTTTCAAACGTTTTATTCTGAGCCTGTAATAGTGGCTTAATACCTCTGACCACGTTGTTGACAGCAGTGACCTGGGGTTCAGAAATGCTTCCTGGGGCGATCTCCATGCTGTCCCCATGTCATTTGAGCACTGTCACTATCGTTTTGGGAACTTTTTAGGCTTTCTACAGACTGCCGGGGGTGCCGCCGCAAAAATGTTCGGGTCTCCCATAGACTAACATTGGGCTCGTTGCTCGGGTCGAGCACTCGAGTATCACAGTGAGCTCGGCCCAAGCTTCGAGCACCCGAGCATTTTAGTGCTAACTCAACACTACTATTAACCCATATATCGCCCTGGCCTATCAAGGATGTTACCATCACTGCCCTAGCCCACCAGGTATATTACTATTAACCCATATAATGCCCTAGCGCACCAAGGATGGTGTCATCACTGCCCTAGTCCACCAGGTATATTACCATTAGCCCCTATACTGCCCTAGCCCACTAGGGATATTACCAGCAATTATTTTACTTCCCTAGGACATTAATAATTTTACCATTACTTTCTTTCCTGTCCCTGAATCATCAGGGTAGTTGCCATTAGACCCATTGTACCATAACCCACATGAAATGATAAAATTACTCCTTCACTGCCCTAAGACAGTCAAGGTTGTCACCAGTAAAAGCTGTCTTAGACCACCATACATGTCACCATTAACCCTTTCACTGCACAAGACCACCAGGGATATTATCATTAATCTCTTCACTGCCCTAGCCAACCAAGCAGATTACCACTATCTTCTTTATTGAACTGGAGCACAAGTGATGGTACCATTACCTCCTTCACTGCCCTAGGACCCTCCAGGGATTTTACCATAAACTTCTTCCCTGCTCCAGGATCTCCTAGGTAGTTACTATTAACCAATTAACTCCCTGGACAATGAAGAGATGTTACCACTAACCCTTCACTACCCTAGACCACCAGGGATGTTACAATTAACTCTTCACTCCCCTAGAAAACCAGAGATGTCACCACCAGGAATGGTACCGTTAATTTCCTCCTAGACCACCAGGGATATTACTATTATCTTTTCACATTCCATGTCCACCAGGAAAGTTATTAACCCTTCACTGCCCTAGACCATCAGTGATGTTAATATTAACCCTTGACGGTTCTATACAATCAAGTATGTTGAGCACATCACTGTCTTAGACTACCAGGGATGTCAGCCATATTTGGTTACAAATAACGTTAAAAATATATTTACATTACATAAATCTAAGAAGGTCTAAGTTATGGGTAGAGAGGAAAGGCGCTGTGCAGGGAGGGGGTACACACTAGAATGTCTAGGATCCCTCTAAAAACAAGGGACGTCCTCTCGTGCCCTCAGTGGGGTTCAAGAGGTCTTGGCAAGAGCAATTTGTCACTGACCACACACAAAAAGTTAACAGTCGTGGACAGGTGGTGGAGGACAAATTCCAGTAACATACAAAGAGCTGACGAAGGATTTAGACTGACACCCACCTCCCTTAGATGTCACTCTGGGGTTACACTTGCCTTTAGAGCCTTTTGCAAAAAGTCAGCTTGCATGCAGCGCTATGTAAGTCAGTGGGGTTATTCAGGGACTGGTGAGGTCCATAGTCTGTAATATCTGCACTGCATCATGGCTTCCTTTCAGATGCCCCATAAATGCCTTAGATTCCTGCATTCATGTCCCAGATGCCCATATACCCCTACATGATCATGTCACCTCTTTATCTAGGAGGTTGTGGACATCTCTATAGGAAGTGTCGACACTGAGCACCACATGTCAGATGGATCAAAGGGCAACAAATGGATCAGCAGGCAGGTCTGGAGAGCTCAGCTGGGGCAGCTTGTCTTAATTTTCTTCAAACTAGTATATTTAATAGAATTCAAATAAAACATAAAAAGTTACACCAAAAATGTTTACAAAATGGACCAGACTTTAACTGGATAATGTTATTGACAAAATGTATATGCAAAGAAGTAGAAGCTCTAGAGGCAACAGCACAACCACCATGTAAAAAAAAAGGACTGCAGAATAGCTCCTATTCTTTTTAATAGGAGATGATCTGCAGTACCCGGCAGTGACTGCTACACATTAAATAGAGTTGTGCTTTGCAGCTACATTCAATGTACTTACATGGGGCGGGCACCAGAGCAAATAATAGCTCATTGGGGGGAATACAGGGTGTCAGAGTCCAATCGATCTGATATAGATGACATAGGTGATCAATATGTGTTGCCCAGACAACCCCTGTAAGGGTCTGTTCATATTTGTGTTGCGACTTCTGATTATAACAAATGTAAATGAGTATGCGGGTACAATGCAAAAGAGGTCATATGAAAAAATATATAAATATATATTTATATAAGATTTATGAAGACCAGAAGACCCAGGTAAGGCAGAAAAGACCCAAAAAGATACCTTGCTCTCCTGGTTCTCCCCACACTTACATAAGTATCTTTTGCATTGTGACCTGATGTTCATGTACAGCCAATATTTCAATATTACATTGAGGTGCAATGTATCCCAATGTATCAATTTAAATATTGGTTGTACATGAGCATCAGGGCACAATGCAAAAGATACTTATGTAACCAGCTGAATTGTTTCTTTTTTGCATGTATATTTATTCACTCTTTCAATTGTTTTGCATATTTGTGTTGGTTTTCTCTTTGCTAGCACTTTATAGTAGTGCTGGACCAGAAACGTTTGTTTCATCTCATAATTTGCAAAACTCTACATAAGAGACGCCATTGACTCTCACCTTTTATCTTTGGGGAGTGTGGATACTGGACGCCATTACTTATTTACACTAATGGTGTAGTATCTAAATTTTTTGATGTCTTTAATCCTTGTGTTTGTCTTAGTATTTGAAATAATTTTAAAGGGAACTTATCAGAAACTTCAACCTCCCCCCTCACTTACACACAACAAACCATTAATTTGATTGTGTAGCCAGTTGATCCCCTTATGACCCCCAAAGCACTGGTCCAACAGCAAGAAATCCTGTTTTGAAGTTGTGTCTGCAAGTGCATTGGGACGTGACGATGCACTTACAGCTTCTCAGCCTCACGCTGTATTTCCTATATGACAGCACCCTCTCCTGGCTGATTAACTGGTCAGTGGCTGTCTATTAGAGCAAATTACCTGTCAATCTGACAGGGGAGGGTACAGCTATTTTGGGAAAGGCGTGGAGACTAAGAAGCTGTAAGTGCATCATCATGCCCCAATGCACTTCTAGTCACAACTTCAAAATGCGATTTGTCGCTACTGGAGCAGCACTTTGGGGGGTCATAAACGGATCGACTGGCTTTTCTTTTAAAGTACTACACAATGAAATAATGTTTGTTTCGGGGGGGGGGGGGATTCTGACAGATTCCCTTTAAATAAAGATGATATATTATATTATGTGTATACCTGTTTTTTTGGTGCTGCATTTGTCGTGTGAAGGAAACCACTGACCACTGGTGAGACCCAGCGACTTAGAATAAGGGTCTTATTCTAAGACTCTTATTCCTTGAGGTTCCTTCAAGGTTTCTCTTGCTTTCATGGGAAGAATAGTGCTGCATAATGTGTTTTCCGTCACATCAGACAGAATTTCCTTTGCATCCTCCTGTTCTCTGGTCCAAATGCAAGAGGAAACCATAAAAATGGAGCACACAGCTCTAAATAATACCAGTATTATCTGAAAATTGCATGCAAGAGGTAAGTATAGAGGGACGTCTGAGAGGTACAGCTTCGGCCAACCAAAGTGATGTCAGTCACATTGAGCCTGGTTATAGCAACCTCAGCTGCACAGTCCAGAAATGTGCATCAGTGGTTGTTATTTGTGGTATCAAAGAGCAATTTAAAAAGTTGCACTTGGGGGTGAGAGATAAAGAATTATTGCACTTGGTATGTTATCTCACCTAGAAGCGATTTTTAGGCAATAGTCTCCTTTTTGAAGGGGGCACTTTAAAAAAAAAAGTAAAATTCCTACAGATTATCACTTTGATGTCTATATGTAAATTAATAAAAGAGTGCACCCACCCCAGTAGCGCTGTGAGCACAGTTGTGGAATAATTCACATCTTTATCTTAATTTATATTAATATTTTATTGGAATAAATATTTGAGCAATTGCAGAGAACATCTGCTGGACTCCACATAGAATAACTCCTCCACCTGCCGCCCTGGAATCCCTGGGTTGAACTAGCACCATATGTGATGGATTGTATCGTACTGACTTTTGAAATTTTTTTTTTGTTGTTGACCACTAATTAAACACACAATGTTGTGTAATAATAAATGACGGCCACGTTACATAATTATTCCAGTTGTCGTAAAAGTTTTATGGTCGGAAAAGCAGAAGAGAAGAAAAATGTCTTCAATTATCATGAGATGCAGAATATTCTGCAAAAAGCTTGGGTGCTGGCGCTGCACATTTCACTTCGGGGTGTCTGTGGGGTGCTGGGAGATATAAAGAACGTTATAATGAATTGTGTATTCAGACAATATTTTTATTGCCCGAGTATAATTATCTGACGCTGCGAGTAGTTTGTTCTAAAGCTTTAGGCGGCAAAAGAAGAAGCACATTATTCATTCAATGTTCCTTAAAATCTTGACTTGAGATGAAGCGGCATGCTGTAAAGTGTAGACCTGGCTTTAGAGCTATAGTATATTACTTATATTCTTGTACATAGGGGCAGTATTATAGTAGTTATATTCTTGTACATAGGAGGCAGTATTATAGTAGTTATATTCTTGTACATAGGAGGCAGTATTATAGTAGCTATATTCTTGTACATAGGGAGCAGTATTATAGTAGTTATATTCTTGTACATAGGAGGCAGTATTATAGTAGTTATATTCTTGTACATAGGGGCAGTATTATAGTAGTTATTTTCTTGTACATAGGGGGCAGTATTATAGTAGTTATATTCTTGCACATAGGGGCAGTATTATAGTAGTTACATTCTTGTACATAGGGGCAGTATTATAGTAGTTATATTCTTGTACATAGGAGCAGTATTATAGTAGTTACATTCTTGTACATAGGGGCAGTATTATAGTAGTTATATTCTTGTACATAGGAGCAGTATTATAGTAGTTATATTCTTGTATATAGGAGCAGTATTATAGTAGTTATATTCTTGTATATAGGAGCAGTATTATAGTAGTTATATTCTTGTACATAGGAGCAGTATTATAGTAGTTATATTCTTGTACATAGGAGCAGTATTATAGTAGTTATATTCTTGTATATAGGAGCTGTATTATAGTAGTTATATTCTTGTACATAGGGGCAGTATTATAGTAGTTATATTCTTGTACATAGGGGCAGTATTATAGTAGTTATATTCTTGCATATAGGAGCAGTATTATAGTAGTTATATTCTTGTATATAGGAGCAGTATTATAGTAGTTATATTCTTGTATATAGGAGCAGTATTATAGTAGTTATATTCTTGTACATAGGAGCAGTATTATAGTAGTTATATTCTTGTATATAGGAGCAGTATTATAGTAGTTATATTCTTGTACATAGGGGGCAGTATTATAGTAGTTATATTCTTGTACATAAGGAGCAGTATTATAGTAGTTATATTCTTGTACATAGGAGGCAGTATTATAGTAGTTATATTCTTGTACATAGGAGGCAGTATTATAGTAGTTATATTCTTGTACATAGGAGCAGTATTATAGTAGTTATATTCTTGTACATAGGAGGCAGTATTATAGTAGTTATATTCTTGTACATAGGAGCAGTATTATAGTAGTTATATTCTTGTACATAGGAGCTGTATTATAGTAGTTATATTCTTGTACATAGGGGCAGTATTATAGTAGTTATATTCTTGTACATAGGAGCAGTATTATAGTAGTTATATTCTTGTATATAGGAGCAGTATTATAGTAGTTATATTCTTGTACATAGGAGCTGTATTATAGTAGTTATATTCTTGTACATAGGGGCAGTATTATAGTAGTTATATTCTTGTATATAGGAGCAGTATTATAGTAGTTATATTCTTGTATATAGGAGCAGTATTATAGTAGTTATATTCTTGTATATAGGAGCAGTATTATAGTAGCTATATTCTTGTACATAGGAGCAGTATTATAGTAGTTATATTCTTGTATATAGGAGCAGTATTATAGTAGTTATATTCTTGTACATAGGAGGCAGTATTATAGTAGTTATATTCTTGTACATAGGAGGCAGTATTATAGTAGTTATATTCTTGTACATAGGAGCAGTATTATAGTAGTTATATTCTTGTACATAGGGAGCAGTATTATAGTAGTTATATTCTTGTACATAGGAGCAGTATTATAGTAGTTATATTCTTGTACATAGGAGGCAGTATTATGGTAGTTATATTCTTGTACATATGAACAGTATTATAGTAGTTATATTCTTGTACATAGGAGCAGTATTATAGTAGTTATATTCTTGTACATAGGGGGCAGTATTATAGTAGTTATATTCCTGTACATAGGGGGCAGTATTATAGTAGTTATATTCTTCTACATAGGGGGCAGTATTATAGTAGTTATATTCTTCTACATAGGGGGGCAGTATTATAGTAACATTCTTGTGCATGGGTATCGGTGTTATAGTGGTTATATTCTGCATATCACTGTCAGGCAGGTGCAGGATGAATTGAGTTACTTGTCATGCCATTATGGGTTTGCTTCTGGAAGCCAGTGAATCCTGAATTGATGATTGAACCTTGGCTTGTCAGCTCACGTTTTCAGCTTTATTAAAGGTTTCCTTCCTCCTCGCTGACATTGATGCATTGTACACTGTGTTTGTTGATTTCTCCGATTGTGCAGGAGTTTTTGCTTTTTGATGAATACTAGATGCTGGATGAGATTTATTTGGCGATGTGTAGAAGTGAGAATCTGTCTGTATAGATATAATAGAAATCCTTGTGTGGAGGAGGGGGGTTCGGGGCTTTTTATAGAGTATTGTAGCCCCTTTGTTCTTTATACTGGTAGGGGTCCAAGCTGAAGATAACCATCAACGTGATAGTGGCAGGATTTCCTTTCAGACCTGTCATGGGGGCATTGTCCTATCAGCCCCTTCGTTCATTATCGGTGAGTTGCACCCTGCATTTGACCATTATAAAATCTTTGATTTTTCCTAATGTCACACCTAGCTTGTCCAGCACTCTCCATGTTGTGCATGTGATTTGCTGGAGTCTGTAAGCGAAAGTGTTAAGGACATTCTGTGAGACAACTCCAAAAATAGCAAGAACATGTGTCTCTGGGTGGGCTGCAAATCTACTGACAGCTTGCCGCAGTGCAAGAGGATTGCACTCCCCTCATAGGATGCAGCCTGGGAACCCTGCTGCGCGTGCCCTCGTCTCTATACGAGCCTCCATCTCTTGCGAAAGGCAGTGACGCCTCCAAAAATGCTGGAGTTTATCGTGGATTTATTATTGTTGTTTATTATTATTAATAATTAATTATTAATATGATTTTATGTATTCTCCTTCATTCACATAGTAACTGATGCACTTTTTATTTCACTTTGGGGCGTAAAGATTCTGCAAAATCTGAATGAGGGCTATCCCCTTTCCAAGCGCCATTTATATTCCTATTATCTTCTTATGTGGCAGAGAAGGAGTTGGGTCCCTTCAGGCACAAGGGCCCAAATGCAACTGTTACCTCTGCATCTGCTATAATTAATCCCCGGATGACACCGTTAGCATTGAACAGTAGGTTCAAATTCGGATGGAGTGAAAAATTTCGGCCATTGCATGGATAATATGATCCAGGGTGGCAGGGAAGGCTCACTGAGCACAAGGCGCATGTACTATCAGATCACGGGAGCCGTGAGTGCCGGCTGCCCATTGTGAGGTAGACCACCCGCTGCTGACTTTACTACCCATGCAGAGCACAAGGGTAGACTTAAGTATCACAAATTGTCATTTAAGTTGTGGTTTTGGGTCTGTAACGTTCGCGCCGTCTCGTGTGTAGCCCACCTCTTCCATCCTCTTGAAAATAATTTTTAGTGACTAATAGAAAAAAAAAAAGGAGGTGAAATTTGTTGTCATGACCTCAATGTGAATAAGTTTCTAATCTGCCCCGACACACTATTATAATTCTTCTTTGATGACCTCCTTCTGTCACCCTTACCATTAGTATTCTTCTTCTACAGTCATGGCTGAAAGTGTTGGCATCCTTGAAATAGTTTCAGAAAATGAAGTATTTCTCATTAAAAAAGGGCAAATTGGACATAATTTCACACAAAACCCCAAAAATGGGCCGGATAAAATTGTTAACACCCTCAACTTAATATTTGGCTGCTCACCATTTGGAATAAATAACTGCAATCAATCGCTTCCTATAACTTATCAGCTTCTTCCTCCTCTCACCTGGAATCTTGGACTCTTCTTACAAACTGCTCCAGGTCTCTCATATGTGACAGTGCCTTCTCCCAACCGCAGTTTTAAGATCTCTCCACAGGTGATAAATGGGGTTAAGATCCGGACTCATTGCTGCCACTTCAGAACTCTCCAGTGCTTTGTTTCCACCCATTTCTGGGGGCTTCTTGAAGCATGTTTGGGGTCATTGTCCTGCTGGAAGACCCACGACCTAGGACGCAAACCCAGCTCTTTGACACTGGGCACTACATTGAGACCCAAAATCCTTTGGTAATCTTCAGATTTCATGATGCCTTGCACACAGTCAGGGCACCCAGTGCCAGAGGCAACAAAACAACCCCAAAACATCTGTGAACCTCCACCATATTTGACTGTAGGTACTATGTTCTTTTCTTTGTCGGCCTCATTTCATTTTTGGTAAACAATAGAATGATGTGATTTACCAAAAAGCTCTATCTTGCTCTCATCTGCCCACAAGACGCTTTCCCAGAAAGATTTTGGCTTACTCATGTACATTTTGGCAAACTGCAGTCTCTCTTTTTATCCCTGTGTCAGCAGTGGGGTCCTCCTGGGTCTCCTACCATAGCGTTTCATTTCACTCAAATGTTGACAGATAGTTCGCACTGACACTGATGCGCCTTGAGCCTGCAGGAAAGCTTGTATTTCTTCAGAACTTGATTGGGGCTGCTTATCCACCATCCGGACTATTCTGCGTTGCAATCTTTCATCAATTTTTCTCTGCCGTCCACATCTAGGGAGATTAGTTACTGTGCCATAAACTTCTTGATTATGTTGTGCACCGTGGACAAAGGAGCATCAAGATCTCTGGAGATGGACTTATAACCTTGAGATTGTTTTTTCAACAATTTCTATTCTCAAGTCCTCAGACAGTTTTCTGCTCCCATTTTTGTTTTCCATGCTTAATGTGGCACACACAGACACTCCCCTTTTTATCTGGTTTCAGGTGTGATTTTCATATTGCCCACACCAGTTACTTGCCACAGGTGAGTTTGAACGAGCATCACATGCATGAAACAAAGTTGTTTACCCACAATTTTGGAAAGGTGACAACAATTATGTCCGCCTATTTTGGGGGTTTTGTGTGAATTTATGTCCAATTTGCCTTTTTTTCCTCAGTTCTTTTTGTTGTTGTTCCAATACACACACAAAAAATAACGTGAATAACAAAACATGTGATTGCAATAATTTTCTGTCAGAAATACTTTGTTTTCCTGCAACAATTTCAAGGGTGTCAACACTTTCAGCCATAACTGCCCTCTGTCACACCTACAATTAGTATTCTTCTTTTATGGCCACCACTTATAACCCTTACCATTAGTATTCCTCTTTTATGACCACCCCCATCATCCTTACCATTAGCATATTTTTTCTATGACTGCCCCCTGTCACCCTTACCATTAGCATTTGTCTTCAATGACCGCCTTCTGTCACCCTTACCTGTAGTATTCTTCTTCTATGACCACCCTATGTCATCCTTACCATTAGTATCCTTCTTCTATGACCACCCCTGTTAATCTTACTATTAGTATTTGTCTTCTATAGCCGCTCCCTCTCAACCTTACCATTAATATTTATCTTCTATGACCACCCCTTGTCACCCTTACCTTTAGTATTCTTCTATGATCGCTCTTGTCACCCTTTCCATTAGTATCCATATTATGACCATCCCTTGTCACTCTTACCATTAGTATTTATCTTCTATGACCGCCCCATATCACCCTTACCATTAGTATTCGTCTTCTATGACCACCCCGTCACTCTTACCATTAATATTCTTTTTCTATGACAGACCGTGTCACCCTTACTATTAGTATTTATCTTCTATGACCGCCCCATATCACCCTTACCATTAGTAGTCGTCTTCTATGACCACTCAATGTCACTCTTACCATTAGTTTTCTTCTATGACCGGCTTTATTATTAAAGTTCTTTGATCACTCTTTGACAACTTTATGTTTATTATTATTGTCCTTTAATCACCCCCTGTCACCCTAATTATTCTTGCTGTATGACGGCCCTCTAACAACCTTATCATTATCATTATTGTTATATGATCGCCCCATATAACCCTTACCATTACAATTTTTCTATGACCGCCCTATGACAACTTTATCATTATTGCTCTGTAACCACCTTCCGACAACCTTATCATTATTGCTCTATGACCTCATGTGTGACTCTCAACATTAATGTTATTTTTTTCAGTATCCAGTCAGACTTGGCTGCCGCCACAGATGTCTGAACGTGCCCCTATTGAGCGCACATCTTAATTGTGACCAAAAGCGAGCAGCACATGCACCTGCATCCGTACACGCTCATATATCACAGGCGACAATTGTTCACAACACAAGTGACTTATTTGCCTCGTCCCATTAATCTTTTGTTCCTTCTGCTTCTAGAGAATAACTCCGAGTAGCCGGAACGTTCTATCGATGCAGCAGAATATCCTGACAGCAGAAACCTTTCCTTTCTGTTCCATTCACATTCTGCTGCTGCAGCATAAACCTCGCACAAATGTCTTGGAGGCTTCAAATATCAAGAGAAATTGTAGATTAAACAGGTTTAGCGGGATAATATCAGATAACGGTAAAATGAAGATACACACTTGGGGGTCCCGAGAGATCGGCAGAGCGGATGATGGAGTGTTCAGTATTTCCGTCCTAACAGACCTAAATTAGCTTATGGTTCTGGAATAATAAATGATACATAATAAAAGGCGAAAACCGGGAGGTTATCAATCTTTTTAAGTAAAAAAAAATGGGAACAAGAGTCAGAAATATGTGTCATTTGTATCACCATATCCAAAAATAAATGATTAATTACACAAAAATGGGACCAGTGGCCAGAGCTATCGTTATATCACCCTTTAGTTCCAAATTGTGAAACGTATATATTGCAAAATGTTATAGGGGCTGCAAATTACACAATTCATACATGACCCCAATCAATCCAGAGTCGGATGGCCCACCAGATGGTGGCTGATATCAGTGGGACTGTCGCATCGAGACATCGCCATGTTCATATGCCCTATTTTTGGCTTCTATACGTCATAGAGCGGGGTCTCCTGTTTGGAGTCCAGTATTATGATCCGGAACGAGGAGCCACCAAAAGACTGGCGGATTAGGGACGTCTATGCATTACTTGTGAATGGCCACCATGCAACACTACGTTTCACATGGTCTAATTTTCCTCGGACTTTACTTTCTGCTCATTGTGCTTGGAATTCTCAGGAGCCAAGGTCAGGGCCGGTTTTAGGAAATTGGGCAATTGGTTGGGCCCTTCACCTCTTAGGGGGCCTCAGAGGATAAAGCCCCCATGTGCAACATGAAATTATTAGTGACGATCCCAAGGACAGGTGACACCGTGCGGATCAGTGGAGGTCCAAACGTTGGAGCCTGAATGCCCTTTGCAAATGGAACGGTGGCCTTTCATGGTCACCACAGCTCCATTCATCCTATATTGGAAAGTCAGAGATTGCGGAGCGCTGTACTCAACTTTCTCCAGCAGTGCCATGAGAATGAATGGAGCAGTAGGATCAGTAGGAATCCCATTCGTTGGACGCCCACTAATCACAAAGTTATCACCGATTCTATGGATAGCTCAAGATTTTTAATGATGGGAACTACCCTTTAATTAATTTAGACCACTAAGGAATGTGAAACTTACCATTTCTCTTACAATAGACCACCAGGGATGGCTGAGAATAAGAGTCACACAACCATATTTTGTCTCATCGGTATTATTATTCTAATCGCATTCAGATCAGACTCCGATCAGAGTGTGATCTAATATTCTCGGATGAGGAGAAGATGGAAAAAAAAAGGTCTCCATCTTCTCCATTGTGTCAGTCAATGGAAAGCGGACTGCATCCAGATGTCATCCGAGAGCAGTCCGATGTTTTCCACTGACTCGTTGACTTGCATGGCTGAGTGCGATCCGATTTACAGATGCAAGTCGTGCATGCTGCAATTTTTTCCTCGGACTGAGTCTGTCCAAGGAGAAAATCGGACATGTGCACGGCCTCATAAAATAACATAGGTCCCAGAGTGATCCGTTGTTTTGTCGGATCACAATCGGAACGAAAATACGGTCGTCTGCACGAGCCCTAACGGTGGATGATTGTTATAGTAAGGCAAGGGTCACACATTGTGGATTTCATGCGAATTTTACATAAGTAAAATCCCCAGCATTTTACGTTACCAGGAAAATGGATTAGTCTTTACCTAATCTCATAGGCTTGCTGAGTTTATTCTGGTGCAGAATCCACATAGAAATTGTCTTTTGTTGCATTTTTTTAAATCCGCAGCCTATCAACTTTTTTTGCGGAGCAGCGATGAGGTTTCAGTTTGCATAGTAAGGAGCATAAATACTGAAGGTCTCCATGCCCGAACTCCAAGACGCCACCTCCACCGGTCCAAAGGCACAAGAAAAGTTGGTCCAATAAGATCAAAACCTTATAAATAAGCGATTGAAGTTTTGAGATTCTTTTCTGTGAGCAATGAAACAAAACTAGAACTTTTTCGGCATATTGATCAGCGGTAACTCTAGAGAAGGAAGAAAGAAGCATACACTGAAAACACCCTGCTTACAGTGAAGCATGTCGGTGGCACGGTTATGCCTACAGTGAAGAATTTCGGGGGCTCAGTGATGCCTACAGTAAAGTATGGCAGTGTTTCAGTAATCCCTACAGTGAAGCATGGCGGTGGCTCGTTGATGCCTATAGTGGGGGATTAGTGATGCCTACAGTGAAGCATAGCAATGGATTGTTGATGCCTTTAATGTAGCATGGCGTGGGATTGGTGATGTCTACAGTGAAACATGATGGTGGCTCAGTGATGACTACAGTGAAGCATGACTTGGAAAACTTTTGATCTCAACTGTACACTATATTCTGCATATAAGTAACAAATAGTGGCAGCTCAGAGATGCTTCAGTAAAGCATGTCCGGGGCTCGGTGATGTCTACAGCGAAGCGTAACTGTGGCTCAGTGATGACTACAGTGAAGCATGGTGGTGGCTCAGTGATGCCTACAGTGAAACAGGGCTGTGAAAGCTTTTGATCTCAACTGTACACTGTATCCTGCATATATTTGTAAGTAAATGTCACTGTTTCAGGTTTTAATATCCATGTATAAAGTGTTCTGAACATTGGATCGCTCTCCTTTTCCTTTATGCCACAGGCATCCAGATTCTAGGAATACCTGGTGTCACTGTGTGAAGATTAATATACTCTGCTCGCACATGAACACAATGTTCGCCCGCCGGTTTCCTCAGAAACTTGGTCGGTCTTCAGGCCCTGGGGAAATGTTTGAGAACCAGCGCTGTGTTCAGCCATAAGATTTCCTCACTTGGAGAACAGGCTGAGCAAGCAATAGCTGAGATATTAAGAAAAATGTTTAACGGTGACGGTTTAGCGTGCCCAGCGGCAATTCTGAGTGTCGGGCATCTCAGGTGTGCACGCGCCAAAATTATCTCAGCTCATTTCCGATGTTAGCGGTGATGCCTCCAAGTGCGCATAACTTGTGAGTTTTATCACCAGAATTGTGTATCCTTGGGGCAACATTATTTTATCTTTTTGCTTTTGAACCATGAGTGAAAATAATTTTTTGTAAACAATTTTTTTTAACGACTACCAGTCGTTACCTCTCTTGGTTCCTGAAGATACCTGCATCCATCCTCCTCTGGTCCTCCACTCAGCTGCAACTCTTCTTCTCTCCTTGGGTTAACATTTGCCAGGAAATCTGTGGCTGCCAATGACGTCAGGTATGGTGGTCTTTTTAAATCCCTGCCTTTACCACTTCCAGGCACTTTTTATCCCGATCTTGTCTTAAGTTCTAGGTATCTCTACTGCCTCATCCTCGGGATCAGCATCTGCATCTGGTTCCTGCGGTTCTACTCCGGACCTTCAACTCCGTTCCTGACTATGCTCCCGTGTCATCTTCTCGCCCATTGCATACTTACTATTCTCCCAGTGACAGTCCTTGGCTTTGCTCCTAATTACTGCACACTTACCAACATCAGAATTGGTCTCCAACCCTCCTGGGAATGCCCCTGATCTGGTTGAGAGTGATTTATAGAAACCCCTTTCATTTTTTACATCCCCCCACTCCGTAACCCAGGGGTCCAAACATTTGGCTCACGTGGCTCTCAGGCCCCTGATGTGTGGCTTAAGGCTTGCTCAAGTGAGCGCCACTCTCAACTGTATCGGCATGCATGGCATTATTACTTGTCGAGAAGGGCACTCAGGGGGCAATATTACTTTACAAGGGGCACTCCAAGAATTATTACTATTTAAGGGGGCACTTAAGGGACATTAATAACTATACGCAACACTCAAGCCAGTACTACTTTACTGTTTAAGGAGACACTTCCAGCACTATTAATCTTTCAGGCGGCACTTGTGGCATTATTACGACTTTGGACATTTTAGTTTAGGTTCTGCATCCTAATAACTATATCATAGTTTATCAAGATAGCAGAATGACAAGCCCCATTCCCATGACACCTCAGACATTGAACCTTTAAGTTTCATAAAGGAGCTGTAGAGGTTTTCAAAATACATGGGTTTTGCCAATGGGTTTACAAAAACATAGGTTTTCTATGGGTTGTGCCTCGCTCTAGCCCTCGCTCTATTAAAAGAAATGTTCCAGGGATGTAATACCATAAACAATCTGTAGCATTCTGTACCTTAGTGCTGTTTTTTTGGAAGAAAGTAGCCGCAGATGTCTAATCCTGGAAAATCCCTTTAAAATCCATGGCTGGTAAAAAAAAAATTATTATGTGGCTTTATTGAATGGCTGTGCTCAAAGAAGGGAAGCAGATTGTGTTGTATCTACAGTCGTGACAAAAAGTTCTGCAAATGACACAACTTTTGATTTTCACAAGATTTGTTGCTTCGGTTTTTATTATAGCTAATTTGCAATAACTCTATATCGTCATGAACAGTGATCAGATGAATTGCAAAAAATCACAAACGACCGATTCAAAGAAAGACATTCAATTGCTGAGAATAAGGCACCAAAGAAAATCTGGCAAGTGCCAGGATTGTCTCCCAAAGAGGATTCAGCTACAGGATTGGATCAACATCAGTACAGAGCTTGCCCTGGAATGGCAGCAGGCAGCTGCATGCACAGTGAGGTGAAAGCTTTTGGGGGATAAAGTCTGGTCTGGATTGAAGAAGGATAGCAAATAAGCCACTTCTCTCCAAGAGGAAAATTTAAAATCACACTGATTTTTTTGCAAGAGGTACAGGGATTGAATGGCAGAGGATGGGGGTAAAATTATTTTTTCTCATGAAGCCCCCTTCAGACTGTTGGGACTGGAAGAATGATTGTTCCCAGAAGACAAGGTGAGTCGTGTCTGCCAACAGTAAAGCTTCATGAGACCATTCATGTGTAGGGGCTTCTCATCCACGGAGGGGGGCTAACTCATAGTTTTGTCATGAATCTGATCTAAACCTCCTCAAGATCAACTTCTCCCATCATCCAGGACAATGTGCTGATGATGCTTTTTTTTTTTTCCAGCATGATGGAAACCATGTCACAAGACAAAATTAATGACTAAGTGGCTCAGTGAACAAAACATTGACATTTTGGAGCAAGGACCAAAAAACTCCCCAGATCTCAATCCTATTGACAACCTGCGACCAATTCTCAAAAAGTGACAAACAAAAACCCAGAAATTATAAACTCCGAGCTCTGATGAGACAAGAACGGGCGGCCATCAGTCAAGATCTGCCCAGAAACCGCTATCCAGCTGCCGAGGCGAAGGGCAGAAGTCTGGGGAGATAAGGGGCAGTGCTAGAAATATCGAGGCTTTACAGAAACTTCATGTATTTGTCAATAAAAGTTTAAAAACTTCTGGAATGCTTATAATTGTCCATGAGTAACCAGAGAAACATCCAGCTAAAATATAAAAACACTGAAGCAGGAAAATGTTTTAAAATCAAAATTTTTGTCAGTTTCCAAACTTTTGGCCACAACTTATAAGTGGTGAAGTTCTAACTACTGATAGGTCATACATACTTGCATTATGTCAAGACTGTATTGTAGCAACTGGGGAAGCAGATTCTGTATTATCATGAGCAAATCTAGGTGGAATAGACCTGGCGACACTTACCATAACGTTGCGAATCAGCAGGTTGCTATGTTATCACTAATTAGTAGAAAATGTATTTATTGCCTTGGGAGCCGGAGGCAGATTGTTATGAATCCACATGGAATAAATCCTCATCCTGAAATCTGTCGATTCAGGTAAGGCAGCAGCTCACCCCAATATTCCTCTACCCCCTACAGTCACAATCATAGGTGTCCAGGAAACCTTGAGTCAGGGGCATCATCTATAAGGACGGGTGAAGAATTCCAATCAGTAGAGTTGGTGCAAACTGATTTACTAACCTTTAGTATTTTTTTTTAAATCCCTTTAACAGTTGGTATAGGGGGATGAAAGGGTTAATGCTAACATATAAGGCTTTTATATTTCTGGTTTTCTAATATTCTTGGTAGCTGTGGGCGAGAAAAGGGTTAATAGCGCTATCTGAAGTTGTCTAGGGCAATAAAGGGTGTGTAATTATTTACTTTTATTTAATGTAAATAGATACAAAATTCTAAAAACGTTTATCATTAAGAGGAAAGATAAATATATAATGAATCACCAAAAAAACAGTGTGAACTGAGTGATGGGGGCACCAGCCCGCTACCAATCCATGGACACAGGACTTTGGATGAAGCTGTGCTGCGGTTCCCCTGCGCAGGGATATACTGTGCATTTGATGCAGATTTTCTGTGCAGATTTGCATGCAGAAAATTTGCGGTGTAATACAATGGCAACTAATTAGATGAGTTAAAAAACCCCCGACATATTGCAGATATTTTTTGCACATTTACTAACGTGCAGTGCAGTTTTGTTTGTTTTTTTATTCCAGTATATGTCAATTTTTTAGGTTAAACAAAAATCCATGTTAAAAAAGCCTTTCAAAGTTCTAAGTTTTAGTTGTGCTTTTTTTTTTGCATGTTTTGTATGTATTGGACTTTTTTTTTTTGCTTCAATCGGACCGTTTTTTTTCAAGCAGAAATGCAAGAATAGACATGTGGCTGCTATTTCCACATGGAGAGAAAAACAGGACCATATCCACCATGGGTAGGTTTTACCACTGAAATGGATAAGGAGCTAATACAAAGCCTATTTGAGCAGATTTTAATGCAGATTTTAGTGTGGAATTTGTATACTCTTTGTGTAACAATACCCAATGGGCAAAATCTGCAACAAAATCAGCAGCAAAATCCTTGTGTAAGGGTATGGCCACGTGAAGTTTTTCTTTTTAAGTGGATTTTTTTTAGGAGATTCTGCTCCAAAATGTATTTCAAAAACTGTTTCAAGTTCTCTTTGAATATTTTTCCTATTCATGTCAATGGGAAAAATACTTTAGTGTACCTGGTGCTGTTTTTGATTTTCTGCAAGTGGAAAAATAGGTGCAACACATCAATTCTTAAAGTGTTTTTGCTTGAAAAAAAAACCCCAAAATGCTCCAATATTGACTTCTGAACCAATAGAAGCAGAACAATACTCCATACACCTAAACCGTGTCAGAAAACACATTAAAAAATGTACCAAAATGTTTTTTTTTTGGGTTGGAAATTTTCCACTATTAAAATTCACATAAATAAACTATGTGTGAACAAACGTGCAGATTTTATTGCAAAAAAAATCTGCCCCAGACATGGAAAGGAACATGCCAGACTAGTATCCAGGTCAGAAATGGAATAAGGGTCTATGAGGACTTGGCTCCAGCACCAATGAGAATGTTAAAACATAACTTTTACTAACTAATTAAAAACAAGGTGCAAAACAAAAAGATAAAAAAAGATTAAGGATCCATAAACTTACACCTTTTGGGTTAACAAAAAATAAATAAATTAAGGATCCATAAACTTACGCGTTTTGGGTTAACAAAAACAATATTAAGGATCCATAAATGTAGGAGTTTCGGGTTAACAAAAAAAAGATTAAGGATCCATAAACGTACGCGTTTTGGGTTACTTATGGATCCTTAATCTTTTTTGCTTTTTCTCGCTATACTTTTAATTGCACAGTAAAAATGATGTTTTAACATTTTCCCATTGGAGCTGAAGCCCAGTCCTCATGGACCCTTCTTCCTATTTTTAGGATAGGTCACCCCCGCCGATCAGCTGCTACCGATGCTCAGTTGCAGAGCTGCACAGCACAGCTCCATCCCCTGTATAGCGGCCACGGCCAGGTACTGCACATATGCCCCCTATTCAAATCAATAGCTCATGGGGGGGGGGTGCCCTCACCAATCCTAATGATAGGCCATTAAGTCCCAGACAACCCCTTTAAATTCTGTCTAGTTCTGCACCATTTCACCAGCAGTGGCTGTATCTCTACATAACATGTAAGATTTGTCATTCAGGAGTCTGGAAAAGCTGAGTGATGGGTGACTACCCCATGATCCCATCATATCCTGACATTTTTGGTGCAGATGTGATGATCCCTATTTAATATGTTGCTGCACATGTGCTGCACTGATGCTGCTGCTGCTGCTGCTGCTGCTGCTTCTCATCTCTCAGCCCTGACATCTCACTGCAGCCCCCTGCTGGCTCATTGTCTGCACAGAGCATGCTCTGCCCTGCTGCATTGTGGGAGATGTAGTTTTTTGCCCCCCCTGCTCTTCACTCAGCTCTTATGCACTGCAGACTACAATTCCCATAGTACCCTGCGCCTGAATGCAATGCATTATGGGAGCTAAAAAAAAAAAAAAAAAGGCAATTATGTATCTGAGCTAGGGGTGTGCCTTGTCTGCACAGTGTACACAGATCCCGAGCAGCAGAATTTTGCAATGCAGCCTTGGATGAGACTGGGGGAAGAGGACACAATGTAACAAGATTAGTAACAAGATAAGTAAAGCAAAGTGACCCCAAAGTTCTTGCTGGAGGCTGCTGCTCCCAAGTGTCCCCCCTGCTCCTTTATTCCTAGGTGTTGATCTGACCTGTGCTCTGCATGTTCGTGTTGTCTGCCTTTGCCTTGTCGTCCATAGATATTGAGGAGGAGGAGGGGGGTGGCTGCATCAGGGAAGGGGTTAAATCCCCAGATTGCTCCTCTGGCCCTTTTTCTATGGCAGCGATCTCCATCCTGCGCCTGTTTTATCTGTTCCCTTTTCTTTTTTTCTTTATTCCATGTTATGTCTTTGCATTGGGAAAGAGAGTGATCCCATTAAACCCTATAGGGCCCTGTATTAAATCTGCATCCTGTGCTGCCCCTGCCTGACCAGCTGTTGTACCGATACCCCATAGCGCCCCCTCTGGTGACAGCTATAAATAAATATTACCTAGTGCAAAAAATAAAAAAAAAAATGTTCCAATTTTTGCTTCTATAATGGATCGTGTCAGTTCTCCCTCCTTCTGCTCCCATATGACGCCACCATCCACCCGTGCTGCCGTAATGTCGGTGGCAGCCACACCAGAGGCAAAGGTTAGGTAAGGACGTTTAATTCTAGCAATTAAACATGTCCATGCTCCGAATCTTTCCGGCACCCCCTCCTCCTCCTCCTGCTCCTCCTCCCCATCCTTTCTTTCTTTGGTGCAGGTTGCATATAAACATGTCTTATTGTTTCGGCTCCATCCTCATTAATCATTTTAGCAGTTTTTGCTTTACGACTTCTAATACTGTATATTTTCTATCCAAGAAGGATATATATGGGGGGGGGTTTGGCGGCGGTGTAAAGGGGGTAAGAAAATCGAACAGCTGTGTGCTAAATCTGGAAATTGTAACCTATAAAGCCCGCAGCTGAACGCCCATTATGAGACGATGGCAACAATTCCTTCTGAGGATGCCCACGTCTGGGTTTTTTTTTTTTTTGTTCCTTTGCTTGGTCAGTTTAATTCATTAGCGCCCGTTCTGTACCGGAGCCAACAAAGGAACAGCTTGACTCGTATTCTAGTGCAATCCCAACTCTTCTCTCTGGCTGCTGAAGGGTTAATGCCCGAGTGCGGGGGGCTCTATACATGGAGGTACAATGTACGTGTTTGATGTCGATCTGTTTTTGTGCTGTTTATGTTGGGATTGTTTTGCTGCGTTGAGTCGGGCACACGCTGTACCCGGCGCGCAGACTCCTGTGTGGCCCAACAAGCCGGTCCGGCTGCCAGGGATCAGCCCAGTGACCCGTCATGTTCCACCGTGTGACCTGAAGTGACTGATGGTAATTGAGACTAAGCTCCATGTGTGTGCATGGCAGGATGTGTCCCGGCCCCCAAAATTCCTCTGAACACACCCAGGAAATTTTTTAAAGGGGGTTCAATACCTTAATATCTAACATTTTTTATTACTCGTTATATTTTGGACCCCCGGAACTATTCTATGCTGAGGGTCTTATTTTTAATTCATGCCTGCGTGTCCTTTTTTTTTTTGGGGGGGGCATAAGATCGGCCCACAATCTCATGGGCGCTGGGACAGTTGGGCCATGTTCACATGTGCGGAAACGCTGCAATTTTTCTGCAGGTGTCCAATCCAAAACACACAATGCCAATCTGCTCAGATTACTGCATTTTTGTTGCCTTTTTTTTTACATTTTTTTCCTATTTTTGGTGCAGATTTTACGCATAATTTTTAATGCATTTTTTTTTAGTGTAGAAATGCTCTTAAAATTGCAATTGCATTTTTTTACATGTTTTTTTTTTCAGGCTCCCGATAAAATCCTATAGGGACCTGTCAATCTTGGAGAGAAAGGCGGGGAGAGGCCTCTGAAGACCTTCATATGAGGAGTCGTCTGAGACACATAGTCCCCGACCAGCATTATAAAGCACGTTATATCTGAAACGCTGCAACGTTGCACATGGTTGCAATAGCGCAGACGGTCTCTGGTTGATGCCTCCTGTGCTTCAGGTAGCATGAATCTGCTGACAGGTTCCCTTTTACTGAGGGTCCCAGTAGTCAGACCCCCAGCGATCAGGAATTCTTTTTTATCCCATTGATGATGGATTACTTTGCATATTAGTTCAAATCCTATAATCACTTAAAGGGGCATGTTGGTGGAAACAGATTAAATAGGGGTAGCATGGCCATAATTTATGATCAGCCGGACCCCCACAGTACTGAGAATAAGGGGTCTACAGTATTGATACAAGGATGACGCTGACTGCCAAGATAGCAGCTGTGCCAAAAAAAAAAAAAATATCGATGAAGGGGCCTCCTTCATTCTCTGCATTCTTTGTGATCCCCCCACCTATCATAACCATAATACTATGTCTTCGCTTTAGGGCTTGTTCAGACTAGGGTATAATACGGACACGTGCTGTCCAAGTAAAGATCAGAAAGCACAATGACCAATGCAATGCAATAGGGTTGATCAGAGGACAGTCTTTTCTTGCACACGGATGCTCGGAGCGTGTAATGACGGTGTGCAGCATTCTCTTCTGTATTTCGGGAGAGAATTGACCAATCAAGTCTGTGGGTGTGCAAAAAAAAAAAAAAAAAATCGGATCCCAGGCGGATCACCTTCTAGCATCCGATTTTTACGGATGCATTACTATTATTAATGTTGGAAACTGTATTTGTTTTTGTAGACGTTAAAATGTTGATGCATAAATGCGGATGGTAAATACGGATCAGTGGTTGGAATATGGATGAAAATTGGAAGATTTTTCATGCGCTCGTCTGACCTTGAGTGGGGGAGCTTTAGGATCAGGTGAACCAGAATGCAACCAGTCATACGTTGGATCATCCATTGGGGAAATAATTGAAAATAGCAAGTGTAACCCAACAGAGTGGTCCTGCACAAAAGTGGCAAGCGAGCTACCGTGATGGGCTAATTGTGCCATACATGTTTACGTAACGACATAAGCTCCCCCCAAAAATTCAGTGCTTCGGTAGACGGTGGTCTGCCGTTGCAAATAATGGTTGGAGTATAATGTCAGGCGGAAAAAAAAATGCACAAAAGTGAACACAATCTTGAGAGCATATACACCGGGAGATCTGCTGCAGACCTTCAGGAACGTAAAAGCTGCAGCAAAATCCGTAACAGAAATTACCGCTGCGTAAATCATTGTTTATATGGTGCAGTGAGGCCACACATTTCAGCCAGGCGTCAGACACTAGCTGCTCTATAGATGGTTCGTCCGTGGTGGTCTAGAGCAGTGGAGGATTTAGGGAATGCTCCGTCTACACGGTATATTTTATGGCCACGTTTTCCCCAAAAAAACCTACACCGCATACACTGCGTATTCCAGTGACCGCGTTGTGGTGAGATTTCACAAAATCACCAAGCCAAGGGTGAAATGTGAAAGAAATCTGCATCATGAGCACATACTCTAAGGGCTGAGTAATGAGGCAGTTTTTGACAAAATTCTGGCGTAAAATAGAAATGCTGCAAAATGTTTGCACAACCCGAGGTTAAACAAAAACTTTGTGGCTTTTGCCTTTTTTTCCCCCCATTTTTCGCAGCTGTAACAACTTTTCTAAAAGTTTGCGGAACTTCGAGAGAAACCGAAAAATTTGTCACTTTGTGGCGTAAAGTATGAAACGTGCTGCGGATCATGGCGGTGGCTTACGGCACTTGAAATATGGGCCAAATTCGTTAAGGAGGTGCATGCATCTTATTGAATTTGGCGCTTCCATCTCCAGCGCACTTTTTTTTTTGTACGCCATTCTTGATAAATTGGGCTTAAAGTGTTGTCAGTTCTAGTGGTCTAGACTAGAGTACTGGAATAGTTAAGTCCCTGGTGGTCTAGGGTAGAAGCAGGGTGGTCTAGGGAAGTGTTTATCTATAGTCCTCCAGTAACAGGACTCCTTACTCCTTAGTACTATACACGTCACCTTTCTTGGTGGTCTAGACTAGAAGAGCTGGGATTGCTCCGGTAATGGCTCCTGCTGTTTCCTGTTGGAAGGTTGAACACTATTCACATGGACAGGAGCAAAGGAGGCACCTGTGGACAATCTGTGATCGAGCAGAGCACTTTGAGTGTCATGCCCAGTCATTGTGAAACCAGCTTTTATTTTCATTTTCTGGAAATAATTGGCCCCAACTGAGAAAAGTAATCCTTTTATTAAAGGGAACCTCATCCTATTATTAAACTGCTGCCAGCACAGTAGGTCCTTCCTAATTAGGGTCCTACCGATCCATCCCGTGCATCCTGCCAGACCTCTAAAACTGATCTTGATGGTGTGATGGGCATGTAAGGGTCAAGCTCTGCATCGGCTGTGAGCCGAATAACCCGGTCCACCTGCATTTGATGGATCAAGAGACCGTCTGTAGAAAGCACAAATGTGCCTGGCCCTCCGAATGTAAGACTGTCTGTCCCTCAGGATAGTAAAGGAGGGTCCTGAACACTGGACCCCACTTTTTTAACCTAAGATTCCATAATAGGGTAAATGAAAATGGGTTTTCCCCATCCAGACGACCCCTTGAGTTCAGACGGGCCGACATTCGCCAGTGAAACTGAAGTTTATGGCACAGCTGTGCTTTCCTGAAAACCACATGGATATGCATGTTTGAGCCGATTTCAGGTGCATTGTGTCTTTGCAGCAGTATATCCACAATGTGTGAACGCTGCCTTAGCCGTGTACAAACACTATATAGGATATAGGTCCTTCGGACTTGGATTATTAATCACTAGTGGCACTCAAACCAATACTGCTGCAATTTTCGCTGTGCTACTAAGTAAAGAAATATCAATTAAGTGATAACTACGGAATTTGTGACTTTAAAAGGTGGTTGTCCCTTTGAGATCCTTAAGCAATTTTCATGGCAGATATGAAAAATAAGAATATAACTACTATAACACTGCTCCTATGTACAAGAATATAACTACTATAATACTGCCCCTATGTACAAGAATATAACTACTATAATACTGCCCCCTATGTACAAGAATATAACTACTATAATACTGCCCCCTATGTACCAGAATATAAGTACTATAATACTGTTCCTATGTACAAGAATATAACTACTATAATACTGCCCCCTATGTACAAGAATATAACTACTATAATACTGCCCCCTATGTACAAGAATATAACTACTATAATACTGCCCCCTATGTACAAGAATATAACTACTATAATACTGCCCCCTATGTACAAGAATATAACTACTATAATACTGCCCCCTATGTACAAGAATATAACTACTATAATACTGCCCCCTATGTACAAGAATATAACTACTATAATACTGCCCCCTATGTACAAGAATATAACTACTATAATACTGCCCCCTATGTACAAGAATATAACTACTATAATACTCCCCCTATGTACAGGAATATAACTACTATAACACTGCCCCCTATGTACAAGAATATATCTACTATAATACTGCTCCTATGTACAAGAATATAAATATTATAATACTGCCCAAAGAATTGAGAGGTCTGTAATTTTTATCGTAGGTCACTTCACCTGTGGGAGACATAATCTAAAAATAATCCAGAAAACCACATTATGATTCTTACATAATTAATTTGCATTTTATTGCATGAAATAAGTATTTGATGCAATAGAAAAACAGAACTTAATATTTGTTCCAGAAACCTTTGTTACAGTTACAGAGGTCAGACGTTTCCTGTAGTTCTTGACCAGGTTTGCATACACTGCAGCAGGGATTTTGACCCCCTCCTTGTCACGATGTCTCTGTATACTGGAGGTAGGGTGCCTAAGCTGACCCTAAGCTGGGGCCCTGACTAATCCCTCAACCTGGAGGTACTGTTAAAGGTACAGAGGTCCAGGCCGCCAGCGTAACCCCTACCTCCTGAGGATCCCTGCACCTAAGTAATCTAGTCCTGAGAAGGACCCCAATCACAACAAAAGGGGACAAGTAATAATATGCCCACACACAGTACTTAGACAAACGAGACAGTACAAGGGAAAAACCAAAACCACCTTGCATACAAAAACTACACAACTACAACAGAGGGAACACCAACGGGAAAGGAGATAAATGATAAAGCGATGAAGGGAAAAAACACTCCAAATGCACTTAGCTCTGAAACTCCAAACACCACGATCCACTCTGTTAGTCTGCATGAAATGCTATCACCGACACTTCCCTAGCAGACCGGCAGGCATTTGAAGGAGTCTCACTACAGCAGCATTGATTGCAGCTGGGCGAGGCTGGACCTCGTCTAGAACAGAGAGAGAGAGAATTAACTCCCTCACTGCCGAAAAACACAAAGCACCAAAAAGTCAGCTGCGAGAAGTCAGGCTGTGTAATCGTGACGATCTTCGTGGCGACACACCCGTGACAGTACCCCCCCTTCTACGAGGGGCCTCCGGACCCTCAGGGCCAGGTTTATCCGGGTGAGTCGTGTGGAAGGCCCAAACTAATCGGTCTGCGTTAATATCCGACGCAGGAACCCACATCCTCTCCTCAGGACCATACCCTTTCCAATGAACCAGGTACTGAAGGGACCGGCGATTTAAAGCGTGAATCGATGACCCTCGATACCTGGAACTCCAAGTTACCCTTGACCACCACTGGAGGGGGAGGTAAAGGTGACGGTACCACCGGCGCCACATACCTCTTAAGCAACGATCTGTGGAACACGTTGTGAATTTTAAACGTAGGGGGGAGGTCAAGACGGAATGCCACCGGATTAATAATAGAACTGATTCTGTACGGCCTGATGAACCTGGGACCCAGTTTCCAGGAGGGAACCTTAAGTTTTATATTCCTGGTAGACAACCATACCCGATCTTTCACACTTAGGTCCGGACCAGACACTCTCCTCCTATCAGCCATACGTTTGTATCGGTTCCCCATAGTATTCAGATTCTTCAGCACCCCTCTCCATACTGAAGCGAGTGATGAGGAAAATCGTTCCTCCTCAGGAACCCCCGAAGAGCCCCCCCTACTGAAAGTACAAAACTGGGGGTGAAAACCATATGCCCCAAAAAACGGGGACTTACCAGTGGACTCGCTCCGCCTATTATTAAGAGCAAACTCTGCCAGAGGTAAGAAAGAAGCCCAGTCCTCCTGGTTCTCTGATACAAAACACCGGAGATATGTCTCCAAGCTCTGGTTCATACGTTCCGTCTGACCATTGGTCTGAGGATGAAAAGCCGATGAGAACGACAAATGCATACCCCGCCGTGCACAAAACGCCTTCCAGAACTTGGACACAAACTGAGACCCCCGATAAGACACCACCTCGGAGGGTACCCCGTGAAGCCTCACAATCTCCCCAATGAACACCTGCGCAAGAGTTTTAGCATTAGGGAGAGCCGGAAGAGCGATAAAATGTGCCATCTTGCTGAACCTGTCCACTACAACGAGTATGACCGTTTTACCCGAAGACGGAGGGAGGTCCGTAATAAAGTCCATAGACAGATGAGTCCAAGGACGCTCCGGGATCTTCAAAGGTAAGAGGGCCCCAGACGGACGGGTATGTGAGGTCTTAGAGCGCGCACAAACCCCACAGGACGCGACAAAAGTTACCACCTCCTTATGTAAGTTAGGCCACCAAAACCGACGCGAGAGGAGATCCACAGTTGCTCTACTCCCCGGGTGTCCTGCAAAAACTGAGTTATGGTGTGCCTCGATCACCTTTTGTCGCAACTGATCTGGAACAAACAGTCTCCCCGGAGGTCCAACAGGGGCGTCCCCCTGAGCCTCCAATACCTCCTCCTCCAACTCAGAGCATACTGCCGAAACCACCACCTCCTCCTGAAGGATAGGAATCGGGTCGTCCGTATTCCCGGCCCCAGGGAAACTACGAGATAAGGCATCCGCCTTTACATTTTTTGACCCAGGACGATATGTAACGACAAAATTAAACCTGGTAAAAAACAATGACCACCTAGCTTGTCTGGGATTCAGACGTTTCGCGGACTCCAGATATAGCAGGTTCTTGTGATCGGTGATGACGGTGACCGGATGGACTGCCCCCTCCAAAAAATGGCGCCACTCCTCAAAAGCTAACTTAATGGCCAAGAGTTCCCTATTGCCGACATCGTAATTCCTCTCAGCGGACGACAATTTTTTAGAGAAAAAGGCGCACGGATGCCACTTACCAGGGGACGAACCTTGTGACAATACTGCTCCCACCCCTACCTCGGAAGCGTCTACCTCTACAATGAATGGCTGTGACGCATCCGGTTGAATGAGTATGGGTGCCGAGGCAAAACATTTTTTCAAGGAGGAGAATGCTTGACAAGCCTTTTCAGACCACCTAGAAAAATCCGTCCCCTTTTTAGTCATGTCTGTGAGAGGCTTAACCATGGACGAGAAATTACGAATGAACTTCCGGTAATAATTAGCAAACCCCAGGAAACGTAGTGCCTTAAGATTCTCTGGCCGATCCCACTCAAGAACTGCCCGCACTTTCCCAGGGTCCATACGAAAACCGGACGCTGAAACCAGGAAGCCTAAAAACTGGAGTTCCTGTACGGCGAACACACACTTTTCCCATTTGGCATACAGTTTATTATCCCGCAAGATCTGTAACACCTGCCTAACGTGCTCCTGATGAGACACCAGATCCGGCGAGTAAATTAAGATATCATCCAGATATATGACAACAAACTGTCCCACCAGGCGGCGAAAAATGTCATTAACAAAGTGTTGGAACACCGCCGGGGCATTAGTCAGACCGAATGGCATGACAAGGTTCTCATAATGCCCCTCCGGAGTGTTAAACGCCGTCTTCCACTCATCCCCCTCCTTCATCCTAATCAGATTGTACGCCCCCCTGAGATCCAACTTAGAGAACCATTTGGCGCCCACGATCTGATTAAAGAGATCGGGAATAAGTGGGAGCGGATACGGATCTCGGACCGTAATCCGATTAAGTTCACGGAAATCCAGGCAAGGGCGTAGGCCTCCATCTTTCTTCTTAACAAAGAAGAACCCTGCAGCCACCGGTGAAGATGAAGGTCTAATATGCCCCTTAGCCAGACTTTCTGAAATATAATCCTTCATGGCCTGCCTCTCAGGACCAGAAAGGTTATACAACCTAGCTTTAGGTAACTTGGCCTCAGGGAGCAGTTTTACAGAACAGTCATACTCGCGATGAGGAGGTAGTTCCTGACACCCTTTCTCCGAGAATACATCCTCAAAGTCCGCCAGAAATGGAGGTAAGACCCAAGGAGTAACCGCACCGATGACCGTGTTCATGCAGTTTTTATTACAGAATTTACTCCATTGGCTTATATCTCTGGTTTGCCAATTAATAACCGGGTTATGCTTAGTTAACCAAGGAAGGCCCAACACTATAGGAGTGGGAAGACCCTCCAACACGTAGCAAGACAACAGTTCTTTATGTATCGCCCCCACTTGAAGTTTTACGTCATGCACAGCTTGCAAAAAACTTCCCTGACCGAGAGGCCTGGCATCGATTGAGAATATGGGGATGGGTTTAGCCAACTCACTCAATCGCATACCTTGAACCCGGGCAAACCGAGCATCAACCAGATTAGCCCCGGCCCCACTATCCAGAAGAACAGATATCCTCTCAGTTCTCGTACCCACCACCACCTCCGCCGGTACGAGAAACTGAGACGAACCTAGGGACGAAATACCTACTCCCAGATTGCCGTCCACCACACAACCTGGGATCAACAGTTTTCCGACGACTCTTCACTCTGCAAGGGACGGGATGGACACCCCCCAATAAAATGTCCCTTTCTCCCGCAGAAGAAACACCTTCCTGTCTTATGGCGCACCACCGGTCCCCTCCCCCGAAATGATGTCCCTCCTAATTGCATAGGCTCCTCTGGACTGACCAGGGGAACCACCATATGAGGGGACCTTGTAGGAGGTGGAGTCATCACAGGGGGTAGAGTTATCCCGCACCTCTCCCGAAGCCGTCTGTCAACGCGAATAGCAAGGGCCATAGCGGCTTCCAGTGACGCGGGAGAGTCATACTGTGCCAACACATCCTGTAATTTGTCGGATAAACCTTGACAAAACTGGCTCCTAAGAGCCGGGTCATTCCACTGGGTGTCCGTGGCCCACCTACGGAACTCCGAACAGAATTCCTCCGCCGGACGATCTCCCTGCTGGATCCTACGTAACTTAGACTCAGCAAGGGAGATCCGATCTGGGTCATCATATACGAGTCCCAGAGCAGCGAAAAACCTATCCACTGACTGGAGAGCCGGGGAGCCCGGGGGAAGAGAGAACGCCCAAGATTGTGGGTCCCCTTGTAGGAGCGAGATGACAATTCCCACCCTTTGTTCTTCACTCCCCGATGACCGAGGCCGCAGCCGAAAGTACAACTTGCATGCCTCCCGGAAAACAAAAAACTTGTCCCGCCCCCCAGTGAACCTGTCAGGGAGAGCTACTTTAGGTTCTGGTCCGGCTTGCTCCTGAGGATACAAAACCTTGGACCTAACGTACGCCAGCTCCATGGACAAACTCTGCAACTGCCGAGCTAGACCGGCTACTGGATCCATGGTAGCTGGAGAAAAACTAAGTGGTCGGTGAAAATGTCACGCTGTCTCTGTATACTGGAGGTAGGGGGCCTAAGCTGACCCTAAGCTGGGGCCCTGACTAATCCCTCAACCTGGAGGTACTGTTAAAGGTACAGAGGTCCAGGCCGCCAGCGTAACCCCTACCTCCTGAGGATCCCTGCACCTAAGTAATCTAGTCCTGAGAAGGACCCCAATCACAACAAAAGGGGACAAGTAATAATATGCCCACACACAGTACTTAGACAAACGAGACAGTACAAGGGAAAAACCAAAACCACCTTGCATACAAAAACTACACAACTACAACAGAGGGAACACCAACGGGAAAGGAGATAAATGATAAAGCGATGAAGGGAAAAAACACTCCAAATGCACTTAGCTCTGAAACTCCAAACACCACGATCCGCTCTGTTAGTCTGCATGAAATGCTATCACCGACACTTCCCTAACAGACCAGCAGGCATTTGAAGGAGTCTCACTACAGCAGCATTGATTGCAGCTGGGCGACGCTGGACCTCGTCTAGAACAGAGAGAGAGAGAATTAACTCCCTCACTGCCGAAAAACACAAAGCACCAAAAAGTCAGCTGCGAGAAGTCAGGCTGTGTAATCGTGACGATCTTCGTGGCAACACACCCGTGACTCTCCTCCATTCAGGTCTTCTCCAGATCTTTCAGGTTTCGGGACTGTCGCTGAGCAACATTGAGTTTCTGCTCCCTCCAAAGATTTTTTTATTGGGTTTAGGTCTGGAGACTGGCTAGGCCACTCCAGGACCTTGAAATTCTTCTTACAGAGCCACTCCTTAGTTGCCCTGACTGTGTGTTTCAGGTCATTGTCATGCTGGAAGACCCAGCCATGACCCATCATCAATGCTCTTACTGAGGGAAGGAGGTTGTTGGCCAAAATCTCTCTATACATGACTCCATACATCCTCCCTTTAATATGGTGCAGTTGTCCTGTCCCCTTAGCAGAAAAGCACACTCAAAGTATGATGTTTCCTCCACCATGCTTCACGGTTGGGACAGTGTTCTTGGGGCTATACTCTCCCTTCTTACTCCAAACACGGCGAGTGGAGTTGATGCCAAAAAGTTCTATTTTGGTCTCATTTGACCACATGACCTTCTCCCATGCCCCCTCTGGATCATCCAGATGGTCATTGGCAAACTTCAAATGGGCCTGGACATGTGCTGGCGTGAGCAGGGGGACCTTGCGAGCCCTTCAGGATTTTAACCCCTTACTGGCCCAAGGCGTATTAGTACGCCCCAAGCCATCACCCCCGGTTCAGTGAGGGTTCCGGCGCTGAGCCCGCACTGAACCGGGCACATGTCAGCTGATTATTACACCCGCGGCTGTAAACATGTTAAATGCTGCTGTCAATCTGTGACAGCGTCATTTAACATCGCCGCGCCGGAAGTGTGGCATTAGCCCCGCCTATCGATGACCCCGTCACGTGATCGCGGGTCACTGATGGGTGGTCATGACAACCCTGGGTCTGCAGCAGACCCCAGTTGTCATGTACTGATCGCTATGAGCGCCACCTAGTGGTCGGCGCTCATAATACAGGAGCATTTCTGTTACATAGAGGTGATCAGCTCATCACCTTTAGCAGAGGCAATCGGACAGTTGCTGCTTCTAGTCTCCTATGGAGACTATTGAAGCTTTCAAAAAAAAAAAAAGTTTTTAAAAAAATATAAAAGTATAAATCACCCCCCTTTTGCCCCATTCAAAATAAAATAATAAAAAATAAACCCCATGTACACATATTTGGTATCGCCGCGTTCAGAATCGCCTGATCTATCAATATAAAAAAAGAATTAATTCGATCGGTAAACGGCGTGACGAGAAAAAAAATCCAAACCCCAGAATTACTTTTTTTTGGTCGCCGCAACATTGCAATAAAATGCAATAACGGGTGATAAAAACATCAGATCTACCCCATAATGGTATCCATAAAAACTTCAGCCCGGCGCGCAAAAAATAAGCCCTCACCCGGCCCCAGATCCCGAAAAATGGAGACGCTACGTATCTCAGAAAATGGCACCATTTTTTTTTATTTATTTTTTTTAGCAAACTTTGGATTTTTTTTTCACCACTTAAATAGAAAAGAACCTATACATGTTTGGTGTCTACGAACTCGTAATGGCCTGGAGAATAATGATGGCAGGTCAGTTTTAGCATCCAGTGAACGTGGAAAGAAAGAGAAAAAAAAACAAAACTGTGGAATTGCATTTTTTTTGCAATTTCACCGCACTTGGAATTTTTTTTCCCATTTTCCAGTACACAATATGGTAAAACTAGTAATGGCGTTTAAAAGTACAACTCGTCCCGCAAAAAAAATAAGCCCTCACATGGCCATATTGACCAAAAAATAAAATCGCTATGGCTCTGAGAACAAGGGGAGCAAAAAACGAAAATGCAAAAAACGGAAAATCCAAAGGTCGCGAAGGGGTTAATTCATGACGGTGTAGTGTGTTACTAACGGTAATGTTTGTGGTCCCAGCTCTCTTCAGGTCATTGACCAGGTCCTCCCGTGTAGTTCTGGGCTGATTTCTGACCTTTCTCAGAATCATCGTTAACCCACAAGGCGAGATTTTGCATAGAGCCCCAGACCGAGGAAGATTGACAGTCATCTTGTGTTTCTTCCATTTTCTAATAATTGTGCCAACAGTTGTTGCCTTCTCACCAAGCTGCTTGCCTACTGTTCTGTAGCCCATCCCAACCTTGTGCAGGTCTCCAATTTTGTCCCTGGTGTCCTTAGACGGCTGTTTGGTCTTGGCCCTGGTGGAGGGATTGGAGTGTGATTGATTGAGTGTGTGGACAGGTGTCTTTTATACAGGTAACGAGTTCAAACAGGTGCAATTAATACAGGTAATGAGTGCAGAGTAGGAGGGCTTCTTAAAGAAAAACTAACAGGTCTGTGAGAGCCAGAAGTCTTGCTGGTTGGTCCGTGATCAAATACTTATTTCATGCAATAAAATGCAAATTAATTATGTAAAAATCCTACAATGTGATTTTCTGTTTTTATTTTTAGATTTTGTCTCTCACAGTTGAAGTGACCTACGATAAAAATTACAGACCCCTCCATTCTTTATAGGTGGAAAAACTGGCAAAATCGGCAGTGGATCAAATACTTATATTCTCCACTGTATGTACAAGAATAAACAACTAATATTATGTCTAGGGTCATGAAAAATACATTTCATTGTCTTTGCCCTGTAAGTTGTATTTTCTTGGTGCAGTTTCCTGGTTATATTAATGGTAGAGCCGTTTATTACTTGGTCACAGTATGTCGTGTTGCAACGTCCTTGTGATACCTTCAGCGTCATTGGGCATATCGCCTGGTAGACGGGTCCTGTCCCTGTTTTGTGCCTGTTATTTACCCCCTTATGTTGAGTCTTTCAGAGACGTCCAGAAAATTACTTGCATAGTCCGACTCTTCTATAACTGCCCTATTGATAAGAAGCGCCGGTGTTGGTGCGGTGCCCAGTATGGTTATCTGAGATATGGGACGCTATCCGGACATTTCAGGGGTCAGGTTTTGGGTCGAAGCGTGGTCACCTCGAGGACTCGTTTTTGGCTGTTGCAGCACTCGTTTCAGGGCAGGTTTACATTTCAGCGATGGTTACTGTTTATTCTGTGGGTGTTGATGTTGTCACCCCCATTCGAGTGGGTCTGCCCCCCGGCCTCCTCTGTGCTGCCCCCCGGCCTCCTCTGTGCTGCCCGTATGTGACGCACCCCCCGGGCAATGGGGTACTCGGCAGCCGGGCCTATGGATGCTGGGGGGGGGGGTATGTCACAGTGGCTGGCCCGGTCCGTGGCCCAGGGCGGTCACCCAAAGGGGGATTGTAACTTGGGTAGAAAATAAAAATAAAGTAAATAGTTTGTGACGCCACCTGTGGTACCTGGTAAGGTTTACCAGCGCTGCTGCAGACCTCCGGGGGGTGATGGGATGGCAGCTGAGGTGTTTCTGCTCCCCACAGGTGGAGCGGGCCCCCGGGGCAGTGTGGAGTTTGGTGGGTGGTGATGCTGGGACTTGTAGTGCAGGCGGGATGGCGCAGCTGAAATAATTGACGGAGGCAGTGCAGTCATCCGAGTTTTACTCACAGTTCTTATTCAAGGTTCTCAGGTACACTGTACGGGTGTCCGCCTCCGCGTCGCACTGCGTCTACCAGACCAGGGGTTCAGCTCTTCCTCAGATGTGTCAGGAGTGTTTGACGGAACCCTGCTTTCTTTATGTTCCTTACTAGACCGACTTCTCGCGCTGGGTCTTCTCCCTCCTTCCCTGCGCTACCCACACACAGTCCCTTTCGGTGTGCTCTGAAGTCCCTCTGGGCAACCTGGAGTTCCCGGACCTACTTGACCCTCACGGTGACTAGGATGAGACTGAGGCGACTGCACCATGGAAGTGCAGAAGCCTCCGGTTTTTCCAGCCGAGACCTGGAGTAACACGGCTGGTCAGGGGCCAGTCCCCTTCTTGCGGCCTGATCCCTCTGACACCTGGCAGATTCGGGGCGTACGGGTGGCGTCCTGCACTCACCGTACCCCCTGGGATCCCTTCTGTAGAACGGAGCCTTTCTCCTCCGCTCCCCTCCTGGGCCTCTATCACTAGGCTCCACTTGTGGAGCAGAGCTCCTAACGAGACTCTGCTCCCTGACTGACTGTTCTCACTCACTCCTCTTACTGACCTAACCTACCACCCTAAGAATGCTTCCCTTTATATACCTCCTACAATGGTGCTCCCCTACTCTACATCCTCCACCCACACCCACTACTGGTTCCCCCCACTCCAGCCAAGGACAGGGCTCAGCAGCTGCGCTCTGCATCTTGCCCTTCCAGCTGGCCTGGAGTAGTGTAGTGTTGAATGTGGGTGTTGGGGTTCCGGGCAGCACTCCCTCCTTACCTGAGAGAAGGAGACACCACACCTCTGGGTGAGGTGCAGTACCTCTCTGGCGACTGAACCCTCAGGTTCAGTACAGACCAAACGTTTGGACACACCTTCTCATTTAAAGATTTTTCTGTATTTACAAGACTATGAAAATTGTACATTCACACTGAAGGCATCAAAACTATGAATTAACACATGTAGAATTATATACTTAACAAAAAAGTGTGAAACAACTGAAAATGTCTTATATTCTAGGTTCTTCAAAGTAGCCACCTTTTGCTTTGATGACTGCTTTGCACATTCTTGGCATTCTCTTGATGAGCTTCAAGAGGTAGTCACTGGAAATGGTTTTCACTCCACAGGTGTGCCCTGTCAGGTTTAATAAGTGGGATTTCTTGCCTTATAAATGGGGTTGGGACCATCAGTTGTGTTGTGCAGAAGTCTGGTGGATACACAGCTGATAGTCCTACTGAATAGACTGTTAGAATTTGTATTATGGCAAGAAAAAAGCAGCTAAGTAAAAAAAAAAACGAGTGGCCATCATTACTTTAAGAAATGAAGGTCAGTCAGTCCGAAAAATTGGGGAAACTTTGAAAGTGTCCCCAAGTGCAGTTGCAAATACCATCAAGCGCTACAAAGAAACTGGCTTACATGAGGACCGCCCCAGGAAAGGAAGACCAAGAGCCACCTCTGCTTCTCAGGATAAGTTTATCCGAGTCACCAGCCTCAGAAATCGCAGGTTAACAGCAGCTCAGATTAGACACCAGGTCAATGCCACACAGAGTTCTAGCAGCAGACACATCTCTACAACAACTGTTAAGAGGAGACTTTGTGCAGCAGGCCTTCATGGTAAAATAGCTGCTAGGAAACCACTGCTAAGGACAGGCAACAAGCAGAAGAGACTTGTTTGGGCTAAAGAACACAAGGAATGGACATTAGACCAGTGGAAATCTGTGCTTTGGTCTGATGAGTCCAAATTTGAGATCTTTGGTTCCAACCACCGTGTCTTTGTGCGACGCAGAAAAGGTGAACGGATGGACTCTACATGCCTGGTTCCCAGCATGGCTACCACAGCATCTTGCAGCGGCATGCTATTCCATCCGGTTTGCTTTTAGTGGGACCATCATTTATTTTTCAACAGGACAATGACCCCAAACACACCTCCAGGCTGTGTAAGGGCTATTTGACCAAGAAGGAGAGTGATGGGGTGCTACGCCAGATGACCTGGCCTCCACAGTCACCAGACCTGAACCCAATCGAGATGGTTTGGGGTGAGCTGGACCGCAGAGTGAAGGCAAAAGGGCCAACAAGTGCTAAGCATCTCTGGGAACTCCTTCAAGATTGTTGGAAGACCATTTCCGGTGACTACCTCTTGAAGCTCATCAAGAGAATGCCAAGAGTGTGCAAAGCAGTCATCAAAGCAAAAGGTGGCTACTTTGAAGAACCTAGAATATAAGACATATTTTCAGCTGTTTCACACTTTTTTGTTAAGTATATAATTCCACATGTGTTAATTCATAGTTTTGATGCCTTCAGTGTGAATGTACAATTTTCATAGTCATGAAAATACAGAAAAATCTTTAAATGAGAAGGTGTGTCCAAACGTTTGGTCTGTACTGTATGTTCGCTGCTGAATTAATGCATTACGTCACATAATGTGTGCAGTTTCTATAGTAACAGGCTGGGAGCTCGGCCAAATTGAATTTGCCACATTATAGCAATATTACTTGTTTAATTTGCCAAAAAAGAAAATCTGATAACAACTGCACCCTTACAACAGCCGAGCGCCTTCATGGGGACCTCCTGTCTGTCCTGGATCGTCTCTCACTCTGAGGATTTTTTGTGTCTGTCTTACAAGCACTCACTCTGCTCTCTCATTCTTTTTTTTTTTTTTTTCCCTCTTGCACTCACAATTTCATATGGTCTCTTTTGATCTTACCAACCCTCCTGATGTTACAAGCACTCACTTCTTATACTCTCTTTTAGTGTCTCTTTGTTGCTCACACTTGCTCTCAACTGTCTCTCTCTCTGGCACAAACACTTACACTCTCTCTCATTGACACACATGCTCTCTCTGGCATGCGTGGAGTCTCTGTCTGGCACGCATTTTCTCTGTCACACCCTTTCTTTCTCTCTGCCTCTCTCTCTGGCATGCGCTCCTTCTTTCTTTGCCACTCTGTTGCATGCTCTTTCTTTCTCTGTGCTTCTCTCTCTCTGGCGCTTTCTTTCTTTCTCTGTGCCTCTCTCTCTGGTCCGCGCTCTTTCTTTCTCTTTCTGCCTTTCTCTCTCTGGCACGCTTTCTTTCTCTGCCACTCTGTTGTGATCTCTTTCTTTCTCTCTGCCTCCCTCTGTTGCGCTCTCTGTCTCTGGCGCGCTCGCTTTCTTTCTCTCTGCCTTTCTCTCTTTCTGGCGCGCTCGCTTTCTTTCTCTCTGCCTTTCTCTCTCTATGGCGCGCTCGCTTTCTTTCTCTCTGCCTTTCTCTCTCTCTGGCGTGCGTGCTTTCTTTCTCTGCGCCTTTCTCTCTCTGGAATGCGCTTTCTTTCTATGCGCCTCTCTCTCTCTGGCGTGCTTTCTTTCTCGGGGCCTCTCTCTCTGGCACACACTTTCTTTCTCTGCGCCTCTCTCTCTGTGGCGCGTGCTTTCTTTCTCTGCCTCTCTCTCTGTGGCGCATGCTTTCTTTCTCTGCCTCTCTCTCTGTGGCGCGTGCTTTCTTTCTCTGCGCCTCTCTCTCTGTGGCGTTTGCTTTCTTTCTCTGGGCCTCTCTCTCTCTCTCTGGCACACGCTTTCTTTCTCTGCCCCTCTCTCTCTGTGGCGCGTGCTTTCTTTCTCTGCGCCTCTCTCTCTCTGTGACGCGTTCTTTCTTTCTCTGCGCCTTTCTCACTCTGTGGCGTGTGCTTTCTTTCCCCGTGCCTCTCTCTCTCTGGCGCATTCGTTCGTTCTTTCTCTGTGCCTCTCTTCTCTCTCTCTCTTTCTTCCTTTCTTTGTGCCTGTCTGTCTCTGGCGCACGTGTTCTTCCGCTCTGTGCCTCTCTCTGTTGTGGGCTTTCTTTCTCGCTGTGCCTCTCTCTGGTGTGCACTTTCTTTTTCTCTCTCTTTCTGGCATGCACTTTCTTTCTCTCTCCCTCTGGCGCACTCTTTCTTTCTCTCTGTCTCGCTCTCTCCGGTGTGCACTTTCTTTCTCTCTCTGGTGTGCACTTTCTTTCTCTCCCTCTGGCACACGCTTTCTTTCTCTCTATCGTGCTCTCTTTGGCTCACGCTTTTTCTCTGTGCCTCTCTCTGGCATACGCTTTTTTCTCTCTCTCTCTCTCACTTTCTTTGGCGCTTTTTTTTCTGCCACTCTCTCACACTCTGGTTCTTCCTCTGTGTGTGTTTCTCTGACTCTGTCTTGCACGCCTTCTCTCATTTGGCATTTTATGAGGTCGCTGTTGCAGTCTCTCTCTTGTGCTGTTACTTGTGCTCTCTTGGTTTCTTGTGAGCACCCTGGTTAGCTCTTGCTGTTAATTGTGCTCTCCTAGTGTCTTGTTGTCTCACTCAAGGTCCATTTACACTTCGAGTCTTGTGAATGTGCGATCCTGGGAATTCTCGGTCACAATAATCTTGCAGTCTACACTCGTTCATTGTGGTGAAATGATCTTTTGTGTGGCACAAAAGGTCATCCTTCTCTCAAGCACATTGTCCTGTGTAAGCAGAACTTGCGCTACCAGCAATGGCAGCCTGTGCACACCGTACAGATCATACAGTGCTCATCTGACGACCCATCTCCCTGTGTGAACATGGTATTAAAAGAGCGCAAACAAATTGGTAGTCGTTTGTCGGTTCCTGTAAACTGACCCTCACTTGTGCTCTCTCAAATCCCTGTTTTGGGGTCTTGCAGGTGCTCACTTGCTGATGCATGTCTTTAGATGTTTTAAGTTCTTCTATTCTTGTCCTTCTTTTGCTCGCTTACTCTCACTTGGCTTCTTATGACCTCACTTTTGCATTCTCTTTGGGTGTCTTACAGCTTTAAAGGGAACCTGTCACATCATAAAACGCTGTTGATCTGCAGATATAAGATTAATTTGCACGTAAATAGCGTTACGATTCTGCTCAGCTGCCTTAATGAAAGTGCGGCTAACCTGGAGAAAATGAACTTATTTCCTCCCAGGAGCCACAAGCTTTTACTTTGACAGCTCACTCTGCACAAATGCACTACAGAGCGAGCTGTCAAAGGTCCAGGGTGTGTTTACAGCTGCCACTCATAGTATAGTGAAATGTACCCCCCATGCCTGAAAGCTGGCGGCTACTGGGCGGAAATAAGTTAATTTTCTCCAATAACCCCCCACGACAGCACCAAAGGAAGATGTCACCCCACCCTAATAGGGACAGGAAACACAAAGAGGTCAAATAGCCCCTCCCTCATCCTCCCTCCAGTGGAGGCCTCCGTAGCGGCTCAGGCGATCTCCATAGCGGAGGAGATGCATGCCGGATCCCGGAAGTGACGCGGACCGCTGAATTACGTCACTTCCGGTCTTCGTTCCACCCTGTAACGCAAGAGCCTAGAAACGGCCGGAAAGTGACGTGGGACGCCGAAACAGGGTCCCTGAGGTTACTTCCGGTCCGTTTAGGGCACACACGCACACAGATGGAGATACAAAAAAAAAAGAGGGCGGAAACTGCAGGTGATCGCAGGTGTTCCTGCTTCACACTTGGCCCAAGGGGGAGGAGCTTCCCCATCCCCCTCCCCAGGGACGGAGGGAGAGCGCGGAGTCCAGTCGCCTATATAAGTGCCCTGGACAGAAGACATCTTAGGGTAGGACCTAATCCTTTTTTTGTATTTTATACACTGGATGATCAAGAATCTATCTTCTCCATGTCTGCGGAGCTCAGGGCGATTCCAGTCCCACTAAGTTCTGGCACTGGGGGTCCTTTCCTAGGTGCAGGTTAAAATTGATACATTAATTACCCTTCTCCCTCTTTTTAGGGGGACAAGGATCCTGCACCAGGAAATAAGTCTAGCCGGAAGTGTGCTATATGTGCAAAAAAGCTATCGTCTTCAAACAAAAAATATTTATGCCAAAAATGTACGGAGAAAATTATTAGGGAAGAGCAGCCGTCCCTCATAGACAAAATCAAGGGGATAGTTTGTCAAGAGGTTCAATCCTCATTGGCATCCTTCTCCTGATCCACTTCTGATTCGCCTCCAAAGGCTAAGAAGCGGAAGATTTCCCTGGAAGAAAAAAGAGATTCGGACTCCCACGACGAGATATCCCTTACAGAAGACCTCATAGAGGAAGGTGACCTCAGCCCAGCAGAGGAAGGTCTGGAAAATAGGAAATATTATTTCTCAATGGAATTTATGGTAGACCTCCTCACAGCAGTAAGAAGAACGATGGAGGTGGAAGAAGAGAAGCCCACTAGTTCAGTCCAGGAAGAGATGTTCGGTGGTCTCCCTTCAAAGAAAAAGATGGTGTTCCCAATACATAAAAACATTCAAGACTTAATCCTGGACGAATGGGAAAATCCGGAAAGACGACTGAATACACCAACAGAATTGAAAGACAGGTTTCCGGTAGATGAAGAAACCTCAAAATATTGGACCGAGATACCTATGGTCAATATTCAGGTGGCAAGAGTCGCTAAAAAGACATCCATTCGAGGATTCGTCGCAACTGAAGTTTCCTCTGGACCGCAAGATGGACAGCCTTCTCAGAAAATCCTGGGAGACATCAGCAGCCCTTCTGAACACAAACGTAGTCTCCACGTGTATTGCACGATTCATGTCGACATGGCTCAATCAACTTGCAGAGCATCTGGCTATGGGCACATCCAGAGAAGAGATACAAGCTTCCCTACCTTTAATGCAAAAGGCCACCGACTTTCTGGCAGATGCTTCAGCGGAATCTGTGAGAGTAACCGCCAGAGCAGCAGTCCTATCAAACTGCAAAAGGCGAGCACTATGGCTGAAATCGTGGAACGGTGATGTGGCCTCCAAAATAAAACTCTGTTCTATTCCCTTCAGGGGAGAATATATGTTTGGCCAGGCCCTTGACGACCTCCTGGAGAAGGAAGCTGATAAAAAGAAATCCTTGCCAGAACCCAGACTCTACAATAAGACCCCCTTTCACCCCCCTCAGGAACAGAATCCTCAGTACAAGGGGAAATGGAAGTCCGGTCGATGGAGCTACCCCAAAGGGGGGAAAGATAGGAATATTTTTTTCTCAAAAGGACAGCGACAACAAAAGCGGTGACGCCAGAGCAGTAGGGGGACAAATCACGAAATACCTTCCCCAATGGCAGAAGATTTGCTCCAGTTAATGGGTCTTGAAAGCAATTTAAGAAGGAGTGAAGATCGAATTCTCCTCACATCCACCAAGGAAAGTAAGAATAACTCCTCTAACGTCCCCGAGATTAAAAACCGCCCTGATGTCTAGCCTAAGAAACCTGCTATCCTTGGGGGCTATTTTACTGGTCCCAAAAACAGAAAGACACACAGGCCACTATTCACGCCTGTTTATGATAAAAACAAACAAATGGCACTTACAGAATAAGGCTGTGTGCACACGATGCGTTTTTAATGCGTTTCCGCAGCTGCGGAAACGCATTAAAAACGCATGGTAGAAGGGCAGCAATGTTCCCCAATGATAATCCGCATGTGCTGTGCCCATGCTGCGGATTTTTCCTCAGTGTTTATGCTGCCCTCAAAAATCCGCAGCATGTCCATTAATTTTGCGGAAACTCTGCGTTTTCGCCGCCATTGACTTGCAGTAGACTGCATGGATTACGCATCACTGTATATGTAGATGCTTAATCCAAGCGTTCTAATGTGCGGATGGTACCCGGGTGTGGAGGAGGGGAGAGTCTCATCCACACCCAGGTACCGTTAAAAAATCTGTAAAAAAAGAATAAAATAAAAAATAAATGTATACTTACCTTCTGTCGGCCCGCGCACCGCTCCTGCTTGGTTCCCGGCACTTTACAGTGAGTTGAAGGACCTGCGCTGACGTCAGAGTCATGTGACGGGTCACGTGACGCTGACGTCGGCAGGTCTTTCAATTCAATGTTGCCGGCAAGGGAGAACTGAGTGAGCGGGACACCAGGGGCCATCGGAGGGTAAGTATACATTATTTTTTATTTTTAACCACTCTCTCGGGTCACACTATATAAATCCATGCCGTTTGCATGTATTTATATACTGTGACCTAGTTGTCAAGTGCTTTCCAAGTGATGCTAATCGCTTGGAAAGCGCTTGTCAATCCGCATGCTTAAATGTCAGTGGGTAACCGCTCCATTTCCGCATGTCCCTGGCAGGAAAACGCATGTACAATCCGCATGCGTTTTTTTTCTGCCAGGGAGATGCAGAAACGCTCAAGAAAAAATCCTGAGCATTTCTGCATCGTGTGCACATAGCCTAATAATAAATCTGAAACCCTTAAATCAATACATCATCTACCGAAGATTCAAAATGGAGTCCATCAAATCAGCAGTTCCCTTAATAGGACAAGAATATGCAATGGCAACCATCGACTTACAGGACGCATACTACCATGTCCCTATACATCCAACGTACCGAAAATTTCTAAGATTTGCCGTGGTTCAAGAGGATCAGATTTTACATTTCCAATTCAACGTATTGCCGTTCGGAATATCCTCAGCACCAAGAATTTTTACCAAAATTATGTCAGAGGTAATGGCTTCTATCAGAAAGGAGAAAATCTGCATCATTCCCTACCTTGACGACTTCTTACTAGTAGGTCCCTCGGTGGCATCACTCCAGGAAGATCTGCAAAGAACAATCCAAATCTTGACCACCCTAGGGTGGTTGATAAACCATCAAAAATCAGACCTGGTGCCTGCCACAGTAAAAACGTTCCTGGGTCTTCTATTAGACTCCTCCAGACTAACCTCATTCCTACCAATGGGCAAGCAGATACTTTTGAGATCCAAGATAATGAATCTGAAGAACCAGAACAAGGTGTCCCTCGGCTCCATGACAGTCTGCATCCAATACGTAGCCTGGGCTCAAGCTCACACCAGGGTATTGTAAACCTATATTCTCGCACAGTGGGACGGATCCCAGATTCCCTAAACAGGAAGATCATGATCGCTCATTATGTGAAGACATCCCTGTCATGGTGGCTCAGCCCAAGAAACCTAAGAACAGGGGTTCCATGGACTCAGTTCCCTCTGATAACAGTCACAGTAGACGCCAGCAAGACTGGATGGGGAGCCGTCGTCGCCCAAACCTCCTTCCAAGGGGTCTGGACAGAAGAGACCAGCAGACAATCCTCCCACTTCCAATGATTGGAGCACTCAAAATATCGGCTCCAATCATTGCGGGCAAACACGTAAAAGTCTATTCAGACAACATGACTACCGTAGCTCACCTGTCCCATCAAGGGAGTACAAGGTACGAGAATCTAAAAAGTATCTCAGCAAAAATATTCTTCTGGGCAGAAAGACATCTTCGTTCCTTATCAGGTCTCCACATAAAAGGCTCAGACAACATCATCCAGGCCGATTTTCTGAGCAGAAGGAATATCCATCCGGGAGAATGGGAACTGAACTCAGACATTTTCCACATGCTGACCAGACGATGGGGTCGTCCGGAGGTGGACCTCTTTGCAGGACGCCAAAATACCAAGGCAGAAAAATACTTCTGCCTAGATCCAAACGACGTATGCCTGGGGATAGATGCATTTGTGGCATTTCCATCTAGCGTATGCTTTTTCCCCCAATTCCATTGCTACCCAAGACCTTACAGAAAGTAAGGACTGAGGAGGTCAAGATAATATTGATAGCCCCACTTTGGCCAAAAAGGAGCTGGTTCTGTGCACTAAGCAGTCTAAACATAGAAGGACCCCTCATTCTGCCAGCAATCAAAAACCTTCTCCATCAGGGTTCAATACTCCATCCAGATCCAGAGAACCTCCATCTAGCGGCCTGGCTTCGGAGTTCACAATCCTGAAAGCCAAAGGACTCTCAGACCGAGTAATTCGTACCCTACAAAGAAGTAGAAAACAAATAACAAACTCCATATACAGCAAAATATGGAAGACCTTCCTAACATGGTATAAACCAAATATGCCAGATCTTCGGCATCCTGACATGACCCAGATCTTGCATTTCCTACAAGAGGGGCTGGAAAAAGGCCTTAAACTCGGCACCCTCAAGGTACAGATCGCAGTGCTAAGTGCCTATTTCGACCAAAGCCTAGCCGAACATCAATGGGTAAAAAGGTTCATGAACGCAGCTACTCGTCTGCGTCCCAGAATAATAAACCACGTTCCCTCCTGGGATCTTAACATTGTCCTTAAAGGTCTGACTCTACCACCGTTTGAACCTTTGGCCTCAACAGAGCTGGATAAGTTAGCATGGAAAACAACTTTTTCAGTAGCAATTACCACGGCCAGGAGAGTGGGAGAAATCCAGGCCTTCTCAGTGAATGACCCGTATTTGAGAATTCTGGATGATAAGATTATTCTACAACTGGACCCATCTTTCTTACCAAAAGTGGTCTCAGACTTTCATGGATCACAGGAGATAATCCTGCCCTCCTTCTGTCAGAACCCAAAAAATAAAAGAGAAGAAGAATTCCATTCTTTGGACTTAAGGCGGGTCGTTCTTCACTACCTCCAAAAAACAGAGGCCTGGAGGAAGGATCAGAACCTCTTTATTCAGCCATTTGGTCAGAACAGAGGAAAGAAAGTCTCAAAAGGTACCATTGCTACTTGGATCAAGAAAGAAATTGTAGAATCATATCAGATCCAAAATCTCTCACCGCCAGAGAAGCTGAAAGCACACTCTACTAGAGCCATGTCTGTCTCCTGGGCAGAGAAGGCTAACTCTTCCCTCGAGCAGATATGTAGAGCAGCTACCTGGTGCTCGGTCCATACCTTCACCAAGCATTACAAACTTAATTTAATGTCCATTAAAGATTTGACCTTTGGGCGGAAAGTGCTTCAGGCTATTGTCCCTCCCTAAACTTGAGTCTTTGGTACTCCTCCTTTGGTGCTGTCATGGGGGGTTATTGGAGAAAATAGAATTAGACTTACCGGTAATTTGGTTTCTAATAACCCTCCACGACAGCACTGGTAATTCCCTCCCTGGCTTGGTTAGCCAAAAAATCATTTAATTTGAATAAGAATAAATATAATTTGAAGCATCCATACTTGTGTGGTCCTTTATAAAAAAAACACTGGAGGGAGGATGAGGGAGGGCCTATTTGACCTCTTTGTGTTTCCTGTCCGTATTAGAGTGGGGTGACATCCTCCTTTGGTGCTGTCATGGAGGGTTATTAGAAACCAAATTACCGGTAAGTCTAATTCTATTTTCTTCTGGCAGCTGCACTTTCAGAAGACGAGCATTGTATTTTCCTGAACAGTAACCCTATATCTATAACTCTATAGCCGTGGACTCTGCTCTACCTGCATTGGTCCAATAGTCTTTAGAACAAGGCAAGCTCCTCACACTCCTCCCCCACTTTTTCAGCACGGACACGAATTTAAGAGGCTTCACCTTCATGAGAACGAAACTTTATATCATCCAGTTTCCTCAAAGCATATTCTGTCGTCTTTGTGAATAAACTCCACAGTCCCCATTCCACCATGGTGTACATCAGCATAGTAGACATCTCCAGCTTCTCTTATATGGTCTTTCAGATCCTGCCAACTCCCTGACGGGGGAAGCCCTGAGACGAGGACTCTGTATTCAGTTCGCTGAGATATGGGACTGTTCATCCAGTGGGGTCCTCCATATCCTCCCCCTAATCCCGTGCTTGACCTGGTTAACTCAACACGGACATGACGGGAACCGTACCTGTATCCATTGCGTCCAACCAAAGTGTGCTGACCCCCAGCCTAGGGTGATAATCACTTGGCGGCCTGTTAGATATTATTATGGGGTACAATATCTGAGCTGACCAGGGTGATGGTAGATCCAGTGCCCCGAAGTCCCTGGGCCTCCTCCCTGATGTAATTTACCTCCCCCCCCCCAGGTCACGTTCGGTCACAGTAACAGTCATTGCATTTTGGGTATTACTCGCCACTGGCGGGGGGTTAGTTGAGATCGCTCTGTTCCCTCTCGGCTGATGCAGTGGGAACCGGTCCTTGACTTCGGGTTACGACATTAGCCTAGTGGCACACCAACGCTTCTCCTAGGTTGTTTCCCAGCAACACATCTACTGGTAAGTGCCGCCCAACTCCTACATCCACCATTTCATGACCCCGGTCTAAATGTAGTTGGGCCCTCCGAATGTTCAAAGATTCTCCTCTGGCTACGTTGACTAACATACGGCTGCCAGGAACAATACATGGGTCCAGGACTAAATGTTCTTTGATCAATGTGACCGAGGGTCTGGAGTCACGGAGCCCCGCACCCTCCACGTCCTCTACCCAGACCTACTGCAGATGCTGGTTCATAGTCGCTGAGGTGTCCCATCCATTCTGGGATACTTGTCCTTGTACCATATATGCCTCTTCATCTTCTGGTCGGGGTAGTGTGATCCTCTCTCCCCCAGCATTCTAGCCCCATTGTAGTACAATGTTCACTGGTTGGCGATGTGGATTATATGGGCTAGAAAGTTCCCGGCATTCCCTGGCAATGTGTCCCATACGTCCACAATTATGGCAGCTTAGCCCTCGTCACCACAGCGCGCCCTATACGTGGGGTCTTGGGAAACCTTCCCCTCTTTGTGAAGTCCGAAATCCCTACAGTTCCTTCTCTAGCCGGTCCATGGGTCTCACTGGCCTCCCTGTAAGCTCCTGTTCCTGACTCGCTGGGACTGTACTTCAACATAGTCCTGGTCGATTAACAGATTATTCATCAGCCAATCTTGCAGCCTCATCCAGGCTGAGTGGTTTTCTATCTGCCACCCATTGTTTTTAAGTCACCTGTTAGCTTAGACATAAATTGTTCCACATATCCAAGACATGTTCTGCTTCCTGAGTCCCCAGTCCTTCTATCCACCTAGTGCATGCCGTACATAGTGTGTTAGCAAACTCCCGGTGTGTGTGTGTGTGTGTGTGTGTGTATGTCCATCGGGCTTGTCAGTCTCCTGAAATTTCCGGTAGGTTTCAGGCATGACTGCATACCTCTCTAGTAATGAGCTGCAAATTGTATAGTAACATCTCTGATCTCAAGAAGACCAGTTATTATTAAAAGCTTCTCTTGCCCAATGCTCAATAATCTTGGCCAGTCACATACTGACCCCTCACACCGCATACAGAGGTTCTCAAAAACCTTAAAGATGCAGGCCCATCTCTCCTGTTATCCACTGTCCTCTGTTCTGGGGCAGGTGGGAGTACTGCTAAATGCACACCCCGATATTTGCTTAATTCTGCCTCCTGCTCTATCTCTGTGGCCTGTTCTCCTAGCGCTTCCAGCATCCACCTCAATTCAGTTGGTCGATCCTCCACTATCTGGATGACCGCACTGGGCTGTGGTCCCTCCACCATGTCTGAACTGACCTCCTTATGTGGGGGTTCACGGTCCCAGTTGTCCAAGCATTGTATTAGGGTCGCCAGGTTGTCCTCCGGCAACCACTCTAGCTCTCTCTCAGACCAAAGGTCTCTCAGCTCCTCCTCCTTAAGCCTCTTGTAGATGTAGTATGCCATTTCTTCTGCCAAGTCGCCGCTCAGTAACTTTCCCTGGTATGCTGTCCATAGATAGGTGATCCCTTCCGCTGCCACCACTTGGGAAGATCTGAGGTTGTAGGTGGTAATAATTATCTAGGCAGGTTAACAATGCAACTATTTTTTATTCCTTACGTCCATGTTTTAAAACAACTCCAGGTAAATGGCCAAAATACATTGCCCCAGTCCACAAGATCCCCTCCCGGGGCAGGTTGTTCCACTGTACCCGTACTAGACACTGTCTCCCAACTTTTGGTTGGCCCACAGATTTCGTATCTCCAGCCAGTATAGTTTGCAGTCACAGTCCACGCTCCTCCAGACGACAGATTCTACTGGATACCTGTGCTTCTATCATTGTAACATGTAAAGAGAGGAGAGAACAAGGCGCAATGGGTGACTCAGTATTGCAATTGTTAGAGGGGTGTGAGGATGGCTACTAACCTTATGAAGTTGTGCACCTCTGCACAACCCCAGTGTAAAGCTCCACAAGCTCCGCTCTGTTGGTGGCTGTCATCTATTTCCAGCGGCGTTCACAGATCCTGATCTCTCGGTGGTGGATCACGTGGTCAGGTTAGTTACATGTAACGCCAAGATGGACACCCAGCTTCACCAACACCCCCGGCAGCGTTCCGGAGGGGTTAGGGCAGCGCAGTTTGGAAAACCAGGGTAGTAATTCTAATTAAATTCCTCCCACAGGTGAAAGAACAATAAATTAAAGGCAGCTCTACTGCACCCCAACAGGGGGAAAGGACTGATTTATTAATACACACAACGTGTTTCGGTGGACACAGTCACCTTCATATTCACCGATTGTCTATCATTGTAACAGTCCTTAAGAAAGTTCATCAAATCCAGATGACAGATCCCACAACTGTAGCGCATGTGTCTAGCCCGGTCGGCAACCAATATCTAAACTCCATAGGCCATCCATCCATGGGCTCCAGGACCTCAGCCTAGATCCTCTCCCACTTCATTCCATACTCTCCCTCTAAACATGTGGCTTCTTTTTCTCCCTCCCTGGGATCAGACCCTTGAATGGGCAGAAGTGTTCACACCCTCCCCCCTCAAAGCTAACTGCATTTGTGGAGGTATTATTGTCAGGTGGAACCCATCACCTGGGACTGCATGTGAGACCCCCTGTGGTGACTGCTCCCCTGGGTCTACTATGCCCATCCACACAATGGGACTAGTGGCTGGGAGAACAATGGCTTGAGGCCCCTGAGATACTGGCGAGATTAATGGAATGATTTATTTTTATTTACCTTTAGCAATCTACTGTCTGGCTTTACATAAACATAAGATCCAACCAGCATGTCTTGCTCTGCTTACCATCACTGAATGGAAACATTAATTCCTGAAGCTGAACCCTTTCCAAGTGAAATTAGTGCTCATAAACTGACGAGTGAGCAAATTTCTAATAAAACACAGCAATCAAAGCTCTAATAAAATACAGCAATAAGATTGACGGAACCGGTGCTCCGTGCTAGAAAAAGTCTGCATCCCTTAGAGCCGTGGACTTCCCTCTAAGTGCTTTGGTCCAGTAGTCTTTAGAACAAGGCCAGCTCCTCTGAAGTATTTTAATGGCTGCTGGCCCATTAATTTTTTCTTGCTCTGTGAGCACACGCACGCAGTGCTCACTACTGAACGCCGAGGCGCGTGCAGTGAAAGATTATGTGCTGACACCAGTGCAAGCGTCAGTATGTACTTTGTGGACGGAGTTAGCGTGCAGTTTGAACGGGCCTCGAAGGATGGTATAAATATCCAAATGGCCCTTGTCACCCCTGCTTTACAGCAATTACATGGATCATAGGAAACCATTAACTGGAGATTAATCATTAACTTCTATGGGAGAGTGCTGTGAGCATGCTCTGTGACCTGTGTATAGAGGGGTGGAGTTGAGCTGTGACATCACCTATTGTGAATGGTGGATCCTTTTATCTACTGTATATAGAATTATCAGTCACTGTAATCTTGCCTCTGAGGATAATGAGACTGCTTAAAAAAGTGATAAGACTCAAAGTAAAAACTGCAAACTTTTTAGTTTTTTTTTATTTATTTTTTTTATAATGTAGAAGATATTTTAGTAACAACTGCAATGTTGTTGGTCAATCCAAAAGGTTAATAAACCTGAATATATAATAAGAAAGTAACAGTTCAATTTGGTCTTAATAGAATATCTCTGTGTGCAGAATTATTGGGCAACTAAAAGAAAATTTACGTTTTTCTATCTCAATTGTTTATTTTCATCTGTTAGGGTAAATTCAAACAAGTTGTGAGGCAGTGACTGGGATCGTATACGAGGGACGTTATATATCCCCCAGAATGTGTACAGAGACCTATTAAATCCATTGGAGTGCATTGCAGTCACACACACAGCTGCGGCTGCAATGCAGGAATGAAGGTGAGCAATGACCTGGTCAGACTACCTGGCTAAGGCAGATTAAGTAAAACCCGGCAGGGCCTTCATTTCTTGGAGGAGGTCACAGGAGGCAGTGGGGCGGCCTCCTCCCTCCAACCCGGGTTTTCCAGTGGCTCTTGCCACAGGTCCTTTAAAACTCCTGCACTAACTATTAGTGTGGTTCTATGTTGCAACCTGCTAGGAGCATAGCAGGAAAGCTCAGCAGGACTGTGTGTGGCTGAACCACCGCCTGGGAAGCCTCTACACCTGTCAGGCTCTGAGCAGCCCGGCGCGGCCGTTGTCCCCGGCAACCGTTGTTTATGGACTCATGCCAACCCGGCTGCGAACCGGAGGACTTTCTGTTTACCCGTGAGTTGCTGAATAAAAGCTGTTTATGTTGGACTTGTTTTGGGTCACTGCCTCAGTTACTGCATGGTGTGAACACCGCCGCCTTACATATGGTGGCGAATGCGGGCATTGTGACTAAGGCATACCCCCACCGGCAGCTGCATGGCCACAATCCGGCCGGCCACCTTTCAGCCTAAACCTGTGGATAAAATGGAGGAGCTATTAAGGCAATTGGTCCATACACAGCGGCAGCAACAGCAAACCAATGAGCTGATCATGCAGCAGCTCACAGCTCTGCGGGAGACGCCGACGGCACCAGCACCGGAACGTCGAGAGGCCCGGGACAAGGTTCGCTCAGCGTTGAGGAAGATGGGACCGGAGGACGACGTGGAAGCCTTCCTTACCATCTACGAACGCACAGCAGAGCAGGAAAACCTACCAGCCGACCAGTGGGTGGAAGTGGTGGCGCCGTTTTTGGTTGGCGATGCCTAGAAGGCCTGTTTCGACCTCAGTCGGGAGGACGCCCGGGACTACCAGAGGCTCAAAGGTGAGATCCTAGCACGGCTGGGGGTCAATACATACGTGAGGGCTCAGGGTGTGTTTTCGTGGGCCTATGTGGAGACCCGACCTGCTCGGTCTCAGGCTTATGACCTCCTGCAGCTGGTAAAACGGTGGCTCCAACCTGAGACTTTGTCCCCAGCCCAGATAGTGGAGAGGGTGGTGGTTGACCGGCTGGTGAGGACTCTGCCAGTCGCTATCCAACGTTGGGTGGGGCAAGGGGACCCCGGCACCCTCGACCAGGTGGTCAGTTTGGTCGAGCGCTACTCAGCCACTCAGGACTTCATTAGAGACTCCGCCCCCTCTCGGTTATCACGTCGATCCCTGCCAACCCAGGAATCGGGAAAGGGGTCGCGTCCCTCTGCTGGGGACAGTCAGCACCGTACCCGTGCTGAAGGGGAACCCCGGAGTGAGAGTGGCCGGAGACCGATTCCCTCCCAAACTGTCATAAGACCTAACAGTACCACCACCCTTAGGTGCTGGCGGTGTCAGGGGCCTGGACATGTGATTGCTAATTGTCCCCTGACTACGGAACCCATGGACTGCGGATATAGCCGCCGTGTCTCAATGTACGCCCAGACCGTCTGCACAGCGAGCCCCGAACCCCGGGACAATGAACTCCAAATATGTCAGGTACTGGTTAATGGGTACCCCACGGAGGCTCTCCTGGACTCAGGGAGCCTCGTGACTCTGGTACATGGGTCGCTGGTGGCAGGAGACAACCCCGGTGGATGGCCCGTCGGGGTTGTGTGTATCCAAGGGGACCTCCGAGAGTACCCAACTGAGGAGGTAGTCTTGTCCACGCCATGTGGAGACATAAAACATGTGGTGGGAGTGGTAAAAACTCTTCCCTATGGGACTGTGTTGGGGAGAGACTTGCCCCTGTTCTGGACTCTGTGGAAAAACAAAATCCACTCTCCCCCGGTAAAATGTATTACAGACACTGTACCCGACGAACCTGCCGTAGGGGTGTCCAACCTAGGGACAGAGGGATAGGTTTCCCTTAGAGGTGTTGGCAGGAGAGGTCGAGGAGACCCCATCGATCCCTGAGCTGAAAGTGTCCCGGGGCATGTTTGGGACAGCTCAGCTACGGGATCCCACCCTGACTCAGGCGCGGGAAAGGGTGTTAGAGATAAATGGCGTAGCTCAACAGCCCGGTGCAGATACTGTATTTCCACGCATGGTAATCAACGGTGAGTTACTCTACAGGACAGATAAGATCAGGGACGAGGTTGTAGAACAATTAGTGGCACCTCAGTCGTACCGTCGAGAAATTCTGGATATGGCACACTCACACCTGCTGGGTGGACACTTAGGGGTGAAAAAGACACTAGACCATATCTTACAGCCGTTCTTTTGGCCTGGAGTTTACGCGGAAGTCAAAAGGTATTGCGAATCCTGCCCCGAATGTCAGTTGACCTCACCCACTGCAAGCTTCCGTAGCCCATTGGTACCTCTGCCAGTGATAGAGGTGCCTTTTGAACGGATTGCAATGGATTTGGTTGGACCCATTGTAAAATCCGCCCGTGGACATGAACATATACTGGTAGTCGTCGACTATGCCACTCGGTACCCGGAAACTAGACCACTACGCCACACCTCGGCAAAACTGATTGCACGGGAGCTGTTTGCCATGTTCTGTCGCCTTGGACTACCCAAGGAGATCCTGACTGATTAGGGGACCCCCTTTATGTCCAAAGTGACAAGGGAACTATGCAAATTGCTAAAAATTAAACAATTGCACACCTCGGTGTACCACCCTCAAACCGACGGGCTAGTAGAACGGTTCAATAAAACCCTCAAGTCCATGTTAAAAATGGTGGTTTCTAAGGATGGAAGGGATTGGGACATGTTGTTACCCTATTTGATGTTCGCCGTCCGTGAGGTACCCCAGGCTTCCACAGGGTTCTCTCCCTTTGAGTTATTGTACGGCAGACACCCTAGGGGTCTGTTGGACGTAGCCAAAGAGACATGGGAACAAGAGCCAACTCCGCATAGGAGTATAATTGAACACGTGGCTAGTATGCAGGACCGGATCGCGGCGGTCATGCCCATCGTGAAAGAGCATCTGTTAGATGCCCAGGCAGCTCAGAGGCGCACATATAATAAAAGAGCCAGAGTCAGAACTTTTAACAAGGGTGATCGGGTGTTAGTACTGGTACCCACAGCCGAGAGTAAGTTCATGGCCAAGTGGCAAGGACCATATGAGATTCGAGAAAAAGTGGGGGAGGTAAATTACTGGGTGTATCAGCCCGGAAGGAGGAAACCTGAGCAGCTTTACCATGTAAACCTGCTAAAGCCTTGAAAAGATCGAGAATGTTTAGTTACAGACGTCACCCCGGGCATAACACCAGAGAATTCTCCACCTTCAGCCAGGGAAGCATCCGAGGGGGAGGTCAGGATAAGTGATGCCCTCACTAAACAGCAGTGACGGGAGGCTCACTCGCTGGTACAGCACAATACCGACGTGTTCTCAGAGCTACCAGGTAGGACTACGGTTATCCAACATGACATTGTCACCGAACCTGGGGTACGGGTACGAATAAGACCTTACCGGGTACCCGAGGCCCGGAGGCAAGCCATCACGGCTGAGGTAAAACAAATGCTTCAGTTAGGCGTCATAGAGGAATCACGGAGTGAGTGGGCTAGCCCATCGTACTGATTCCAAAACCAGACGGATCATTACGCTTCTGTAAGGATTTCCGGAAATTGAATGAAGTGTCAAAGTTTGACCTTTATCCAATGCCCAGGGTGGACGAGCTGATTGAGAGACTGGGGCAGGCCCAGTACTTTACCACGCTCGATCTGACCAAGGGTTACTGGCAGGTACCTCTCACAGATTCAGCAAAGGAAAAGACCGCCTTCGTAACTCCAGAGGGTCTATACCACTATGTGATCTTACCTTTTGGGTTACATGGGGCCCCAGCTACATTTCAGAGGTTGATGGACACAGTGCTCAAGCCTCATCAGGAGTACGCGTCCGCGTATCTAGATGATATTATCATCTTTAGCACCAACTGGCATACGCACCTATCACAGGTACAGGCAGTGCTGGATTCTCTCAGAGCCGTGGGGTTAACGGCTAACCCAACAAAATGTGCGATAGGGCTAGAGGAAGCCCGATATTTGGGGTATGTGATAGGCCGAGGAGCTATCAAGCCCCAAATCAATAAAGTTAAGGCTATAAAAAACTGGCCTAAACCGTCAAGTACAAAACAGGTGAGGGCGTTCCTTGGCATCCTTGGGTATTACCGCCGGTTTATACCTAATTTTGCTGGGCGAACGGCGGCCCTGACCGATCTCTTGAAGGGAAAAAAATCGGTAATGGTTCGGTGGAACCCTCAGGCCGAAGAAGCTTTTCAGTCCATGAAGTTGGCCCTGTGTGGACAGCCGGTCCTCATCAGCCCCAACTTCAGTGAAACCTTCATTGTACAGACAGATGCCTCGGAGGTAGGCCTAGGAGCGGTATTGTCACAAAAAGTGAATGGTGAAGAGCACCCGGTCACCTACTTGAGTAGAAAACTTGTCCCGGCAGAGAAAAACTATAGCGTGGTAGAGAAGGAGTGTTTGGCTATTAAGTGGGCCTTGGAATCACTACGTTATTATTTACTCGGGCGTCAGTTCTGCTTGGTGACGGATCACTCACCCTTGGTATGGATGAGGAATGCCAAGGAGAGGAACGCGCGAGTCACCAGGTGGTTCCTGTCACTGCAAAATTTCAGTTTCTCTGTAGAACATCGCCCTGGGAAGTTGCAAGCAAACGCGGATGCCCTGTCCCGGGTAGCCTGTATGGTGGCAAATGTTCAACCCCACAAGTTTGAACAGAGGGGGGGGATATGTGAGGCAGTGACCGGGATCGTATACGAGGGACGTTATATATCCCCCAGAATGTGTACCGAGACCTATTAAATCCATTGGAGTGCATTGCAGTCACACACACAGCTGCGGCTGCAATGCAGGAATGAAGGTGAGCATTGACCTGGTCAGACTACCTGGCTAAGGCAGATTAAGTAAAACCCGGCAGGGCCTTCATTTCTTGGAGAAGGTCACAGGAGGCAGTGGGGCGGCCTCCTCCCTCCAACCCGGGTTTTCCAGTGGCTCTTGCCACAGGTCCTTTAAAACTCCTGCACTAACTATTAGTGTGGTTCTGTTATGCACACGCCCGGACTGACTGGCGTGTGCGGGAGAAGTGGTTCCACTGGACCATGGACCGGAGAGTGCCTGGAGGGGCGTGACTAAGTATCTGGCCGATCCGACCAAGGTGGCACGACGGCATACGACGCCAGTGCACCAGGGAGAAACCGGGCAGAGGGACCAGGTGCTACTCCAGGTCAAACTCCGGACACGGGGGTTGACCCACACTGGGATTACTGGAACAGGCAGGTTAGGCTGGCACAGACTGGTGGATGTAAGCAAACACGGCAGGTATGCAGATGGGTGGATACAGGCGAGTATGCAGGCAGGGAGGTACTGGCCGAAAGGACGGGCTGGAGCACAGAAAGGTTAAGACCCAGTACAGACTGGGTCACAGAACCGCAGATGCGGTAGACAACCACAGCAGAGAGGGAACGCCCAAAGCGGTGGGCAAGAACAGAGCAGGACGGGGCTGCAGGAGCAGCGAGCACAAGCAGGGCAGGACAGGACTGCCGGAGCAGCGGGCAGAAGCAGGGCAGGACAGGACTGCCGGAGCAGCGGGCAGAAGCAGGGCAGGACAGGACTGCCGGAGCAGCGGGCAGAAGCAGGGCAGGACAGGACTGCCGGAGCAGCGGGCAGAAGCAGGGCAGGACAGGACTGCCGGAGCAGCGGGCAGAAGCAGGGCAGGACAGGACTGCCGGAGCAGTGAGCAAAAGGGTCAGAGCGGAGCAAGGCTGCCGGAGCAGTGAGCAAAAGGGTCAGAGCGGAGCAAGGCTGCCGGAGCAGTGAGCAAGGAGTCAGAGCAGGACGGACAGGGCTCTGTTCACACGGAACAGACAGGAAGGGAAAGGCAGAGCCAGATACCCACAGGGTATTTGCAGTGAAGTAGCAAGTGGACCACAAACTCACAAACGGGAGTACAGAGACAACAAGCAGGAGTTAGGTACGAGTTCAGACTCTGCAGAAAAAGGAAAGGAACGGACATAGAGGCAAAACAGGTAAAGGATAGGAGAGAGTTCAGACTGGAACTGAGTGTACGGAAGAGACCGACACTGCAGCGGGATATAGGAGCGGGTCTGGGAATACGGCCCCCAGAGAGGCGGGACGAACAGGCAAGGAGCGAGTTCAGACAGGACAGACAAGATACAGGAGCGGGTCTAGGTAATCGGCCCCTAGAAGGCGGGAGGAACAGGCTAGGAGCGAGTTCAGACTCTGCAGAAAGATGCAGAAAACAGACAGAGGGAAAAGGGAGACAAGGTTAAAGTAGAAACGAGGCACAGACAACAGGGAACAGAGGAACGGGAACAGAGACAGCAAGGCAGGAACACAAACAGGACTCTGTTCAGACGGGAACAGATACCGCAAGGCAGGAACACAAACAGGACTCTGTTCAGACGGGAACAGATACCGCAAGGCAGGGACACAAACAGGACTCTGTTCAGACGGGAACAGATACCGCAAGGCAGGGACACAAACAGGACTCTGTTCAGACGGGAACAGATACCGCAAGGCAGAGACACAAACAGGACTCTGTTCAGACGGGAACAGATACCACAAGGTAGGGACACAAACAGGACTCTGTTCAGACGGGAACAGATACCGCAAGGCAGAAACACAAACAGGACTCTGTTCAGACGGGAACAGATACCGCAAGGCAGAGACACAAACAAGACTCTGTTCAGACGGGAACAGATACCGCAAGGCACAGACAGGCAGATCTAGGAATACGGCCCCTAGAAGGCGAAAGAACAGGCAAGAAGCGTGTTCACAAGAACAGACCACAGTTCAGACACAGAACTGGAAAACAGGCAGGAAAACAGGATAGGACCTGGCACGTCAGAGACAAACAGCCGACTGACAGGACACAATGCTCAGGCGCCATCTTGAGGCAGAAGGTGGTATAAATACCCAAAGATGGACAGCAATAGGCTGAAGGTGCAACAGGGGCGTGTCCGCAGCAGGTACAAGAAACAGGAAGTTCAGCGGGCATCGCCCTATGCAGCCAAAACAGACAAACAGACAGCAAGGAGGGAAGCCAGAGAGACATTCTGGACTGGAGATCAAGTGCGCGCTCTTGCACAGTGGGAGATGGACCACCATGCAAGGACGCCGCCAGGTATGTTACAGGTTCTATGTTGCAACCTGCTAGGAGCAGAGCAGTAAAACTCAGCAGGACTGAGTGTGGCTGAACCACTGCCTGGGAAGCCTCTGCACCTGTCAGGCTCTGAGCAGCCCGGCGCGGCCGTTGTCCCCGGCAACCATTGTTTATGGACTCATGTCAACCCGGCTGCGAACCGGAGGACTTTCTGTTTACCCGTGAGTTGCTGAATAAAAGCTGTTTATGTTGGACTTGTTTTGGGTCACTGCCTCAGTTACTGCATGGTGTGAACACTGCCGCCTTACAAAGTGTATAAGAAATCGTTCAGCGTTACATCCAGAAAACGCAAATGATTTTTTTTCTCCCTCGTCATCCGTGTGCAATGCATTTTTTACAGTAGTAACCATAATTTACAGAACCATTTCAGTTTCCTATAATACAGAATTGCAATGTATCCATGAAAAACAGATGTTATACTGTGGTTCTGTATGGCATCCGTTTTTTTTTTGTTTTCTTTGTGCACCCATAGACTTGAATTGGTGCAACTCCTCTGATTTTCTGAACTACTGAATGCTGCAAATTTTTTTTTTCACACATAGATTCAGTCCGTGAAAAGAAATCACTCCTCTGCACTGCCCCATTGAATAACCTTTTTTTTTTTTAAAGGACATCACTCAGAACGAATATACAGTCGTGTAAACAAAGCCTTAAAGTGAGAATAAGAAGCAAACAGCTCAAAATACAAAAATTATACATTTCTGACCTTTAAAAAAACAAAACCAAAAAAACAATCTGTGACCAATATAGTAATATGGCCGCCCTTCTCCTCAGTGGTGATATAGTAATACATATAGTAATATGGCCGCCCTTCTCCTCAGTGGTGATATAATAATACATATAGTAATATGGCCGCCCTTCTCCTCAGTGGTGATATAGTAATACATATAGTAATATGGCTGCCCTTCTCCTCAGTGGTGATATAGTAATACATATAGTAATATGGCCGCCCTTCTCCTCAGTGGTGATATAGTAATACATATAGTAATATGGCCGCCCTTCTCCTCAGTGGTGATATAGTAATACATATAGTAATATGGCCGCCCTTCTCCTCAGTGGTGATATAGTAATACATATAGTAATATGGCCGCCCTTCTTCTCAGTGGTGATATAGTAATATATATAGTAATATGGCCGCCCTTCTCCTCAGTGGTGATATAGTAATACATATAGTAATATGGCCGCCCTTCTCCTCAGTGGTGATATAGTAATACATATAGTAATATGGCCGCCCTTCTCCTCAGTGGTGATATAGTAATACATATAGTAATATGGCCGCCCTTCTTCTCAGTGGTGATATAGTAATATATATAGTAATATGGCCGCCCTTCTCCTCAGTGGTGATATAGTAATACATATAGTAATATGGCCGCCCTTCTCCTCAGTGGTGATATAGTAATACATATAGTAATATGGCCGCCCTTCTCCTCAGTGGTGATATAGTAATACATATAGTAATATGGCCGCCCTTCTTCTCAGTGGTGATATAGTAATATATATAGTAATATGGCCGCCCTTCTCCTCAGTGGTGATATAGTAATACATATAGTAATATGGCCGCCCTTCTCCTCAGTGGTGATATAGTAATACATATAGTAATATGGCCGCCCTTCTCCTCAGTGGTGATATAGTAATACATATAGTAATATGGCCGCCCTTCTCCTCAGTGGTGATATAGTAATACATATAGTAATATGGCCGCCCTTCTTCTCAGTGGTGTTATAGTAATACATATAGTAATATGGCCGCCCTTCTCCTCAGTGGTGTTATAGTAATATATATAGTAATATGGCCGCCCTTCTCAGTGGTGATATAGTAATATATATAGTACTATGGCCGCCCTTCTCCTCAGTAGTGATATAGTATTATACATAGTAATATGGCCGCCCTTCTTCTCAGTCACAGTCACAATCTCCATCGATGGAGTCTGTCAGTTTCTTTATCTTTTTGGGTAGCACCAACCACAGCCCCAGACACTGATCAGAGAGGCGACTGTTCTCCTTCACCATAAATCTCCCGTGTGAGAAGGACCACAAGTTCTCACCAGGGTTTAGGTCCAGTAAGGACGGGGTCGGTCATTATTCTCCATCTTTAAGGCCATTCCTGGCCCCGAGCAGTGGAGACTTCGATGCTGTGATGGAGCCTCGTCCTGCCGAACAATCCCGGTTTTCTGGAGAGACACAGACTTTCCTGCTCCACTGCTGGAAGAAAATGTCTTCTAATCACCGGCAGGAGGTTTGGGAGGTGATTTTGATCCATCTTCAACCCAAAAAGGTGCAACGAGCTCATCTTTAATAATCCTAGCACATAGCAGCGCCCACTTCCACCTTGCTGGTGTCTGAGTGAAAGATGAGGTCTGTGCCCGGTACTGATCCAGAACTGGCCCGTCCATCTGCTCCGTCCAGAGTCGTCTCATCTCATCAATTCATAAAACCTGTGAACAATCTGTATCAGATATTTCTTGGCACACTTTTTTTGTGTCCACTTCTGTGTCTTGCTCAGTGGTGGTCGGGCTCAGCCTCCTCACCTCGGCCGTGTCTCTGAGCACTGAACACCTTGTACTTCTGTGTCTTGCTCAGTGGTGGTCGGGCTCAGCCTCCTCACTTCGGCAGTGTCTCTGAGCACTGAACACCTTGTAGTTCTGTGTCTTGCTCAGTGGTGGTCGGGCTCAGCCTCCTCACCTCGGCCGTGTCTCTGAGCACTGAACACCTTGTAGTTCTGGGTCTTGCTCAGTGGTGGTCGGGCTCGGCCTCCTCACCTCGGCCGTGTCTCTGAGCACTGAACACCTTGTAGTTCTGGGTCTTGCTCAGTGGTGGTCGGGCTCGGCCTCCTCACCTCGGCCGTGTCTCTGAGCACTGAACACCTTGTACTTCTGTGTCTTGCTCAGTGGTGGTTGGTCTCAGCCTCCTCACCTCGGCCGTGTCTCTGAGCTCCTTGTAGTTCTGTGTCTTGCTCAGTGGTGGTCGGGCTCGGCCTCCTCACCTCGGCCGTGTCTCTGAACACTTTGTGTACTTTTCTTTTTAAACCTGTTTTGCAGGACAGGGGCTTTATGACTATAGTATCCCTGCTCTCAATATCAATTCTGGAAATAGTTTCCAGTTTCACTTACACATAGGGCAAGTTAGTCTTAAAGGGGTGATCTGGTTTGTGTCCCCTCTGTACCACATCAGGAGGTGAATGGGGCAGGTGACGTCCCGATTACTGATACTGATTACTGACCGTTTGTGAGCCGGCAGATATCTCCTCCCGATGCGGAGGTGCACGGAGCCGGATGACCCCCTTAAGAGCGTGGGAGGGGGGCTAAGGTTGTTTGAATGAAGTTGATTGACAAGGAGTTAATCGCGGTTTGCAACATTCTACGCCATACAGTTATGCAGGTTTTGCCACGTGAATCTGTGTGCCTGACTTGCCCTTTAAATATGCAGACGGGAGGAATTTTGTAGGCAAGAGGAGCTTGCAATCTAATTACCGGATGTGTCATTGTGCTTCATCGCATATGGCCTAAAATATGCTGACCTTGCTAATAATTACAAATAATAATTTCCAGTTACAAGCTAACGCCCCGCTCCTTGTGCAGTATCTGGATTTCCTCTATAATTTTATACATTTTGAAAGAGCAACCTTTCTGATATATCGCCGCTAATTAGCATGTTTTAATGAAAATTAATTGCTGCCACTTGGACAAGCATGAAACAGAACAGAAAGCAGTCGGTGATTATTAAGGAGATATTTATTAATTTTGAAACAAAGGACTACATTCCGTTGACTCTCAACACCCCCTGGTGGCCGGCTGTGAGTACTGTCGCAACCCCTTTAAATTACAGAGATGTGACAATAGATAATTGCTGCTGGAGTAGTTATGAGCGAGGTTGTACAGTGACTCCTCAAGTGTCATTCCAATTATTTAGCTCTCTCCGCATGGAGCTCAAACTTCTATTTTTGTTTTACTTTTTCGCGGATTTTTTTTTTTTCCCCTTTGCTTTATTATGGCCTCTTCATTTCCTTGCAGGTTATGTGAAATAATGAGGCGTAAGTGATATGTAATGGGGCTGTTGTTGTGATGTATGCAAATCAATATCTCCTAATGGTTCTTGTAAAGGATAATGCCATCATTAATTCAATTAAAACGTTACAGCGACATTCCGCATTAATACCGGCTGGTTTTGGACATTACCGTGAAATGAAGGGAAAGCCAAATCCAAGCCTGGAAAAGGTTAACATGATTATTTTTTCTTTTTCTTCGAGCTCTTGGGTGATAAAATGAATGCGGCACTGAGCAGAGTGCCTAAAACTGATCTCACGGAGACTGTCATAGACCCCCGTTGTGGTGTGAGAGGCAGAACCTGGGATAATATAATCATGTGCAGGGGAGAAAAGTCATCTACAAAATGTAATGGGATTGTCTTACTTATCGCTGTGCACCTGGTGCAAGTCTCTTCATTCTGTCTTGGCTGCATAGGACCAAATTCACATTGTGAGATTGGATCAGTATTCAGGATCTGGGGTTAAGCAGGGACACCAAATTCAAAATCAATATTTTCCCCAGTTGTTGGTGATCGTCAGCTTTTTTTTTTTTTTTTATTAGTCATGTAAGACTGAATTTAGTTTTACATATTTAGGTGTGAATGATATTGGCTTCTCTTTATTAAGAACATTTTCCACTGCAGTAGGTGTATTTCTCATCCATTTGCTTCCTAAATGCAAAGTTAAGCAACTTTCAAAATAGTCTTCATTAAAAATGTTCTACCAATTTGTTGCTGCAGAATGTGTAAGAGATCTGCAAAATGTTACAAATCCATCAGAGCTTCTGCACCTGGTTCTGATGGCTCTCTCTGCTCTCCCCTCCCTTATTACAATGTTTGGGCGCAGTCGGCCGTATAAATTGGACCAAGATGGGAACGTAGTGCACAGACTGGCTGGTGGCTCTCCTGACCTTTGCATGACGGCTGCAATAAAATATCTGAAGCTATCACACTCGGGTTGGGAGACCCGCCAGCCGGTCTGTGCATTATGTTTCAATCTCGGTTCGATTTATACTGCCGTCTGACTACGCCCTTAGAGAGAGCAGCAGAGAGGGGGTTGTACACTGATCTTCACGGTGTGGATAGGGAGGGCGTATATAGACCTGGGGACGGAAACGAAAACTAGCTGTAGATAACTAGGAAAGCTTATGAAGAGGATAAAGGTGCAGGATTGAAGGTGTGGTAATATATAGCTAATGAAGACCGCATCACCGTGGACGCATGCAGATCTCACTTTCCCAGCCTATATTACTTGGAGAGACATACTCCTCATATACAGCCTATATTACTGGGAGAGACACACAGACCTCACATCCAGACTACATTACAGGGAGGGACACACAGTCCTCACATCCAGCCTATATTACTGGGAGACACACAGACCTCACATCCAGCCCATATTACTGGGAGAGACACACAGACCCCACATCCAGCTCATATTGCTGGGAAAGAGACACAGACCTCATATCTAGCCTATATTACTGGGAGAGACACACAGACCTCACATCCAGCCTATATTACTGGGAGAGACACACAGACCTCACATCCAGCCTATATTACTGGGAGAGACACACAGAGCTCACATCCAGCCTATATTACTGGGAGAGACACACAGGCCTCACATCCAGCCTATATTACTGGGAGAGACACACAGACCTCACATCCAGCCTATATTACTGGGAGAGATACACAGACCTCACATCCAGCCTATATTACTGGGAGAGACACAGAGACCTCACATCCAGCCTATATTACAGGGAGAGACCCACAGACCCCACATCCAGCCCATATTGCTGGGAAAGAGATACAAACCTCACATCCAGCCTATATTACTGGGAGAGACACAGACCTCACATCCAGCCTTTAATACTGAGAGAGACACTCCAAAAGACAAAAATCTTAAACTTATTGCATTTTTTTTTAACTAAAGGTAACTACTAAATATGTTTAAAAAAAAAAAAGGTAAAAAGTTATCAAAAGCCTTTTGAAGTCTGAGAGTATCACAATGGCACAGAAAAATGAAGTGTTCAGTATTCTAGTTATGTGTTTTGTATACATTTATTTTGGCTTTTTACATGGAGAGTAGACGGAAGCAGAGAGGGAGCCGGAAGAAAGATGGAGGCTGAGAGAGTGTGAGACTTAGGGTAGTTGGAGGCAGAGAGAGAGAGGGAGCCAAGCCAGATGGTTAATGGAGGCTGAGAGAGTGAGGGAGCCGGAGAGTAGATGGAGGCAGAGAGAGAGGGAGCCGAAGGAAAGATAAAGGCAGAGAGAGAGAGCGAGCAGGACTGTAGATGGAGGCAGAGAGAGCGGGAACCGGAAGGTAGATGGAAGCAGAGAGGGAGCTGAGCCTGAGGGTAGATGGAGACAGATGGAGAGAGAAGGAACCGAGTGGTAGATGGAGGCTCAGAGAGGAGGAACTGGAGGGTAATGGAGGTAGAGAGTGAGTGAGCTGCAGGTTAGATGGAGGAAAAGCGAGAGAGAGGGAGCTAGAGGAAAGATGGAGGCAGAGAGAGGGAGCCGGAGGGTAGATGAAGGCAGAAAGAGAGAGGGAGGGAGCCGGAGGGTAGATGGAGGCAGAGAGAGAGAGGGAGCCAGAGAGTAGATGAAGGCAGAAAGAGAGAGGGAGGGAGCCGGAGGGTAGATGGAGGCAGAGAGAGAGAGGGAGCCAGAGAGTAGATGGAGGCACAGAGACAGATGGAGCCGGAGGGTAGATGGAGGCAGAGAGAGAGAGTGCGGGAGCCAGAGAGTGGATGGAGGCAGAGAGGGAGCCAGAGGGTAGATGGACGCAGAAGGAGAGAGAGGGAGCCGGAGGGTAGATGAAGGCAGAGAGAGAGTGCGGGAGGCAGAGAGGGAGCCAGAGAGTAGATGGAGGCACATAGAGAGAGGGAGCCGGAGGGTAGGTGGAGGCAGAAAGAGAGAGAGAGCCGGAGGGTAAATGGAGGCTGAGCTGGAGGGTAGATGGAGGCAGAGAGAGAGTGCGGGAGCCAGAGAGTAGATGGAAGCAGAGAGAGAGGGAGCCGGAGGGTAGATGGAGGCAGAAAGAGGGGGAGCCGGAGGGTAAATGGAGGGTAGATGGAGAGAGTGGGTTGGAGGAAAGATGGCTGGAGAGGTAGATGATGAGAGAAATCAAGAGCAGGAGGAGGCAGAGATGTTAGTTTTATCACATGTGAACCGTTCCTCCCATGAATAGGGTCATAATTGTGCAATATTTTGTATAAATATGATTCCAGAAGTTTTATTTTTTCCCATATATATACTTTTGTCAGCCCTGGAAATGCTTGATTTTCTTTCTTATTTCTCTATGAAAACCCTTTAAGTCTGTTGTGACTGTGAGGGGGTTAATCATTCTTTTACACTTGCTTTAACACCTTTTTCTCAGTCTGGGGGAACAACTGTGATCGCACCCCATAGAGCACACCGCACCTGGTGCTGCCACCTCCGATGATTGATTTCAAATCTGCCAAGGTCAATTGTACATATGTAATCTGCTGAGCTGATCAGCTATAGAAGGCTTAAATAACATGTTCTATGGTAAATGCAAAAAAAACAACTTTTTTTTTTTATATATTTCAGTTGACACTTTAGTATCAGGGTCCTATTCTGCTTCATATAGCAACCAAGCTGTGATAAATATATAAAGAATACATTTATACTATTTATGTCCCATAAGATCAGTTATATTCTCCAAGTCCACACCTGAGATCAGACCTATCTCAAGGCATCTGGCTGGAGCCGTCCCCCGCTGCTTTATCCGATCCATAACCCATAGGCTTCATTTTGCACAAAAATAAAAAAAAACACTGTATTCCAAGCCTTTACATGGAGTATTTGGTGGTATTTATTTTCACTATTTGTGGCTGTAGAGTAACTGATGGCAAAAAGGGCAGAAATAAATGCCACACCAAGATGTTGATGGGCAAGCTGCAGTTTTAACCAAAAAGAATCTAAAAACAAGACCACTGAAAATACGCACCGTGGCTTAGTGGTTAGCACTGCAGCCTTGCAGCGCTGGGGTCCTGGGTTCATATCCCACCAAGGACAACATCTGCAAGGAGTTTGTATGTTCTCCTCTTGTTTGCGTGGGTTTCCTCCGGGTTCTCGGGTTTCCTCCCACACTCCAAAGACATCCTGATAGGGAATGTAGATTGTGAGCCCCAATGGGGACAGCGATGATAATGTATGTAAAGCGCTGCGGAATATGTTGGCGCGATATAAAAATAAAAATTATTATTATTTATTATTAAATGAAAAAACAAAAAAACAATACAGCAAACAGCCAAAGGTTGGTTTAGTATTGTGCTGACAGAAGGGTGCTAGGCAAAATTTAGGACCCTTGCAATTTCTTGTCTCGGACAGCCTTATTAATCAGGTTTTTATCTAGATTTATTTAAAGATGACCAAACTTGATAAGTAGAAGGGTGTCAAGTGGTATAAAGTCCAATAGTCAAATGAATACTTTTTCATGAATTATGGCAAAAATTTTTAATAGGAAACTTTGAACAAACGACTGCTGTTTTGCCTAGTCTAGGGTCCTAAGGGGTGGAACATAACAAAGGGATTCTCTAATTGGTTCTCTTGGAATCCATGTGTCTTGTCCCGCCCCTGCAGACCGTATACTTAGCTTAATAATGTGTATTAGTGAAGAGTGTCCCCTTTAAAAATGTAAATGATTTATTATATAGGTTATATATGTTTCTTATCTGCACATTGTGACGGCTTTATGTTCTTTGCATTTACAGTTACAGGATTGTTTCTAAGTTGTAGAAATTGGTGACAGTTCCCTATTTTGGGAAATGTTTCTCACTCCACCCCTTTCCCTTTTTTTTAAACACTAACTTCCATTAATTGCTTTAGATTTGACAAATAATCTCCACCTAAAATAGCAAAGGTGAAAATTGACCAAAGGAAACCATATGTAACAGCTAATGAAAATTAAATAAAATATTTTAAAGGGGTTGTCCAAGATTCTGAATGAAAGTAACCATGTTTTTTTAAAAACAGCACCACCCCTGATCATGGGTGGTGTCTGGTATTGCAACTCAGTCCCATTGAACTCAATGGAGCTGAGCTGCGTTACCATGTACAACACATGGTCAGGGGTGACACTATTTCTGAAAGAAAGCAAACCATATTTTTCCTAATCCTGGACTACTTCTTTAAGGGGGTTGTCCAGTCTCAATGCATTGATGACCTATCCGTGGAAATAGTGGGGGTCTGATGGCTGCAGGGACTACGGCACAGGGTTTTATTAGTGCCACTACTATCCTTCCTCTTGGGCTTCGTCTTTTCTGTCTAGATTACTGCAGTCATTAGCCGCTGCAATCATCCTGGACGCCTGGAGCAGAGCTCCAGGTAATCCACTGTAAGTGAATGAGACAACTCCAGTCCCATCTGGGACCTGTTGTGTATCTGGCCTGTGACAAACTCCCGAGCTTTGAAGATGGAAGACCATTGTTTGTTTTTTGTTCTTTTTTTTTTTTTATAATTATTTTCTCCACCTCTCTGCTGTCAGGTCCACTGTTATGTTTAATTTGAAATATAGTTGGTTAGATATATAGAGACATGTGCAAGCTGTAACCCCTGGAATTGCCGATGGCTACAAAAAGTGTGTTTTTGTTTGACTAAATTACACAATTAAAAAAACATTTTCAATATATAATCATTTTAATTATTTATATAAAAATAACTAAATGAAAAAAAAAGAAAAATTTTTTTTTTGACCTGACCTTAATTTACCAAGTTTTTAAAAAGGTGCAGATAGAATTTTTAATCTGATTGATGGAATTCCCGCCCTTGTATTCCGAACGATCTGGGAAATGGATTTTGTTGTTTCTGTAACTTTTATTGACCCATGATGACCTGTTGCCTATCCATTCTCCACCTGGATGCAGGAACTTCCTCATAAAACAATATATATATACAGTACAGACCAAAAGTTTGGACACACCTTCTCATTTAAAGATTTTTCTGTATTTTCATGACTATGAAAATTGTACATTCACACTGAAGGCATCAAAACTATGAATCAACACATGTGGAATTATATACTTAACAAAAAAGTGTGAAACAACTGAAAATATGTCTTATATTCTAGGCTCTTCAAAGTAGCCACCTTTTGCTTTGATGACTGCTTTGCACACTCTTGGCATTCTCTTGATGAGCTTCAAGAGGTAGTCACCGGAAATGGTCTTCCAACAATCTTGAAGGAGTTCCCAGAGATGCTTAGCACTTGTTGGCCCTTTTGCCTTCACTCTGCGGTCCAGCTCACCCCAAACCATCTCGATTGGGTTCAGGTCTGGTGACTGTGGAGGCCAGGTCATCTGGCGTAGCACCCCATCACTCTGCTTCTTGGTCAAATAGCCCTTACACAGCCTGGAGGTGTGTTTGGGGTCATTGTCCTGTTGAAAAATAAATGATGGTACAACTAAACGCAAACCGGATGGAATAGCATGCCGCTGCAAGATGCTGTGGTAGCCATGCTGGTTCAGTATGCTTTCAATTTTGAATAAATCCCCAACAGTGTCACCAGCAAAGCCCCCCCACACCATCACACCTCCTCCTCCATGCTTCACGGTGGGAACCAGGCATGTAGAGTCCATCTGTTCATCTTTTCTGCGTCGCACAAAGACAAGGTGGTTGGAACCAAAGATCTCAAATTTGGACACATCAGACCAAAGCACAGATTTCCACTGGTCTAATGTCTATTCCTTGTGTTCTTTAGCCCAAACAAGTTTCTTCTGCTTGTTGCCTGTCCTTAGCGGTGGTTTCCTAGCAGCTATTTTACCATGAAGGCCTGCTGCACAAAGTCTCCTCTTAACAGTTGTTGAAGAGATGTGTCTGCTGCTAGAACTCTGTGTGGCATTGACCTGGTCTCTAATCTGAGCTGCTGTTAACCTGCGATTTATGAAGCTGGTGACTCGGATAAACTTATCCTCAGAAGCAGAGGTGACTCTTGGTCTTCCTTTCCTGGGGCGATCCTCATGTGAGCCAGTTTCTTTGTAGTGCTTGATGGTTTTTGCAACTGCACTTGGGGACACTTTCAAAGTTTGCCCAATTTTTCGCACGGACTGACCTTCATTTCTTAAAGTAATGATGGCCACTCGTTTTTCTTTACTTAGCTGCTTTTTTCTTGCCATAATACAAATTCTAACAGTCTATTCAGTAGGACTATCAGCTGTGTATCCACCTGACTTCTGCACAACACAACTGATGGTCCCAACCCCATTTATAAGGCAAGAAATCCCACTTATTAAACCTGACAGGGCACACCTGTGAAGTGAAAACCATTTCCGGTGACTACCTCTTGAAGCTCATCAAGAGAATTCCAAGAGAGTGCAAAGCAGTCATCAAAGCAAAAGGTGGCTACTTTGAAGAACCTAGAATATAAGACATATTTTCAGTTGTTTCATACTTTTTTGTTAAGTATATAATTCCACATGTGTTAATTCATAGTTTTGATGCCTTCTGTTAGAACCTTGCTCTTAGGTCTTTTTTCCTTTGCTGGTCACATGACCTTGTTGGCCTATTTAATCCTGCTCCGCCCTTCTGGCTTTGCTGGACTTCATTGTATATCTACTTTCTAGCTAGCCTGTGCTCTGTGTCTTGCTCTGTTAGTTTGCTTGGTCTACTGACCTCTATGCTCTATATATTTTGTTTGTTCGTCTGTCTGCTACTATTTCTGTTAGGAGGTGTCCCATATTCCTCCCAGTCCTTAGTACTTGTAGGGATTCCTTCCCCACATCTATAGGTCTCCGTACAGACTAGCTTAGAACTTTAGCAGGTCTGATCGCAGGATCAGGTCCCCTGTTACATCGTAGGGATTAAGCTGAGTTCTATCGTAGGGACAGATCTCCTCTCTTTCCTTAGCTCTGGTAGCAGAACATAACAGTAAGTCCAGCCAGCAAATTCTCTAAGGAAAGATTTTTCTGTTCCATCATGGTGTCGGTTCAGGATTTGGTTCATCGCCTGCAGGGACTCTCTCTAGAGGTGGCCGAGCTCCTTCAGCACGTGAGTAACTGTCCTGGAGCACATTTCTTGGAGCCTAAGGTATGTTTGCCGGATTTATTTTTTGGTGAACACCGAGAATTTTTTTCATTTAAAAATGCTTGCTTATTGTATTTTCGTTTGAGACCTAAGTCCTCTGGGGATGAATCCCAGCGCGTAGGGTTCATAATGTCACTTTTGCGCAAAGAGCCTCAGGAGTGGGCCTTTTCTTTGCAACCTAGTGATTCATGCTTCAGATCAGTGGATAGTTTTTTTTCTGCTTTGGGACTATTATATGATGATCCTGACCGTGTCGCATCAGCTGAGACTGAGTTGAGACGTTTAAAACAAGGATCAGGTAATGTGGAAAAATATTGTACTCATTTCCGTCGGTGGTCTACTCAAACAGGGTGGAACGATTCTGCTCTGAAAAGTCTATTTCTTGCTGGGCTCAGTGAAAGGGTTAAAGACCTGCTAATTGCTTATCCTACACCTGAAGATTTGCAACAGGCTATGCAATTAGCTATACGGGTGGTCTGAGTTTCTGCCACTTGCTGAATTTGCTCTGAACAATCATACATCTTCTTCTGCTGGTTGTTCGCCTTTTTTTTGTTGTTCTGGGAGACATCCGTCGTTTGGGTCGTTCTCCAAGTTGGGATCTGCCGTGCCTGAGGAGGAGAATTTTTCCGGTGATTTGGAGAGAGTTTGGACGGATGTGCGTGGTAATCTTCAGGAGGCCAACAGAAAATCTAAAGACTACTTTGATAGGAAACGACAGGAGGTTTTGTTCGCTGTTGGTGACATGGTTTGGTTGTCCTCTAGGAATCTGCGGTTGAGGATTCCTTCAAAGAAATTGGGTCCCAAGTTTGTAGGGCCCTTTAAGGTGCTTCAGGTTGTCAACCAATCTGCTGTTAGGTTGGAGGTTCCTACCTCCTGGAGAATTAATCCGGTATTTCATGTCTCTCTGTTGAAAAAAGCTGTTGTATCGGATTGTGACGCCTCTGCCTCTGTTCCTCCGGTGGTGGAGGACGGGGAATATGAAATTTCTCGCATCCTTAACTCTAGACGGTATAGAGGTAGTTTGCAGTATCTTGTGGCCTGGAAAGGTTTCGGTCCCGAGGATAACTCTTGGGTGAGGTCGGATGATGTTTCCGCGTCCAGACTTATCAAAGCGTTTCACAGGAGATTTCCTGATAAGCCTGGTCCTAGGGGATCCGGAGGATCCTCTTAGAAGGGGGGTACTGTTAGAACCTTGCTCTTAGGTCTTTTTTCCTTTGCTGGTCACATGACCTTGTTGGCCTATTTAATCCTGCTCCGCCCTTCTGGCTTTGCTGGACTTCATTGTATATCTACTTTCTAGCTAGCCTGTGCTCTGTGTCTTGCTCTGTTAGTTTGCTTGGTCTACTGACCTCTATGTTCTATATATTTTGTTTGTTCGTCTGTCTGCTACTAGTTCTGTTAGGAGGTGTCCCATATTCCTCCCAGTCCTTAGTACTTGTAGGGATTCCTTCCCCACATCTATAGGTCTCCGTACAGACTAGCTTAGGACTTTAGCAGGTCTGATCGCAGGATCAGGTCCCCTGTTACATCGTAGGGATTAAGCTGAGTTCTATCGTAGGGACAGATCTCCTCTCTTTCCTTAGCTCTGGTAGCAGAACATAACACCTTCAGTGTGAATGTACAATTTTCATAGTCATGAAAATACAGAAAAATCTTTAAATGAGAAGGTGTGTCCAAACTTTTGGTCTGTACTGTATATTGCCTGTCAATCTTTTTTTAAAAGATGCTAGCGCTGCGATCAAGTGATCCCCATAGGTTTAGTTTAATCCCCAGCAATCAAGTTATCTCAGGGGAAAACCATGTCCAGCCAAATTTTTCCCTGCGGCACTGTGTGCTAACCATTAAAATGAATGGCCATCCATGTCATGTATGGTCCATCGGAGCTTCTCTCAGATCCCAAGCGGGCGACCCCCTGTCCTAATTGAGCATATCAACAAGAGAGGTTGTGGGGAGATAACCTCGCTAATGTCATCTCTTCTTCCACAAGGAATGGATATTTCCACTGAAGTGTCTGTGTCAGACAAAAGTCAGCAGAACCCACCAATTTCAGGCTTCTAATGTGTATGTGTCCGTTCCGACTTCAGACTCCCCCGTACCAGATTATTTAAGGGGACGTGAAGATCAGGGAGGGTTTATTTTTTTTAAATAAAAAAACAAAAACCAGAAAATCACATTGTATGATTTTTACATAATTAATTTGCATTTTATTGCATGAAATAAGTATTTCATACAATAGAAAAACAGAACTTAATATTTGGTACAGAAACCTTTGTTTGCAATTACAGAGGTCAGATGTTTCCTGTAGTTCTTGTCCAGGTTTGCACACACTGCAGCAGGGATTTTGGCCCCCTCCATACAGATCTTCTCCAGATCTTTCAGGTTTCGGGGCTTTCGCTGTGCAACATTAAGTTTCAGCTCCCTCCAAAGATTTTCTATTGGGCTCAGGTCTGGAGACTGGCTAGGCCTCTCCAGGATCTTGAAATGCTTCTTACTGAGCCACTTCTTAGTTGCCCCAGCTGTGTGTTTCGGGTCATTGTCATGCTGGAAGACCCACCCACGACCCCTCGTCAATTCTTTTATCGAGGGAAGGAGGTTGTTGGCCTAAAATCTCACGATACATGACCCCATCATCCTCCCTTCAATATGGTGCAGTTGTCCTGTTCCCTTTGTACAAAAGCATCCCCAAAGTATGATGTTTCCCCCACCATGCTTCACTGTTGGGACGGTGTTCTTTGTGTTGTAATCATCCTTCTTCTTCCTCTAAACACAGCGAGTGGAGTTGATGCCAAAAAGTTCTATGTTGGTCTCATTTGACCACATGACCTTCTCCCATGCTTCCTCTGGATCATCCAGATGGTGATTAGCGAACTTCAAACGGGCCTGGACATGTGCTGGCGTGAGCAGGGGGACCTTGCATGCCCTGCAGAATTTTAGTCCATGACGGCGTAGTGTGTTACTAACTGTAATGTTTCAGACACTGGTCCCAGCTCTCTTCAGGTCATTGACTAGTTCCTCCCGTGTAGTCCTGGGCTGATTCCTGACCTTTCTCAGAATCATCCTTACCCCACGAAGCGAGATCTTGCATGGAGCCTCAGACTGAGGAAGATTGACAGTCATCTTGTGTTTCTTCCATTTTCTAATAATTGTGCCAACAGATGTTGCCTTCTCACCAAGCTGCTTGCCTATTGTTCTGTAGTCCATCCCAACCTTGTGCAGGTCTACAATTTTTGTCCCTGGTGTCAATAGACAGCTCTTTGGTCTTGACCATGGTGGAGAGGTTGGCGTGTGATTGATTGAGTGTGTGGACAGGTGTCTTTTATACAGGTAATGAGTGCAGAGTAGGAGGGCTTCTTAAAGAAAAACTAACAGGTCTGTGAGACACAGAATTCTTAATGGTTGGTCGGTGATCAAATACTTATATCATGCAACAAAATGCAATTTAATTATGTAAAAATCAGCCCTCTCCATTTTTTGTAGGTGGAAAAACTTGCAAAATCGGCAGTGTATCAAATACTTATTTTCCCCACTGTATATGGGGGAGTCAGGAGAGAGGGCTGTTAATTGAGGTATATGGGCACCAGTCCCATGTGGGCTGCTTGGTAATCCTTTAGTCCTCAGCATCCGTTTACTTTCTTTTTGGCCATTGTTGGATTTTTAAAGTAGCGAGAAGATCAATGTGACCAACCTTAAGATTAAATTTAGGACTTATTGGACGTCCCTTAGGATTTGTTTAGGAATTTCATCTCGTTGGAATAAATAAGCACGAAAATGTTAATCAAAAAGTTGAGTGAACGAGCTGCAGCTTCAGGGGGGGCCATACAGTGAATTAGAGCAGTACGGATGGCGCTGCCATTAGAGCTTTTTTTTTGCTCAGCTAAACACACATTTACTTGGCAATAAACCCGTTGACTGCGGAGGGAAGCTGTCAATGTGCCGGATTTTACGTGATCTTGCTGCTTTTATTTATTTTTTTTGGAGTTGTGTGACTTCTTTTCTTTCCAGGTAGGATTTTTCTCTAATTTGTACAAGTTCTAATTCTTTTTCTCCGTAGGGTAACATTAAAGTTGCGTTGACTTGGTATGGGTGAGACTTGTGTGCCGTGACTACTGTAGCTGTAGAAGAATTAAGAGACAAAAATCTGTGTGTGGCCAAAACTAGGAAAAGTGGAAACTTCTACTTTTACTTCTATGACCCTTTGTGTATATAGTAGGGGCGTCATACACTGGTCCTACCAAGATGGATGGGAACAATCGGTGCTGCTCCCACTCTGCATTGATCAGTTGGCAGCAGAGATCAAGTAGCCGTCTGAATAGCCAGAGTCTTAGGGTGCCCAGACAGCTTGAATATCTATCGGTCAAATTTTTGCCCAGTGGCTGTTCTATGTTGACTTTCAGAAGTTCTGGAGGCAACCGGCAGTGCATTGGTCAACTCTTCTTATGCATGCCCCCCTCACCCCACAAGCTCCGGTCATGCATAAGAAGAGTTGACCAAGGCACTGCCTTGTACCTCAAGAAATTCTGAAATTCAACATGCTTGATTCTTGATGGAGGAGAGTTGGGATTTGGGACGCTCTCCATCCAAGTTGGATGGTTGGCAGCTTCCGCCAAAATCAGCAGGTTTCACCCACATTACACTAAATGACTAAATTTGTATAGTGGCCTTAAAAAAATATTAGATGCCTACTAAGGCAGACCTGGGTTTTTTAAAAACTATCTTGATAGAATTGACAAATTTTAGTTTTTTTTAAATAAAAATTATAAATTCTCTTTAAATATTTTACCCTATGTCACAGATTATTATTATTATTATTTTTTTAAAAAAAAAGTAAAATCTATTTTACAAATTCACTGTAAATATGTATTTTTATTTTTTCGTGGTTTTTTTTTTTTTGAATGGCTATAGAGCTACCGAGGCCATGTGATGACGGCATCAGAAGATGAGTGCTCTGGCCTTGTGGGGTCAGTAACCTGTCCTCTAATATGATGATAATGGGGACAGGGCTGCCGATAACTGTGCATGACGTGGTGTAGCCAAGCGAAAGGGTCCTATAGTAAAATGTGCAACATCCCCCAACTGCGCAGATTATTTTTGAAGAGTGATGATTTTATGGGTTTCAGTGACCTATGACTGTTCGCTAATGTGGTTGTGCTGTCAGAAGGAAAGGAATGGAGTCATCCTAGAAGATGGAGATTTAGGTCTTAGTGGTGACATTTGGCTCTTAAGTTATATAATGAACTAACTTCAATGTATATTTTTGTGTAATGGAGAAAAGTTCAAAAACTCATCTACTGCTCAATGTTTGTCGGAACTTGTAGTTAACTGGTCTTGTCCTCCGTCACATAGGTGAATGACACCGTCTTGGAAGCTGAAGAACAGTTTACGTTGGCCTTGAGCACGGATCTTCCCCTTAGCGAAATTTGTGACCAAAGAAGGAAGAAGGCGAGCGCCCCCGTGTAAGCGCCGGCCTTAAATGTAAGTGCAGATTCTTTACATATTGTGCCCGATTCATCATTTGCTTTTTCGTAGAAGTCCCTTTTCTTGTGCACAAGTTCTTCAAAATGATGCACGCAATTAATGCATTTTCTTGCAAAATTAAAAATGCTCTTTAATTACACCTTTTTAACCTTTTTTTTTTTTTTGCACCTTTTTTTTAAAGCAAAAAAGTCGCATTCCGTTAAAATGTCACACGCACCTCTAATTTATGTGCCAAAAAAACCCCAAAACACTTCAGGGGGGAATAAGGGACTGGAATTAATTTGTGCAAATATTTTGCGACTTGTTAAAAAGTCGCAATTGATGAATATCTGGAAAACAAAAAAAAGAGCCCACAGTGGCGAGCATGAAAAAAAATGATAAAACTTAAAAAATAGACTTAAAAAAAGTGCATATTAAAAGAAGAATTTGGTGCAAATGAAAAACAGGCTTTAAATGACAAAAAAATAGACCAAAAAAAAGGCAAAAGCAATAACAGGCAGTTTATGCAGTTTATGTACTTTGTATTAGTTTTGTGCATGTTTTACTGCTGGTTGTCTTGTATTGGGGTCTAGTTATTAATTGATTGAAGGATTGTTCCCCTTCCCCAATTTTGGCCGATAAATGAATGGAGCGATAAATATTAGAGTATATATGATACCGCAATATGGTTTATCAGGGAAGTGATTCTAAAAATGTATTTCTTGGAACTAAAAATACATGGCAATCCATGGAGGTGGGGTGGAGGGGTAAGCTGCACCCCCACTAGCCTAATTGCTCTTCAACTCACCAGCACTTGTGACTGTCTTGTGAATTTACCCAGATATCTCAATAGATATTACTCTATATCGTGTGTTTGATGGTATTCTTTTGGCTTTATGGCGGTAGTTTTTGAGCACTGTATGGCGGTATTGTATTTGCACAGTGGCCATTATTTCAGCCTATATTTCTAAAAATATGCACTAATGCTACACAACGTGGAAGCTGAGAATCAGAAGAAATATTTTTAATAATTGGATGTTCTGTAGAATCTGGATGTGTAGAAAATTTTTTTTTTTTTTTTTCTCCATAATTGAGCTGTTTTAGCGCTAGACCTATCAATGTGCCTTCACTGAAAACTAGGAGGTACTTGTCTGGTGAATATACAGTGGAGAAAATAAGTATTTGATACACTGCCGATTTTGCACGTTTTCCCACCTACAAAGAATGGAGGGGTCTGTAATTTTTATCGTAGGTCACTTCACCTGTGAGAGACAGAATCAAAAAAAAATGTAGAAAATCACATTGTATGATGTTTACATAATTAATTAGCATTTTATTGCATGAAATAAGTATTTGATCACCGACCAACCAGCAAAAAATTCTGTCTCTCACAGACCTGTTAGTTTTTCTTTAAGAAGCCCTCCTACTCTGCACTCATTACCTGTATTAGTTGCTCCTGTTTTAACTTGTTACCTGTATAAAAGACACCTGTCCACACACTCAATCAATCACACTCCAACCTCTCCACCATGGCCAAGACCAAAGAGCTGTCTAAGGACACCAGGGACAAAATTGTAGACCTGCACAAGGCTGGGATGGACTACAGGACAATAGGCAAGCAGCTTGGTGAGAAGGCAACAACTATTGGCACAATTATTAGAAGATGGAAGAAACACAAGATGACTGTCAATCTTCCTCAGTCTGGGGCTCCATGCAAGATCTCACCTCGTGGGATAAGGATGATTCTGAGAAAGGTCAGGAATCAGCACAGAACTGCATGGGGGGACCTGGTCTATGACCTGAAGAGAGCTGGGACCAGTGTCTCAAACATTACCATTAGTAACACACTACACCGTAATGGATTAAAATCCTGCAGGGCACGCAAGGTCCCCCTGCTCACGCCAGTACATGCCCAGGTCTGCTTGAAGTTCACCAGTGACGATCCGGATGATCCAGAGGAGGCATGTGAGAAGATCATGTGGGCAGATGAGACCAAAATAGAACTTTTTGGTATCAACTCCACTCGCTGTTTTTAGAGGAAGAAGAAGAAGGATGAACACAACCCCGAGAACAGCGTCCGAACCGTGAAGCATGGTGGGGGAAACAACATACTTTGGGGGTGCTTTTCTGCAAAGAAGACAGGACAACTGCACCGTATTGAAGGGAGGATGGATGGAGTCATGTATCACGAGATTTTGGCCAACAACCTCCTTCCCTCAGTAAGAGCATTGAAGATGGGTCGTGGCTGGGTCTTCCATCATGACAATGTCCCGAACACACAGCTGGGGCAACTAATGATTGGCTTCGTAAGAAGCATTTCAAGGTCCTGGAATGGCCTAGCCAGTCTCCAGACCTGAACCCAATAAAAAATCTTTGGTAGGAGCTGAAACTCAATGTTGCACAGCAAAAGCCCCGAAACCTGAAAGATCTGGAGAAGATCTGTATGGAGGGGGCCAAAATCCCTGCTGTAGTGTGTGCAAACCTGGTCTAGAACTACAGGAAATGTCTGACCTCGGATTGCAAACAAAGGTTTCTGGACCAAATATTAAGTTCTCTTTTCCTATTGTATCAAATACTTATTTTGTGCAATAAAATGCAAATTAATTATGTATAAATCATACAATGTGATTTTTTTTTTTTTTTTTTTTTTTTTTTAGATTCTGTCTCTCACAGGTGAAGTGTACCTATGATAAAAATTACAAACCTCTCCATTCTTTGTAGGTGGGAAAACTTTCAAAATCGGTAGTGTATCAAATACTTATATTTGATACAATCCTGTAATCCTGGTCTCTCAGTCTCCTCCTCATCCTACAATAATTATCAGTTGCTTCTCCATAGTCCCCGGCCTTTTCTTCTTCTCTCCCTTACATCAAGTCCCTTTGCATCTGTGTTAGCGCCCCCAGTATCTTCACACTTGGTACACATTGTGCAGAAATGGCCACTTACTAAGAACAACAGGGAACTGACTTTTCTAATGTGATATCATTGAGACATAAGGTCTTGGCAGGGCACAACCTGGATATTTTTAATTGCAATATCTGCAGAAAGTGACAGATCAATAAGCAAAAATTTAGCACAAAAACTTGAGTGTGTGCAGTAGTTTTTATTTCCAGCATTGGGAACATGTCACACTGTTTTCTAATTCAAAACATGAAGAGAAATGTATATAATTTTTAGCTACTTTACAGAAAATAACAAAAAATGAACATTGGGCTGTTCTAAAAAATAGCAGTGTCTGCGATTGTCTTCACAAACTCACAATATGTACCTCTCTCCCTTTTTTTTGAGGATTGAGCATTCCTGTGAATCACTAACCTAATATTTAGTTGTATACCCACAGTTTTTTTAGAACTGCTTCACATCTATGTTGCATAGAGTCAACCAACTTCTGTCACCTGTTATTCCCGCCCAGGATACTTTGACTACGTCCCACAATTTTTTGGCATTTGTTGGCTTTGCTTCAGAAACTGCATTTTTGATATCACCCCACAAGTGTTCTATCGGACTAAGGTCCGGGGATTGGGCTGGCCACTCCATAGCCTCAATTTTGTTTAGGGTCGTTGTCTTGTTGAAACTCCCATTTCAAGGGCATAACCTCTTCAGTTCAAGGCAACATGACCTCTTCAAGTATTTTAATACATGAAAACTGGTTTATGATCCCTGGTATGCGGGAAATAGTTTCGGCACCATAGTAAGGGAAACATGCCATATCATGATGCTTCCATCATGCTTCACTGTCTTCAGACTGTACTGTGGCTTGAATGCAGAGTTTGGGGGTTGTCTGACGAACTGTGTGTCGCCCTTGGACCCAAAAAGAATAATTTTACTTTCATCAGTCTACAAAATGTTTCTCCATTTCTTTTTAGGCCAGTTGATGTGTTCTTTGGCAAATTGTATCCGCTTCAGTACATGTCTTTTATTTAACAGTGGGACTTTGAGGGGACTTCTTGGTAAGAGATTAGCTTCACACAGGCGTCTTCTAACTGTCACAGTCCTCACAGGTAACTTGAGACTGGCTTTGATCATCCTGGAGCTGATCATTGGCTGAGCCTTTGCCATTCTGGCTATTCTTCCATCCATTCGAATGGTAGTCTTCTGTTTTTTTTTTCACGTCTCTCTGGTTTTGCTTTGCATTTTAAAGCTTTGGAGATCATTTTATCAGAACAGTCTATCATTGTCTGCACTTCTTTATAAGTTTTACCCTCTCCAATCATGTTTTTAATCAAAGTACTCTGTTCTGAGCAATGTCTCAAACGACCCATATTTCTCAGGCTTTCAAGGAGAAATGCATGTACAACATGTGCTGGCTTCACCCTTCAATGAGGGCCACCTGATTCACACCTGTTTCTTCACAGAATGATTGACCTCCCTAATTGAACTCCACACTGCTATTATTTTGCACACACCCCCTTACAATTAATTATTCAAATACACAGACTCAAGAACATGCAGATTATGAATGCGGAGTCTGGGGTTTTTCTTAGAATCTACTGCACCGACTGGTAAATTGTTTGACATGTGGTAATATAATTTATACCAAAAACAGTAATTAATCTGGTTAGTCATATTGGACTGCTATTATTTTGAACACTACTTTATATATAGATTTATTTATTTTAGTGGTTCATTATTTGCCCCCTATTGTAGAAATAGCTACATTGGAGAAGCGGTGACACAGGAAATGATAAAAGCTTACAGAATTGCGATTAGAGGCAGTTTATCATTTGTGATTGTCAAATCCTTGTGGGAAAATCTTCAGGAGGAAGAATTATAATTTTTTTTCCCTACATCTTTCTTTGAATCCCCATTGGGAAGAACCCAATTAAAGGAAAACACAGAATGTTTTAGAATAAAATCTTAAAGCTCTTTTTCACCAGTCCTTTTCACGTGAAACTAGGTAGGTAGGTGATCAGATGATCGGTGCAGGTCCAGCTTCTGAAAGCCTGGCGATCAGGTGATATCACTGAGCAAGCCGCGGCCAGCCATATAAATGCCCACTAGCGGCCACTGCAGGGGAAATGTTGAATTACACAGAATTAAATGGTTGAGCAAGTCACACATGGGCGGGGCGTTCTATCTGTAATAAACCACGGTTGACACTCCTATGAAAAAGATCTGTGCCTAAAAAAAAAAAAAAAAAAGCTGCCTTTATACTCACCTGGCCGGCGGCCCCCGGTGTCCTCCTGGTCCCCGGTGGCGATCCTCTCCTCCCGGTGGCTGGTGGTACACTGCGGGGGCGGGCTCGCTCCCCGCAGTGTACGAAGCTGCCAGGACCTACGGTGACGTAGCAATCGGCTGATGCTCACGTGACCTCCCCATGGGAGCATTCTCAAGAATGCTCCCACGGTGCTTAGCTCACCGGGGCTCATCAGCTGATCTTCAGCTGATGAACCCCAGTGACCTCCTGCAGCATGTATACTGACAGGAGTGATTTTACACTCCTTGTCAGTGTACATTGCTGGCTTCTGCAGCAGTGACATCAGTGATGGCTCATGTCACTGCTGTAGAAGTGACTCGGATCGTCGAGGGACAATCGGTGGTGATCGTGGACTGTGTTGTGACGGCGGACAAGTGAGGGATATGGTTGTTTATTTTTTTACCTTTTTTTTCAGAAGATCGATGGCTTCGCGGAGGCGTACTATAAAGTTTTCTTTAGAAAAAACATGTGTTTTTTTATTTCATTTTAAATACTTTATTCTGGCCGTGTATTTATTGAAAAAGTGCAGACAACTTTACTACGCTGTTAGTAATGTGGGCGTCTTATAGACGCCCTCCATTACTAACCTGGGCTTCACGTCAGCCGCCAATACAAAGCTAACATGAACCCCAACCCCATTACCCCACTCGCCACCGCTACAGGGCAGTGGGAAGAGCTTAGGCAAAGCGCCACATTTGGGACTTCTGGGGGGTGATATTAATAGCCGCGGAGGGGGCTAGTATCCATGGCTCCTTCCCTGGCTATTAATATCTGCCTGCTGCAGCCTAGTTTAGCCTTTGCTTGTTAGATTTTATAGGGGGACCCCACGTCAATTTTTTTCTGGGGTCCCCCTGTAATCTAGCCAGTAAAGGCTAAACAAACAGCTGTGAGCTGATATTCATATCCAGGGAACATTGTTGGCTAATGGCCCTTTCCGAGGCTACTAATATCCGTCCCTAGCGGTCGGCTTTCCCTCTGCTGGTTATGAAAATGACACGGGAGCCCATGCCATTTTTTTTTTTAAATTTCAGGCTTTGTGTGCACGATCCGGACGTAGCAGTGCTTTGGGCGCATATTTTTTGCTGCGTCCAAAACGTTGCATTCTATTAAACGAAGGTAAATCCACGTGTGTTCACTGAACCATGCAGATTTACTGCATTCAATACTTTCTAGTGGTCAAATTTCTGTTGCGGACACTAGCGACTGCGCAAGAGAATTTGACATGCTGCGGTCCTGAAATACGCGCTGCATGTCAGTGTCCACGGGTGATTCACAGCCTCTGATGCACGCATAGTGGACATGGACGTTCTAGAGATCCATCCACTATGCTGTAACATCTGGGCGCTGTGGGTTTGACGCTGTATAAACACGCAGCCTCAAACCTGCAGCAGCTCGTGACCGTGACGTACCCAAACTCACCCGCAGCATGTCAATTTCTGTAGCGGACTCGCTAGTCTCCGCTGCAGATTTTGACCGATTTAAAATGTCATTATATGCGGTGGATTCACATGTACCGACAACAAATGTACGTCATTAGAACACCGCGATTTGGACGCAGCAGGAATACGTTGTGTCCAAAGCGCCGCTGCGTGCTGTTCATGGGGACGCAGCTGTGAGATGTTAATTATGGCCAGTGACCATGTTTGCCTAATGGCACCTTCCCAGGCTAAAATTAGCAGCTCACAGCAGCTGCATAAATTACATGAATAGAAATGCTAATGAAGATTGGGTGAATTGGACTAGCTGACACCCAGCTTTTTTGTTTTGTTTTGTCAAGGTGTCAATCAGACCTTTCCATGCCCAAACTTAATTAAAGTTAAGAGTTAAATAAACACACAGACACAGAGTAAGCACTTTATTTGAAACACAACAGACACATTCCTTAATCATTGAAATGAACCAATATACTCACCCCAGTTCTTATGGTAATCCAAGGGTTTAAGCAATGTCTCACCAAATAACTTTATTTAGCTCCAAAAATCATTTATTGATGTACAAAATTGCTTCAAAAAATGCTTCAAGAACGCATGTAAAAAATGCATAAAAAACGCGTCCATAATGAATATGAAATCCATATGCGTTTTTTCTGCCAAGGAGATGCAGAAACGCTCAGGAAATTTCTGCTTCAAATGCACATCGTGCGCACATAGCCTTAGGGTTATCTAAACCTATTATAACCAGACTGCTAACAGAGAAATAATGGGACATCCTTTCAACTGTGCATTCTGAGAAGCAAGGGATTAAAAGACCAACCTAAAGAACGTTATACATTCCTGATCTGGAGGGCATGGTTTTAGACTGCATTCACACATTGCGGCCATGCAAAAACAAAATGACCCTTAGGGCCAGTGGCATAACTAGAGTCCGATGGGCCACGGTGCAAAATTTGAACCTCTCCCCTCCCCTGCATGTTGGTCAGAGTATGGGCCCTTGTAGTGTCCTAAATCCTATAAGGACATACGAGTTGCACCCACCTACCACATTTATGTAGTTATATACCAGAATAAGGGTGTATATATGTTCCCCATCCTGGTATATACAAGTGTTTCTCACTAAATTAGAATATCATCAAAAAGTTAATTTATTTCAGTTCTTCAATACAAGAGGGGAAACTCATATATTATAAAGATTCATTACAAACAAAGTGATCTATTTCACGTGTTTATTTCTGTTAATGTTGATGATTATGGCTTACAGCCAATGAAAACACAAAAGTCATTATCTCAGTAAATTAGAATACTTTATAACAGCTTGAAAAATGTTTTTAAAATCCGAAATGTCCTACTGAAATGTCTGTTCAGTAAATGCCCTCAATACTTGGTCGGGCTCCTTTTGCATCAATTACTGCATCAATGCGGCAATGTGGCATGGAGGCGATCAGCCTGTGGCCCTGCTGAGGTGTTATGGAAGCCCAGGTTGCTTTGATAGCAGCCTTCAGCTCGTCTGCATTGTTGGGTCTGGGGTCTCTCATCTTCCTCTTGACAATACCCCATAGATTCTCTATAATAGATTCTCTATGGGGTTAAGGTCAGGCGAGTTTGCTGCCAATCAAGCACAGTGATACTGTTGTTTGTAAACCAGGTATTGGTACTTTTGGCCGTGTGGACAGGGGCCAAGTCCTGCTGGAGAATGACATTTCCATCTCCAAAAAGCTTGTCGGCAGAGGGAAGCATGAAGTGCTCTATGTTACGGATCCGGGTGGTGGAACCTCTGTGCTGCGGTGCAAGGAGGGACCAGAGGGGCGTAACTAGGTATCAACTCAGACCGACCAAGGCCGTACGGCGGCTCAATCGACTCTGTGACCGGGGAAGGACCGAGCAGAGGGACCAAGTGCTACTCTGGGGACTGACCTTGTATGAGAGCAGGTGACTCCCACGGGTCAGAAAGCAGGCCCTGACCGGTACAGCAGATGAGCACGGCAGGCAGGCTGACGGGTGATCCGAGCAGACGGACTGGCAGGCACGGCAGGTAACAGGCAGGAGCCTCCAGGTAGGCTGGCTGGTAGGCACGGCAGGTAACAGGCAGGTGCTTCTAGGTAAATGAGATGGCAGGCACGGCAGGTAACAGGCAGGAGCCTCCAGGTAGGCATGGCAGGTAACAGGCAGGAGCCTCCAGGTAGGCTGGCTGGCAGGCACAGCAGGTAACAGGCAGGAGCCTCCAGGTAGGCTGGCTGGTAGGCATGGCAGGTAACAGGCAGGAGCCTCCAGGTAGGCTGGCAGGTAGACACGGCAGGTAACGGGCAGGTGCTTCCAGGTAAGCAGGCGGACTGAGCCCATAGACAGACTGGCGGACTGGACTGTAGACAGACTGTCGGGCTGGAGAGTAGACAAGCAGACGAGCTGGACTTGTAGTCAGGCTGGCGGGCTGGCCTTGTAGTCAGGCTGGCGGGCTGGCCTTGTAGTCAGGCTGGCGGGCTGGCCTTGTAGTCAGGCTAGCAGTGGGACCTGAGGGCTGAAGCTGAGTATCACACACAATGCTACAACCTTGCATGGGCACCTCCATATTGGAGGAGGTGCCTATTATAGGGGAAGTCCTCCGGCCATTGGCCGGGGACTTTTTAGGATGGCGCGTGCGGCCCCTTTAAGAGGGAGGGAGCGCTTGCGCCCTTAGCACAGGACCGGGGAGGCTGCTTGCACCAGCAGCAACTGCAGGGAGGCCAGAAGACGCCGGAGCAGGACCGCGGCGGTAAGGGGGACGGCGTCTCTGCCGGGCTGGAGGCAGAGACGCCGATGCTACAGTACCCCCCCTTTACGCCCCCTCTTTTTCAGGCCAGCAAGAAATTTTTTAAGGAGAAGCGGGGCGTGGATGTTCTCCCTGGGTTTCCAAGTTCTCTCCCCTGGGCCCAAACCCCTTCCAATCCACCAGAAAAAAAGTTTTTTCTTCTTACCCTCTTGGTGGCCAGAATGTTCTCTACCTCATAGACGTCCTCAGACGAGACCGGAGCTGGGAGGTACCTGGATTGTCGGAAAAAGAATTAAGCACAACTGGTTTGAGGAGAGATACGTGAAAGGAGTTGGAAATCTGTAAGGTGGCCGGGAGTTTTACCTTGTAGGCTACTGGGTTGATTTGCTTGAGGACTTCAAACGGACCAATGAACCGTGGACCCAACTTATAGGAGGGTATTTTGAGACAAACATGTTTGGAGGAGAGCCAAACCTTGTCTCTCGGATGGAATTGAGGTGGATCCAGACCTCTCTTATCAGCATGCTTCTTCATCCGCTCGGAGGATTGATGAGGTACGGATCTAGTGTCCTCCCAAATAGTGGAAAATTCGCTGACCAGAGACTCCGCGGCCGGGTTGTCCACAGAAGCGGAGACGGGAAACGGAATGCAGGGATGTTAACCGTAGACTACAAAGAACGGGGACTTGGAAGAAGTTTCGCTCTCATGGTTGTTGTAGGAGAACTCGGCCCATGGTAGGAGCTCCACCCAATTGGTATGGTGAGCGTTGACAAAGTGCCGGAGGTAGCTGGTAATGATCTGGTTGATGCGCTCCACTTGGCCATTGGAGTGTGGATGGTAAGTGGAGGAGAAATCCAGGTTGACATCCAGCAGCTTACACGTAGCTCTCCAGAAGCGCGAAGTGAACTGGACCCCTCGATCAGACACAATGTGGAGGGGTAGGCCGTGCAGACGAAAGATGTGATGGATGAAGTCCTTAGCCAGCACAGATGCAGAGCGGAGACCAGGCAGAGGAATGAAGTGAGCCATTTTAGAAAAGCGGTCGGCGACCACCCAAATGACCGTACAACCGGCAGAAACAGGAAGATCAGTGATAAAGTCCATGGCAATGTGTTGCCACGGGGCAGCAGGTACGGGAAGAGGCAGGAGACGGCCGGCTGGAAGATGTCTGGAAACCTTGTTGCGGGCACAGGACGAACAGGCCGTGACGAAGTCTACCACATCCTGGCGCAGGGTAGGCCACCAGTAATGCCGGGTGATGAGCATTAAGGTCTTCTTTTGGCCAGCATGGCCTGCTAGTTTGGATGAATGACCCCAGTGAAGAACCTTCTTACGATCCGGAAACCGCTACAAACGTCTTACTGGGTGGGAGACGAGACAGATCCAAGGGGGCCACATTCATCACTTTGGAGGGATCGATGATATGCATAGGCTCCTCCTCTAGATCAGAAGACAGGAAGGATCGGGACAAGGTGTCGGCTTTAACGTTCTTGTCCGCTGGGCGGTAATGTAGGGTAAAGTTGAAGCGGGCAAAGAACAAAGACCACCGGGCCTGACGCGGATTGAGTCTTTGGGCATTCAGTAGATATGCCAGGTTTTTGTGGTCATTATTAGTGTTGAGCGAGTATGTTCTATTAACCCTTTCGCCGAGTATGCTCGGGCCGAGCTCCGAGTATTTATAGCTGCTCGGTGATAAGGTTAAATCACTCCCATGTGCATGATTTGCAACTGTTTGACAGCTTTATTACATGTGAGGAATGTCTGTTTCTTACACATTCCTCACATGTAATAAAACTGTCAAACAGATGCAAATCATGCACACGGGAGCGATTTAACCTTATCACCGAGCAGCTATAAATACTCTGAGCTCAGCCCGAGCATACTCGGACAGAACATACTCGCTCAACCCTAGTCAGTATAGATGACCACCGGGTGCAGAGTCCCCTTGAGCAGGTAACGCTACTCCTCCAGCACCAATTTGATGGCTAGCAGTTCTCGGTCTCCTGTGGAGTAGTTGCGCTCTGACGAGGAGAAGAGCTTGGAGAAGAAGCCGCAGGTTATCATTCTCCCAGATGAAGATTTCTGGGTGAGCACCGCTCCGGCTCTGGAAGAGGAAGCATCAACCTCCAGAAAGAACTGTTTGTTGCTATCTGGACGGTGCAGCACAGGGTCAGAAGAGAAGGCTTGTTTTAAGGAGAGGAAGGCCTCTTACGCTTCCGACGGCCATACCTTGGGATTTGCTCCCTTACGGGTGAGCGCAGAGATGGTATTATGATCTGCTACAGGCACTAAGGAAAGACAGGAGATCTGTCCCTACAATAGAACTAAGCTAGATCCCTACGATGTAACGGGGAACCTGATCCTGCGATCAGACCCGCTAAAGTCCTCAGCTAGTCTGAACGAAGACCTATAGATGTGAGGGAGGGATCCCTACAAGAACTAGGGACTGGGAGAAAGATGGACACCTAGCAGAAATTGTAGCAGTAAAAAGACAAACAAGCAACATAGAACATAGAGGTCAAGAAACCTAGCTAAACTGACTGAGTAAGGTAACAAAGCACCTGGCTAGCTTAAGAGTAGAAATTACAATGAAGTACAGCATGGCCAGAAGGGCGGAGTAGGATTAAATAGGCAAAAAAGGTCATGTGACCAGCAAAATAGAAAAAAACTAACAGGAGAGTTCTAACAGTACCCCCTCTTCTATGAGGATCCTCCGGATCCCCTAGGCTCAGGCTTATCAGGAAACCTCTTGTGAAACGCTCTGACAAGTCTGGAAGCAGAAACATCATCCGCCCTCACCCATGAGTTATCCTCGGGACCGAAACCCTTCCAAGCGACGAGATACTGAAAACTCCCTCTATACCGTCTAGAATTAAGCATGCGGGAAATTTCATATTCCCCGTCCTCCACCACCGGAGGAACAGTGGCGTCTCTATCAGATACATCAGCTTTTTTCAATAGAGAAACATGAAACACCGGATTAATCTTCCAGGAGGTGGGAACCTCTAACCTAACAGCAGATTGGTTAACTACCTGAAGCACCTTAAAGGGCCCTACAAACTTGGGACCCTATTTTTTAGAAGGAATCCTCAACCGCAGATTCTTAGAGGACAACCAAACCATGTCACCAACCGTAAACAAAACCTCTTGACGTTTCCTGTCAAAGTACCTCTTAGATTTTTTGTTAGCTTCCTGAAGATTACCATGCACATCCGTCCAAACTCTTTCCAAATCACCGGAAAAACTGTCCTCCTCAGGCACAGCCGATACCAATTTGGAGAATGACCCAAAAGACGGATGTCTCCCAGAACAACAAAAAAAAGGCGAACACCCAGCAGAAGAGGATGTATGGTTGTTAAGAGCAAATTCAGCAAGCGGCAGAAACTCAGACCACCCCTCTTGATTGTCTGCCACAAAACAACGCAAGAACTGCTCAACATCCTGGTTCTTCCTTTCTGTCTGGCCATTAGACTCAGGATGATATCCAGATGAAAATGACAAATGAACTCCCAACCTGTCACAAAAGGCACGCCAAAAACGAGCCACGAACTGAGGTCCCCTATCAGAAACAATGTCAGTAGGAACACCATGAAGTCTGACAATCTCCTTGACAAAGGCCTTAGCGAGTGTCTTAGCGCAGGGCAGTTTGATGAAGGGAACCAAGTGAAACATCTTGCTAAAACGGTCCACGACCACCCAGATGACCGTGAAACCCTCAGAGGGGGGAAGGTCAGTAATAAAGTCCATAGCCAGATGTGTCCAAGGTGCACTAGGAACCTCCAGAGGGCAAAGCAACCCTGCAGCAGGAGCATGCGAAGACTTAGATCTAGCACACACAGTACATTGACACACCCACTTAATGACTTCCTTCTGCCATCCAGGCCACCAAAAACTGCGACCCACAAGTCTCTTGGTCTCAGAAATTCCTGGATGACCTGCCAACCGAGACTCATGACACTCAACAAACAAATCTCTCCTAAAGGTCCTAGGCACAAACAACCTCCCATGGGGAGTGTTAGATGGGGCATTCTCCTGTGCTTTAAGAATCTCATCTTCCAAAACGGAGTCCAATGCAGCAATCGCAACACCTTCTTGCAAAATGCTCTCCTCCTCCTCAGCACCGACCATGGGAGAAAAGCTGCGAGACAAAGCATCAGCTTTAACATTCTTGGTACCCGGGATGTAAGTAACGGAAAAATTAAACCGCAAAAAAAAAAGTGCCCACCTAGCCTGACGGGCATTCAAGCGCTTGGCAGCATCAAGATAGATCAGATTTTTATGATCAGTGAAAACCTGAATGGGAAAATCAGCACCTTCCAAGAGATGACGCCAGTGTTCAAATGCGAGTTTAATAGCCAGCAATTTCCGATTACCAATATCGTAATTAAGTTCAGTCTCAGAAAATTTTTTTGAAAAAAAGGCACAGGGATGTACTCCATCCTTGTTTTCCTGAGACAACACCGCACTGACCCCCACAGAAGAAGCATCAACCTCAACCAAAAACGGCTTAGTCACATCAGGCTGCATAAGGATGGGGGCAGAGCTGAACCTCTCCTTTAGAAACACAAAAGCTTCAATGGCCTCAGTAGTCCACTGAACCGTATTAGAACCTTTCCTGGTGAGATCGGTCAGTGGTTTAACAATAATAGAAAAATTTTTAATGAATTTTCTGTAATAATTGGCGAAACCCAAAAACCTCTGTATCGATTTCAAACCAATAGGCCTAGGCCATTCCTGCACAGCTTGAACTTTCACCGGGTCCATCTCAAAGCCCTCGCTGGAGATAATGTAACCCAAAAAACTAATTCTCTGTACAGCGAACTCACATTTCTCCAGCTTCGCAAAAAGCGAATTGTCAATCAATAACTGCAATACCTCACGTACGCTCCGCTAATGAGACTCCAGATCAGGCGAATAAATCAAAATGTCATCCAAATACACAACCACATTTTTGCCGAGGATGTCATTAATAAGATTCTGAAAAAATGCTGGTGCATTGGTAAGACCAAAAGGCATAACCAGATTCTCAAAATGACCCACAGGAGTGTTAAAAGCAGTCTTCCATTCATCACCCTCCTACATGCGCAACAAATTGTATGCCACCCGGAGATCAATTTTAGAGAACCACTTGGCCCCCACTAACTGGTTAAACAAATCAGGAATCAATGGCAGTGGGTAGGGATTGCGTACAGTAAATTTATTAATCTCGCGAAAGTCCAGACAAGGACTTAAACCGCCGTCCTTTTTTTTAACAAAAAAAAATCCAACAGCCACAGGTGACTTAGAGGGTCTGATCTGACCGGCGGCCAAGCTTGTCTGTATGTATTCCTCCAAAGCCTTTCTCTCAGGAATAGTAATATTAAATCAACGACTTTTAGGAAGAGCTGCTCCAGGGACAAATTCAATGGTACAATCATAGTCTTTATGGGGAGGCAAAATTTGCGACTCCTCCTCAGAAAAAACTTTCCAAAAATCCTGAATAGGTACAGGCAATTCCCCTTTATCCACAGCAGCAATGCGCCCGTTACAACACTTGTCATAACACTTAGGGCTCCAGGACTTAATTTCATTGGTAGACCAATCCAGTACAGGATTGTGCAATTTTAACCAGGGCAACCCCAAAACTTCTGGAGAAGGCAAATTATTTAATACCACCAAATCCAAATTTTCTTGGTGAATACCATTAATAGTGAGGGGAAATTCATAAACCTTGTGAGTAACACATTTCAAGGGAGAGCCATCGACAGAAACCACGGCAATAGGGGATGACAAAGGTTTGGGTTTTAATTTTAGGTTTTTCCAAGAATCCCCCATCAATCACGTTCAGAGTAGAACCACAATCCACAAATACCCGAAATTCAATTAATTCTTCCTGAACTGCGGTAGTAGCAGAAAGAAATACACCCTTAGTGTTTAAACAGGCTATACGGGCGTAACTGACCTTTTTTTTTACTTTGTTCATATTAAGCACACAGTTCTTAATGAATTGGTCAGATTTTCCGCAATAAAAGCACAAACCTTCAGAAAACCTGCGGTCTTTTTCCTGAGAGCTGGGTGACATCTCCCCAATCTCCATCGGCTCTCCAGTGTCAGTACAGACCCGCTCAAGACTCGGAGCTGACATGGCAGAGGATTTACTCTCATTAACCCTTGCACGCAGTCTCCTGTCCACCCGTATAGCTAATTGCATTGCCTCCTGCAAGTTTCCAGGTGTAGGATAAGCAATCAGCAGATCCTTAACCCTTTCACCTAGCCCAGCAAGAAACAAACTTTTCAGAGCTGAATCTTTCCACCCCACCTGAGCAGACCACCGACGGAAGTGAGTACAATAATTTTCCACATTACCTGATCCCTGCCTCAAATGTCTCAATTCCGTCTCAGCTGATGAGACACGATCAGGATCATCATACAACAACCCCAAAGCAGAAAAAAAACTATCCACTGATCTAAAGCACGGATCACTAGGTTGGAGAGAAAAGGCCCATCCCTGAGGTTCTTTGCGCAAAAGTGACATTATGTACCCTATGCGCTGTGATTCATCACCAGAGGATCTGGGTCTCAAACGAAAATACAATAAACAAGCATTTTTAAAGGAAAAAAAATCTTGTTGTTCACCAAAAAATAAATCAGGCAATCGTACCTTTGGCTCCACAAAATGCGCTCCAGAACAGCTACTCAGTTGTTGTTGGAGCTCGGCCACTTCCAGAGAGAGTCCCTGCAGGCGTTGAGCCAAATCCTGAACCGACACCATGATGGAAACTGGAGGTCATTCCTTAGAGAAATTTTTTGGGCTGGACTTACTGTTATGATCTGCTACAGGCACTAAGGAAAGACAGGAGATCCGTCCCTACAATAGAACTAAGCTAGATCCCTACGATGTAACGGGGAACCTAATCCTGCGATCAGACCCGCTAAAGTCCTCAGCTAGTCTGAACGAAGACCTATAGATGTGAGGGAGGGATCCCTACAAGAACTAGGGACTGGGAGAAAGATGGACACCTCCTAGCAGAAATTGTAGCAGTAAAAAGACAAACAAACAACATAGAACATAGAGGTCAAGAAACCTAGCTAAACTGACTGAGTAAGGTAACAAAGCACCTGGCTAGCTTAAGAGTAGAAATTACAATGAAGTCCAGTATGGCCAGAAGGGCGGAGTAGGATTAAATAGGCAAAAAAGGTCATGTGACCAGCAAAATAGTTTTTTTCTAACAGGAGAGTTCTAACAGATGGGAGCAGTCGGGGAAGAGAAATGTGGGATGAAGAGACGGTAATAGTTGGCGAAGCCCAGGAATCGCTGAATCGCCTTCAACCCCTCCGGACGGGGCCACTTTATGTCGGCAGAGACCTTCCCGGGGTCCATACGTAAACCTGTCTTAGAGATAATATAGCCCAGGAACGGAAGAGAGGTCTGCTCGAAGAGGCATTTCTCAAATTTTTGCATATCGGTGATTCTGCCTGAGCCTAAGCATGACCTGACGAACATCCCTCCAGTGTGTAGGAATATCCGGAGAGAAGACCAAGATGTCGTCCAGGTACACCACTACGCAAGAATATAAGAGGTCACTGAATATGTCGCTAACTAATTCTTGGAAGACGGCGGGAGCATTACAGAGACCGAAGGGCATCACACTGTATTCATATTGACCGTCCTGGGTATTGAATGCCGTCTTCCACTCGTCTCCTTGGCGGATACGGACCAAGTTATACGCCCCACGAAGATCGAGCTTGGTGAAGATCTTCGCGCCTTTAAAGCGGTCGAACAGCTCAGAGATGAGCGGCAGGGGGTATTTGTTTTTGATGGTAATTTGGTTGAGTCCTCTATAATCGATACAGGGACGTAGTGAACCGTCTTTCTTTTTTACGAAGAAGAATCCGACTCCAGCCAGGGAGGAAGATTTCCGGATGAATCCCCTAGCCAGATTTTCTTCGATGTACTCCGACATGGCCCGGGTTTCGGCCAACGACAACCAGTAAATACGCCCACGGGGTGGAGTGGCACCGGGTACCAGGTCGATAGGGCAATCATATGGCCTATGAAGTGGCAGTGTCTCTGCCTCCTTCTTTTCGAAGACATCAGCATAGGACCAGTAAGGTGCCGGTAGACCAGGTAAATTAGCCGGAGCAGATGGGGGCCGAGCCGGGCGAACCGGAACCAGGCAAGTCTCATGGCAATCCTGCTCCCAACGGAGCACCTCACCGGATTGCCAATTCAGAACGGGTTCATGTGTCTGTAGCCAGGGTAGACCTAGCAAAAGGGGGTGAGACAGTCCGGAAAGCACATGGAAGGAGATCCTCTCAGAGTGCGGCATTCCCACCTGCAGGGTTACAGGCTCTGTGACGAGCAAGATGGTCACCGGAAGAAGTCTTCCATCCACGGAAGCGACTGCCAATGGTTCAGCCAGAGGTTTGGTAGGAATCTGATACTTCTCTACAAAGGACTGGGAAATGAGATTCCCAGTGGCTCCGGAGACCAGATATGCGGTTTCAAAGAAGCGGTTCTCTCCACAGGAGATAGAGCCGGACAAAGTCAAGAACGGAGAGGATTTACTCTTGCCTAGGACGACCTCTCCGAGCGGTCCTACACACTGGATCTTCCCGGCTTCACTGGCCAGGATCAGGTGCGCCTTACTACCACAGTAGAAACAGCTCCCCTCGGCTCGGCGTGTTTCTTGGCGAGACTTGACCATCTTGGTTTGGTCGACCTGCATTTGTTCGGGCGAGCGTGCCCGGGGAGTTGCTGTTTGGGAAGCCGGTTTCTGGAAAACAGGAGCAAGACGGGGAAATCTTCTCTCCCGGTTAGTCTCCTTTAGCACGTTCTAGGAATCGGATGTCAATCCGGGTAGCTAGTGACACCAGGTCATCCAGGGTGGTAGGAATGTCCCGGCCGGCTAACTCGTCCTTAATCCGACCGGAAAGACGCTCCCAGAAGGTGGACACCAGGGCATCGTTGTCCCAGGCAAGCTCAGAAGCGAGGGTACGGAGCCTTATGGCATACTGGCCCACGGTGAGACTCCCTTGGCGGAGACGGAGCAATGAGGAGGCAGTAGAAATCCTTTGTCTGGGTTCATCGAAGACCCTCCGGAAGGCAGTGAGGAAAGCCAGAAGATCGGACACCAGGGAATCCCCTCTCTTTCTTAGAGGGTTTAGCCATGCCAATGCTTCCCCAGTGAGGTGGGACATGATGAACGCCACCTTTGCCCGGTCGGAGGGAAACTGATGTGGCAGAAGTTCAAAGTGCAGCGTGCACTGGTTCAGAAAGCCCTGACATAGGACGGGGTCACCTCCAAAACGAGGAGGCGCAGAAAGCCGGGGTCCTAAGCTGGATGCCGTGGTATTGGTAGGCAGTGGCGCTGCCAGAGCTGGTGTCGCTCGAGTTGAGGCGGACACAGGTGGAACAGACAGCGTGTCCAAGCGAGAGTTGACAGACCGCAGGTAGGTCAGAATGGTTTCCTGTTGGGATCTCTGGCGAGAAACCTCCTGGTACAGGTCAGCAAGCGAAGGAGCCTGGGGGCCACCGGGTTCCATGGCCCGTGCAAACTGTTACGGATCCGGGTGGTGGAACCTCTGTGCTGCGGTGCAAGGAGGGACCAGAGGGGCGTAACTAGGTATTAACTCAGACCGACCAAGGCCGTACGGCCGCTCAATCGACTCCGTGACCAGGGAAGGACCGAGAAGAGGGACCAGGTGCTACTCTGGGGACCGACCTTGTTTGAGAGCAGGTGACTCGCACGGGTCAGAAGGCAGGGACTGACCGGTACAGCAGATGAGCATGGCAGGCAGGCTGATGGGTGATCCGGGCAGACGGACTGGCAGGCACGGCAGGTAACAGGCAGGAGCCTCCAGGTAGGCTGGCTGGTAGGCACGGCAGGTAACAGGCAGGAGCCTCCAGGTAGGCTGGCAGGTAGACACGGCAGGTAACGGGCAGGTGCTTCCAGGTAAGCAGGCGGACAGAGCCCATAGACAGACTGGCGGACTGGACTGTAGACAGACTGTCGGGCTGGAGAGTAGACAAGCAGACGGACTGGACTTGTAGTCAGGCTGGCGGGCTGGCCTTGTAGTCAGGCTGGGGGGCTGGACTTGTAGTCAGGCTGGCGGGCTGGACTTGTAGTCAGGCTGGCGGGCTGGACTTGTAGTCAGGCTGGCGGGCTGGACCTGAGGGCTGAAGCAGAGTATCACACACAAAGCTACAACCTTGCACGGGCACCTCCATATTGGAGGAGGTGCATTTTATAGGGGAAGTCCTCCGGCCATTGGCCAGGGACTTTTTAGGATGGCGCGCGGCCCCTTTAAGAGGGAGTGCGCGCCCTAAGGACAGGGCCGGGGAGGCTGCATGCACCAGCAGCAGCTACAGGGAGGCCAGAAGACGCCGGAGCAGGACCGCGGCGGTAAGGGAGACGGCGTCTCTGCCGGGTAGAAGGCAGAGACGCCGATGCTACACTCTAACATGTCTTAGTAGACGGCTGCGCTGACTTTTGTCTTGATAAAACACAGTGGACCTACACCAGTAGATGACATGGCTCCCCAAACCATCACTGATTGTGGAAACTTCACACTACACCTCAAGCAGCTTGGATTGTGGCCTCTCCACTCTTCCTCCAGACTCTGGAACCTTGATTTCCAAATGAAAGTAAATTTTGCATTTCATCTGAAAACAACACCTTGGTAAAACGCTTCTGGCGTTGTCTATTGGTCATGAGTGGCTTGACACAAGGAATGCGACACTTGTAGCCCATGTCCTGGATACGTCTGTGTGTGGTGACTCTTGAAGCAATGACTCCAGCAGCAGTCCACTCGTCGTGAATCTCCCCCAAATTTTTGAATGGCCTTTTCTTAACAATCCTTTCAAGGCTGCGATTATTCCAGTTGCTTGTGTACCTTTTTCTACCACACTTTTTCCTTCCACTCAACTTTCCATTAATATGCTTGAATACAGCACTCTGTGAACAGCCAGCTTCTTTAGCATTGACCTTTTGTGGCTTACCCTCCTTGTGGAGTGTATCAATGACTGCCTTCTGGACATCTGTCAAGTCAGCAATCTTCCCCATTATTGTGAAGCCTATTGAAACAGACTAAGGGACCTTTTTCAATGCTTAGGAAGCCTTTGCAGGTGTTTTTTGTTGATTATTCTAATTTACTGAGATAATGACTTTTGTGTTTTCATTGGCTGTAAGCCATAATCATCAACATTAACAGAAATAAACTCGTGAAATGGATCACTCTATTTGTAATGACTCTATATAATATATGAGTTTCACTTTTTGTATTGAAGAACTGAAATAAATTAACTTTTTGATGATATTCTAATTTAGTGAGAAGCATTTGTGTATATATAATCTATCCTATCCTGGTATACTGGTAGATATGTTCCCCATCCTTGGCCCATTTTGGTATATATCCCTCATTCTGCTGCTGTTCTTTAATAAAAGATATCTGACAGATTTAGGCAGTATCAGGGTAAAATTATTATTATACGCCATCATTCATATCTGCCCACCTAGGACCTCAATTATAGAGGAATCATCATAAAACAATAGGATAATCAGGAAGAGCCACCAAGCTCAAGAAATGATGATCCAACGAAACATATTTTTATCAAAAATATACATTTTATTCTACAAATACAATTACATAATTTAGTGGATAAACATAGATAGAAACCACAAAGTGTATTAAATTTATGCGCATGGTGGAAGCAATCTCTCCATAGTCCTGTGAAAAAATCATTAGGACTCGTGAGGGTAACTGATAGGTATTATATAATATGGTGAAATGTGATACCACCAGGTGTCATAACAATAGTAGGTACATAATTAATACATACTTATACATCATGCACATATATGAGAAATAATATACCCATAATATACCTGTCAATGGAGAAGCCACCCTTCAGTCACTGCCACCTGCGCACCAGCCCCGACGTGCTTTTCGGCAAACGAGCCTTTGTGAAGGGTGGCTTCTCCATTGACAGGTATATTATGGGTATATTATTTCTCACATATGTGCATGATGTATACAGTACAGACCAAAAGTTTGGACACACCTTCTCATTTAAAGATTTTTCTGTGTTTTCATAACTTTGAAAATTGTACATTCACACTGAAGGCATCAAAACTATGAATTAACACGTGGAATTATATACTTAACAAAAAAGTGTGAAACAACTGAAAATATGTCTTATATTCTAGGTTCTTCAAAGTAGCCACCTTTTGCTTTGATGACTGCTTTGCACACTCTTGGCATTCTCTTGATGAGCTTCAAGAGGTAGTCACCGGAAATGGTCTTCCAACAATCTTGAAGGAGTTCCCAGAGATGCTTAGCACTTGTTGGCCCTTTGTATTTGTATAATAAAATTTATATTTTTGATAAAAATATTTTTTGCTGTTTTTTAATGCATAGATAGAAAAATAAAGATTATACTCTCCTTCCCTCTGCTCCCCGGCGTCCTCTTCTGACTTCAGCGTGCAAGCAATGGGAGGGTATGACGTCACTTCCATGCGCCCCCAGTCACGTGCACGCCAACGTCAGCTGTGGCCTCTGATTGGCCAGCAGCGCTTATTGATGCGCACGGACCAGGCGGGTCTCTACTCCTCAATAGACTTTAGCTGAATGTGTGTCCGAGGATTGCACATCCAGTTGAAGTTTGCACTGCAGTCGGCGGGACCCTCACCTGCACGGCCCCGGTCACGACCTCTGCGACAGCGATTGTTATGCCCCTGCGTAGGGATCGTGCACACGAAGGTAAAAATCAGACTAGTGCTATCCGTAGTTTTGACGGATAGCACACGTCCCCACGTTATTCTATGGAGCCATGCTCAAGCCCAATTTTTTTCCTCGGACCGAAAAAATCACAGCATGCCCAAGTTGCATCCGATAATCAGATCACACTCGGATCAAACTCTGATCAGAGTGTGATTTAGTATAATCTGACCCATTTTCTCAGATGAGAGAAGAATGGTCGTGTGACCCCAGCTTTAGGGTTTCATTGCCTGTTTACAAGCCACAATTGGCCAAACACTTGGGTTTGATCAGTCATCGTTATTAACATTCAGACTCGATCATTTTTTCCTTTTTACTTTTGGGCATTTATCATTACAAATGATAAAAAATATCTCTGGGCACTGCTGGCTTTGTGCAGACTGCATTAGCCCTTATCGCTTCCAGATTCTGCAGAGGAATGGGCATCTAACAGGCTAATGGATTATTTTAGGGAGTCATTTTGATGCGCTATTTAGTTAAAAACTGATGGTTCTTTTTTTTTTTTTTTTCTTATTGGAGACCGAATCCTTATCATAAAGGGTATATGTCATTTAATAGCTTTCAGAGTATTTTTAGGCAAAAAAACAACAACATTGAATTCATTACTGGGGTGTACAATTTTGCAACTTGTGAATCTAAGGATAAATATTTTGCCCCCCTACATCCTAAGAAATAATATGGGGTTTCCGATTAGCTCTAATCCTTGCAATCATCTCCTCGGAGAAATGATACATTGATGCGAATAACAGTGTGTCATTGTTTAGTAAACACTCATCTTGTTACATTGTATCATTT